>NC_138997.1:74984168-76184168 GCF_964374135.1 Grampus griseus | reverse complement strand
TGTACAGTATCATGTCATCTGCAAACAGTGACAGTTTTACTTCTTCTTTTCCTATTTGGAGTCCTTTTATTTCTTTTTTATTTCTCTCATTGCCATGGCTAGGACTTCCAAAACTATGTTGAATACTAGTGGCGAGGTTAGACATCCTTGTCTTGTGCCTGATCTTAGAGGAAATGCATTCAGTTATTCACCATTGAGAATAAAGTTTGTTGTGTGTTTGTCATGTATGGCCTTAATTATGTTGAGGTAGGTTCCTTCAGTGCCCACTTTCTGGAGAGTTTTTATCATAAATGGGTGTTGAATTTTGCCAAAAGCTTTTTTGGAATCTGTTGAAATGATCATATGGTTTTTATTCTTCAATTTATTAATATGATGTAGCACATTGATTAATTTGCATATATTGAAGAATCCTTGCACCCCTGGGATAAATCCCACGAGATCACAGTGTATGACCCTTTTAATGTGTTGTTGGATTCGGTTTGCAAGTATTTTGTTGAGGATTTTTGCATCTATGTTCATCAGTGATATTGGCCTGTAACTTTCTTTTTTTGTGATATCTTTGTCTGGTTTTGGTATGAGGGTGACAGTGATCTTGTAGAATGAGTTTGGGAGTGTTCCCCCCTCTGCAATTCTTCGGAAGAGTTTGAGAAGGATAAGTGTTACCTCTTCTCTAAATGTTTGATAGAATTCTCCTGTGAATCCATCTGGTCCTAGACTTTTGTTTGTTGGAAGATTTTTAATCACAGTTTCACTTTCATTACTTATGATTGATCTGTTCATATTTTCTGTTTCTTCCTGGTTCAGTCTTGGAGGTTGTAATTTTCTAAGAATTTGTCCATTTCTTCCAGGTTGTCCATTTTATTGGCATATAGTTGCTTGTAGTAATCTCTCATGATCCTTTGTAATTCTGCATTGTCACTTGTTACTTCTCCTTTTTCATTTCTAATTTTATTGATTTGAGTCTTCTCCCTTTTTTTCTTGATTAGTCTGGCAAAGGTTTATCAATTTTGTTTATCTTCTTAAAGAACCAACTTTTAGTTTTATTGATTTTTGCTATTGTTTTCTTTGTTTCTATTTCATTTACTTCTGATCTGATCTTTTTGATTTCTTTCCTTCTGCTAAGTTTGGGTTTTGTTGTTGTTTTTGTTCTTTTTTCTTCTTTCTCTAGTTACTTTAGGTGTAAAGTTAGGTTGTTTATTTGAGATTTTTCTTGTTTCTTGAGGTAGGATTGTATTGCTATAAACATCCCTCTTAGAACTGCTTTTGCGGCATCCCATAGGTTTTGGGTCATTGTGTTTTCGTTGTCATTTGTTTCTGGGTGTTTTTTGATTTTGTCTTTGATTTCTTCAGTGATCTCTTGGTTATTTAGCAGCATATTGTTTAGCCTCCATGTGTTTGTGTTTTTTACAGGTTTTTTTTTCCTGTAATTGATTTCTAATCTCGTAGCATTTTGGTTGGATATGTTTGATATGATTTCAGTTTTCTTAAATTTACCAAGGCTTGATTTGCAACCCAAGATGTGATCTATTCCTAGAGAATGTTCCATGTGCACCTGAGAAAAAAGTGTATTCTGCTTTCTGATGGAATGTCCTATAAATATCAATTAAGTCTATCTGGTCAAATGTATCATTTAAGGCTTGTGTTTCCTTATTAATTTTCTGTCTGGATGATCTATCCATTGGTGTACGTGAAATGTTAAAGTCCCCCATGATTACTGCGTTACTGTCGATTTCCCCTTTTACGGCTGTTAGCATTTGCCTTATGTATTGAGGTTCACCTATGTTGGGTGCATAAGTATTTACAATTGTTATATCTTCTTCTTGGATTGATCCCTTGATCATTATGTAGTGTCCTTCTTTGTCTCTTGTAATAATCTTTATTTTAAAGGCTATTTTGTCTGCTATGAGTATTGCTATTCCAGGTTTCTTTTGGTTACCATTTGCATGGAATATCTTTTTCCATACCCTCACTTTCAGTCTGTATGTGTCCCTATGTCTGAAGTGAGTCTCTTGTAGATAGCATATATATGGGTCTTATTTTTGTATCCATTCAGCTAGTCTGTGTCTTTTTGTTGGAGCATTTAATCCTTTTACATTCAAGGTAGTTATCGATATGTATGTTCCTATTACCATTTTCTTAACTGTTTTGGGTTTGTTATTGTAGGTCTTTTTCTTCTCTTGTGTTTCCCACCTAGAGAACTTCCTTCAGCATTTGTTGTAAAGCTGGTTTGGTGGTGCTGAATTCTCTTACCTTTTGCTTGTCTGTAAAACTTCTGATTTCTCTGTTGAATCTGAATGAGATCCTTGCTGGGTAGAGTAATCTTGGTTGTAGGTTTTTCCCTTTCATCACTTTAAATATGTCCTCCCACTCCCTTCAGGTCTGCAGAACTTCTGCTGAAAGATCAGCTGTTAACCTTATAGGGATTCCCTTGTAGTTGATTTGTTGCTTTTCCCTTACTGCTTTTAATATTTTTTTTGTATTTAATTTTTGTTAGTTTGATTAATATGTGTCTCATTGTGTTCCTCCTTGGGTTTATCCTGTATGGAACTCTCTGTGCTTCCTGGACCTGGGTGACTATTTCATTTCCCATGTTAGGGAATTTTTTGAATATAATCTCTTCATATATGTTTTCAAGTCCTTTCCCTTTTTCTTCTTCTTTTGGGCCCCCTATAATTCGAATGTTGATGCATTTAATGTTGGCCCAGAGGTCTCTGAGACTGTCCTCATTTCTTTTCATTCTTTTATCTTTATTCTGCTCCGTGGCAGTTGTTTCCACCATTCTATCTTCCAGCTCACTTATCCGTTCTGCCTCAGTTATTCTGCTATTGATTCCTCCTAGTGTACTTTTCATTTCAGTTATTGTGTTGTTCATCACTGACTGTTTGTTCTTTAGTTCTTCTAGGTTCTTGTTAAACATTTCTTGTATCTTCTCGAGCCATGCCTCCATTCTATTTCTGAGATCTTGGATCATCTTTACTATCATTACTCTGAATTCTTTTTCAGGTAGATTGCTTATTTCTTCTTCATCTATTTGATCTGGTGAGTTTTTACCTTGCTCCTTCATCTACAACATATTTTTCTGCTGTCTCATTTTGTGTAACTTACTGCGTTTATGGTCTCCTTTCCACAGGCTGCAGGGTCATAGTTCCTCTTGCTTCTGTTATCTGCCCCCTGGTGGATGAGGTTGGTCCAGGGGCTTGTGTAGACTTCCTGGTGGGAGGGACTTGTACCTGTGCTCTGGTGGGTGGAGCTGAGTCTTTTCCCTCTGATGGGCAGGGCTGCATCAGGTGGTATGTTTTTGGGTGGCTGTGAGCTTAGTACTCCTTTATGCATCCTGTCTGCTGATAGGTGGTGCTGTATGCCTGTCCTGCTGGTTGTTTGATGTGAGGTGTTCAGCACTGGAGCCTGCAAGCAGTTGGTTGGAGCTGGGTCTTGGTGTTGAGATGGATACTTCCAGGACAGTGCATGCTGATTAATATTCCCTGGGCCCGGGGATTCTCTGGCAGTTCAGTGTCCTGGACTTAGCACTCCCACTGCAGAGGCCCAGGCCTGATGTCTGGCTGGGGAACCAAGAGCCCACAAGCCACGCTGTGCAGCCAGAGAAGAAAGAAAACAAACAAACAAACAAAACCCAAGAGAAACAGAAAAAACAAACACACAGCAACAACAACACAGCACACACACACACACACACACACACACACACACACACACACACACACAAGAAGAAAGAAAACAGACACACCAAATCCATGATAAATGATAACAACAAATCCAAAGTAACAGAAAAAAAGAAGCAGACAGAAAAGAAAAAACAAAAACAAAAAACAAACAATAAAAAAATAGGAGAGCAAACAAACAAAAGAATTCAAAAGTGAGAACAATCAATAAGGACTAAACTAACAACAAAAAAAGAAAACTAAAAGAAAAACAGAAAGCAAACAAAAAGCAAAGAAAACATAAACACATAAAAGCAATCAAAAAAAAAGAAAAAAATTAAAATAAAATAAAAAACGAAGAACAAAAATTAGGAAAAATACCAAAACAACAAAAAAGTAAAGTAAAATAGAAACATTTAAAATATATATTAAAAAAATAATAATAACAACAACCATAACTGAAGAAAACAAAACAAACAAAAAAAGAATAATAGTAATAAGAATATTTTCCTGGGGCCTCCTCTGTCAGTGTCCTTGCTCCCACAGTGAGCTAGAGTCAATCCCTGCCTCCCCAGGAGGTCTTCCGATACCTCTAGGCAGGTCTCTGGACCTTCTGTGGGCATGGTGGGACCAGCTCAGACTCTGACCTGGCCCAACTGCCATGTGTACTTGCCCCCAAATTCCACGGGTGCTAAGGCTAGACTGGTGTCAGTTGTGGTAACACACATTGTCTATTTAGGTATTCCACAGATGCAGGATTTACCAAACCAATCGTGGGGATTTAATCCACGGCTTGTGCAGCTACAGAGAAATATTTCCCTTCCTCTTCCTTAGTCACACCGCCCCTGGAACTCAACTTTGGTTTTGGCCCCGCCTCTGTGTGGTCACTACCCTCAGGCATCTGTTCCCTGCCCAGGTGAGAGGGAGCGAATGCAGTGGCTGATTGGGGCATACTTACTCCCTCAGACCCGGGAGGGGTATGGCAGCCACAGCTGGGGTGTGTGCAAATTGCCTGCAGCTGCAGGGACCAGCAGGCAGTTGCAACAGACTGGGGTGTGCTCACTCTGGTGGGAGTGCCATTATATATTATGAAGATTACCTTTGACCAGCTGTATGACCTTGGATAATTCACTTAATTCAACTGTGCCTCAGTTTCCTCAACTGAGGGATAAAATGTATATCTATCTCATTGAACTGTCACGAGAATTAAATATATAAATATCTGTACAGTGTTTAAAAAGTTCCTGTCACAGAGTAAGTGCTTAATATATGCTTTTATCATCTTTTATTTCCCTCTGGCTCCTTCTGATCTATGTCTCTATCTCTCACTTTCTCTGTCTTCTTCCTAAACTTATGCTCTTACAGAATGTAAATGTGAAGAAAAAAAGGGAGGGAGGAGAAAATGTTAAGGTAGGGATACTAGCTCTGGGGTTATTTCAATTGTCTGTTCATGAGGAAACACATGAGACAGAAGAGCCTTATCAAAGGGAGTAGCTGTGGGAACAGAAAGCAAGAACTGATGATAATAGCTGACATTTATTGAGCATTTACAGTGTGCTGGGCACTATGATTTCTTAAATTTATTCTGCCACAGATTTTGTTCTAGGTATACCAATCAACAATTTAAGGACGCTAGAGTTTACTGAGGTTAAATAATTTGACATCCAATCAGTGACAGACTTGAAATTTTAATCCAACTGTTTGAGAGTCCCAAGCATATGCCCTTAACCACTATATATTACTTCACTCCAGGCATTGGACCTGAAGGACTCAAGGGAGTCTAATTGATATGGTTTGAGTCATTTGAAAAAGCCGTCAGATAGTATTTTAAGTTTTTGGCTTATTGTTTCAATAGCCAAAATCAAGGCTTTCATCTGAAGCAGCTTCCTTTTTGATCTCAAAAAGCTGTAGGAGTCTTATCAACAAAACACCTGTCAGTAAAGGAGGACTCATTAGCCTTATCTCTGTAGACCCACTCAACCACTAGCTACCTGGAGTTGTCCCATACTATTTTATCTCGGCACAAGATGGTAAATGGCAAAACTGCCCTTTAAAAATAACTCTTTTCCCATAACTCTTTCTCATCCTTGCTATTTCCTGGTCACTAGTATCTAAGGAAGTTAAATAAAGCTTGCCTGCTTTTCCTCTGAAGGAGAAGCGATGACAGATCCCTTTTATAAATAATCCCCTTCTTTGCACAAAAGAAATGTCACTTCTTAATATAATTTGTAGCAACTCTTACTATTTATTTCCCTGAATTCACACATTAGTTAAATCAATCATGGGATCCACACATGAGGGGCAGATGATAAACTTGAATTTCAGTTGATCTAATTTTTCTTGATTACAAATATTGGAAAGGGAATGAGTTTGGGAAATAAGTACCTCTAAATAGATTTCTTTTTTATATGCACCAAATAACATACTATATTCAAAGTTTAAGATGAAAACCAAAAACATAGGTATACCTGCATCACAGACCTTATATTGATACATATGTAAGAAAACAGATGTTCATGTATACAGTTTTGTTAAATTGTATTTATGAGTTTTGGATAAATTCAAGAAATTATATGAAATGTCAAGGTCTTATAAGAGAATTTTCTTTTTGATTATCAACTCCTGTCAATGCAATGAATGTTTCTCTTTTCCTTAATTTGGTAAATTTCCCCCCTACGCTAAATATAAAAGACTCACTTTTAAGAGTATCCATAGTTCAGTCATATCTGTTAAATAAATAATATTTTATAACTTTTATTTCATAAATATGTATCAAGGGCCAACTATGTGCACTCTCCTAGTCATGGTAAAGAAAGCAATGAGAAAAACAGTCTCTTTGCCTATGGATGTTACATTTGAGTGAAGAAAGACAATAAAGAAGCAAACAAGTCATATGTCACAGTGGTAAGGGCTATGACAAACAGTGGGGTTGGGCAAGGGTGATAGCTATCAGGGTGCTATTATATATCAGGGGTCTGTGGTCAAGAAAGTCTTCCCTGAGGAAGTTCTTCACCTACCTGTGTATGAACAAACCTTTTTGTCTAAGACATCACTCTTCTCAAAAGAAGACATTTCAGAAAGGAGGCAACAGAAAGGAAACCAACACCTAAGCATTAATGGAACTTGAACACAAACCCCATGTTTACCTAGATCATGTAGATGTATATATATATTCCTCATGTAGAAGTGTATACATATATGGATATACACACACACATATGTGTATATATATATATATATATATATATATATCCTATTAGTTCTGTTTCCCTGGAGAACTAATATATTCATAATGGACTTGCTATAGCTGAGGTGGGAATGTGGCTTGTAAAACAATGCAACAAAGTAAGTAAATATAATCATGACAAAATGTTTTCAGGAACATTCAAATATAAGTTTTTATTTTCTTATTAAAATACAGAAGTATTTATATTTTTCCTGCCAATGCACTATAGTACAAGAGATAAGAGGATCTCATATGACTACATCAGGCAATTTTGAAAAGTTCACAGTGCAGTAGAATAAATGTCCTTAACTCACATGGATCTGGGTATTAGCAAACAGAAACAAATAGCCAAAGTAATAGGTGAGAAAGTATGTGTATTAGATATGAACTAAAATTGTCCTGTAATCATTTTGCCAACACTAACACAATAAATAACTAGTCTAGCAGGGTGATCAGCATGGTCCATAGAGCACTTTGGGGCACAGAAAGATATAAATGAATCATTAGGACAATGAGGCCAGAAGATCAATTAAGACAAAGTAATTATATTGATATATTTATGCTTCAGTTTATTCTAAATTAATACCCCTGGTTGCTTTTACAAGTCCAGGTGAGTTTAATATTGATAAATGTTGTAAATATCTTTTTTTCAGTAATAGCTTTATTGACTTATAATTCATATACCATAAAATTCACTTTTTTATACTGTGCGATTTATTGTTTTTTAGTATATTCACAGAGTTGTGAAACATTGCCATTCTCTACTTATAGGATGTTTAAATCACCAACTAAAATCACACACCCAAATGAAAACTCATGCCCATTAGCAGTCACTCCCTATCCTAACTCACCCTACCCCTACTCTCCCAGCCTTAGACTACCATTAATTAATCTATTCTCTCTCTACAGATTTGCCTGTGCTGGACATTTTATACAATATGTTTTTTTGATTGCTTCTTTCACTTAGCATAATGTTTTCAAGGTTAATCCAGGTTGAACATATATCAATTTACCATTATATACATATATATATATATAGAGAGAGAGAGAGAGAGAGAGAGAGAGATTGAGAGAGAGACGTTTGTTAGAGGGATTTGGCTCACTTGGTCATGGAAGCTAAGGAGTCCATAGTCTGCCTTCTGCAAGCTGGAGAACCAGGAAATCCAGTGGTATAATTCAGTCTGAATCTGAAGGGCCACTAGTGTAAGTCCTAGAGTCCAAAGGCCAGAGAACCAGGAGCTCTGATATCTGAGGGCAGGAGAAGATGAATGTCCCAGCTCAAAAAGATAAGAAAAGAGAGAATTTGCCCTTCATCTGTCTTTTTGTTCAATTCAGGCCCTCGACAGATTGGATAATTACCCACTTTGGTGAGGCTGGATCTTTTTTACTCAGTCTACTGATTCAAATACTAATCTCTTCCAGAAACACTTTCCTGGATGTACCCAGAAATAATGTTTTACCATTATCCTGACATCCTTTAGCCTAGTCAAGTTGACATGTAACAGTAACCATCACAATAGGTGATTGTTCCACAAAATGGACAAAATATCCCTTATGTAGGACTGAAACAGAGATACTGCTCCTGGGAGTGCCCTAGAGCCATATTATATGTACAGGTGGCTAGGTAGGTAAGCACGTGTATGTTCTCTACTTTATATCTCATAGTATGTTATTTTTTATGTAGAATCTTTTAACCTTCTTTGTGTTAACTAGGGGGCACGGGCAAAGACTACGACTGACACAAGGTTAGGCTCAGTGAAACTTACAGGTGCAGGGCTGGTAATGCATGTTTCTCTCTTGGGCAAAGTGGGGCTATATGCTCCATAGGTTTTGCTCTAGAAGAAAACCTGTTTTCCCTGCTGCTTCTCATACTGGAAATTTAAATGAGGGCAGAATCATCCTAACTGGGACACTTTGAGTTAATAATCTGGGTTTCAGTTTTGCTGGCATGAAAATTTAGTGTTCTCTGGTGCCTCTCTGCATATCAGCATTAGGTTTAACTGGAGGCCTTATTGCTTACAACCTCCCAGGTCAGAGACATGACTCCTAGGCTACCTGAGGTATTGCTGTAGGGGTTATCCAGGGAACCAACTGGTTTTATGGGGTTTTTTTTCACCATTTTCCATACTACCTTGAAAGTTATCTAAAGTCCTCTCCCCAAATTTGTCAATATTTTGTATAAACTTAATCTCCAAATTGTTTCCCAAATGTTTTATCCCAATGTGAAGTTACTAATGAAACGAGTATTGGGAAACATGAGTTATATAAATCTGGCTCTGCCTGAATTTCAGAGCTCGAGAGTCAAGTAAGTTCTATTAGATTCATTTCATCACTAGTAAGATGAGGGAGCAAGACAAGATGATCCCTCATCTCTTACAAATCTGTGATTCTCTAATGATGTGCAGTATGGATAAATGTACTAAAGGAAACAACTCAATTTCTATGTGTCTAAACAGATCACTTTACAACCTTTTCATTGAGAATGTCTCTTTTTATTCCAGATTTCTCTTTACCTTATTATGCCCGTCTCTTAAGAACTGTAAGTTAACAAAGCAAGAGATTGGTATAGCTTGCTTTGGAAGATAATGCGTTAAATTTATCTTGCTGTATTTTAAATTCACTAAATCCAGATGACTTTACCATAATTGCATCTCAAAAGTTCACAACACTGCTGTCATATAGACTTTCTGTCTTAATGGGTATAAAATTGGCTACAAGAAAATGAACATTGTAACACCTTATATATACAAAGGCCAAATCAGATGTCATTTGTGTAGCTATCTCTAGTGAAATAATCATGTAGTGTAATTAGCACTGTATTGTGTTAATTCTGCCTGCTCTTAGGGAACACAGACTTCTTAACATTGCGAATAAACATCTAGAAATGAACTCATTTTTGATAACAACGGTAAAATGGCCATGTCTACTTTTTTCCATTAGTGTCTGTTTATGGGCTTGAGTGAATCATTGAGTAGCATAATAAGATATTTATTATTTATCAATAAACTTATAAGGTGAACTAGGCAATAGGAGTGTCTCTTAAATACAAATTAGTTTACACTACAGAAACAACTCTTTTCAGAATGAGTATGAAGTGCTGATAGTATTTCAATAAGAAAATTCTCAAGATATGTTTTCAGTCATAATGCACTTTTGCAAGTACCCAAAATGAACTGTACTTATTTCAAAGGCTTTACCATTATTTTAACTTAAGGAAAATGCAAATCAATGTAAAACAGATTTCTGAATCTGAGTTTAACTGTGTGTGAAATTCTACTTAGAAATATGTGGTGTTTGGCAGCTCCTTTGTAAAGTGGCCTCACAGTGGGACCTTTAGAACTGAAGTTTTCCTTTTTCCTGACAAGTGACAGTGGAAATGTCCTTATATTGGGTCTCTCCTGGGAAATATCTGCAAAATGTCACAAAGGCACTACATGAAAAAAATTGAATGAGTAAACTGTAATTCTAAATGGATAACTATAGATTTTTCTGGGCCAGTTTTCTCAATTTTGACACTATTGACATTTGCACCCTATAATTCTTTGTTGTAGGGGGCTGTCATGTGCATTGTAGAATGTTCAGCAGCATCTTTGCCCTCTACCCATTAGATGGCAGCCCTCTTCTAGTTGTGACAATCAAAAATGTCTCCAGACAAGATCAAATGTGTCCTGAGGAGGCAAAATCACCCCTCCCTCCCCAACGCCATTGAATACCACTGTTTTAAGCAAAGCAATGATATAACATGTCTTCTCTGATTTGGAAGCTGCTGTACTGTTCTGTTAGGGGATCCACTGTGGTAGGAAATACTTGAGATGAGTTCTTTATGTATTTCGATAGTAAGTGCTTTTCAGATCTATGATCTGCAGATATTTCCTCCCAGGGATGACCAACAGTCTTATGTGTATAGAAGAATGATTAGGTTCGTTTGTATTTCTGTACAGGTACCAGGGAGCTGGGACTGGTCCTTGATGACTGCTTGGCGTTCTGCAGGCTCTTTATCCAGGTTGTCTGAAGAGTATAGTATCATCTGTAGAAAATTGGATTATAGTCCTGCCATTGGCAGTTTCTGAAAAGACTACTAGGGAAAAGACCATTAGGTTTATACTACCTATCTCTTCAAAGCTCTGTAGACATCACTAACACCACTCTCCCTAAAGTCCTTTCAGTTTCTTCGCATTTCCTGGGCACTCTTCTCTTTCCAAAGCTGCTTCTCTATTTTTTTCATGTTTATCATGGGGGGACCTCCACTACAAGAAACCAAAATCTGTTTAGTTATTCATTGCTATATAAGAAGTTACTCCAAAACTTAGTGGCTTAAAACAATAATGAATTTTTAATATCACACACAGTAGTAGTGGTCAGGAATTCAGGAACTGCTTAGTTGAAGGGTTCTAACTTGATACCTGTTGCGAGTTTGCAGTCAAGATATCAGCCAGGTCTGAAGTCACCTGAAGCTTTGACTGGAACTGGAGGATCCATTTCTAAGATGGTTCTCTCACATAGTGCTTAGTAGGACCCTTTAGTCTCTTTCTAGCTGTGGGCAAGAGGCTTTACATGGCCTCCCATGGGGCCGCTTGGGAATCCTCATGACATAGCCGATGGCTTCCCATAGAGCAAATGATCCAAGTGGCAGTAAGGCAGAAGGTAGAAAAGTCTTTTATGACTTAATCTTGGAAGTCACACATTATTTCTGCCACATTCTTTTGATCACGAAGTCAGCCCTATTCAGTGTGTGAGGGAACTACACAAGGGTGAAATACCAGGAGGCAGGCATCACAGGATACCATCTTCATGGCTGGCTGCCACAATCTCTTGGGTTTGTTTCTGTTTTTGGTTTTCTCTTGACTCTCAGTCACATTTGCTGCCTCTCTGCATGCCAAGATTCACTTGCATGGTGGGCTTTGTGTTGAACCTCCAAAGGACACTATCTTTCTTTTACCTGAAGTTTTGCCTTTCCTCTATTGAGCAGGTAGAGTAAGGGGCTCATTACCTCAATCTGGTTTGAGACTGGGTTAGATCAGGGCTGGACTGCAGGTTTGCTAAGATTCTGTCTATCTTTGATTTTCTTTCCTCTGTTGTGTCCTGTCTAGGCTTCTTACCAAGAGCCTGGTGAGTCACTGTCTCCTTTCTGAAAGATAATACATGTATCATGGGGAAAATCTAATTGCATGTTTAGGATTCGTGGCATTTCCAATTTATTACACCAGTGCTTCATGACTTTCAAAAGCTTTTCTGATTTCTCTTTACCCCGGTAGCATACCTCTTTGCGCTCCAAGCCATCCTCTGCTCATCCTAATTCTCGGCCAGAATAGACGAATATCCCCACGGGAATAGGGTTACTGGTAACCCTATTAGAAAAGAAAATGTCCAGTAACAGATTGCTGCCTCACAGCGGCTCTCCCCTTTTAGATATTCTGAAGTTTCAGTTCATCGTTCCTCTTTCCTACAGCTCCCTGTAATGCTTTGGCATATATATTGAACAGCTTTTCGAGTGTGGGGCTCCTGTAAGCTATGCAACATCACAAACAAGACACTTTATTATTGTATTGTCTGCATATGCTTTTAGGACATATTTATAAAAATTTGTCTTCTTACTAAATTTAGTCTTGAAAACTGAAGTTACTTGCTATGGCTCAAATGATGAAATCAGACTTGGAAATTAATGCCATATACTTGTCATAATTTCCAACAATTCCTAGCAGTTATGCTAATTAGAAGTTTCCTGAGGCACTTGGTTTGACGACTGAGGTTAAGTAACTGTGTTTAATTACAGAAACCAGAAACTTACAAATCCGAATGGGTCACTCAGGCCACACCTTAAGAGTAGAGTATTTCTCATTAATTACACACATTGAAACATAAGATGTCCATTCTAAGATGTACGATTGCTATTCTTCTTTTGAGGGAATCACAGAATCAAAGACCTGGAACAGAGTTCAGGGATTACCTACGAGCATTCTATTCACTTGCAGACACCCACTTGTCTGCCATCGCAAGCCCAGTTAGAACCTAATTGTTTTTGTCCCCCTTTTCATTCCTGCCCTCACACCTTCCTCCCCACCACTTGTCATTATCTTTTACTGTACCCCATTCTGTTAAACTAAAGTTAGTCCTCTTTCCCCTTCCCTTCCTTTTCTTTCCTTCTACCACGTTTTGTGGGAACTCATATTTAACATCACCAAATTTCTTGCTTTTCCTGACACACTTCTTTCACCTCTTGAGGTTAACTGAACCCCAGCATTTTTCTCACGACAGTTTATACTCACAGCATGCTTTCAGACTTTGTGTTATCTTTTTGTCTACATTAATGCTAGACCCCTCAGGTGCCCCACATTTGTCATTCTCTCTATGGAGGACCCTTGTCTAGATGCTAAAATCTAGGAGGACAGGGATCAGATGGCTGTCTACCTCTGAGGAGCGCACTCAGGTAGGCATCTGCCACAGTGCTGGGAATATTGTGTATAGTAGGCCCTCACATTTGTTGAATTAACTAGTGAGTGAGTCAATAAATTAATTAATTAAAAATGGGGCCCATATTTACTGTTCATTTTTCTCACCTTCTTTCTCTCTACAACTTTTTTTATAATTTGTCTGCCCTTTCCACGGGAATGAATTTCTCAAAAGGTTAAAAATGACCTTTAGACTATCAGATTGCTAAATCCAAGGATCCCTTTTCATAGCGCGTCCTGCAAATTTCTTTGGCCTTTCTCTTCACCTTCTTCTTTGGCAATCATCACACGCTTCAAAGGAAAAGAATGCTTCCATTAATTCCTACTTTTTTTTTTCTTTGCTGTTAGAAAGAAGTGATTCCTAAAACTCTTATGATAGATTTTTATGCTTTACTTTGGTAACTTAACATTGTGTAGCTTGCGGTAATTATAGTTTTATATTATTTCTTATTTTCCCTCTTAGATTGTGGAGTCTTTGTGGTTAATAATAATGACTAATATTTAGAGACCAGTAACAGGCATTATTCTAAGTACTATATACATAATAACTTAGTCTTCATAACTCTATAATTAAGGTATATTGTTGTCATTATTTCCACTTTATGGAGGAGGAAACTGAGGCCAAGAGAGATTAAATAAGTGTTCAAGGTCATGTCGCTAGTAAATGACAGAGCCAGGAGTAGAACACACACAGTTTGGCTCAATAGTCCATGTGCTTACTTCTCACTATGCATCAGTCTCTCGCAGCATGACCTGCATTTTATTACTCTTTGTATCCTCAGCTGCTAACTTGATGCATGAGACGTAATGATTACATAATACATTTTTTGAGGGGGGGCATTAGATTGAATTATTCATGTCAATCCCTTTACTTCACTTCTTTGAGAATCACATAGGCCTTCACGGAAGAGTCAGGACTAAAAGTAAGATCTCTAGACAGCTTCTTCAGAACTCTTTCTACTGCTTGTAGAGCATCAGAGAAGTAAAAGATATTAGTTTTATTATCAATAAACTTTACTTGATGTGAGTCTACTGACAAATCCTTGATATGTTAGAGTTCAATACACATTTTTTTGAGTTTCAACTTTAATTCTAATCACATATGTCTCTCAGTTAAATTGGGAGTTAAGGTTTGATTTCTGGTTGCAGATCTGTCACTAATCAGTTGAGTGACCCTGAATAAGTCTCTTTACCTTTCTAAGTCTAATAAGTTAAGTGTACAAATTAGGTTAAAATGATCTTCAAATTTCCTCCTGCTGAAATTCTTTTTATTTTTTTATTCTGTATTCATAGCAACCAAGTACTGATTCCTTGATGGAATCATTCATTTAGCAAACATATAATGCCTACTATGTGCAAGAGATTGTAGACCATCTCCAACAATAGGAAGACAGAGCAGAAAATTAACATATTCTTTTGTATTATCAGGCTGCATGTTTTTCTTGGAATATTCCTTGATATTCATTTGAAAAAAAAATAAAGCCCAATTTACTTTTCTGCAGCCTCCTGGGCTTTAGATATTTATGACTTTAATTATTTTTCCAAATAGATTCATCCCTTTGTACAATTCAACTTGTTTTCGCTGATAAGAATCATTTCAGTAAGTGTTCTGTACCCAATTGTCTTAATAGTGTATCTCATTTGGTGGGTAATCTAAGTAATTGTATAACGTTATACTTGAAAATGAGCTTCAGGTATTATAGCAAAAAAAGCCCAGTTGTAAGGAATGGGCCCAAAGGCCATGTCTGCAGAGCTGGGGCATCCAGAGCGCCATGAGCTCTAGTAATTGCCCTTACAGTGATGACTCTGCTATCTGTTCTGTTTCCATGGATGGGGATGCTAGGTGACTCTGCCACATTTCAGAGCAACAACTTTATAATGTGCATGCTTTTGAAATCTTCTGATTTCAACACGTCGCATTCTTAATTTAGGCGTTAATATTACTACTAGGTAGTAATATTAACTGCTACTTATTAAATATATAACTATAAGCCAGATGGTATTCTGAGTACTTTATAAATATTACCGCATTTAATTCTGACAGATCTGTAAGGTGGATTTTATTATCATTCTGATTTTACTTATGAAGAGTGTTAAGCAGCTTGCCTAAGGTCATATAGTTTGTAGCGAGAAATAGAGCAGGAATTTATATCCCAGTCTGACTAACTTCAATCTATTAGGCTTTATTCTAAGTACCGAGTACCATTTTAACTCTTAATTACATATTATTCCCTAATTCTCTCCATATAAATCTTGTTTTCTATCACTGACTAAAGAAGAGCCTCTATTTAAACCAGCTTTGTGAATCTACGTTCCACTTATTTTTTAAGATATGTATAATTTTATACATGAAATCTAAAAGTTTTAAAAGAAAGATATTAAAATATAGATATCAAAAATCGATGTTATTTCATTCCAAATTTAACTTGGATGTCTAAGTACTTATATATGGGAAATGCTGCCATTTCACAAAATGGTTTTGGAACTAATTTTCCTGTGGGAACACTTTCTTAGTATTCATTTTCCTGTTTAGGCATAGAAAGAGAAAATGCTCTCATTTATGCACAGATAATTACAGTATTCACATAACCTTTAGAAGTCTTTATTATTATTTTCTTTCCCTTCAAAGTTTCTGTATTCACTGAATTTATATCAGCCTAAGCACAGGGAATTCTTCCAGCTTGCACTTAAACTAATTTCTGGGAGAAAGCAGCATAATTTATACCTTATATTGCATAGTATTTATGAAACTGCATTTATTAAAGCTTTATAGACAAATGTGTTTGGGCTTGTTGTCATTTTTTCCTGGTTTGGATTGATTATTCAGTGCTGATTTATGGCAGTCGTCCCTCTGCACGAGTAACACTAGTAACAGGGAAAATCCTGTAAATACAACATTTGCTATAGAAATATGATTTCTCAGCATCTCTTTGATATAACAAGTTTAGGGGTCTCTTACTTTCTTTTAACATAGTATCTATTAGAATAATTTGTAGCTTCTTATTTATCTTCTGTCTGTGTAGTGTCAATAAACATGCAAAACAGAACAATTTTTCCTCATTACCTAGTCCAGGGCGTTCAAAGGGAAACAGTATGGAGCAGGGCAAAGATATGGGCTATGGAGTCAAAATACCTGGGTTCAAATCCTACTTCTACTATTTTCACACTGCATGACCTTGGAGCATGTTAATTAACTTCCTAAACCTCAGTTTTCTCATCTTTAAAATGGGATTAATACAAATCAGCTAACATTAATTGAACACTTAGCATATGTGAAGCATTACTTTTAAAGCTTTTTATTTAGGAACACATTAACTCCTCACAGTAACCCTGTGTAGAGGTGCAATTATCACCTCCATTTTACAGGTAAATAAACTAAGGCACAGAACAGTTAAGTAGCTTGCTCAAGCTCTTATGGGATTGTTGAGAGGATTAGAAGTGTGTCAGGTAACCAACAGAGTGCTCAGCAAGTAGAAAACACTGAAGAAAGGTGTTTTCCAAGCAGCCAGGAAGAGCTCTTGGTCACATACTTGTGTACCTTTAATAACAGATAAAAGGAGTAGATGCTGTTCTTTACTCTCTACAGAAGTACTTGATTGACTAAGTTAATGTTTCTGGAAACTTGACAGAGACCAGTCACTTTGTTTTATATATAAAAAAGTGTATACCTTGCCAGGTTACATGACTTGGCTAAGATTTGGGTAGTTCAAAGACTAGAACCCAGATTTTCTATCTTAACCCTGGGTTTTTTCTCTCCCATAAGCCCAATGTCATAGCTCCTCTCATTGCTATCAACTTGGTTTGGGCAATTCATTTTTTAGTTAGAAATATCCAAGGTCAAGGAGATATGGCTTGTCTTGTCTTTCTACTTAGTGAAGACAAATTACATTGGTACCAGAGTTACGAACTTTTGGCAAGATAAAAATAAAGTGATGTATATTTTTACCTTGTCACACATAATCACAGTTTATATTTGGTTATGATAATGTAGGTAGCTCCTTTATCGTTGCCTTTCTCTATTGGGAGAGTGTGGAAAATCTATTTCATTAATCATTTACATTATCTAATCAAATTATATAAATTAACTTTCTTATTTAGTACTTTCTCTCTTTAGGACACCATGTAGGAAACCTAAATGTCAGATAATGACTCTCAAGTAAAGGGTCAGACAAAGCAGAAAGCAATTAACATATCCAGGGTAAGCAATTTTTTCTAAAGATATGAGAAACATCTGAGATTCATTTTCAATGGTTGTGATTTGCTTTGTGGTTTTGAAATGAAGATAGCAATAGTACTTCAGAACTAAACCAAACACAGACAAAAAAAGCGTAGAAATCTAGGCTTGTGAGGAGCATTCCTATACACCCAAGTTCAAAGTTACCAGTTAACCTTTAAATGTCACCAAACTGTTTCAGAAATGGTGAATGTCATGGCTAATGTGACAACTGGTCTTTATGTGTGTCATGTACATACAAGAATTCTCCAGGTCCCAAGGGCAATTGAATTGGTAGATTTATCTTAACCCTTCACATAAACTCGAGTTTACATTGAATTGGAACATTTTTTTCCCTTGATGTTCCTTTCTATTCTTTGGTTGAGAGTGATCTTTTCTGTCTACTGTTACTTTCTTGGGATGTGTGGATGTAGACAGTCACAGTATAAATCAGATTGTTGGAGGTGCTATAATGATAGTGATACTAAGTGAGATTAAGTGAATTCAATCAAAATTGATCCCTATTCCACCACAAAATATAAAAATCAAGTTTCTTGGAGTTTGAGGGTTTTTATATTAGTTTTATCTGACTCTTTCCCCTGGTTTGTTTAATGTCTAACAATTTTATCTAATATAAAAACATGAACTTAGTTTTTTCTGGTTATCATAACTGAATAGATACCAGATATGTGGCAAATGGCATGATCTTGGGGGTTAAATGTTTGGAATCTTGCTCTGGAGCTGCCTGGGTTTGCATGCCAGCTTTGTCCCTTACCACAAGACGTTGGGCAAATTACTTGTCTTTTCTGCACCACAGTTCCCTTATCCATAAAAGGATAGTGTATGTACACTGCAAAAAGTCATTATGAGGATTAGATGAGTCCATCTATGTTAAGTGCTTAGTATTAGTACCTGGCACAGACTAGGGGGAGGTTTGCTATTATTATTGCTTTAACTGGCATGAATTACCATGGAGGTTGAAAATATTTTTGTTTCTTAACCATTTATATTTCTTCTGTAATTTCTTGTTCATACCCCTTGCCCATTTTTATCGCCATGTTCTTTTTCTGTCTTATTGATTTTCAAAATGTGTACCATTTACTGACATACTACTTTGAATATCATTAAATATCATAGGTATACAAAATAATAAAGAAAAATTAACCAAGCACGTGCAATGTCTGAGACACTGTGCTAGGTGCTGTGCAGAATAGAAAAATGGATTACATGATCCCTTTCCTCTAAGTGATTTTTAATGTAGTAGGGGGAAAAGGAAACCTCCAAAATAATGCAATGTGTTATAATAGAGCTTTCCATATCTGTGCTTTTGGTACATTGATAAGGATGACATTAATTCAGATCGGAATCATCCCAGAAGGTTTTTGGAAGAGGTGGCATTTAAGATTGGATTGAATAGTGGGCAAAATTTTGAGACACATAGGTGGCTGGACAAGGGCATTCTAGTGGGTTAAAATAATGAGAGAGAAGACAGAGTCGGGGAATAAAATACTCATTTAAAGAACTTACTTTTAGATTTTTTAATCTCTACATGACACTTGTTTTCAACAAAGCAAAGTAAACATTGTGATCACTGACCCCTTAGAGCTTTGAATCATAAGGAAAGATAGGAATTGTACTTAACCTAAGACTAATTCAGGAACTCAAACTAGTGGTGTATATGATCCATTCAAAGCTGCAGTTTACATTAAAAGGCTAAACTAGATGCGTAGGACTGACAACATACACAAAATGACCATTTCTTTTTGTCAGCATTGAATAGAAAATGTAGATTATGGCAGTTCCAAGGCTGTAAAAATCTAGAGGGATAACAGCCAAGGCTTTGTTGTCAATTCACAAGGGCAGATTTGGAAGAAAACAGTCAGCAATCCTTGATGTATTTTAATAAGCAGGGTGGGGCTGTCCTGTGCATTCTAGGATGTTTAGCAGCATCCTTGGTCTCTATCCCCTAAATGCCAGTGGCACCTCTCCCAACCCCAGGGTTATGACAAATAAAAACGTCTCTAGAAATTGTTGAATGTCCCTTTGGGGGCAAAATCTCCCCTGGTTGAGAACCACTGGAATACAATATACAATTATTCCTTTATTTCAAATTTCTTTTAACTGTTTACCATATTCTTGGGCAATATGTTCAATTTTTTATAGTTATAATACCAAAGACCTACCATTTATTGAACATATGCATAAAAGAGTTTTTAAAAATATATGTATGTTCCATACAAAATGCATTCCAAATGTTAAAGCTTGGACACGTACTTTGGAGTGTCAATACCTTGGTACAAACCAAGCTGAGCTCATTTTCTGAATTTATCCAAATAGCAAATGCCTTACTTGCAGCAACTTAATATTCCTGTTGTGAAAAATCAAGCAGATTACTCTAACTTGGGAAACTTATGGAATCACCTTTTCACAAGCCTTATATCTTGAAATAATTTCAGAATTAAAGAAAAGTTGAAAAGATATGTACAAAGTATTTCATATACCTTCATCCAGATTTCTCAAATGTTAACATTTCACTACTTTGAGCTCTCTCTCTCTCTCTCTGTAAGTAGATAGATAGATAGATAGATGTTTATAAAGATACAGATATAATTTTTTAAGACCCATTTGAGGATAAGTTATACATATGATGCCCCTTTACAACTAATACTTCCATGTTTATTTCCAAAAACATTCTCTTTTGTAACCACAATGCATTTGTCAAAACCAGTACTAATATCTAATCTTTAGGCCTTATTTAAATAATGCCAATACCTCCAATAATATCCCATCTAAGATCACACATTACATTTAGTTGTCATGTCTCTTTAGACTCTTTTAATATGGAACGGTTCTTCGGGGTTTTTTTGTTTTGGACTGAATGTTTGTTTCCCCCCAAAATTCATATGTTGAAGCCCTAACTCCCAGTGTAGCTGTATTTGGAGACTGGTCCTCTAAGGCAGTACTGTAATTAAAGTTAAATGAAGTCATAGGGTGGGACCCTGTTACAACAGAATTAGAGTCCTTACAAGAAGAGACATCAGAGAGCTTGACTCTCTCTCTGTCTCTCTCGTTCTGCGCACGTACGAGGAAAGACCTTGTAAAGACATAGGGAGATGGTGGCCATCTATAAGACAGAAAACCAGACTCACTAGAAACCAACCCTGCCAGACCTTCATCATAGACTTCAACCTCCAGAACTGTGAGAAAATAAATTTCCATTATTTAAGCTACCCATTCTATGGTAATTTGTTTTGGCAACCTGAAGCTGACATACAATGACTGACATTTTTGAAGTATACAGACCATTTACAGTGCTTAACACTTAGATTTAATATCCATAAAATCTATATCAGCTAAAGGGCTATTACAATGGTACAGGCAATACATGATTGTGGATTGGTCTAAGATGACAGAAATGGCATGGTGAGATGGTTCATATTCAGAGTTTATTTGATATTAAAGCAAACAGGCTTCCTAATGCATTGGCTATGAGGCAAGAGGGAAAAAGAAGAGACCCAGTTTCAGCAAACATAGCAGAAATCATACCTCCAAATGGGTGCAAAATCAATGACAGCTTAAATACATTACCAATTTCTATTTTGAAATAATTTTCAGTTCTAGTGATATGTTTTTATATATTTCCAGTATAAGTTTATTGAATGAAAGATGGTTGGTAGAGTGAATAAATAGCTTCATTCATAGCAAATTTTTATTTCAGGGTAAATTTAACTTTAGGAGTAATCCAAAAGCCATAGGGTAAATAAGTTAGATAACCACTTTAAGCAATAACATTTTCAGTCAAAAATTTAAGTAATGACTCTGGTTTCTTTGCATTATTCTTAACCTGATTCTGAAAGCAATTCCAAGGGCAAGTTTTCAAAAAAGCTTTTAAGCAATAATAGCATTATTAGCAAAAGTGGCTATATCTTAAAGATTATTTTTCTTTGAAAGAAACAAAACTCAATAATATCTATAGATAATGTAATAGCTATTTATATCTGCTGATATAAATATCTATGTTACACCATTTTTCATTATTTTCATGTCTCCTCTCCCCTTGTAGAAGGCTAAACTCTTTTCCTTCAGTTTTTCATTTTCTAGATGTGGCTATCTCTAGGGTACCCTGGTGTGGTACTTACAGAAATGTCTATACCTATACCTATATCTATATTATCAATCTCTCTCTCTGTATATATTTGTATCTATATTTATATATAATCTATATTTATATATATATATACCTAGATATATATGACAATTATAAAGAGGGCTTTCTTTTTCATCTGATAATTGCTATTGCATTGCTTACTAATTTCTGTTTGATTCATGAATCTGGAAAGAAATTAGAAGTCATCTACTCAAACTCTCCAATTTAGTACATGAGGAAACTGATTTTCTTCCCCCAAAGACCTTTAACCAGCACTACATTTAGGATAAGAACCCAGGTTTTCTGTCTGCTGGTGGAGTGCTCTTTCTAATCTATTAGAATGAAGGTTACAATAGTATTCAGAGGAGGAAAATTATTATTAGCATTGTAACTTAGTTTGGGAGTTTGAGTCATGCTAATTTCTGCTATAGATATTTTGGAAAAAAAACAAAATACAGGTCAGTATCTTAACTTCAGAGGATCCACAAAAGGGTCAGAGTTGCAAGCCAATCCATTGCTCTAAAGCCTGCAAACTCAGAATCAACAAGTCACAGTAGATAGTGTTAAGACAGGTGAATTGCAATAAATTATGAGCTAACAATAGGGCTTTTCTCACTGAAAATGATTACCTCTGTAATTAGGGGACCCTAGTGTTCTGTAAAGTACCCATTGGATATTCTTAATCTGTAGATGGGTAGAGAGAATGTGGAGAAAAAAGCATTTCTTGAACATCTGTTGTTTGGCAGTCACTTTTCATGCATTAGTACTGAACAAAATTTTAAATTTATTGAAATTCTGGTTCCAAGAGAAATTTTAAATAAAAGTTCTGAGTTGAATATTTATTATTTTAAGGTCATTAATTCATACTTCTACATCAAATAATGGAGTAATGCTAAATGACTGGTAAATTCCTGAAAATATAAGCTAAACATTGTTATATTGAAATTTTCTTATTAGAAATAAATTATGGTGAGTTAAAGTATTATGTCTTTTGTTTTTTTCATGAAAAAATTAATCAACACAGTTGATTATTATTCAACAAATATTTATTAAATATTTGCTCTGAGTCCATCGGTGGCACATGAACTGTTTAGAGCAGTATCCATTTGTCTTAGTCAGCTTGGGCTGCTATTGATTGAATATTTTAAACAACACATTTTTTTTTCTTATTTTTTTAGTTCTGGAGGCTAGGAAGTCCAAAGCCAAGTTGCTGGCCTATTTGGTTCCTGGTGAGAGCTCACTTTCTGGCTTGCAGTTGGCCATCTTCTTGCGATGTCCTCACATGGCTGAGAGGAGCAAGCTCTATTGATTCCTTCTCTTTTTATAGAGACTAATCCCGTAGAGGAACTCACCATCATGAACTCATCTAAACCTAATTACCTTCTGTAAGCCCCACCTCCAGTTACTATCACATTGGGGATTAGGGCTTCAACAGATGAATTTGAGAGGGGTATAAACATTCAGTCCATAACACATATCAATGTGTTTTCTTCCTTGATGGAGCTTAGAGTCTTACAGAGAAAAGCATAAATAAAAACTTCTTGTGACCACTGTTATAAAAATGGTAGAATAAGGTCCATAAGAGAGAAGAATGGGGAATCAACTTTAGGTACAATTTTCAGGAAAGCCCACCCTAAGGAAATGTTTGAGATCTGATGGGTCCTGGAGAGCCAGCTTTGCAGAGGGAGCTGGGCAGAGTTGTTCAGAAAGAGGGAATGGAACTTCACTTGCTAAGGCACTGAAGAGGGAGAGATTGCAGTGTGTTTGGGGAATGAAAAGAAAGATTTCTGTCTAGGGCACAGAGAGATGGGCTTGCAAGAAACTGGAGCCCCAGCCCAGATTGTGTAGGATGTCTCAGACTGTGCCAAATGCAAATAGATACTACCAAGTTTGAATTTTCAAACTTCACTCTGTTTGCTTTGATAGACACTAGAAAACTTAACAAACAAGATCAGAATGTTGGATGAGAAAAAGAAAGAAATACAGTTTGCTAATTTATCTCTTGTTTTATATAAAAATAGTCTGTTCTTGTTTTATTGGAGAAACATAGAAAATATTTTAATGATAGGCAAATATTTTTGGAACAAGTGTTTGTCAAGAAGCCACCTAAAAGATCACATAACTCATTAATAGTAGACCCTACTACTTAAGTTTAAGCCCCCAACTTCTAATCTGCTTTCCTTTTTACTATATTTTTATCTTCAGAGTCAAGAGGGGAAAACAAAAAAAAACCTCTACTGAAAACTGGGCCCCTAAAAACATGGACCCTCTGAGCACAGTTTCCTATTCTTCTCTGTGAAAAAATTTCCATTCTAAAATGGAAACTGGAGGATGTAAAATGAAAAAGCTCACATATGTGCCCTCAGGAAAACAAAACTTAAAGACTGAGAGACTGATTTCCCATAAAAGCCTGATTTACAGAAAACTGGTAACATTTGAATTTTCTTAAATAATAGGGAGTTGGTCAGGGGTTGCCTCATATCAGCCTTGGGAAATTTTCCTAATGGTCTCCAAAAGCATGAGCGAGAAATGATCCAAGTTGGGTTGATCTCGCAAAATAAGCAGAATTGAACTTTTGTTTGTATGACTGGACTGGTTTTGTCTGCTTGGGGGACTCTTCAGGGCTGGTCTCCAGTTGTTTTTGATTTTTAACAGATTCTTACTGAATCCCTCTTTACATTCTCTGCCCAAAAATACAACCCCCCTGAAAGTTTAATGGACTTGCCTGCAACTTGCTACAGTTTGTATGTCCCGAATTGCAGTTCTTCTGCTATTCCCGGATAAAGTCATCTTTCTGAAAATTTCGAGCTTGCCTCATTTTACCTTTTTATTTAGGTCAACACTCTCTTATAGACCCTGTTCATGGTGTTCTCTCTGAACCCTGGCAAGCTACTCCAGACCAGTAGGAAGAAGCACTGGTTTTCTCACATAGCTAAGTGCTGGTTTAAATCTCTGGTAAATGGCAAGCTGGGCTCTGCTCTAAGGCACCATCTATTCTTCTGATTTTGGAAATGATCTAAGGGATTTGAAATATTTCATTACGTCATATGTAAAAAACCAAGTTTGTTACCGAACACAGTTTCTTGTGCCCAATGCACAGTGAGGCCAAACAAATCAAAACATTAGAGTTTGGAGCAGAGAAAGGTTTATTGCAGGACCATGAAAGAAGAATGGGTGGCTCATGCCCCCAGAAACCCCCAAACTCCCCAAAGGGATTCAGCAAAGCATTTTTAAAGGCAAGATGAGAGAGGGGGTCACAGGGTTTGTGATCAGCTGGTGTAGGATTCTCTGGCTGATGTTGAGGTAATAGGTTGGTTAACATGGGGCTATGTGCTCATGATCATCAAGTAGTTAATTTCTTCCATTTGGTGGTGACTTTTAGCATCTGAAACACTCAGGAAATATGCATGAGATACCATTCTCTGGGTACTTCAGAAAGGAGCTACAGCAGAGGATATGGGGGTGGGGTCTGTCCTGGGAAGGCCCCATGGGGTCCTGCTCGGTTACAAGTTGATAATTCTTTTTTAACTAGTGACCAATATATTCTTTTTTTTTTTTTTTTTTTTTTTTTTTTGCGGCACGCGGGCGTCTCACTGTTGTGGCCTCTCCCGTTGCGGATCACAGGCTCCAGACGCGCAGGCTCAGCGGCCATGGCTCATGGGCCTAGCCGCTCCGCGGCATGTGGGATCTTCCCAGACCGGGGCACGAACCTGTGTCCCCTGCATCGGCAGGCGGACTCTCAACCACTGCGCCACCAGGGAAGCCCTGACCAATATATTCTTTGAAGACGCACAGTTTCAGCTTAAAGTCAAAACAGAGAAACAGCTCAATAAGGTTAATTCTGGCAGGAAAGAAAATTTTATTTCATAATGAAAACACACTTGCAAAAATGTTATATTTTTCTATCTCCTTTGTTAAATACATTTGCCTAATTGAAGGAAGAGACTTTTTTCTTTTTCCTGAAAGTTTAAATGTCCATCATATCTAAATAGAAGATAGGACTGCTTCAAATGCAGTATTCTGTTTGTGCACAAATCATTTCTTCTGAAAGGTTAATAAAGGCATGTTTTGGATCCATAAGCATGGTGGATGTATATGCTTTCTAAAATGAAAACATTCTATGAAGAATTATATATATATTAAGTCAGTTCTAGTATAAATTGGAGTATGGGAAATTTGCAATGAATTTGAAAAATGCGAGCCTGTTTTATCTTTTCCCTAACTTATCTGGCAAATTGAAGCAATATAAAAGAAATATACTTACATTTAAAAATAACTATCTAAATTGAATTGATATAATTTGAGATTTAAAATGTTTAAAGGGCTTGGCTCCAATAAGTTAATTCTTAATAATTTTTAATCACTTTCTTTTTTCTGCAAAATAATTTGCATTTTAATGCACATCATATTCCTTAAACACAAAATTCTTTAAACCAATAATGCTCAGAGGGACAGATGTTGTTTATTTCTTCTAAGGGCCCAGAAATGAGACAGCTTGAAGGCAGTGTTTAGATAGTCACCAGGTAGTCAGTTTTAGATGTGCTTCCTTTCCATGGTGTTCTTTCTGCTGTAAATGAAATGGTAAACGTATTCAGTCTATGAGTATTTATTAAGCAACTACTACATATCACACATGGTGCTCGATACTACATATATGACTATGACATAGCACTTGCTTCATGGAGTTTTTAGTAAATTCCATTTGGAGTAAAAATTCTTAAAATTTCAAGTGAGTACAGTAATTATCCCTAATTTTTTAAAAATCAGGTTTCTTATGAATTATCCTGTTGTATACTATATTTCTTCCTTTTTATAGCTTTATTGACATAAAATTGAAACATAATAAGCTATATATAAAGTATAAAAATTCTATACATATAAAGTATACAAATAAGTTTTGATAAATGTATATACTTTGAAACTACCACCATAATCAAGGTAATGAGCATATCTTCTGTCCCCAGAAGTCTCCTCTTGTCCCTTTGTGATCACTTCCTCTTGCTAATTCCTTCCCAACCCCCCACCCTCACCCATCCCCAGGCAACTACTGATATTTCTATTACTATATTCTAGTTTATACTCCCAGAATATTATACAGTTCTAGTATGAGTTTTTCTTTGCTGTGGTTTCTTTTATTGAACATAATTATTTGGAGACTCATTCATTTTGTTTCATATATCAATAGTTCATTTGATTTTATTGCTGTGTAGTATTCCAGTGTATGGATATACTACAATTTGTTCATCCATTCACCTGTGGATGAACATTTTTGCCATTTCCAGCTTTTGATGATGATTAGCAAGAAAGCTGCTATGAACACCAGTGTACAATATTTATGTTTATGTGCACAGATCTTTTTGTGAACATATGATCTGATTTTCTTGGAAGTGGCTGTTTGATATGGCAGCCGTACATACAAGTTTTTTAAAAATTGCCATACTTTTCTAGATTTGTTGACTATTTCCTGTTTCCACGAGCAGTATAGGAGAGCTCTAGTTACTCTACATTCTCACCAATACTTGGCATAGCCAGTCTTTTTAAATAGTGAACATCTGGGGTTTGAGTGGTATCTCATTGAGGTTTTTAATTTGCATATCCTTAATGACTAATGATGGGCATTTTCCATGTGTTTATTTCCATGTTGCCATCCATATACCTTCTTAAGTGTCTAATTCAAACCTTTTACTTAATTTAAAAATTTTTGTTGTTCTCTTATTATTGGGTTTTGAAAATTCTTTACGTATTATGGATATAAATCCTTTATCAAATATGTGACTTGCAAACAATTTCTTTTAATCTTTGGCCTTTGTATTTATTCTTTTACTGTCTTTCAAAAACCAGAAATTATTAATTCTGATTATGACCAATTTATCAATTTTTCACTGTATGGAAAATCTTTGCCTAATCCAATGTCAAAAATATTTTCTCCTATGTTTTCTTTTGGAAGATTTATAGTTCTAGTTTTTATTGTTAGGCCTGTGACCTATCTGAGTTAATGTTTATATATGGTGTAAGCTATAGATTGAAAATAATTCTAATTCTTCTTCTTTTTTTAATATAGATATGTGCCATTTGTTGAGAGGACTGTCTTTTCTCCACAAAATTGCCTTTGCATCTCTTTCAAAAATAAATCCATTCTGGACCCTATATTCTTTGTCTGTATTGACACCGATGCTATACTGATTTGATTACTGTAGATTTCTTTTAATACTTGATATTACCTACTATAATCCTTCGAATTTTTTAAGTATGTCTTCACTAAAATGTTATTTTCTTAGACCAGTTTTAGGTTCACAAAACAACTGCGGGGAAGGTACAGAGTTTCCATATACCCTCCCGCCCCCAAACATGCACAGCTTCCCCCATTATCAACGGCCCCACCAGAGTGGTGCATTTTTTACAACTGATGAAGCTACATTGACACATCATAATTACCCAAAGTTATAGTTTTACATTAGGGTTCACTTCTGGTGTTGTACATTCTATGGGTTTGAATTAATGTATAATGACATGTATCCACCATTATGATATCATACAGAGTATTTTCACTGCCCTAAAAATCCTCTTTGCTCAACCTATTCATCTCTCCTCCAACCTAACCCCTGGCAGCCATTGATCATTTTACTGTCTCCATAGTTTTGCCTTTTCCAGAATGTCATATTGTTGGAATCATACACTATGTATCCTTTTCAGATTGGCTTCTTTCACTTAGCAATATGCACTTAAGTTTCCTCCACGTCTTTTTATGGTTTAATAGCTCATTTCCTTTTAGTGTTGAATGATATTCCATATTTCTTTATCCATTAAGCTACTGAAGGACATCCTGGTTGTCTTCAAGTTTGCCAATTGCAAATAAAGCTGCTATAAACATCTGTGTGGACGTAAGTTTTCAACTCCTTTCAGTAAATACCAAGGAGTGCTATGGCTAGATTATGTGTTTAGTTTTGTAAGAAACCCCCAAACTGTCTTCCAAAGTGGCTCTAGCATTTTGCATTCCCATCAGTAATGAATGAGTGTTCCTGTTGTGCCACATCCCTGTCAGCATTTGGTATTGCCAGTGTTCCAGATTTTGGCCATTCTAATAAGAGTGTAGTGGCATCTCATTTTTGTTTTAATTTGCATTTCCCAGATGACATGTGATGTGGAGCATCTTTTTTATGATTACTTGTCATCTGTCTATCTTTTTTGGTGAATTGTCTGTTAAGGCCTTTGGCCCGTGTTTAAATCGAGTTGCTTGTTTTCTTGATGTTGAGCTTTAAGAATTCTTTGTTTAGTTTGAATAACAGTCCTTTATCAGATGTGTCTTTTGCAAATATTTTCTCCAAGTGTGTGACTTGTCTTCCCATTTTCTTGACGTGATCTTTTGCAGAGCAGAAGTTTTTAATTTTAATAAAATTTATCTTATTAATGATTTATTTTATGAATTGTACCTTTGGTGTTGTATCTAAAAAGTCATCACTATACTCAAGATCATCTAGGTTTTCTCTTATGTTATCTTCTAGGAGTTTTATAGCTTCGTATTTTACATGTAGGTCTGTGATCCATTTTGAGTTAAATTTTGTGGAGGATTTAAGGTCTGTATTTAGATGATGACGACTCTTCATTTTTTTTCTTTCTTTCTTTCTTTTTTTTTTTTTTGCATGTATATGTCTAGTTGTTCCAGAACCATTTGTTGAAAAGATTATCTTTGCTCCATCAAATTGCCTTTGTTCCTTTGTCAAAGATCAGCTGACCATACTGATGTGGGTCAATTTCTGGGCTCTCTATTCTGTTTCATTGATCTATTTGTCTATTCTTTTGCTGATACTACACACTACCTTAATTTCTGTATCTTTATAGTAAGTCTTGAAGTCAGTGAGTGTCAGTCCTCCAAATTTGTTTTTAGGTTTTTCGTAGATACTCTTTTTCAGGGTGAGAATCTTTTTATTCATAGTATTCTAAGAGATTTTGTTTGTTTATTTTTTGTCTGTTTTTAGGAAGGAATAGATGTTGCATTTTGTCAAATGTTTTTCATGCATCTATCGAGAAAATCATATGGTTTTTCTTTTTTATTCTGTTAATATGGTGAATTACACTGATTGATTTTCATTACTAAACCAGTCTTACATTCCTAGAATAAACCCTATTTGGTCATGATATAGTATACTTTTTATATTTTTTGGATTTAATTTGAAAAATTTTTCTAATAATTTTTGTATCAATTTTTATAAGAGTTATTGGACTATAGTTTTCTTTTCTTACAACATCCTTGTCTAGTTTTAGTATTACAGTAATTCTGGCTTCATAGAATTATTTAGTGTTTTCTATTTTCTGAAAGAGATTTTACAGAATTGGAATTACTTCTTCCTTAGATATTTGGTAAAATGGTGAAGCCATGTGGACCCTGAATTTTCTTTGTGAGAAGGTTTATAATTATAAATTTAATTTTAAAAATAAATATAGGGCTTTCAGTATTTACCCATGCAGTGTCAACTCCCAGTGTTTCCATTCCTCTGTGTTGATCCAGATTTTTATCTTATCCCATTGTCCTTCAGAACTCCTTTAATATTTCTTGTTATACAGGCTTGCTGGTGATGAACTTATGAGCTTTAATGTCTGAGAAAGCCTTTATTTTACCTTTGTTTTAAAATAATATAGAATTTTAGTTGATAAGTTTTCATTCATTACTTTAAAGGTGTTGTGCAAGCAAAGGGAAAAAGTACTTATAAAGAGATTAGAACTATGTAGAGTTTAAAAAAAAAAATTTTTTTAATAAAATATCTTGAGTAAAAATAAATAAATTTTTTAAAAATAAAAGATCTGGGCTTCCCTGGTGGAGCAGTGGTTGAGAGTCCACCTGCCGATGCAGGGGACACGAGTTCGTGTCCCGGTCCGGGAGGATCCCACATGCCGTGGAGCGGCTGGGCCTGTGAGCCATGACCACTGAGCTTGCGCGTCCGGAGCCTGTGCTCCGCAGCGGGAGAGGCCACAGCAGTGAGAGGCCTGCATACCAAAAAAAAATAATAATAATAAAATAAAAAAATAAAAGATCTTATAAGATTGGTTCAAGATAGGGTAGTAGAAGGATGTGTGCTTACTCCCTCTGGTGAGAGCACCGACATCACAACTAACTGCTGAACAATCATCAACAGGAAGACACTGGAACTCACCAAAAAAGATACCCCACATACAAAGACAAAGGAGAAGCCACAATGAAACAGTAGGAGGGGTGCAGTCACAGTAAAATCAAATCCCATAACTGCTGGGTGGGTGACTCACAAACTGGAGAACACTTATACCACAGAAGTCCACCCACTGGAGTGAAGGTTCTGAGCCCCACGTCAGGCTTCCCAACCTGGGGGTCCGGCAAAGGAGGAGGAATTCCTAGAGAATCAGACTTTGAAGGCTAGCGGGATTTGATTGTAGGACTCTGATAGAACTGGGGAAAGCAGAGACTCCACTCTTGGAGGGCACACACAAAGTAGTGTGCACATCGGGACCCAGGGGAAGGAGCAGTTAACCCATAGGAGACTGAACCAGACCTACCTGCTAGTGTCAGAGGGTCTCCTGCAGAGGCAGGGGGTGGCTGTGGCTCACTGTGGGGACAGGACACTGGCAGCAGAAGTTCTGGGAAGTACTCCTTGGCGTGAGCCCTCCCAGAGTCCACTATTAGCCCTGCCAAAGAGCCAGGTAGGCTCCAGTGTTGGGTTACCTCAGGCCAAAAAACCAACAGGGAGGGAACGCAGCCCCACCCATCAGCAGACAAGCGGATTAAAGTTTTACTGAGATGTGCCCACCAGAGCAACACCCAGCTCTACTCACCACCAGTCTCGCCCATCAGGAAAGTTACACAAGCCTCTTAGATAGCCTCATCCACCAGAGGGCAGACAGCAGAAGCAAGAAGAACTACAATCCTGCAGCCTGTGGAACAAAAACCACATTCACAGAAAGATAGACAAGATGAAAAGACAGAGGGCTATGTACCAGATGAAGGAACAAGATAAAACCCCAGGAAAACAACTAAATGAAGTGGAGATAGGAAACCTTCCAGAAAAAGAATTCAGAATAATGATAGTGAAGATGATCCAGGACCTTGGAAAGAGAATGGAGGCAAAGATCAAGAAGATACAAGAAATGTATAACAAGGACCTAGAAGAATTAAAGAACAAACACCTAGAAGATTTAAAAAACAAACAAACAGAGATGAACAATACAATAATTGAAATAAAAAATACACTAGAAGGAATCAATAGCAAAATAACTGAGGCAGAAGAACGGATAAGTGACCTGGAAGACAGAATGGTGGAATTCACTGCCATGGAGCAGAATAAAGAAAAAAGAATGAAAAGAAATGAAGACAGCCTAAGAGACTTCTGGGACAACATTAATCACAACAACATTCGCATTATAGGGGTCCCAGAAGGAGAAGAGAGAGAGAAAGGACCCTAGAAAATATTTGAAGAGATTATAGTCGAAAACTTCCCTAACATGGGAAAAGAAATAGCCACCCAAGTTCAGGAAGTGCAGAGAGTCCCAGGCAGGATAAACCCAAGGAGAAACTTGCCGAGACACATAATAATCAAATTGACAAAAATTAAAGGCAAAGAAAAATTATTGAAAGCAACAAGGGAAAAACAACAAATAACATACAAGGGAACACCCCTAAGATTAACAGCTGATTTCTCAGCAGAAACTCTACAAGCCAGAAGGGAGTGGCATGATATATTTAAAGTGAAGAAAGAGAAGAACCTACAACCAAGATTACTCTACCCAGCAAGTATCTCATTCAGATTCGATGGAGAAATCAAAAGCTTTACAGACAAGCAAAAGCTAAGAGAATTCAGCACCACCAAACCAGCTCTACAACAAATTCTAAAGGAACTTCTCTAAATGAGAAACACAAGAGAAGGAAAGGACCTAAAAAACAAACCAAAACAATTCACAAAATGGTAACAGGAAGATACATATTGATAATTACCTTAAACATGAATGGATTAAATGCTCCAACCAAAAGACACAGGCTCACTGAAGGGATACAAAAACAAGACCCATATATATATGCTATCTACAAGAGACCCACTTCAGACCTAGCGACACACACAGACTGAAAGTGAGCGGATGGAAAAAGATATTCCATGCAAATGGAAATCAAAAGAAAGCTGGAGTAGCAATACTCATATCAGATAAAATAGACTTTAAAATAAAGGATGTCACAAGAGACAAGGAAGGACACTACATAATGATCAAGGGATCAATCCAAGAAGAAGATATAACAATTATAAATATATATGCACTCTACATAGGAACACCTCAATACATAAGGCAACTGCTAACAGCTATAAAAGAGGAAATTGACAGTAACACAGTAATAGTGGGAGACTTTAACACCTCACATACACTAATGGACAGATCATCCCAACAGAAAATTAATAAAGAAACACAATCTTTAAATGACACAATAGACCAGATAGATTTAATTGATATTTATAGGGCATTCCATCCAAAAACAGCAGATTACACTTTCTTCTCAAGTGCACATGGAACATTCTCCTGGATAGATCAAATATTGGGTCACAAATCAAGCCTCAGTAAATTTAAGAAAATTGAAATCATATCAAGCATCCTTTCTGACCACAAGGCTATGAGATTAGAAATCAATTACAGGGGGAAAAAAACATAAAAACACAAACACATGGAGGTTAAACAATACGTTACTAAATAACCAAGAGATCACTGAAGAAATCAAAGTAAGTCAGAAAATACCTAGAGACAAATTACAGTGAAAACGCAACAATCCAAAACCTATGGGATGCAGAAAAGCAGTTCTAAGAGGGTAGTTTATAGCAATACAAGCCTACCTCAAGAAACAACAAAAACGTCAAATAAACAATCTAACATTACACCTAAGGAAACTAGAGAAAGAAGAACAAACAAAACCCAAAGTTAGTAGAAGGAAAGAAATCATAAGGTCAGAGCAGAAATAAATGGAATAGAAACAAAGAAAACAATAGCAAAGATCAATAAAACTAAAAGCTGGTTCTTTGAAAAGATAAAGAAAATTGATAAACCATTAGCCAGAATCATTAAGACAAAAAGGGAGAAGACTCAAATCAATAGAATTAGAAATGAAAAAAGAGAAGTAACAACTGACACTGCAGAAATACAAAGGATAATGAGAGATTACTACAAGCGACTACAGGCCAAAAAAATGGACAGCCTGGAAGAAATGAACAAATTCTTAGAAAGGTATAACCTTCCAAGACTGAACCAGGAAGAAATAAAAAATATGAACAGGACAATCAAAAGTAATGAAATTGAAACTGTTATTAAAAATCTTCCAACAAACAAGTCCAGGACCAAATGGCTTCAGGGGTGAATTCTGTCAAACATTTAGAGAAGAGCTAACACCTATCCTTCTCAAACTCTTCCAAAAAATTGCAGAGGAAGGAACACTCCCAAACTCATTCTATGAGGCCACCATCACCCTGACACCAAAACCAGATAAAGATACTACACAAAAAGAAAGTTACAGATCAATATCACTGATGAATATAGATGCAAAAATCCTCAACAAAATACGAACAAACCGAATCCAACAACACATTAAAAGGATCATACACCATGATAAAGTGGGATTTATCCCAGGGATGCAAGGATTCTTCAATATATGCAAATCAATAAATGTGATACACTGTATTAACAAATTGAAGAATAAAACCATATGATCATTTCAGTAGATGCAGAAAAAGCTTTTGAGAAATTCAGTACCGATTTATGATAAAAACTCTCCAGAAAGTGGGCATAGAGGGAACCTACCTCAACATAATAAAGGCCATATATGACAAACCCACAACAATCATCATTATCAATGGTGAAAAACTGAAAGCATTTCCTCTAAGATCAGGAAAAAGACAAGGATGTCCACTCTCACCACTATTATTCAACATAGTTTTGGAAGTCTTAGCCATGGCAATCAGAGAAGAAAAAGAAATAAAAGGAATACAAATTGGAAAAGAAGAAGTAAAACTGTTACTGTTTGCAGATGACATAATACTATACATGAAGAATCCTAAAGATGCCACCAGAAAACTACTAGAGCTAATCAATGAATATGGTAAAGTTGCAGGATACAAAATTAATGCACAGAAATCTCTTGCATTCCTATACACTAATGATGAAAAATCTGAAATAGAAATTAAGGAAACACTCCCATTTACCACTGCAACAAAAAGAATAAAATACCTAGGAATAAACCTATCTAGGGAGACAAAAGACCTGTATGCAGAAAACTCTAAGACACTGATGAAAGAAATTAAAGATGATACAAGCAGATGGAGAGATATACCATATTCTTAGATTGGAAGAATCAATATTGTGAAAATGACTATACTACCCAAAGCAATCTACAGATTCAATGCAATCGCTATCAAATTACCAATGGCATTTTTTACAGAACTAGAACAAAAAATTTCACAATTTGTATGGAAACACAAAAGACCCCGAATAGCCAAAGCAATCTTGAGAACGAAAAATGGAGCTGGAGAAATCGGACTCCCTGACTTCAGACTATACTACAGAGCTACAGTAATCAAGATAATATGATACTGGCACAAAAATAGAAACACAGATCAATGGAATAGGATAGAAAGCCCAGAGATAAACCCACACATCTGTGGTCAACTAATCTGTGACAAGGAGGCAAGGATATACAATGGAGAAAAGAAAGCCTCTTCAATAAGTGGTGCTGGGAAAACTGGACAGCTACATGTAAAAGAATGAAATTAGAACACTCCCTAACACCATACACAGAAATAAACTCAGAATGGATTAGAGACCTATATATAAGACCAGACACTATAAAACTCTTAGAGGAAAACATAGGAAGAACCCTCTTTGACATAAATCACAACAAGATCTTTTTTGATCCACCTCCTAGAGTAATGGAAATAAAAACAAAAATAAACAAATGGGACCTAATGAAACTTAAAATCTTTTGCACAGCAAAGGAAACTACAAACAGGATGAAAAGACAACCCTCAGAATGGGAGAAAATATTTGCAAACGAATCAATGGACAAAGGATTAACCTCCAAAATATATAAACAGCTCATGCAGCTCAATATTAAAAAAACAAACAACCCAATCCAAAAATGGGCAGAAGACCTAAATAGACATTTCTCCAAAGAAGACATACAGATGGCCAAGAAGCACATGAAAATCTGCTCAACATCACTAATTATTAGAGAAATGCAAATCAAAACTACAATGAGGTATCACCTCACACCAGTTAGCATGGGAACCATCATAAAATCTACAAACAGTAAATGCTGGAGAGGGTGTGGCGAAAAGGGAACCCTCTTGCACTGTTGCTAGGAATGTAAATTGATACAGGAACTATGGAGAACAGTATGAAGTTTCCTTAAAAGCTAAAAATAGATTTACCATATGACCCAGCAATCCCACTACTGGGCATATACCCAGAGAGATAACCACAATTCAAAAAGCCACATGCACCCCAATGTTCATTGCCACACTATTTATAATAGCCAGGTCATGGAAGCAACCTAACTGCCCATCGAGAGACGAATGGATAAAGAAGATGTGGTACATATGTACAGTGGAATATTATTCAGCCATAAAAAGGAATGAAGTTGGGTCATTTGTAGAGATGTGGATGGACCTAGAGACTGTCATACAGAGTGAAGTAAGTCAGAAAGAGAAAAACAAATATCGTATAATAACGCATATATGTGGAACCCAGAAAAATGGTACTGATGAACCGGTTTGCAGGGTAGAAATAGAGACACAGATGTAGAGAACAAATGTATGGACACCAAGAGGGGAAAGTGGCAGGGGGTGGGGGGGGGATAAACTGGGTGACTGGGATTGACATGTATACACTGATGTGTATAAAATTGATGAATAATAAGAATCTGTTTTATAAAAAAATAAATAAAATTCTAAAATTAAAATAAATAAATAAAGTAAACCATATGTATATGTGAATTTTGAGGAAAAACTTAGCCAAACAACTGAAATTACCTGGAGCCAGATGTAAAAATGTTGTCAGGGTGGTGTTAATATAGATTTCTTAAATAGAATCTGGTCAGCCTTCAGCAATACTTATTAAGCTACCCTGTCTATATGACTTTGGGGTATCTGCTATAGACACAAAGGAGACGTACACCTTACCCCATAAAGCTTAACTTATAGATGAAGAGAAAAAATAAAATGGAAACTATCTTTTGAAAAAAATAATCATAAAAAAATAAAAGATCTTGAGTAAAAATAAATAAATAAAAAAGTAAAGGTGTTGCTCCTCTGTTTTCTGGCTTACTTGAATTTCAACAAGAAATCTGTTGTTTATCTAATTTTCTTCCTTTGTTTTCCCCTGTCTTCTTTTAAGATGTTATCTTTATCACCAGGTTCAAACAATTTGATTATAAAATGCCTTGTAGTTTTTCTCACATCTCTTGGGGTTTGTGAAACATCTTGGAATTATGGTTCTATAGTTTTCTTCAAGCTTGGAGAAGTTTTGGCATTAGTTTCTTTAAATAATATTTGCCCACCCCACCTCCTTTCTTTCCAGGACTCTTATAACACAGGTATTTGGCCACTTGAAGTGGTCCCACAGCTCTTTTAATTTTTAGTGAGCTTATGCCTCTGGACTGGGATTTTCCTAAGTGTTTCTCAGTCTTTTCCTCCCACCTCAGGTAGGACAAATGGCTACAGCTGTGGGTATTTCCCTTCCCGCGGTTCAATTAAGCTCTAATGATATCCATCTGGTTAGGCTCTGTTAACTAGCTTCTCCCGAGGTTGGGCCTTGTTAAGAAGAGTGCTGCGGTGTGTTTCAAGATGGTTCCTTTGCTTCTCGCCGTGCGGGGAGAACAAGCGGGTTTTTCCTCAGATATTTGCTGCGAGAACGTGGTTGAGCTCTTGGAAAACTCAACAAAAAGTGAGTGAATGTTTTGCGTTATTGAAAGTACTGGATATTTTTGTATTGTATGTGTATTCTTGAGTTTTGTTCTGGGATAGTTAATTTACTTGGAAGTAATTTGATTCCTACTGATTCTTGCTTTAGAACGTAATTAGGTAGGATGTGTATTATTATTCTAGGGCCAATTTTGCCAAACTAGTAAGAGAATTTTTCTGAGTAGTCTACATGATGTCACTTAAATGCTGAGATTTTTCCATTCAGCTGGTGACTACTGTAGATTATTCCTTCTAATCCCTTTTCTGGGCCCCAGGTAATTTCTTCACATGCATGAGCTCATGGTTACCTGGCTGAAGTCTGTAGGGGAAACCGCCGTAAATCTCTGGAGCTCTCTATGTGGTTTTCTAACCATCTAGTGGCCTTTCTGGTCTTCCAGCTTTACCTGCTCAACTCAGGGAGTCTGCAGAGCCCTCCATGGTTTCCCTTTTCCTTGCCATATCATGTACACTTTGTCCTTAATTACCTGATGTATAATATCTTAGAGCTGTGAAGTTAGAAATGTCTAGTAACTTCAAACTGTTGTTTTATATATTCCCTGTCCCACCCAGTTTTTTTTTTTTTCTTAGTTGTTTAAGTAAGAGGATACATCTGATCCCTGTTACTCAATCTTGGTAAGAAGAAAAATACCCCTCTTTTGAATTTTGTTTTTAAGAGTTATTTTGATAGGGTGGTTATGAGTTACGTGTATGCTGATTTCTGTAACTCAGTGGCATTAAACATGGATTATGTAAATTTAAGGTAGGATAATTTAAGAATTCTCATTAACTCTCTCCATGTTTAAATTTTACATAATGCAAATTAAGTCTCCCGAAAAGAACCAAGAAACTTTGGGAACTGTGTATTTTCAAAACTTGATAGGCCAAATGGATTGTAAGTTATGTTCATGCTGTTGACACATTTTAGCACCATCTTTTGTTTGACTTAGTTGAAGTATGTTGGGTTTGAATTTTGCAAAATATTCAGTAATGAGTCCCTTATAAAATGTTATCTTCTTGTTTATATAAGTTTATCTCTTGAAAGGGAGGCATTATTATCTTATCACATAAGTATAAAAGCTGAGGTTCGCAGAGCTTTTTTTTTCCTTTTTTGTTTTTACATCTTTATTAGAGTATAATTGCTTTACAGTGGTGTGCTAGTTTCTGCTTTATAACAAAGTGAATCAGTTATACATATGTTCCCATATCTCTTCCCTCTTGCATCTCCCTCCCTCCCACCCTCTCTATCCCACCCCTCTAGGTGGTCACAAAGCACCAAGCTGATCTCCCTGTGCTATGCGGCTGCTTCCCACTAGCTAGCTATTTTACATTTGGTAGTGTATATATGTCCATGCCACTCTCTTGCTTTGTCACAGCTTACCCTTCCCCCTCCCATATCCTCAAGTCCATTTTCTAGTAGGTCTGTGTCTTTATTCCTGTCTTACCCCTAGGTTCTTCATGACATTTTTTTTTTCTTAAATTCCATATATATGTGTTAGCATATGGTATTTGTCTTTCTCTTTCTGACTTACTTCACTCTGTATGACGGACTCTAGGTCCATCTACCTCATTACAAATAGCTCAATTTCGTTTCTTTTTATGGCTGAGAGCTTTTGATGTTTGCTTAACTTTGTGTAGCTGAATCAGAGCAAGTGATAAGACTGAAGTATTGCAGAGTTCAGAGTAAATACTTTCTGCTCTTCCACGTTGATTCAATGGTTGCTTTAAATTCTTAGGTAAATTAGTGAATTAATGCAAATATAATGAGCTTAATATATTTGTAAAAGAGTTGAGGCCACATTATTTATGCTAGCTCCATCTTTTGTTAGTGAGGCTCTAAATTATGTGTATTAACCCCATCTAAAGGGAAGGGACCTCCCACTTGATCCAAAGGGATCAGTGTCTTTCACTCTCTCTTTAATCTTATTTGTTGCTCTTCTCAAAAGTAGGAGTGACCTATCTGACTAATATTATTTGGGAAAGAGAGTCTGAGCCTGGGCTACTTCACTCTTCTTGTTTCCTCCTCTTCCTTTTCCTCTCCACCTCTCACTCTTGCTCTGGTTTGCTTCTTCTTCCTACTTGCTATGGGAAATCTGGGTTAGAACACTATTCAGAACCTTTCAGGTCCATCAAACTCACTTGTCCTTTTTCTTCTGCCTCTTAGTTTCTTGGGTTCTTTGCATTTGGTGTGTTGAGGGAAAGGCTAGGATCCTCTGGTGACCGACTGGTAAGGCTTCAATTGGAATTATTAGGGAATTATTTTTGGCTTCAGTTCCTAGTCACATATTGCATCCAGCTTTACCAGCAATAAATCTCATATTTTAAAGTTTAAGTCTTAAAGGTGAAAGAGATATGATAGATCATCAACCTCACAAACCCCACAGGTGTCTTCAAATCAAATACTTATTTCCGAAGGGTAAGAAGGAAACTTTAAAGTAACCAGGGCCACCCCCAATATAACAACTAAAGGGTAAACAGCTGGCATAGCAGAATATTGCCAATACTTAATTCAAACACCACAGCTGGCATCCACTAGATTGTCAGACCCATGGCAAATTGGCTGTTGAAAAATACTATTGCCCTTGCCTAATGCATTAAAAAGAAGGCAAACTTTAAAAAGAAAACATACTGTAAAACATAATAGGGAAGATAAAAACCATTTTTGTTTAGTAAAATTGATATATTACAACTTTTAAAAGTTTTTATGTGAAAACTACATTAAGTGAATCATTTTTCTCCATTGGTTCCTATAAAAATAATGAGATTTAATCTAAAAGAGGGGAAAAAAGTTATTTACTCATAACCTGCCTTTTTGACAAAAGATTTGAAGTAGCTTACAGGAAATACATATAATAGAAACATAAAATGAAGTATAAATTTGAATGGCCACCAAAGTGGGATGAAACGCTAAATATAGATTTATAGGCTTACTGGACTATGCACTTGCTTAAAGAGGGCAATACATTTGTTCTGAGACCCACAGGAGCCAAAGTTTAAAGAAATCCAACAGCAGAAGAAATACAAAAAAGTTCAGTATATTGATTTCTCTGGGTGAATGATGCCTTTTTTTTTAGCTTAAATAAAATCAATAAATGAAATCATGATGGAAAAATGGCAATTTTACTACATATAATTTAAAATTTTTATTTTATCAAAGATAATAAAAATATCTGCCATTAAAGAAACATAATGTGCTCAGAGAAAATATTTCTAGAAAATATGACAATTTGTGGGGTTTTTTTGGATTTGCAAAAGCCACTTAAGAACTCAGAAGGATTGTCTGTAGTAGGTTTGCAAGTCTTTCAAATATTTCAAATGTCTGACAGACTTACAAACCTACTAAGTGACCCAATTATTTTTTGCCAGTTCCCATCACCATTCTGGAACTTTGTCCTAAGATGCATTCTTTTGGTAAAGTTCTACTTTGTACAGAAATGTAGAAATCACAGATGGTTTGTTTGACTTCTCATTGCTCAGATATCCCTGTTACCCCACTTGCAGCCACAAATAGTTGATCAGCTGATGTAAGCCAATGAGCCTTTTCCATGAGGACTTTGAAACTGAATCCAGGTGATTCCAATCAGTCAGGCATCACTCTCTTGAAAGGAGAAAATGAGCTGGAGGCTATTAGTGATGATCACTTTCTATCATGAATGCTATAGAGCAGATAAAGCCATTTTCAGAGTGAGAGAAGAGAGGGAGGTGATTTTGTGGTTTTCCTGTAGCTTTTCAACTATTGGTTCCATGCCCTTCTATGGCCTCAGCTGAAATGCTGTCCTTTGCTTCCCTGAGAAACATTTATATCTTTATACTGTCTACTTCTCTGGTTACCTTAGCTGCCAGTCAGTTTCCATGAAAACTTGGGTCCATAGGAACTGTACATCCTCACCTAAATCATGCCTGAGAGATTGCAACAACTTCCCAGATTCTGTGCCTTTACTTCTGGTTGCTCATGAAGAGTTTGCCTCTGAGACTGTCATCTGCCTCGGCACGTCACTCAGGTGTGCAAATCTCATTTATCCCAAATACCCCTCCTTCTTCTGACATCTCCATGTTAACTTTTAGGTCCCCTGACTTCCATAATTACCCATACTCCCATCTGGCCACTACACAATGAAGTGAATTAAATTTGAGGTTTCTGGTAGACAGCTCTAGAAATTTTAATGAATATTTTTACATGACAGTATGACTTAAAATTCTAAAATTCTTAAAATCCATTATTTTATTGCATCTGTATGCCATTTTGCTATATTTGAATTTGGAAAACACTAGACTATTCTAGTTCACTAATTTAAAATTATGAAAATGTGCATTACTTGAAAGTCCCTTTATGTAGTAAGAATTACAATTTATTCTTGTAGGGTTCCAGCATCTGCTGGGCTTATTAGAACCTAACGTGAAAAAATCAGAACATTTTGAAGAATGACAACTAATTTGTAATTCCTTAAGAAGATCATGCATAGAAATAATGCATTGCTTTTATAATATAAATTCGTATTTATATATAGTACAGTAAGGATTATAAGGAAAAATACTTCCATTCTGCATAGTACAGTAATGTGTTACCTTGTAGGAAGAGTTCTATACACATTGTTTTAGAGATTTAATGGTCAGGAGGAATTTTCTTATTCAGGCTTCCATCACTGTTGGAATAAAAATGCAGTTTGTCTTTAATCTTGAGTCCTTCAAGAGTACCTTGTTCAACAATTTGATTTTGATTACTGTAGTTAAGATGACTAAGAATCTTTCAAATGTTACATATAATTGAAAAAATTTTGGTATCTTAATTTCTTAGGCAAACAAAACAGTGCAACAATGCAACATCATTGCTACTTGTTATAATTGATGCAAAACCTTGTGTTCAAAAGGGACCAATGAAAAATAAGTACATGTCATTGGCATGCACTCAAGATAAATCTCAGACTACCCCTTCTCACTTACTGCTCCTTAGAAATGCTAGTGCAGTAAGCTGATGAGACCACGCCCCTACTCTGCAGGCATCTGTACTGTAGGTCGTTTAGGCACTTAGAAAAACCAAGCAATATCCTGTCATTTGAACCAACACTTTTAGCCTTATTACAAGCCAAAGGTATCTAGGCAAAATGATACCACATTAAGAAAAAAACAAAAAAACTTCTTGTGGTGCTGGAATGACGTTTGATTGCTTTCAGCTGTTTGTTCTCTAATCCAAAGCCAGAGAGCTGCTTACTCCCTCAGGGAAAACAACTCCACAGCAGCTATTTTACACCAAAACGATTAACTGAACTTAATTGGGCATAACATTTAATTAAAAACAGCTTCCTTTGGGAGAAACAATTTTTTATATGTCTGCAACTGCACAGCATAAAATTGCTATGATTTTGTATATGTGTGTGTGATTTAGAAACAACTTTATAAAAGAGTCTAGAAACCAACAACTTCTACATGGTGCTTGTCAAATTGTTGACTATTAGAAAAGTGGTGTCAATTTCTCCTTCTAGACTTTTATGTGAGACTTCGTCTTCTCCTGACCAATGATTTATCAGATTCCACAGGAATGCAATAAAGGTGAATTTTGTTTGAAAAGTCTTCCTCTTTGAAGTATCTCATATTAACTTCTCTAAGGAGACATGTATTTCAAGATATATTTTCTGTGGCATAAGGGCAATTCCTTTCTTAAATCTGAAAAATTAAAAAATAAATTGAAGTTAGGTACCATTATAGATTGTGATACAATTTACTGTTTCTCTTTCCAAGTATTACCTTGTCCATTAAAATTTAAAATATAACATTCTATACCAGGGTTATGATATCTATCTTTTTTGACATAGGTCAACATGTTTACCTCTATGTTATACAGAAATTTCAACTTATGCATCATTTGCACAGTATTATACATTAGTTTAATAATACAATTGAAATGCCTTTGAATTTTAAAAATGCCCTAAAGAAACCATAAATTCTGATGAAAAAATGAAACTTAAAAAAGATAAAATTAGTCTTTTTTAGTGTCAGTGAAGGGATAATGTGCATACAGGAGAAGATATGAAAAATGTGCTTATTTGTCATTATTTATTCGTTTTAGAACTCAGTTTGAGTATACTGGAGAAGAGAAGGTCTTATTCTGATTCCCTTGTGATAAATTTAATAGCTCATAAAATTTTGGAGATGCTATTTCAGGACACGTTGGCATAAACATTTGTAAGATTCTTGCCTTAAAGTAAGAACTAAAACGTTTCTCAGAGGAAATGTATTTCTGTCACAGATAAGAGCATTCTAAAATAATCTGTTTTAAAGTAAATATAAAATATAGAATGTTTGGTGCTCTACTGTTTTGTATTCAAATATAAATCTGAGTTCCCTGAAATTATTGAGACCTGCCAGCTTTAGCAGTCAAAAATCTCCCACTTGGGCATGTATTCCTTCAACCACAGTAAAGACTAAAGCATGAGCTCTGAAAGAAAGCATATATATGATAAAAGATTCACCCTACTTTATCTTTAAATACGTCTAGGTCTAGTGAGGTCAAATGACATGCCCATGATCAAATTCATAAAAGCCAGGAAATATTTGTAAACAGTTAAAAAAATAATTACTTTTCAGTTGGTCCCTCTGCTTCTTCTGATTTTGTGTTGAACTGTTACTATGATAATTAATTATCTGTGGGGTGACTGCCTGGGTTCAAATTCCAACTTGACTACTTACAAATTATGTGACCTTGAGAAAATTAACCACTCTCTGTCTCAATGTTTTCACCCATAAGATGGGCATCTAACAGTATTTACTTCCTAGGATTGTTGTGAAGGTTAAATGATTTAAAATCTTTTTGAACAGTGCCTAGAATGAAAGTAGTACATTCAGCTGGGTAAGCCCTGTACATACGTATAATAGTCCTCTACCTTCCCTATGATGGCAAACTTCCATTAAGGCTTTATTTGTGCTTCTGTTCTTTGGATTTTTGTGTAAAAAATAACTTTTATTTTTAATAGCCAGAATGTGTAATCAACCCAGATGTTCTTCAGTGAAAGCATGGACATAATCCATGGCACATACATACCACGGAATATTACTCAACAATAAAAAGGAGCAAAGTGTTGATACACACAGCAACTTTGACTCTCTAGAGAATATTCTGAGTAAAATACATCAACCACAAAGGTTAAATACTGTATTGTTCCAGTTATATAACATTTTGAAATGAAAATGTTGCTATGAATTAGGGATCAGGGCTGAGCGATTGGGGGCCGGTGCGGTTATAAAAAATCAACACAAAGGATTCTTGCAGTGATGAACTGTTTTGTTTCTTGACTGGTTGTGGATGCATGAACATATAATTGTGATAGTAGTATTGTACAGAACCAAACACCACCCCCCCGTCCCACGCACATACACGTAAATATGCACAAATGAGTACAGGTAAAACTAGGGAAATCAGAGTAAGCAGTGTGGATTGCATCCATTCAATATTTTCATATTTTGCAAAATGTTATTGTAGTTTGGGGAAAGTGAACACAGGATTTGTATATTACTTCTTACAACTAAACGTGAACTATATTACAACTGCATTTGAATATACAACTATCTCCATAAGAATTTTAATTAAAAAATAAGGGAGAAGGGAGCCTGTTTGGTATTTGAAAATACCAGTAATCCATGTGTAGGAGATAGACAATGGGAAATTTAAAATGGACTACTCTTTTAAATATATAACATGAATAAAATCGTAGATCCAAAAGACACCTGAGAGATCATCTCATTTAGTAACCAGTCCAGGGTAAAGGTTTTGTTACTCGGTGGCAAAAGGAGAAATATAAGGAAAATGATGATGGTGTGTGTGTGATGTTGGCATAAGTTTCCTAACTGTCGTAACTTGAAGAAACTGTTCTTTATTCTATTATACCCTTCCTACCTTTTGATGTTATAATTGTCCTTGTACAGAATAATAGTTAGTGGGGTTTTTTTGTAATGTCTTTCCTTAACAAAATAAAAAGTTGATAAATTTACGGGAAAAAAAAGCAACTGAGCAGGTACGAAGACAACCCTCACCCCCCAAAAAAGGGACAGGAAACACAAATGAAAGTAACACCAGAAAAACAAGAAATCAATGTGTACCATTGATCACATGCACAGAATTTCTCTCTTGAAGGACTCATGTTTTGAGGCTGACTCGAGGTCTGGGAGGTTATACTGCATGTATATTGATTCTTTTCAACAGGACCTTTCTGAGGTTCATTAAGAGTTATTCCATGATTTAAAAGTGTCCTGTATTCTTTGTACTCAAGTGTTTTCTTCCTTTGTAAATTTCCACAGTCTGTTTAGGACTGGACTCTAACTAAAAGATTAAACTGTGTTCACAAGCTGATAGGATTATCTTAATGATCGAGCCCTTTTGAATAAGGAGAACCTTTTGGGAAGTTTTCCACATTTGTTATTTTTACATTGTTTCTCACCATTACTAATTTTTCAGATGATTGTTTAAACCTAAATTATTATGGACAACTTTAATATATGAGGCATGCTTATGAAATCATCTTGGAAGAAAGCTGACTGAAATATTCAACGCTGTTTTCCATAAACTCATTCTTCACCCAGACTCTCTCATGAGAAAGAGCTTTCCCTTTGGGTGAATGCCATTCACTATGAATGTCTCTCTTTGTTTCCTGGTGCTTCCTCATCTGATCCTTAACCCCAAACCAATCCACAGTAGCATGACCAGGACTTTTCCCTTGTTTCCTTTATCTTTTCAAACCATGTAATGGGTCATTATGAAAATTGCCCTATTTGAGGGCTTTCCCTGGCAGTCCAGTGGTTAAGACTCCATGCTTCCAATGCAGGGGTGTGGGTTCGATGCCTGGTCAGGGAACTAAAATCCCACATGCCGCTTGGGGTGACCAAAAAGTTAAAAAAATAAAATACAGCTGCCCTATTTGAGGTTGATTCTTTTATTCTGAGTACATCTGCAAAATCAGTACACTGCCTATCAGGCTACAGTTCCTCATCCAGTGCCTTCATATTTCCCAGGGTAGAGCCTGAGGACCCAAGGCTGCTAGGTGATCTCAAACAAGAAAACGCTGCAGAGATCTTAGACACACACATGCACATGCACACTGGTTTGTTTCTAACCTCCATTCACACATGACAGCCTACATGTTGTACAGAGATAGTTCAAGTATTATAAAAATTGATAGAGTTCAGTTTTTCCTTTTGGTAGAGTGTCATGGATTTAGTACCAAGTATGCATTCTGATCACAGTAGGTGTTTTGAAAGTAAGCTATACACTCAAAATATAGATATTATCAGTGATAATGGATAGCCAGGAAGAAATATTTAGATGGTTGCTTATAGTATCAAAATTTCCAAATTGGATATCTTCATTGAAGAAAAGTATGATTTCCAAATGAGTATATTGAGAGAGTTTAGACTCAGAATATCTGCTTGTCATGAAATTACCAATCAGTCAACCTTTATGCCAAAGTGATATTTGGTTTGTCTCCCTGCATAGTATAAACTTTCTCATGAGTTAATCTCAAGATGAATTCTTTGCCATTTTGCAGTTAAAGAAGTAGCCAGTTTTACACTTAAGTATACCTTAAATATTTTTGTAAAGATTCTGTATATTGTGTATTATTGTAGTCATTCAGTTGACACCTGATCTGGTAAAATAATTACCATGGTTATTCTTTTTATCTACTAGAGACCGTATTTTTTTTTTTTGCGATACGCGGACCTCTCACTGTTGTGGCCTCTCCCGTTGCGGAGCACAGGCTCTGGACGCACAGGCTTAGCGACCATGGCTCACGGGCCCAGCCCCTCCGCGGCACGTGGGATCTTCCCCGACCGGGGCACGAACCCGTGTCCCCTGCATCAGGAGGCGGACTCTCAACCACTGCGCCACCAGGGAATTCCGAGACCATATTTTTGATCCATGTAATACTTAGCCTCTTTCTTACTTGCTCACATTTGTCCATGCCCTCTGCTAAAGATCACCAGGAATGCATGTGTAGTCAAACAATTAGGGTTTATTGCTCTTGTAAGGAGAGATACCATGCCATGGGGTACTAGGTAGCACCTCAGTATCAGGGTGTTAGAGACAATTTATTGTAGAATTTGGCCTCATAGTAGGTAGTTTGGGGAAGAGTTTAAAGAAGCTAGATTTTGCTCTGAGTTGGATGCTATCAGGAAGTTTAGGTAGTTCCATGATTCAGTATTTTAAGAGGTCCTGTCTAGAAGGAGGGAATAACAGAGCTAGACTAAAGCTACAATTCATAAAGAAGCAGCAGTTACTCATGAGCCAGGGTAGGGGGATGTTGGGCTATTTTTGTGGTTTAGACAATGTTCACGTTCAGACATGTATAGGGATTGGTCTTTTTGTCTTGATCCATCACAACCACGGGTGGCCTTGTCTGATGTTGATGTTCTGTAAAATTATTTATTGTTCATAGTGGAACACGAAGACCTAGCTGTGAATACCTGGTAACCTCCTAGCAACACCAAGGTCCAGCTAATAATATTAGGCCAGCACCTAATGTTGAAGATGGCTTTTCTTTTTCTTAAATTTACTTCCTGTATCTTCTTTCCATTTCTGAAAGATAAGGATGCCTACTCTTAGGACTATGTTCCTCTCCTTTGCTCAGTTATCATCTTGGCCATGGCATGAGGAATATTTCAATAGAAATAAGCTATTTTGGACTCCCTGCTTAAATGGCAGAGTCCTCTGCTCAATGGTTCTCTAGTTAATAATTCTTTCTCATAGTGGCACAAGATTCATCACTTGCCAGGCCTTCTTTTGTCATCCTGCAGGATGAGAGGATTTGTATATGATTAAAATTCATTGAGGACCTACAATATCAAATGCTATATCTCTGAATAATTACTTTGAGTGTGTATTGTCTTGAACTGCCATGACAGTTACGGCTAAGTTATGGTCAACTTAGTGAGGTTGTGGTGCCCAGTTGTTTGGTCTAACTAAACACTAGTCTAGATGTTGCTGTGAGGCTATCTTGTAGATGTGATTAACACATAATTAGGAACTTTTAAGTAAAGTAGAATGCCCTTGATAATGTGGGTGGGCCTCATCCAATCACTTGAAGTTCTTAAGAGCAAAAATAGTTTTCCCAGAGAAAAATTAGTTCTACCTCAAGACTGTAATACAGAAATCCTACCTGAGATTCCAGCCTGCTGGCCTCCCCTACAAATTTCAGACTTGCAGCCTTCCTACAATTAAAACAAATCTCTTAATATACGTTTACACATATCCTATTGGTTCTGTTTCTCTGGAGAACCCTGCCTAAAACAACTGCTATTTAGCATTTTATAATTGTAATTTTTATGTATTTAAGTACATGATAGGGACATTGAGTGCAGGGAATTTTATATTCTTCATGCCCTATGAATACTTATTGAATGAATCAATGAAAATTTGGTGACACTTTCCCCATAACTTATAATGCTCTTTATTTCATTAGCTTTCACTGATGGTTAAAGGACCTGAGGGTCAGCTTAGTTTTTCTAAATCAACATAAAGTCATTTATATGTTAATTTAAAATTCAGACTTTATCTGTATTTTGAGTAAGACGATACAGGAGCTAGGTTAAAAATGACTGGGTTTGCTCTGAAAACTGAAATTGAAATATTTGAAAATGCAAGCAGGCTTCTCATTCTATGCCCTAATCTACTCCATTTATTAACACATGCTATTGAGAAGTAGACTAGTCCTAATTTATATGTATGACCAAGGCCAGAAACTTAGAGTGGTATTTAGATGTTGCACAGTAGATATTTTGAACTGGCCACTACCTTGTTATCACTATATTGACTAGATATTTATTTACTTTCTATTTATGTGCATCGTCCCAACTTCAATTTTTTTGGCTATTTCATGCCTTCAATCTTTTTTTTTAAACATTTATTATTTTTATTTAGTTATTTATGGCTACGTTGGGTTTTCATTGCTGTGCATGAGCTTTCTCTAGTTGCGGCGAGCGGGGGCTACTCTTCGTTGTGGTGCGCGGGCTTCTCATTGCAGTGGCTTCTCTGTGTTCAGGAGCACGGACTCTAGGTGCGTGGGCTTCAGTAGTTGTGGCTTGCGGGCTCTAGAGCGCAGGCTCAGTAGTTGTGGCGTGTGGGCTTAGTTGCTCAGTGGCATGTGAGATCTTCCCCAATCAGGGCTCGAACCCGTGTCCCTTGCATTGGCAGGCGGATTCTTAGCCACTGTGCCACCAGGGCAGTCCCGTGCCTTCAATCTTAATATGAATCTTAAAAGTGGTAGTTGTTTGAGGACAAATAATTCGAAAATTTTAAGAAGCTCAGGATATGAGTTGGCAGAAATTTGATTCTATGTTTAATTTTATTAGCATACATATAATTGAGACAAGACAAATCATGACACACACTTTCTTTACACCGTTTTTTTTGAACTCGTACTTCCAACATCTACGGTAGAGCATTCACTGTATCTTTTGCCCTTATATCTTTATGTCTTAGTAGAATTCCCTGATGTCAGAAGAACAACTGTTTTATTCAGAATTTTAAAACGGAGTTAAATATAATCATTGAAAGCTGAGTTTTTAGGATCCTAGCCATCAAGGATAAATGGAATTCTAACTGCTTCTATAATAGCGACTCCTGAATTTTCCAGATTCTGTCACTTCTGAACCCTGCCCCTCGCTTTACTTCCTTCACCTACTCCTTCAGTTTTAGCAAGGTAAGAGCTGCACCTGTGTGTGATCAAAATGGATTCTCTCCCTAGGACTAGATAGTATTTTGCCCAATCTATGCTCTCTGCCTAAGTCACCTTTCCTCTGGCTTCTTTTCCCTTAATTACTTCAGAATAAGACATTGATTTTATACACACACACACACACACACACACACACACACACACACACACACACACATATATACACATACACACATACACATTATTCCTAGGCTGGCCTCAATGTTCTCGCTCTGTGGTTTTGTGGCACTTGGGACTTCCATTATCTTAGCTATTAGCATACTGTACAACTGCTGTACACACTCGTCTCCTCCTATTCTGTAAGCTCCATGTCACTATATTCAGTAAGTCACCAGTGACTAGCAAAGAGCCTGATGCATTGTAGACAATAATAGTAAATTAACAATCAGATTTGACAAACATTTTTCATTCAGGGTGGAGAAAAAGAAGGCCAGAGTGTTTAGCAACCAAAAGTTAGTGAAGTGATATTTGCAGTTTTGCAAAGCTTCATGAGATATTTGACCAATTCTAATTCCTCCTCTGTTTTCTTCAAGCCTCACTTCTAGTTGTAATCTTAATTCAATGTATTATTTTTCTTTGTTGAAAAATATAACTTAATGGATCTATACAGTATATGCTTATTAAGAAAACTGAAAAAATAAAACGAAGAACCTATGTCTTTTTTTTTTTTTTTTGGTGGTATGCGGGCCTCTCGCTGTTGTGGCCTCTGCCGTTGCGGAGCACAGGCTCCGGACGCGCCGGCTCAGCGGCCATGGCTCACGGGCCTAGCCGCTCCACGTCATGTGGGATCTTCCAGGAGCGGGGCACGAACTCGTGTCCCCTGTATCCGTAGGCGGACTCTCAACCACTGCGCCACCAGGGAAGCCTGGTCATTTTTATACTATGAATTGTGGCATTGAAGTTTATGTATATGTTTTCATTTGCAAAATATCATCTGTTGTAGTATTTGAGTGATGAAAATAAAATATTTAAAGATATAAACCAAATATGAAATTACATATATCAACAATATATGTATATTTTGCAATCATGTATGTATGTTTGTGTATATATGTATTTATATGTGTATAAAAATGGTACATATTTCACAGGATCATTATGAGGATTGAATATAAAGAGCTTTGAATAGTGCCTGGAACATAAAAAACATTATATAAATTTTGTTAATATTATGATTATCGATGATTTATAAATATTTTTGGATTGAGGAAGATTTTTCTTTTCATTCCTAGAGAAAATGAGAGATAAAATATTATTTTTTGGTCATCAAAGCTATTAGGGTGTAGTGACAACTTGGGTTTTGGGCATCAGTAGACCAGAAGTGGCAGCCATGTCAGGTCAAGCTGAAAAGATCATGCATCAGTGTTGGCAGTCAGAAACCTATCACACTTCCATCCTTTCTTTGTCTGGACAGAGGCAAGTGCTCTCTCTGGGGTCACACTCGAACAGGGGCTTTACCTCTAGTGGCAATCTTTTGTCCTTTAAGTTTCAGAATTGCTGCCGTGCATCCTCTGGAATTTAAAAGCTTTTTGAGATTTTCATCTAAAATAAGTTTTCTAGAAAACTCACTGCAGTTTCATTTCTCTTGATGTGTTTCTTTGCTCTCTCTCAAGCAATTGGGACAAACTTTTGGAATTGCAAAAATATTATTACTTCCACAGGTACTTCTACCCACACTCTACACCTTCATTTCTACATACTCATCAGCATGCTTTTTCTACTATATTTCACTTAATGGGGTGTTTACTCAAAAAACTAAAGACAATAAATTGTCACTATAATGAAAATATAGTTTAAGTAGAATAAATGTATTTGAATTCTTGACATTTTTCTTTTATGAACTTAAAAGTATATTTTGCAAACTCTGAGCTTCTTCCCTCTTACTCTTTCTTCTTTGGAAAAAATAATTGTATTCAGAGTCTCTCCTTTCTATTTTTTATTATTTTTTCCATTCTAAATTTTTATATTTCTAAGACACAGCTGACTTAACCCACTATGAATTATAAGTTGTACAATGATTTACAATTTTTTAAGCTCTTTTGTGCTTTTCATCCTTACAAAGACCATATGAAGTCATCATGTCAGGGAATAATGCCCTCCCTCCCTTTTTCTAAAATAGAGTAAAAATAGTAAAGCAACTTGACAATGTTAAACTTCCTAGTAAATATTACGCAGTAATTTGGTCTTACATCATCACTCTCCCAAATATATTTATTGCACCATTGTAACCTCCGATGCTGAAAAGGGCTTAATTTAGAGACAAGATTTTGATCTAAAAGTAAAAATGTACAAAAAGGAATTAAAATCCTAATTTTTTTTTTTAAAGAAGATGTTGGGGGTAGGAGTTTATTAATTAATTAATTTATTTTTGCTGTGTTGTGTCTTCGTTTCTGTGCGAGGGCTTTCTCTAGTTGTGGCAAGTGGGGGCCACTCTTCATTGTGGTGTGCGGGTCTCTCACTATCGTGGCCTCTCTTGTTGCGGAGCGTAGGCTCCAGACGCGCAGGCTCAATAGTTGCGGCTCATGGGCCTAGTTGCTCCGTGGCATGTGGGATCCTCCCAGACCAGGGCTCGAACCCGTGTCCCCTGCATTAGCAGGCAAATTCTCAATCACTGCGCCACCAGGGAAGCCCCTAAATTTTAATAATTACCCTTGTCCTAGGTTACTACTTGCTGTTAAAAAGAGGAAGCAAGGTAAGAAGACCCAGCTTCTCCCAACTTACCCTCATGAATTCTTGAAATTCATCAATATTAGTCAAAATAGGAAAAGAGGCCCATTTGTCTGGTGAAGGAAAAGGAAAAAGAGGAAACTTGAGGTTGCCTATTCACCCAGTTTTCTCATTATGGAATCTTGGCAGGAAACTGTCCAGAAAGTATACTCTTTCAGGGTGAGTGTGGTTAGAGGGGACTGTGGTCCTTTTGCCCACTGACTTATTTCAATTTTCTCTTTCCTCTGCCCCCACCCCCTCTTCTCCTGCACAGAAGAATCAGTTGATCCTCACTGGTCCCTCAGAATTAGCACTCTACGTAATGCCTTTTCTTATTTTCTTCCTGGATCTACTCAGAGAAACAGAATTCTGTTACTAGATCAGCTGCTTTAGATTGCTTCAGAAAACAAATTTTAGAAAAAAAAAATGGGGCTTCACTGGTGGTGCAGTGGTTAAGAATCCGCCTGCCAATGCAGGGGACACAGGTTCAAGCCCTGGCCTGGGAAGATCCCACATGCTGCAGAGCAACTAAGCCCGTGTGCCACAACTACTGAGCCTGAGCTCTAGAGCTCGTGAGCCACAACTGCTGAGCCCACATGCCACAACTACTTAAGCCTGCGTGCCTGAAGCCTATGCTCTGCAACAAGAGAAGCCACAATGAGACAATGAAAAGCCCACACGCTGCAATGAAGAGTAGCCCCCGCTCGCCACAACTAGAGAAAGCCCGTGCACAGCAACGAAGACCCAATACAGCCAAAAATAAAAACAAATAAATTAATTAATTTTTAAAAAAGTGAACTGGGTCATTTATGTGATCAGTTATCGATGACCAGCTCAAAATTTTCTCTGAGGCATTTATTCAAAGTGATATATTCAAAGTCAAATTATATTAGAATAATTCTGTTCTATTAATTTAAATTATATAAACAACACATTAATTGCATTGCCTTTGTTAGTCATTAAAACATGCCACATAAATCTAAGTCCCCTTCATCATGACTGCAATCTTGGCCCCCTTCATCCTTCAGAACTAACTACAGAACTAACAAATAACTTATGTGTATCCTCCAGTGTCTTCCTTATATTTGAATTGCATAAATATACAAAACTGTAGAAAATAAAAAGTATTGTTTTGTTTTTGACATCAAATACACTGTTCTGTAATTTGCTTGCCTTCCTTACACTTAACAATATAGCTTCAAGATTTCTTTATGCTAGAACATAAAGATCTACCTCATTCTTTTTATCTATTATACTATATTCCATAATACAGTGTCCTCTTCCCTACTAATAAACATTCAGGTTATTTCCAGTTTTTACTGTTACAAATAAAACCACAATAAGCATCCTTGAGTATGACTTCTTAAGTTGAAATGCCAGTATTTTTCAAGAATGTATATGGATAATTTAAAATGGAAGATTATAGGGTACACATAGTCTCACTCATAACAGATCTTGCTAAATTCCCCATAAACTTACTATCACAAATACTATTCAATTAACAATGCCCATTTTCCACAGTCTCAATAACATATGGTATAAAACTTCAAATTTTTGCCAGTTTGATAAGGGAAAATGGTTTCAGATTAACTTTTACTGCTTTTCCCAGGGTGGGAAAGTCATCATAAAAATCCTCTTTAAAATAATTTTATATGATGCATTAAGTAAAACTCAAGTTGATATATTAATTTTTTCTGTATTTCTATTTTATTATACCATACAATCAGATGTCCTTATTCAGGGACTATTTAAGACTCTGTCTTTAGGGCAAAACTCCCTTCTCTCACTGAAGTAAGACTGTTAATTGGTTTTTGAATCTGATTACTGATACAAATGGGATCAACAGTAAAAGCACTAAGCAATTTACTTTATTTTCACAGTCCATTGCCAAGTAAAACAGCTGATAAGTTCCCATGAAACTAAGAAATTGTCCATCCTCCTAAAAGGCAAGCCAATAAAAAAAGAAAAATTCCTAAGCAGACATAACTGACACCTTGTTAAAGAAGCCTTTCCTTATAGTCAGTTCTTCAGGCTTGGGATTATGGGAAGAGTCTGAGCATATTCAGGCTCTCACTGCACTTTATATTGTACATACCATCTGCTTTTACTCAGGATAAAAGCTAGAGGTGAGCTTTAGGGTCTCTCAATGCATGGGCTTGAACAATCAAATCCAGTTATTTTTAGAACTAGGGATCCATGCACAGTTTCACTGGCTGTGCTGTGATACTGATAAGGAGGCCCAGTGGCCCAGAGAGTCTGACTTTTGAGAGGAATAAAAAGAGAAGCCCCTATCTCAATAAAGAGTGTCAGGGAAAAATGTGCTGAACTCTTCATTCTCCATAGCAGTGCCAATGCAGAGGAGAAGTAGTGGGCTCTGAAGTGCATTCAATGGACAGACATTTTCCAAGTGTGTTGTATTTATCCCAGGTAAAAGAAAGACACATTTTATAAAGATAAGTGCTTTTCATTCAATGAATGAATGATGTGGGAAAATAGTTTGAAGATTAAACCATACTGAAATTGACACCAAAGTAATATATAAGCATTTTTAGGTCATATACCCTATCTATATGGCTTTAGGTGAGAATTTAATCTCTTTAATTTTTTAACTGACTCATATATAAAATGGAGTTACTAATATGTCACTGACAACTTCATAGGGCTATGAGAGTCAGAAGAGAGCATTGTCATGTTGGGAAACCTCCAAACTACAGTTATGGATTCATTCATTTTTTAATCTATTCAACAAATTGTTATCGAGTATATAGCAAGTTCCAGAAATGCACACACACGCACGTATACTTTAATATATATGATCAATTTGGATAAATGCTGGGAAGGAATGTGGGCTCTTAGCTATTATGTCGACCTTAAGCAAGGATTCTTGCTCTAGAGGATAAATGCAGGCTAACGGAAGAGAGTAATATTTAAAACAAGCATAGGAAGGTGAGTTCAAGTTATTCGAGCCAAGGGTCTGGGAGTTTAAGGGGTCAGAGGCAGAGCAGCGCTTCCTGTAGGAAAAAGAGCATGTAAAATGCCTTAGGCAAAAAATGATTAACTAGGAAACTCCTTGAGCTTTTCTTTAGTTATTTTTACAGTAAATTCCAACTCTTGTAAAGTAAAATGTATATATAATATAATTTAGGATATTTGCTCTAAAAGCTTTCATTTTAGAAAATATATTATTAAAATGGGCTAATTACTTGAATTACTATGTTCGGTGGCAGATGGAAGGCTTTTAATATCCCTAATTCACATCCTATTGTACTTAGCACTTTTATGCATATATGTGCATTTGTTCTCTTTCTTTAAAACTAAAAACAAAATGTCCTTTAGCACTTCCAGCCTATCTTCAGTAATGGCTGAACCTATAGCAGCCTTAACTGGTCCCTTTCCCAAATGAGAACGTACATGAGGTATAATTTTATAGGCATATTGAGTTAGTAATTCTATCTGTATTTGTTTACTATGTTACATGAGCCATTTTGTTTGTAGATATACCCACTTAAAATATTTTTTTCTGAGTATAAAAATAACATAGATATTATAGAACACTGATATCAGGCAAAAAAGTATAACATTAAGTAACAATCACATGATACTACCAACTAGATTTAGATGTTACTAACGTTTTAGAGCATACATACATTTACAGTCTTTTTGTTCTAAACATATGTGTACTTAAACAAAATGGATATTATCTGGAATATGCATGAATGTATTCAGCTACTTCTAATATCTATAATATTTCTCCTGTTAGTAAATATTCCTTAGAATTATTTTAATATCTGCAAAATGTTCAACAAAGTTTATCTAAACACAAAGCTCACTTAAAAATTTACCTAGTCCTAAATATTTAAGTAGTTTCAACTTCTTACTAATCTAAATCATGCTGTCATAGATCTTCATGTACACGAATGTTTGGTTATATATTCAATTTGTTACTGGCAATTAATTCCTAGAAATTTAATTGCTAGATTAAAAATAACACGCATTCTTGATACATATTGCCAAATTGCCCTCCAGAAATAATGTACAAATTTATATTTCTACCAATAATGTTTTCATGTGTTTTCACATATTCAACAACACATATTCAGCCAGTAGGTAGTTGGCTATTTTAAAATTCTCTGTCATTATGGTAGTCTTCAAAATATACCCTTAAATTTCAATTTCTTGAATTAAAAGACTGAATTTTAATTAATTTTTGACCTATAAAATTTGTGCATAATTAATGTATAAAACTTTGAGTTTGGAACTAAGTCTACACTAGTGAAACCATCACCACAATCTATGCCATAAACATATCCACACCTGTAGAAGTTTCTTCCCACCTTATTATATTTATGTTTAAAGATGAGAAGCATTAACATAAGATTTACACTCTTAGCCAAGTGTTAAGTATACAGTACATTAACTAAAGGCACTATGCTGTACAGTAAATTTCTAGGACTTCTTCATCTTGTATAAACAGAACTTTGTACTCCTTGTCTAATATCTCCCCATATATCCCCACCCCGGCCCTTGGAAACCCCCATTCTACTCTCTGCTTCTATGAGTTTCATTATTTTAGATTCCTTATAAAAGTGATATTTGTCCTCCTGTGTCTGGCTTATTTCACTTAGCATAGTGTCCTCCAGGTTCATCCATGTTGAAACAAATGGCAGAATTTCCTTCTTTTTATATAAGAATATTCCATTATCTTCATCCATTCATCCATTGAACATTTAGATTGTTTCAACATCATTACTGTTGTGAATAGTGCTGCAATGAACATGGAGGTCTTAATATCTTTTTGAGACTCTGATTTCATTTCTTTTGGATAAATACTTATAAGTAGGATTGTGGGATATGGTGATTAAATTTTTAGTTTTTTGAGGAACCTCCATACTGTTTTCCATAGTGGTGGTACCTGTTTACAGTCCCACCAACAATGACCAAGTGTTCCAATTCTCCTCATTCTTTCCAAAATTTGTTATTGTTATTTTAATAGCCATCCTAACAGATGTAGGGTAATAAATAGCTCATTGTTGTTCTGATTTGAATTTCCTGATGATTTTGTGACATTGAACACCTTTTCATATGTTTGACATCTGTATGTCATCTTTGGGGAAATGTCTATTCAGTTCCTTTGCTCATTTTTGAATTGGGTTATTTATTAATATTTGCTGTTGAGTTGTAGGTGTTCCTTATGTATTTTGGATATTACCCCTTTATCAGATACATGGTTTATAAATATTTTCTCACATTCTATAGGTTGTCTTTTCATTTTGTTGTTTGCTTTGCTGTGCGGAAGCTTTTTATTTTGACATAATCTCACTTTTGTATTTTTGCTTTTGTTGTCTGTGTTTTGAGGTTGTATCCCAGATATTCATTGCCAATGTCAATGGCAAGAAGCTTTTTCTTCTAGGAATTTTAGGGCTTACATTTAAGGCCTAATTTCAAGTCTTGCATTTAAGTCTTTAAATCATTTGAGCTGATTTTTTGGGTATGGTGTGAGATATCCACTTTTCCCAGCACCATTTATTAAAGAGACTCTCCTTTCCCCATTGTGTATTCTTACCACCATTGTGAAAAATCAGTTTGCTGAATATGCCTAGGTTTATTTCTGGGCTCTCTGTTAAGTTCCATTGGTCCATATGTCTGTTTTTATACCAGCACTATACTATTTTGATTACTGTAACTTTATGATACATTATGAAGTTAGGAAGTGTGATGCCTCTAGCTTTGTTCTTCTTACTCAAGGTTTTTACTTGGGCCATTCAGGGTCTTTTGTGATTCCATATGAATTTTAGGATTGTTTTTTCTATTTCCGTAAAGAATACCATTGGAATTTTGATGGGAATAGCATTGAATCTGAAGATCACTTTGGTTAATAGAGACATTTTAAAAATATTAATTCTTCCAATTGATGAACATTTATTTGTGAAGAAAGACTGATTTTCCCTCATATTTATTTTTGCTTGTATATGTTCTTTTGTGATCTGTTACTTTTCCACTTTTCTTTCTGCTATTCGTAATGTTATTATTGACTTATGAGTCCTGTACAGATGGAAGCTTTTAACATTTTTGTGTGCCGTATTTGAAAAGAGTATTCCTATTTATTGATTTGTGGTATTACAAATTGGGAAAGAAAGGAATATTTGATAAATGGTGATGATAAATTATTTTGGTAAGAATACAGGGAAAAGAGGCTTAGAATAGGTATTAAACCTTTACTCTGTACATTCATAAAAGTTCACTTCAGGTAGGTTGAAGAGGCAAATGTAAAAAATATTAAATTAAGAAGAAATCATAGGATAATATCTCTGATTTAGAACTGGTGACATCCATTTTAAGCATAAAGGTAATAAAAGAAATTTGTAAAGGAAAAAGTTAAGATTTGGCCATAGTGAAAAAATAAATAAAACCTACAGTATAGGTTTAATATCCTTTTTTCTTAATATAAATTTATTTATTTTGGGGGGGCTGCATTGGGTCTTCATTGCTGTGCGCGGGCTTTCTCTAGTTGCGGCGAGCGGGGGCTACTCTTTGTTGCGGTGTGTGGGCTTCTCATTGCGGTGCTTGTTGCAGAGCACAGGCTCTAGGCATGTGGGCTGCAGTAGTTTTGGCACTCGGGCTCAGTAGTTGTGGCTTGTGGGCTCTAGAGCACAGGATCAGTAGTTGTGGCACACGGGCTTAGTTGCTCCACGGCATGTGGGATCTTCCCAGGCCAGGGCTCGAACCCGTGTCCCCTGCATTGGCAGGCAGATTCTTAGCCACTGTGCCACCAGGGAAGTCCCTAATATCCTTTTAAAAAAAGATTTCCAAGGGGAAATGACTGACTTTAAATGTAAAATCATCCTAATAATGGGTGAAACCAAACAACATAAAAATACTGTTTAACTCTTTTCTGGAGTCAATATTTTAACTCATATTCTAAAATGCAGAACCATTTTTATAGTAAGATAAGATTCAAGTAAACTGGAATTTCATATATAAGAATGACAATCATTTTGAAGTAAAAGTGTTTGTATTTTGGTGGTGTTTTATTAAAGAACAATATTGCCTTTCTAATTGACATGCATTTAATTCCAGAGAGTCCTTCTTCTGTTCGGCCTCTCTTGAGCTGAAGCCCAGGTGGCAGTACCTACTATGGAGACCACACTAATGTCACCCATGTTGTCTGATGACTCATGACCAGAGCCCCAATCTCTTTCTTAGGTTCAGAGCTGATGTTCCTAACTGCATATTAGAGCACCACACCTGGATGTCAGGCTGTAAATTAATCTGTCCCAAGCAGAAGTGATCATTCTCTCTCTCCAATCTCCTCCTCCTTAGTTATCTCCTCTGTCAGTTAATGATATCATTGATCACCTAGATGCCTGTTCTTGGTGTCATTCTGTACCCCCCCTTGTTTGCCATTGCACAGACCTAATTCTCAATAATCATTTGTGATTCCACTTTAGAAACCTTCCTAATTTTCTTCTTTTCTTTGTTTCTTAATGGTATTTGTCTAGTTTAGGCTCTTCTCATTGATCACCTCACTCTTTCAAGAGCTTGCTAATTTGTCTTTTTATCTCTTTTCTTTTCTTCATTCCAAAACCTAGTTAGATGCTAAAAAAAAAATCTGTAAAGAAACCCTCCTTGTATATTCTGGAATATTCACAACTATGAAGACAACTTTAAGAAAGTGTGCTCTTCATACATCTCTTTCAAACCTCCATATGCCATCACACTTTTTTTTTTTAATCTTAAAAATTGCAAGTGTTTCCTAAGCAGAAGTAGTTCTGCCAAGTAACATATAGAGCTCTGTTAAAGCAATGACTGGGTGCTTGCCAATGATTGTGGGTGAAGGACAAGAAGAGGAAAACATGAGAGGAGAGTTAATAGTATTCACTCCTTTCCTCTACGTCCTGCTCAGTTTGCTCTCATCTCCTCCCTCTTCTTCTCTCAACTCTTAACTTTTTAGATCAAGGAGTATGGTGGCCTCTACTCAGTACGCTGGCAAGGGATACAGAAATAAATAAGCTGAAATTTAATCAAATATGGGTCAAACACTGAAATGAACCACTAAAACAAAGAAAATCTTTCACTTATAAATTGTCTATCTTTAGATTTGCCATAGTCAAGTACTACACAGATATAACTTCCCTTAAATAAGGTTTTTTTTTCTCCCCAAAGTGAGGAACCCTTGTATTATTCAAGAAACTGAGATTACAGTGATTTTTTATGTTAATTGTTGAGTAATTATGGCTTCATCATTGTAGTAAAATGTTGGGACAGATGTCTAATTAAAGCTGATGAAATTATTGAAGTTATCCACTGAAGGGAACAAAATGCTTAGCAATTCTTCTTTGACGTCAGTGTACCCACCGTGATTCTGCAGTGAAATTATCAGCAGAACAAAGATGGGAGTATATACTTAAATATAGTAATTCTATCAAATAATATATTTTCTTAATTGTAAAGGGCTTTGATTTATAAATATATCAAATTCTTCAAAAACTAAATAACCAGCTTGATAGTTGGTCATATAGATGTAATTAAAATGAAATGATCTCTAATTCTCATTCATTACACTGAAGACTTTTCTCTATAAAATGGAAGCTAATGCTCAGTTTGATAAAAAATTTATTTTGGTAATAATAAAATTATTAACTCTCCTGTATGAGTTTCTGTGGAATTTTTTATGAGAGCTAAAGTCTACACGTTTGTAAGCACATATTTATTTGATTGGAAAAAAAGAAAGTGAAAATTTCCTTCAGAATAAAGCTTGGAAATAATAGAAAGTGATATTATTGAAGTATTTTTGCGTAGCATGTTTCAAAAGTATATTTCTTTGGGACAGCCACCCTGTTAACATTGAAGAACTCAGGGCACTCTCTCGATAAAGTATTTAAAGGAAGGAGGTTATTCTGGCCTCTCCCTAATAAATGACCTTTGGTATGGTCTTAGAAGAATGGGGCTAAGCTGTCCTTTACTTTTGTTCTTTGAGTCCCATGTGCTTATCATGATTGTGACAGAGTTTAATTTTCTCTAAGTCCTATAATAAAACAAAACTGTAAACAGAAACCAAAAACCATACAAAAAGAAAAAACAATCTTTCGTATCCTTCTTAATATACACAGAATTATGAGGATTCATTTAGAAGCCTGGTGGGAAATTCAGTATAAGAAGGTATTTAAATAGAAAAAATTAAAATGCTAAGAATAACTGTTTATTGAGAACCTGCCATGTGCCTAGCACCATGCTAAATGCTTTACAGACAATATCTCAGTTAATCCTCACCACAACTCTTTTTTAACGCATTATGAAAGAAAAGTGATAATCTGGCACCTACTAAAACAAATGAACCAAACATTCAAATGATTTCTTTAACTACACTTAAGGCAGTTATTGAATACCTCTATGTGTTGGATGCCAAGGCTAGAAAAATAGTCTGCTATTGTCCTCTAGTTCATGAGGAAAATGTTATCACAAAGAAAAAGTTGTCAGTTGAATTTAGGCAAATCTGTTTCAGCATAGGCAAGGAACAAAAGAAGATCTGGAAAAAAACTGAAATGCTTTTTTTCGACTGCCACCCCTGACTTTATCCACTCTGCCACTCCACACTGATTCCTGGTACCACACCTAACTCACCCCTTCTCTCCTCCCAGTAGAACTCCTCTCAGATAACTCCATCCTGTAGCTCCCCTCTTCACAGTATCTTCATCAAGCATGTCTGGTCTCTGTCCTATTCTATTAGAGCACTTTTATCTACCATCAACTGTGACAGTGAACTAATTGGATAAACGAATCCTTACTTTTGTGTTAATAAGAAACAATAGCTTATAAGATATTCTTCCCAGGTAACAGGTAATTTTCTCACTGAACTCCTCTTGCAGTAAAGTGTCAAAGTATTTCTAGGAACTGAGAAAGGGTGATAGGAGAGCAATTTGGGGGCAGAGTAGAAAGGGCATTTCGTTTCCTTCAGTGTACTCACTCGTAAATTTTTCACTTGATAAATTGTCTTTCCTTAATTCAACAAGTGTAGCATCTTTCATATGTAAGGCTAGTTTTAGGTGCTGGGGGTACAATGGTGAATGAGACAGCATAGCCCTCACCAGGCCCCACCTAGGGCTGTTACATATTTCTAGGATCGGTAAAGTGCTCAGAGGAGAATAACATACAGACTCTATGCTCAAGAAGTTTATGAGCTCAGAAGCCATAACTTAAATACTTCGATGATGCTTTTTCTTTACTTATAGAATTGGTCATATATAGGTCAAACACTGACCTCTACTTGCTCTTTAACAAAGCGTGCTAAAGGCTGTTGAATGAGATCACCCAAGTGTGCTTTAGGAAACTGTCTTCTCTGATCACTCTGTTAGGAGTATAAATACAAAGCAGGGTTCACAAACTCAAATATGTACACAGGCCCAATATGTTAAAAAAAAAAAAATCAGTGATGTCAATTGAGTGTAAGACAAGATAGGTTGATTGGGACTGTGTTCATTTGAGAAATATGTATATTACTTGATGACATTCAAATACAAAACTTACAAACATAGTGCCAGCCAACTAAAGCACAGCCAAAGACCCCAGAATTCGATCTCCATGTCACTACATTTTTATCTCTGATTGGTAGGATTGACTGTGATATTCAAAAGATGAAAAACCTTAACAAATCAGTGAATTAAAGTTCTATTTATGCTTCCGTGGGCTAACTAAAATTAGCTTAAGAAATGTTATCTTATTCTCTTCAAAACTAGTTATTTCATGCCTACAATGTCTTGGACTCTGTTCTAGGTGCTTGGGATACATTTGTGGCAAGCTAGATGAAAATATCTGTCTTTGTGGGGTTTACATTCTAGCAAGGTAAAGAAGTAAATAACAAATGATTTTTAAAAGTACTCTGGCAAAAGAGAAAATGGGGACAGGTTAATGGTAAATAGAAGATAGTTGTAGTGGTTGCAATTTTTCATAGGCGATCAAGGAGAACATATTTAAAAGGGGGATTTGAGCCATTTCTTCAGAGTCATGGTTGAGTTGCCATGTGATCGGTCAGTAAATACTTTTCAAGCTGAGGAAAGAGCCACCTGGGAAGATAATTTGCGATTTTTGTGAGGCCTGTTCAAGTGACATTTAAGGGGGCCAGTGGTTGGAGTGAAGTGAATGAGGGGTACAGTAGAACGCTAAGGGACTTATAAACCATTTTAAAGACTTGCTTTTCTCTGAATAAAATGGGGATTGTTACATGTTTCCCCCCACCCCAGAGGAAATTATCTAAATTATGTTTTGAGGATTATTCCAGCTATACTGTTGAGGATAAACTCTCTGAGAACAAAGGTAGAAACATGGAGACAAGTTTGGAGGCTATTTAATAATCCAGGCAAAAGATAATAGCTTATAAAATATTCCTTCTTAGTAACATGTAACGTTCTCACTGACCTCCTTTGGTGATAAAGTGTCAAGGTATTTCTGGAAACTGAAATGGCTCAGATGGCGGTGGTAGCTGGGATTTATAATTGTTAAGAAACTTGACAAATCTATTCGGGTGGTAATGACAGCAATGGTGAGTTATCCCCCTGATGACGTGTGATTAAAAGCTATTGTTAGGGAAGAGGGAGCAGGAATGTTCTGAAAGCAGGAATGAGGACTAAGGAACATAAGAATATTATCTTCAGACCCACTTGTACAAAGGCTGTGTTTGTAGGTTTTGGCAATGGTCACTCCATAAGAGAGCCCATAGGGAAGCACAGTCCTCAGGAAAGAACCAGATTTCAACTTCGGAAAGGAAATAAAGGGAATATTAAGAGAAGAGGCTGAGAATGAATATAGAGCATTTTGGCTGGTGGTGAACCATATATCTCAGAAGGTACAATGGAAGTTTGAAGAATTGATTAGGGATAGGCGAAAGATAGAGAAGGGGCGGGGTGAATATATAATTTATCTTCCAAATGGGGCATTTCTTAAAGTGTGTGGGACACCACTGACACATATTCCAGGATAACAGACATATATCAGAAACACTGCAGGCCCACCTGGACTCACGGTAGAGGTGGTAACCCTGATTGCCTTATGAAGATTAGAATGTGAGAGATGACGGGTACTCTGGCATCTGGGGCTTCCTTAAATGACAGCCATAAATAGGGTTAAAGAGCCTAATGCGGTTTGCTGAATTTAAGGCAGATAATAGCAGCGGAGTTGGAGTGTAGAGAGGAAAGTCACACATTTGAGCTGAGATCTGAATTGTTACTGAACACAAGTTCATGCGCCAAGGCACAGTGAGGACAAACAATACCAAAATATCTCACTTTGGAGCAGAGAAAGGTTTATTGCAGAGCCATGCAAGGAGAACCAGGTGGGGGGCCTCATGCCCCACCCCAAACCCTGAACACCGCAGAGGGTTTCAGCAAAGCATTTTTAAAGGCAAAGTGATGGAGGGGGTGGTTCACAGGGTATGTGATCAATTTGTGCACAATTACTCTTTTTTCCTTTTTTTGAATTTTATTTATTTTTTTATACAGCAGGTTCTAATTAGTCATCAGTTTTATACACATCAGTGTATACATGTCAATCCCAATCTCCCAATTCGTCACACCACCATCCCCACCCCCCAGCGGTTTTCCCCTCTTGGTGTCCTTACGTTTGTTCTCTACATCTGTGTCTCTATTTTTGCCCTGCAAACCAGTTCATCTGTACCATTTTTCTAGCTTCCACATACATATGTTTATATACAATATTTGTTTTTCTCTTTCTGACTTACTTCACTCTGTATGACAGTCTCTAGATCCATCCACGTATCAACAAATGACCCAATTTCGTTCCTTTTTATGGCTGAGTAATATTCCATTGTATATATCTACCACAACTTCTTTATCCATTCGTCTGTCAATGGGCATTTAGGTTGCTTCCATCACCTGGCTATTGTAAATAGTGCTGCAATGAACATTGGGGTGCATGTGTCTTTTTGAATTATGGTTTTCTCTGGGTATATGCCCAGTAGTGGGATTGCTGGATCATATGGTAATTCTACTTTTAGGTCTTTAAGGAACCTCCATACTGTTCTCCATAGTGGCTGTATCAATTTTCATTCCCACCAACAGTGCAAGAGGGTTCCCTTTTCTCCACACCCTCTCCAGCATTTGTTGTTTGTAGATTTTCTGATGATGCCCATTCTAACTGATGTGAGGTGATACCTCATTGTAGTTTTGATTTGCATTTCTCTAATAATTAGTGATGTTGAGCAGCTTTTCATGTGCTTCTTGGCCATCTGTATGTCTTCCTTGGAGAAATGTCTATTTAGGTCTTCTGCCCATTTTTGGATTGGGTTGTTTGTTTCTTTAATATTCAGCTGCATGAGCTACTTACTTAATTAGAGATTAATCCTTTGTCTGTTGATTCATTTGCAAATATTTTCTCCCATTCTGAGGGTTGTCTTTTCATCTTGTTTATGGTTTCTGTTGCTGTGCAAAAGCTTTGAAGTTTCATTAGGTCCCATTTGTTTATTTTTCTTTTTATTTCCATTACTCTAGGAGGTGGATCAAAAAAGATCTTGCTGTGATTTATGTCAAAGAGTGTTCTTCGTATGTTTTTCTCTAAGAGTTTTATAGTGTCCAGTCTTACATTTAGGTCTCTAATCCATTTTGAGTTTATTTCTGTGTATGGTGTTAGGGAGTATTCTAATTTCATTCTTTTACATGTAGCTGTCCAGTTTACCCAGCACTACTTATTGAAAAGACTGTCTTTTCTCCATTGTATATCCTTGCCTCCTTTGTCATAGATTAGTTGACCATAGGTGCGTGGGTTTATCTCTGGGCTTTCTATCTTGTTCCGTTGATCTGTGTTTCTATTTTTGTGCCAGTACCATATTGTCTTGATTACTGTAGCTTTGTAGTATAGTCTGAAGTCAGGGAGTCTGATTGCTCCAGCTCCGCTTTTTTGCCTCAAGACTACTCAGGCTATTCGGGGTCTTTTGTGTCTCCATACAAATTTTAAGATTTTTTCTCCTAGTTCTGTAAAAAAAATGCCATTAGTAATTTGATAGGGATTGTATTGAATCTGTAGATTGCTTTGGGTAGTATAGTCATTTTCACAATATTGATTCTTCCAATCTAAGAACATGGTATATCTCTCCATCTGCTTGTATCATCTTTAATTTCTTTCATCAATGTCTTATAGTTTTCTGCATATGGGTCTTTTGTCTCCTGAGGTAGGTTCATTCCTAGGTGTTTTATTCTTGTTGTTGCAGTGGTAAATGGGAGTGTTTCCTTAATTTCTATTTCAGATTTTTCATCATTAGTGTATAGGAATGCAAGAGATTTCTGTGCAAGAGATTTCTTTAATTTTGTATCCTGCAGCTTTAACAAATTCATTGATTAGCTCTAGTAGTTTTCTGGTGGCATTGTTAGGATTCTCTGTGTATAGTATCATGTCATCTGCAAACAGTGACAGTTTTACTTCTTCTTTTCCAATTTGTATTCCTTTTATTTCTTTTTTTTTTAACTGATTGCTGTGGCTAGGACTTCCAAAACTATGTTGAATAATAGTGGTGAGAGTGGACATCCTTGTCTCGTTTCTGATCTTAGAGGAAATGCTTTCAGTTTTTCACCATTGAGAATGATGTTTGCTGTGGGTTTGTCATATATGGCCTTTATTATGTTGAGGTAGGTTCCCTCTATGCCCACTTTCTGGAGAGTTTTTATCATAAATGGGTGTTGAATTTTGTCAAAAGCTTTTTCTGCATCTATTGAGATGATCATATGGTTTTTATTCTTCAGTTTGTTAATATGGTGTATCACATTGATTGATTTGCGTATATTGAAGAATCCATGCATCCCTGGGATAAATCCCACTTGATCATGGTGTATGATCCTTTTAATGTGTTGTTGGATTCTGTTTGTTCGTATTTTGTTGAGGATTTCTGCATCTATATTCATCAGTGATGTTGTTCTGTAATTTTCTTTTTTTTGTAGTATCTTTCTCTGGTTTTGGTATCAGGGTGATGGTGGCCTCATAGAATGAGTTTGGGAGTGTTCCTTCCTCTGCAGATTTTTGGAAGAGTTTGAGAAGGATGGGTGTTAGCTGTTCTCTAAATGTTTGATAGAATTCACCTGTGAAGCCATCGGGTCCTGGACTTTTGTTTGTTGGAAGATTTTTAATCAAAGTTTCAATTTCATTACTTGTGATTGATCTTTTCACATTTTCTATTTCTTCCTGGTTCAGTCTTGGGAGGTTATACAATGCTAAGAATTTGTCCATTTCTTCCAGATTGTCCGTTTTATTGGCATAGAGTTGCTTGTAGTAGTCTCTTAGTATGCTTTGTATTTTTGCAGTTTGTGTTGTAACTTCTCCTTTTTCATTTCTAATTTTATTGATTTGAGTCCTCTCCCTGTTTTTCTTGATGAGTCTGGCTAATGGTTTATCAATTTTGTTTATCTTCTCAAAGAACCAGCTTTTAGTTTTATTGATCTTTGCTATTGTTTCTTTGTTTCTATTTCATTTATTTCTGCTCTGATCTTCATGATTTCTTTCCTTCTGCTAACTTTGGGTTTTCATTTGTGATCCAAGATGTGATCTAACCTGGAGAATGATCTGTGTGCACTGGAGAAGAAAGTGTAATCTACTGTTTTGGGATGGAATGTACTATAAATATCAATTGAATCTATCTGGTCTGTTGTTTCATTTAAAGCTTGTGTTTCCTTATTAATTTTCTGTTTGGATGATCTGTCCATCGGTGTAAGTGAGGTGTTAAAGTCCCCCACTATTATTGTGTTACTGTCATTTTCCTCTTTTATAGCTGTTAGCAGTTGCCTTATGCATTGAGGTGCTCCTATGTAGGGTGCATATATATTTATATTTGTAATAACTTCTTCTTGGATTGATCCCTTGATCATTATGTAGTGTCCTTCCTTGTCTCTTGTGACATTCTTTATTTTAAAGACTATTTTATCTGATATGAGTATTGCTACTCCAGCTTTCTTTTGATTTCCATTTGCATGGAATATCTTTTTCCATCCCCTCACTTTCAGTCTGTATGTGTCCCTAGGTCTGAAGTGAGTCCCTTGTAGACAGCATATATATGGGTCCTGTTTTTGTATCTATTCAGCAAGCCTGTGTCTTTTGGTTGGAGCATTTAATCCATTCACGTTGAAGGTAATTATCGATATGTATGTTCCTATGACCATTTATTGTTTTGGGTTTGTGTTTATAGGTCCTTTTCTTCTCTTGTGTTTCCCACTTAGAGAAGTTCCTTTAGCATTTGTTGTAGAGCTCGTTTGGTGGTGCTGAATTCTCATGGCTTTTGCTTGTCTGTAAAGCTTTTGATTTCTCCACTGAATGTGAATGAGATCCTTGCCTGGTAGAGTAATCTTGGTTGTAGTTTCTTCCCTTTAATCATTTTAAGTATATCATGCCACTCCCTTCTGGCTTGTAGAATTTCTGCTGAGAAATCAGCTGTTAGCCTAATGGGAGCTCCCTTGTATGTTATTTGTCGTCTTTCCCTTGTTGCTTTCAATAATTTTTCTTGGTCTTTAATTTTTGCCCCCTTGATTACTATGTGTCTAGGCATGTTTCTCCTTGTGTTTATCCTGTATGGGAGTCGCTGTGCTTCCTGGACTTGGGTGGCTATTTCCTTTCCCATGTTAGGGAAGTTTTCAACTATAATCTCTTCAAATATTTTCTCGGGTCCTCTCTCTCTCTCGTCCTTCTGGGGCCCCTGTAATGCGAATTTGTTGCGTTTAATGTTGTCCCAGAGGTCTCTTAGGCTGTCTTCGTTTCTTTTCATTCTTTTTTCTTTATTCTGTTCCACAGCAGTGAATTCCACCACCATTCTGTCTTCCAGGTCACCTGTCCATTCTTCTGCCTCAGTTATTTTGCTATTGATTCCTTCTAGTGTAGTTTTCATTTCAGTTATTGTATTGTTCATCTCTGTTTGCTTGTTCTTTCATTCTTCTCGGTCTTTGTTAAACATTTCTTGCATCTTCTCGATCTTTGCCTCCATCCTTTTTCCGAGGTCCTGGATGATCTTCACTATCATTATTCTGAATCCTTTTTCTGGAAGGTTACCTATCTCCACTTCATTTAGTTGTTTTTCTGGGGTTTTATCTTGTTTCTTCATCTGGTACATAGCCCTCTGCCTTTTCATCTTGTCTATTTTGTGTGAATGTGGTTTTTGTTCCACAGGCTGCAGGATTGTTTACCTGTGCACAGTTCTGTTAGGTTGATGTTTAGGTAACAGGGTGGTTAACTTTATCGGTCCTTAGGCACCAAGATGTCCAGGGTCTGTGTGCTCATGATCATCAAGTAGTAAATGTCTTCCATTTGGTGATGGTTTTTAGCATCTGAAAAACTCACGAAATATGCATGGGTCCTTCAGAGAGGAGCTACAGCAGAGGATATGGGAGAGGGGTCTGTCCCGGGAAGGCCCCCTGGGATCCTGCTCTGTTAGAATGACAAACAGAAGCAACCTATTTCAAAACATGGGAGACACAGGAGGGAGGGGATAATTGGATATATGTATACATATAGCTGATTCACTTTGTTATACAGCAGAAACTAACACAACATTGTAAAGCAATTATACTCCAATAAGGATGTTAAAAAAAAAACAAGCATAAAAAAAAAAAAAAAGCATGGCATCAAGGCCAGTGTGCCTAGAGTGTAATAAGCAAGGGAGGCTAGGTGAGTAAAGTAGGCAATGGCTGGATGAAGTGTCTTTTAGGCTAAGCCTCTGTTTATTAATGTTATGAATTGTCATCTAAGCTAGGAATATTTTGATAATAAAAGGCGTTTCTAATATTGAATATGCTGACAAGAATGTAAACCTGTCCTTTCTTGGGCACACTGGGTCATCTAACTTTTGAAGGCGGTAAATGACTCTAAATTGCTGTAGTGAGACAGTCTTATTTATATTATCCTCTTGATGGCAGTATAGGACAAGGTAGGATATTTTCCTGCCCCTCTAACCTGACAGATATTTTCAGGAAGCCTGTGTCTGTCTGTGTGTGTGTGTGTGTGTGTGTGTGTGTGTGTTTCCAAAACTCTCTGCAATTTGTTAATTGTATTCATGGAATACATCCATGCATTTTTATTTTGTGGGAACATTTATAGGGACTGTAAAAAAATAGAACATCCTCCTAATATAAAACAGCCTTTTATTCAAAATAGATATAAACATTTCTTAAAATGCTAGTCATACTTCCTTAAAAGGAAAGCCTTGTTGCTTTATAACGAGATTATGAACAAGGTGTATACATTTAAAAGTCTATTATGGGGCTTCCCTGGTGGCGCAGTGGTTGAGAGTCCGCCTGCCGATTCAGGGGACACGGGTTCATGCCCCGATCTGGGAAGATCCCACATGCCGCAGAGCGGCTGGGCCCGTGAGCCATGGCCGCTGAGCCTGCGCGTCTGGAGCCTGTGCTCTGCAAAAGGGAGAGGCCGCAACAGTGAGAGGCCCATGTACCACAAAAATAAAAAAAATTTTTAAAAGTCAATTATGAACTATGAGCTGACTCTTCTTTGGGTTGTTGGTGAGTCAGCCTGACATAGCAAATTTAGGCTTGTTGGAGAGTCAAGACTTCTAAATCAACATGCCTTTAAGCTCCATCTTAGAAATTTAATGCCAGACTTTCCTTAAATGGTAGTGTCTAGACTCTGCTACTGGTTGTGAGATGAGCCAGCTTGGGAATCAGAGCCACCAAGAGCCTCTTGATGGGAAGTGCAGACAGATCAATTGTCATCACCAAGGAAGTCCAGGGACAGCCAGGCAGGCAGGTGGCTTTCTTGGCAGGTTAGTGAAACATGGCAGGAGAGGCCTTTGGCAGAAAGTTATAGAGAAAGCTCCAGGAAATTTATTTATGTCTGGGAACCTTGGTGGTAGAGAAGGGTCTTAATCACATGAACAGGGATTTAGTCCTTAGATAAGGAAAAAGAACAGCTATTTTCAATCACATCTCTCCAACTACTATGCTCAAGGGTGAGAGTTATTGAAATACTGACCGATTCCTTCTAGTTGTCTCTGGGAGAGGCTCAGGATGACCTCTATAGAGCTGGATGTGGATTCTGAACAGACGGATGGAGGCTAGGACCAGACAAACACTGATAGACCATCACACTACAGAACTAATAACTTCTGCTTAAATAGCTGTGGGCTTTGCGCTGGCACATTAACCTCCGAAACCACTAGGACTCCCTTTTTAGTGCAACAATAACCAGAACTCATTCTCTTGTCAGTACCATGCATTGTAAGGATCCAAACACTAGATGGAATCTTTAGGAGTTAACTAAGGCATTTAACTGACACCAGGAAATTGACTAAGGGGCTCGGAAAATAGGATTTCTAAAGCCCTAGAGCTGAGCTGACCTAGAGTCACCAAACCTACTTTTTACTTCTTTAAACTTATCTCCATATAATTCAGGTAAGAGAAAAATAAGATATTTTTTTCTGTAATATATTCGGTATTATCACATACACAGAAATCTGCGAAAACCTGACAAAATGTTGAACAAACATAAAAGCAACTTTAATGAAATTTAGCCTTATTACTGGATTCACCTTCAGCTTGCCTTTTCTTCCTGGCATTGGGCAGGTAGGCATGAAAATGCTCATAGCTGTGTTAAACGTTGTTATTAATAGCAAATCTTTCCTTAGTTCTTAGCTAGAAACAACCCATTCCCTTTGCAGAAGCTCAGTAGTTAATTTTATCTTTCATTTACTGCCTAAGACTTTTGTCATTATGATGATTGTGATTATTATTAGCTATAAAAACAATCAGTGTGCTTATAAGTGCAAAAGATATTTTGGGGAGGAAGACAGGGTAAAAGTAGTATGTCTCAGGAATTGTAGGATACAAAGTTCATTTTTTCTCTGGCAGACTCATATGTATTTTTGAAGTTTCTTCCATTTTCAGTTTCAGGTAAAAGAGTAATGCTGGTTGTACAAATTCATCGTTCGTGTGATTTAAAACAAATAGATATCAAGAGTTTTTCCGTGTTGGCTTAGGCTTGACCTGTGATGGGAGCCTGTTATAAATTACAGAAGTTTTAGAAAATGTTCATTCCGGTTACATAATATGCCCATTTTTGAAAGTCATACAAGGCTTTCTTCTAGAAAGATCAAAATAGTGTTCAGAGAACTATCATAAAATGAATGCTACCTCCTTTCATGCCATAAAGAGTCTGATGACTAAATAGGGGAAAAGACACAAGACATAGTGAGTGCTGAAAGGGAAGAGGAATGTAGAAAAGCACAGAATAAGAGAAGGAAGGAAAGAAGTATCTTTTAAAAGGCACTATAGAACATCTTTTAGTTTTCTTTGTATATTTGAAAAGCTGTACTTCTGTGTGATAGTGAAAGAGGTAATTGAAAAAGGTAATATTAGGTTATTGAATCATGACATTACAGTTAAAAGCTGTTCACTTTTTAGGCAGCAATTCTGACAGGGACAAAAATCACAAGATAGGTGCACAGCAATGACTTTTAATACTGAGAAAAATAACAACAAAAAAAGTCGAGAAGGAGTGGTCAATTCGCCTTATTGCTTTACCTCAAGGCTAATGCATCTTTATGGTAACAATGCTAATGATTAATCTGTCCCTCCAAAGAAAACTGAAAGCTACATTCCTATAAAATAAGCTGAATTGAATGAAGCAAAATTGGGAATTCTATGGCCATTTTCATATTGGCTTCTTTTTAGGTAGGCTTTGAAATTCATAAATTACTAGCTGTTTTCTATGAACTGCTTTCTCTGGAATTTAAAATGTAGATAATGTGGATGTTTGTGAAAATTTTATTTGCTTAACAGCTGGCACCAGAATTAACTTGGGAGGACACATTTTTTGTTTAGAATAGTGGTTTTCTCTGGTTACCCACAGGCCTTAAGCAGCCTACAGACATAATGACCTGAACGATAGATATTAAAATAAGCTCGTATTTTAAACTTAGGAAATTGTACATCAATTTTGGATTCTAGATTTCTTATAAAGCCAGATCGGTGTGCTCACATATCAAACACTTCTTGTAGCTATTATAGCTGTACCCCTAGACTGGGCATGCCCTTTTCAGTTTGTTACTGTTGCAATCTGTTCCTGTTAGCTTCCCAGTACTGAAGTAACATGTTAGTTGCCATATTTCATTGGATTTGCATTCCTTTTTACTGACATCCAGTTTGCTTTAGTCATTCATATTATCATTTCTCCTTGGTAAGCATATGTATTTTTACCCTCTTCTATTTTAGAAAAATACCTTTATAGAGGATAATATCTTAAGGACAGGAGCCAAAGCAAATATAGTTCAGTTGAGAGAGGAAACGAAGAGAATTTGATTTCTGTTTGTAAGAAAGAAGAGGGGAGGAAAAGGAAGAGGAGAAGAGAGATAATTCTAAAAGATTTTATAGCACTAAGAGTACAATGGGGCATGGGGTGGCCTAGGAAACTTCCCTGGTGTTAGAAAGGCCAGGGGTCATTTCAATAGGAAGGTTATCTAATTGTCAATTTCTCATTTATATTAGTTTATACGGGATGGCTGGATAACCCGTTAACTGAGAACCCTCTGATGAACCATAAAGCTAGAAGCCAAGGAAAGTAGGGGGAGGCCTTTTGTCTCCTACAGGGTTTAGAATGGCATTCCAGAGAGATGTAAATTTCAGGAAGGTAGCAGGTACCTTTTGACATGCTTTTACATTATGATTTTACTTTGGATTATAAAGTCCTTTGCATAAATGTGCAGTTTGAGAGCCCTGAGAAGAGGAAGTAGTAAAGAACTAGATTGACTAAAAAGTATCCATTAAAAATGAGTCATGTTATATTAACCTTACTACTGTCTTCATGGGCGGATTAGGGAAATGTGGCAGATACAATGTATCTGGGCATCAGCCTTTGCAAACATTCATGATATCAAATAATAGGCTGGAAGTTATGTTTACATAGTTACTAATTATTCAGAAAACTGTTAGAGTTCTTCTCAGCTTATTTTTGTTGATTAAATATCGAGTCAATGATATCTGAAGGTGGATAGTTATAAAATTGTGTAAAAAGATTTCCCAAGCAACAAGAATCTGTTGAGTTGAAAATATTTATTAATTTATTTGAAGAGATAAAAATAATTCTTGTCAAATTTTTAGATGACTTCAGGCTGAAAATGAAATTGAAATTTATTGTATGAGAGCCTGATTCAAATGTCTCTATAGGTTTAAATACAACTAAACATTAGAGCTTCTCTAGAAAGATAAAATTCCATAATGTCCTGAACTTGCTAGTATGGCTTTATAGCAACATAGATGAAAAAAATGCTTACATATATTGTAGAAAGATAGGCTCACCATGAGCTAATAGTTTTATATGATTGCCAGAATGGCTGTGTTAGTCTTAGAATCTATCAGAAGAAATATAGCATCTATAACAGGTATAAAAAATTGATTTCATCTCACATGTCAACTCTGATTAGTGACAGGTTCTGCCTAGAATGCAGTGTTGAGGGGGAATCTGAGGCTGTATCTGAATTTGGCAGGAGAGCATTGCCATCACCTTGTGACACCTGTCATGGTCACATCATGGGGAGGTGGTACTTTTATGCACCTGCTGTCTTAGGTGGAGAATGAGGGAGATGGTGGGATAAGCCTCATTTTGCTCTGTAATGGTTATACAGCATTTGAAACCTTTATTTTTTGTGACAGTTTCCACTCTTAAAGCTGGTTTGAGTTTTCACGATGTATATGTGTATTAAATCATCACATTGTACAACTTAAATGTATACAATTTTTATTTGTCAGTTATACCTCAGCAGGAAAAAAAAAATAGTTTGAGTCCTTGTCTTTCTTAGATGGGGGTGAGTGGAAGAGAGAAATGAGACCTTGGAATTGGAGATAGTGCCTTTCCTTTTAAAACATCCTTTTGTTTGTTTCTGGGTGTGTATCAGTTACATTTGGTACTTTTAAACTTTTTTTTTATCAGATTCCTGGCTACATACTGCCTCTCCCTTTTTGGTATGTTTTTGTCTTCTGTAGTCTTTTCTTAGACCTCAGAACTTCTACTCTGGTAATTTTTCTTTTGTATCAAGAGAGAAAATTCTCTATCCTTGTCCCCAAAGCAGTGGATCTCAACCCAGGGTGTTTCTTACCTGCAGAGGATGTTATTTTTGGTTATTACAACAGAGTAGTTGCCATTGGTATCTAGGGACCAGAGGCCAGGGATGATGCTAAATATCCTGAAATACAGAGGGGCCTCAACAACAGAGAATTGTCTAGTCCCAAATAATTGTGCAAATGTTGATAAACCTTGCTGTAAAGTACTGATCCTGCTTTCTCAATCAAAAACAGGCTGGCCAGAGTAAATCACCATTCCTCTTCCTTGGGTTCTATCTAGTTCAAAAGCTAAGATGAGCTGGCATAAATTGTTCTTATTATAATCTACTATCCTTTTAACATGACAGACCTTCAACTATTTAAACAGCTGTATTATGAAAGACGGTACAATATAGAAGACTGTGAACCAGACTGTCTAAATTCAAATCCAAATTCCCCTCTCATTAGTTGTATACCTTAGTTTCCATTTTTGTAAGACAATAATAATAAAGTAATATATAATAGTAATAACACTTAACACATAGGGTTGTTTTAAGAATTAGTGGATATACACAGGTGTGTATAATGTGTATACATAGCCAAGATGTCTATATTAATCTTAGACTGCATCAAGAGAAGTGTAGCATCTTTAACGAAGATGAAAAGTAGATTTGCTGTAGGGCAGTAGATGGTATGTAAGTATTATTATTATTCATCCTGAGGTTCTTTTTTTTTTTTTCCTAGATTAAAAAATTCCACTTATTTCAACTCTTTAACAAAGAACATAAGTTGTGGCCACCATCATGGGGTCAGTAATTTCAAGTTACCCTCTAGTCTGTCAGCATCTTTTCAAGATAGATAAATCAAGATTCTGCACTGGGTTCTAAAGTTAATCTGTTAGAACCACTTACTTGTTAAACTTATCAAATAGAATTTTTTTTTTAACAAGGAGAAAGACCTTAAAACTTTTCTCTTAAGTGAATGTGCCCGATTTCCTGTAATTGATTAAATTAATATGCAGTTAGTAAGGTCAAAGCCAGTGGGTTAATATTTACAAGGTTGGTGAATAAAATCAACCTCCTGTGATTGAGAAGATTTACAGCTTGAAAATTTTCTACAACGAATTTTAATAAATGTAGTATTTTTTACTACAGAAATTAATATTCTCAAGGATAGGTCAATACTCTTTAGATGACATCACAGATTTTGCCCTTTTAATTTTTTTAACATTTTTTATTCAAACAGAAAGTCACAAAAATTATGATCATCCTCATCAGTTCACTCAGTCCCATGTAATTAATTTTTTTTATCTTGATCTTTTGTTAGCACTTGTATGAATTCATCAGTGTTCATTTAGAGTTCTGAAAATGCTTATTCATTCAGTTCAGCAGTATAGTCAGTTACCAGAAACCTGTACTTGTCAGTCTTTTCCATGAATTCCTTGAAGATGAAACCCTTTTATAGGAACATTTTTGCAAAAGCATCAGAGTACACCCACAACTGTCTGTAAATGACAAAACACTTAAAAATGACCACAGTTAAAGATTTGATGAAAGTTCATAATAATGCAATTGACAAGGAAATTTACTTGTTTCTCAGATATACATTTTAAAGTAATAACTAGAATTATGACTTATAAGATTATAACAGAACATACAAGATTTTTAGGAGTTTCATGTAATGTCTGAAACATTTCTATTAACATATTTCCATACAAATAACCCAAAGAAAGTTTAGTATTATTTTTTAATTTAATTTTATTTATTTTTTATACAGCAGGTTCTTATTAGTCATCCATTTTATACACATCAGTGTATACATGTCAATCCCAATCTCCCAATTCATCCCACCACGACCACCACCACCCTGCGGCTTCCCCCCATTGGTGTCCATGTGTTTGTTCTCTATACCTGTGTCTCAATTTCTGTCCTGCAAACCAGTTCATCTGTACCATTTTTCTAGTTTCCACATACATGTGTTAATATACGATATTTGTTTTTCTCTTTCTGACTTACTTCACTCTGTATAACAGTCTCTAAATCCATCCACGTCTCAAAAAATGACTCAGTTTCGTTCCTTTTTATGGCTGAGTAATACTCCATTGTATATATCTACCACAACTTCTTTATCCATTCATCTGTCAATGAGCATTTAGGTTGATTCCATGACCTGGCTATTGTAAATAGTGCTGCAATGAACATTTGGGTGCATGTGTCTTTTTGAATTATGATTTTCTCTGGGTATATGCCCAGTAGTGGGATTGCTGGGTCATATGGTAATTCTATTTTTAGATTTTTAAGGACCATCCATACTGTTCTCCATGGTGGCTGTATCAATTTTCATTCCCACCAACAGTGCAAGAGGGTTCCCTTTTCTCCACACCCTCTCCAGCATTTGTTTGTAGATTATCTGATGATGCCCATTCTAACTGGTGTGAGGTGATACCTCATTGTAGTTTTGATTTGCATTTCTCTACTAATTAGTGATATTGGCAGCTTTTCATGTGCTTCTTGGCCATCTGTATGTCTTCTTTGGAGAAGTGTCTATTTAGGTCTTCTGCCCATTTTTGGATTGGGTTGTTTTGTTTCTTTATTATTGAGTTGCATGAGCTGTTTTTATATTTTGGAGATTAATCCTTTGTCTGTTGATTCGTTTGCAAATATTTTCTCCCATTCTGAGGGTTGTCTTTTCATCTTCTTTATGGTTTCCTTTGCTGTGCAAAAGCTTTGAAGTTTCATTAGGTCCCATTTGTTTATATTTCCATTTCTCTAGGAGGCGGATCAAAAAAGATCTTGCTGTGCTTTATGTCAAAGAGTGTTCTTCGTATGTTTTTCTCTAAGAGTTTTACAGTGTCTGGCCTTACATTTAGGTCTCTAATCCATTTTGAGTTTATTTTTGTGTATGATGTTTAGGGAGTGTTCTAATTTCATTCTTTTACAATGTAGCTGTCCAGTTTACCCAGCACCACTTATTGAAAAGACTGTCTTTTCTCCATTGTATATCCTTGCCTCCTTTGTCACAGATTAGTTGACCATAGGTGCGTGGGTTTATCTCTGGGCTTTCTATTTTGTTCCGTTGATCTGTGTTTCTATTTTTGTGCCAGTACCATATTGTCTTGATTACTGTAGCTTTGTAGTATAGTCTGAAGTCAGGGCGTCTGATTGCTCCAGCTCCGTTTTTTTCCCTCAAGACTGCTTTGGCTATTCGGGGTCTTTTGTGTCTCCTTACAAATTTTAAGATATTTGTTCTAGTTCTATAAAAAATACCATTGGTAATTTGATAGGGATTGCATTGAATCTGTAGATTGCTTTGGGTAGTATAGTCATTTTCACAATATTGATTCTTCTAATCCAAGAAGATGGTATATCTCTCCACCTGTTGGAATCATCTTTAATTTCTTTCATCAGTGTCTTATAGTTTTCTGCATACAAGTCTTTTGTCTCCCTAGGTAGTTTTATTCCTAGGAATTTCATTCTTTTTGTTGCAGTGGTAAATAGGAGTGTTTCCTTAATTTCTCTTTCAGATTTTTCATCATTAGTGTATAGGAATGCAAGAAATTTCTGTGCATTAATTTTGTATCCTGTAACTTTACCAAATTCATTGATTAGCTGTAGTAGTTTTCTGGTGGCATTTTTAGGATTCTCTATGTATAGTATCATGTCACCTGCAAACAGTGACAGTTTTACTTCTTCTTTTCCAATTTATATTCCTTTTATTTCTTTTTTTTAACTGATTGCCGTGGCTAGGACTTCCAAAACTATGTTAAATAATAGTGGTGAGAGTGGACACCTTGTCTCGTTTCTGATCTTAGAGGAAATGCTTTCAGTTTTTCACCATTGAGAATGATGTTTGCTCTGGGTTTGTCATATATGGCCTTTATTATGTTGAGGTAGGTTCCCTCTATGCCCACTTTCTGGAGAGTTTTTATCATAAATGGGTGTTGAATTTTGTCAAAAGCTTTTTCTGCATCTATTGAGATGATCATGTGGTTTTTATTCTTCAATTTGTTAATATGGTGCATCACATTGATTGATTTGTGTATATTGAAGAATCTGTGCATCCCTGGGATAAATCCCACTTGATCATGGTGTATGATCCCTGTAATGTGTTGTTGGATTCTCTTTGCTAGTATTCTGTTGAGGATTTCTGCGTCTATATTCATCAGTGATGTTGTTCTGTAATTTTCTTTTTTTGTAGTATCTTTCTTTGGTTTTGGTATCAGGGTGATGATGGCCTCATAGAATGAGTTTGGGAGTGTTCCTTCCTCTGCAGTTTTTTGGAAGAGTTTGAGAAGGATGGGTGTTAGTTCTTCTCTAAATGTTTGATAGAATTCACCTGTGAAGCCGTCAGGTCCTGGACTTTTGTTTGTTGGAAGATTTTTAATCACAGGTTCAATTTCATTACTTGTGATTTGTCTGTTCACATTTTCTATTTCTTCCTGGTTCAGTCTTGGGAGGTTATACCTTTGTAAGAATTTGTCCATTTCTTCCAGATTGTCCATTTTATTGGCATAGAGTTGCTTGTAGTGGTCTCTTAGGATGCTTTGTATTTCTGCAGTGTGTGTTGTACCTTCTCCTTTTTCATTTCTAATTTTATTGATTTGAGTCCTCTCCCTGTTTTTCTTGATGAGTCTGGCTAATGGTTTATCAATTTTGTTTATCTTCTCAAAGAACCAGCTTTTCGTTTTATTGATCTTTGCTACTGTTTTCTTTGTTTCTATTTCATTTATTTCTTCTCTGTTCTTCATGATTTCTTTCCTTCTGCTAACTTTGGGTTTTGTTTGTTCTTCTTTCCCTAGTTCCTTAAGGTGTAAAGTTAGATTGTTTATTTGAGAGTTTTCTTGTTTCTTGAGGTAGGCTTGTATAACTATAAACTTCCCTCGTAGAACTGCTTTTGCTGCATCACATATGTTTTGGATCATCATGTTTTCATTGTCGTTTGTCTCTAGGTATTTTTTGATTTAATCTTTGATTTCTTCAATGATCTCATGGTTATTTAGTAACATATTGTTTAACCTCCATGTGTTTGTGTTTCTTACGTTTTTTCCCCTGTAATTGATCTCTTATAGCATTGTGGTCAGAAAAGATGCTTGATATGATTTCAATTTTCTTAAATTTACTGAGGCTTGATGTGTGACCCAAGATGTGATCTATCCTGGAGAATGTTCTGTGCACACTTGAGAAGAAAGTGTAATCTGCTCTTTTTGGGTGGAATGTTCTATAAATATCAACTAAATCTATCTGGTCTGTTGTGTCATTTAAAGCTTGTGTTTCCTTATTAATTTTCTGTTTGGATGATCTGTCCATTGGTGTAAGTAAGGTGTCAAATTCCCCCACTATTATTGTGTCACTGTTGATTTCCTCTTTTATAGCTGTTAGCAGTTGCCTTATGTATTGAGGTGCTCCTATGTTGGGTGCATATATATTTATAATTGTTATATCTTCTTCTTGGATTGATCCCTTGATCATCATGTAGTGTCCTTCCTTGTCTCTTGTAACATTCTTTATTTTAAAGTCTATTTTATCTGATGTCATATAGCTACTCCAGCTTTCTTTTGATTTCCATTTGCATGGAATATCTTTTTCCATCCTCTCACTTTCAGTCTGTATGTGTCCCTAGGTCTGAAGTGAGTCTCTTGTAGACAGCATATATATGTTTTTGTATCCATTCAGCAAGCCTGTGTCTTTTGGTTGGAGCATTTAATCCATTCACGTTGAAGGTAATTATCAATATGTATGTTCCTATTACCACTTTTAAAATTGTTTTGGGTTTGTTTTTATAGGTCCTTTTCTTCTCTTATGTTTCCCACTTAGAGAAGTTCCTTTAGCGTTTGTTGTAGAGCTCGTTTGGTGGTGCTGAATTCTCATAGCTTTTGCTTGTCTGTAAAGCTTTTGATTTCTCCACCGAATCTGAATGAGATCCTTGCCAGGTAGAGTAATCTTGGTTGTAGGTTCTTCCCTTTCATCATTTTAAGTATATCATTCCATCCACTCCCTTCTGGCTTGTAGAGTTTCTGCTGAGAAATCAGCTGTTAACCTAATGTGAGTTCCCTTGTATGTTATTTGTCATTTTTCCCTTGCTGCTTTTAATAATTTTTCTTTGTCTTTAATTTTTGCCTCCTTGATTATTATGTGTCTAGTCATGTGTCTCATTGGGCTTATCCTGTATGGGACTCTGTGCTTCCTGGACTTGGGTGGCTATTTCCTTTCCCATGTTAGGGAAGTTTTCTACTATAATCTCTTCAAACATTTTCTTGGGTCTTTCTCTCTCTCTTCTCCTTCTGGGACCCCTGTAGTGTGAATGTTGTTGCGTTTAATGTTGTCCCAGAAGTCTCTTAGGCTGTTTTCAGTTCTTTTCATTCTTTTTTCTTTATTCTGTTCTGCAGCAGTGAATTCCACCATTCTGTCTTCCAGGTCACTTATCTGTTCTTCTGCTTCATGTATTGTATTGATTCCTTCTAGTGTAGTTTTCATTTCAGTTATTGTATTGTTCATCTCTGTTTGTTTGTTCTTTCATTCTTCTAGGTCTTCGTTAAACATTTCTTGCATCTTCTCAATCTTTGACTCCGTTCTTTTTCCAAGGTCCTGGATCATCTTTAGTATCATTATTCTGAATTCTTTTTCTTGAAGGTTGCCTATCTGCACTTCATTTAGTTGTTTTTCTGGGTTTTTTTCTTGTTCCTTCATCTGGTACATAGCCCTCTGCCTTTTCATCTTGTCTATCTTTCTGTGAATGTGGTTTTTGTTCCACAGGTTGCAGGATTGTAGTTCTTCTTGCTTCTGCTGTCTGCCCTCTGGTGGATGAGGCTATTTGAGAGGCGTGTGTAAGTTTCCTGATGCGACAGACTGGTGGTGGGTAGCTGGGTGTTGCTCTGGTGGCCAGAGCTCAGTAAAACTTTAATCTGCTTGACTCTTGATTGGTGGGGCTGGGTTCCCTCCCTGTTGGTTTTTTGGCCTGAGGCAACCCAACACTGGAGCCTATCTGGGCTCTTTGATGGGGCTAATGACAGACTCTGGGCGGGCTCACAACAAGGAGTACTTCCCAGAACTTCTGCTGCCAGTGTCCTTGTCCCCACAGTGAGCCACAGCCACCCCCCGCCTCTGCAGGAGACCCTCTGACACTAGCAGGTAGATCTGGTTCAGTCTCCCTTGGGGTCACTGCTCCTTCCCCTGGGTCCCGATGTGCACACTACTTTGTGTGTGCCCTCCAAGAGTGGAGTCTCTGTTTCCCCCAGTTCTATCAGATTCCTGCAATCAAATCACGCCAGCCTTCAAAGTCTGATTCTCTAGAATTCCTCCTCCTGTTTCCGGTCCCCAAGGTTGGGGAGCCTGATATGGGTCTCAGAACCTTCACTCCAGTGGGTGGACTTCTGTGGTATAAGTGTTCCCCAGTCTGTGTGTCACCCACACAGCAGTTATGGGATTTGATTTTACTGTGATTGTGCCCCTCCTACCATCTCATTGTGGCTTCTCCTTTGTCTTTGTATGTGGGGTATCTTTTTTGGTGAGTTCCAGTGTCTTCCTTTTGATGATTGTCCAGCAGCTAGTTGTGATTCTGGTGTTCTCGCAAGAGGGAGTGAGAGCACGTCCTTCTACTCCGCCATCTTGGTTCCTCTAGATCTTTGCCCTTTTTAAGCATTAGTGAAATTAGAAACTTAACTTTGCATTGACAATGTCCATAAGATGAATAGATTTAATGTAATTATAGTGGTAAGTGATAGGGAATAAAGGCAGTGAATATTTACCTATTAATCTAAAGTTAATGGTTAAATATGTGCTCTGTGCTTTCAATATCACTTGCATCAACAGCTTCCTAATATATTTTTGGTATCACCTCACAGTGGTCAGAATTTCCATCATCAAAAAATCTACAAACAATAAATGCTAGAGAGGGTGTGGAGAAAAAGGAACCCTTTTGCACTGTTTGTGGGAATGTAAATTGATACAGCCACTATGGAGAACAATATTGAGGTTCATTAAAAAACTAAAAGTAGAACTACCATACGACCCAACAATCCCACTACTGGGTATATACCGTGAGAAAAACATAATTCAAAAAGAGTCATGTACCACAATGTTCAATGCAGCTCTGTTTACAATAGCCAGGACATGGAAGCAACCTAAGTGTTCACTGACACTTAGGTTGAATGGATAAAGAAGATGTGACACATATATACATTGGAATATTAGCCATAAAAAAGAAATGAAATTGAGTTATTTGCAGTGAGGTGGATAGACCTAGAGACTGTTGTACAGAGTGAAGTAAGTCAGAAGATAAAAACAAATAGCCCATGCTAACACATATATATGGAATCTTAAAAAAAAATGATTTTGAAGAACCTAGGGGTAGGACAGGAATAAAGACTCAAACATAGAGAAAGGAGTTTAGGACACAGGGAGGGGGAAAAGTAAGCTGGGACAAAGTGAGAGAGTGTCATGGACATATATACACTACCAAATGTAAAATAGATAGCTAGTGGGAAGCAGCCGCATATCACAGGAGATCAGCTCAGTGCTTTGTGTCCACCTAGAGGGGTAGGATAGGGAGGGTGGGAGGGGAGACACAGGAGGGAGGAGATATGGGGATATATGTGTATGTATAGCTGATTCTCTTTGTTATACAGCAGAAATTAACACACCATTGTAAAGCAATTATACTCCAATAAAGATGCTAAAAAAAGAAAAGAATTGAGACTTGTGGCCTCTTGTTTAAATTTATTTTTAGTCAGGATTAATTAAAAAATGTTAAAGTTTGTAATAATTTATTTTTGCATCCCAGAAATGTAGGGCCAGACCAACATATTACACTATTGAATTAAAGCCAACATTTCTAAGTTTTTGACATAAATATGACTCTTAAGCCACCCTTCTTATCTTGTAGTTTGACATTTAGTTATAGATAATGCTACCTTTAGTGATACTATTTGGGTATATTTTTCATCATAACTGAATTTTCCTTTGTAGTAATTGAAGCATTGTGCAGAGTAAATGGTAAAGGTGTCCATACTGGAGCCAGACAGCCTGAATTCTATCCATCTTACCTTCAGCAGGTTACGTGGTACCTCTTCGCCTCTGTTTTCTGATACATATATGGTGTGTATATATGCTATATGATGATTATAATAGTGACTTTTTAATAGGATTTTTGTGATGATTCAATGCATTCATATATTTAAAAGCACTTAGAACACTGGCTAAGTTACTGGTAAGTCTTAATTATCCACAATTTCAGAAAATTATATTTCCTGTAAACTCAGAACAAAAACTATATAACTGTTTCATGCAAGACCAAAACCCTCCTTTTTTAAAATCAAGGGTCACCAGCATTTTTCCAAGGAGAAGGAAAAATAAATTATGGAAAACTCTTTGTCTTCTTGGCTTGAAGCCTCAAAACAGTAGACAAGAATGCATTTATGAGTTAGTGATCGGAAACCATTGATTATCAACTGTTATCAAATATTTGGGATTAGGGAGAATAATAGCACTGACTTGGTAAAGAGAATAAATTTTAAATCTAACTACATCATTCTCCTGACCTTGAGATGCCTGAAATCACTGTAATAAAATGTTTAAATGTAATTTGAACTCAGAACTATGGCTGCATGGCCAAAAATTACTACTAATCATTTTTTTTTTTTTTTTTTTTTTTTTTGCGGTACGCGGGCCTCTCACTGTTGTGGCCTCTCCCATTGTGGAGCACAGGCTCCAGATGCGCAGGCTCAGCAGCCATGGCTCACGGGCCCAGCTGCTCCGCGGCACATGGGATCTTCCCGAACTGGGGCACGAACCCGTGTTCCCTGAATCGGCAGGCGGACTCTCAACCACTGCGCCACCAGGGAAGCCCACTACTAATCTTTTAAGATCACCTGCATTATGGTGAAGTTGAGGTCTCTCAAGGGGACATGATCAGTAAATTTGTATTTTTCTAGCTTAGTATTTCTATGTAAGCTGAACACTAAACTGTTTTCTTTTTCACTGTGTAGCAAAATGATAAGACATGTCTAGGATCAGTAATAATAATGGGCATTATTAATTTACTAATAGAGATTTTACTTCTAAGCACTGGGTAGTTTATATAGTTGTTCCATAAGTAATTATTGAATTGGTTTTTGACAAAGTCTTATGACTTTCAAGAACTTTCAAATGAAATGTGTATGTATTCCTGTATGCATTTCATATCTATTTTACATGTAAAGAGATAACCTTAGTTATCTTGTGAGTGAGAAGACTTGGGTTGAGTTCCCTCAAAGCAGAGCCTGAGGAGACGGGATTTGGTGCCTCAGCTTTACTGAGGCTGTGCTCTCTAGGGAAGGTCTATAAAGAAGGAAGTTAAGCAAGATAGGGGAGTGGAAAATAACATGTTGCCTCGTGTAAAGTGGAACTGGCTTGATCCACAGAGATGTTTCTGAAGCATAAAAGGCCCATACAAAGTTGTCTCCCCTTGAGGCAAGATGGCCACCCATTTGTAAATTGTATCACTCAGACATTGGCTATAAGTCACCTTGGGAGGGGCAGTGAGGCATAATCCCCATGCTGAGGCTGCTCTGGGGCCATCTCTAGAGAAGTGAGCAGTTTTATTCGATTAGCATGCAACAATCACAGCAGCTAGGGTATGAGTGCACCACCTAATAAAGCATCTACTCTAAAAATCAAATTATTCTTGAAGTATTTTCAAAGCAGCTAGCCTACTGAAATATTCAAGCAACACATACTAAAATTGACCTCATTTTTAAAAAAGATATATTAGGAAATGTTTTTAATATGCTCATATTTTCTAGAGCAATTTATTTTAGAATGCTGTTGACGTAGAAGGAAAAGAAATTATGGAAGAGAAGGTATTGATTGTGGAGGTACCCTCCGCAAGAAAATGCCAAACAATGGGGAGAATGAAACGATGACATTAAAACTTGGTAATAGACCTAATGGGGTGAATTAGTATTGTTCCTTTAATGTTTATTTATTTAAAGTTCTTAAAGTGGTTTTAAAGCCAGTCATATTTGAGGAGTTTAAAGATTCCCAGAAACAGAATAAATCTGTTGTGTAGCAGGGCATATTTTGGGTTTACCAAAGGGGAACTCTGAAGATTTATAAACTAAATTATTTGGCAATCATTGCAGCTGAATCACAACTCTTTTCGCAAAATACTTCTTTTTCACACTGCCAGTTTCAATCATCTATCTTGAGAATCTAAATGTACTACGGCGATCATTTAAGAGAGAATGAAAAGTTTTGTTGAAGTGGGAAGATTTTTTTTCAGTTAGTGCTTGTGCTGTATATCTTCTGGATCTAGGTTTTAAGTGTAGAAATACAAATGATGATTGGGCTGCTACTACTTTTGAATACATTACAGAACAAACACTATCCTTGGGAATTGATGTTATTGGAGAGTCAGTTTTAGATAATAAATCATATTAATAAATACCATTTATACTTTAGAGTCTTCAAAATGCACACACATGAAATATATATATGCATATCTATATATATATGCATGTATATATATTCCAATTTGATATTTATAGCAGTCCGGGGAGATGGACATATTACGTTCATAAACCTCTTAGAAATGAGGAATATCTTTGAGACTCAGTCATTGGTAATCAACGGTTTACACAGAAGTAAAGTGACATGATTGCTGATTTCTCAATGCAGACTATGTTGGTCAAACCACACATTAGGTTTATATCCTCTTTTCTTTCCTCTTATATCCATCTATCTCTGCACTACTTACTTCTATCTCCACACTGTTTTCAAATTATCTTCTTAAAACACAGTCTTACTTAAAGCCTTTGATGCTTCCCCATTACCCATGGAATGAAATCTAAACTCTTAGTAGAATAGTCATCACCCTGAGGATTGGGCTTTAATTTGCCTACTCATCTTTACACAATTTATAAGACATCCTGTACTAGTATAAAGTCAAAATCATCTTCGATATTTTTATCAGATTAAAATATGCCTATTTCTATTAAGCTATGTTACCTCCTCTGACATACTCACTACTATTCAAGCTCTTTATTTCCTAGGATATCATTCATTTCTTATCCATGGCTTGTAGGACCTGATATTTACATAGGGCTCAACACAAACCAGTATATGTTATTTTGACAGAGAGAAAGCAGTTCTGCACTTAAAGAGAAGTCAGGAGACTTTCATGTTGAGTTACAAGCAAGTTCAGTTGGTGGAATACAGTGATGGGGGAGACAAAGCAAAATGGAGCCACCCAGAAAGAATTATCTTAGTAAATCCTTATATAGCACTTACTGTATGGCTGGCACTATCTACGTACTTTGCGTGAGTTAACATCATTTAATCCTCAACTCTATTTCCCTATTGTTAAGTTGAGGAACCTGAAGCAGAAAGAAAGTAAATGACTTACCTCAGGTCTATGGAGTAGGTAAGCTGGAATATGAATCCAGGAAGTCTGGTTATATTAGTACAGTCAATATCCAAGATATGATGAGAGAAGCTTCTGTTCCAATTTCTAGTTCCAGTTCCTGCCAGACCCAGATGTACTTTGTTTCTTATCTTTGGGTTTTTGTGAGGGTCTGTGGTATATGATACAGCCTTTTTTAGTTGAGCTAATTTAAATATATTTCTATTTATTTCATCCAAAATAGCCTTAGTGAGACTTGCCAATTTCCATTTTAATAAAGTTCTAATGTAATCTCTGATTGAAATGCCTTTTCCACCATTTTTGTCTGTTGAAATGTACTAATGCTTCATGATCTAGCTCTAGTCCTGCTTATTTGTGGCTTTTCTGAATTCCCACCTCCAATTAGGATTGTTTTTCTTCCTCTTTTTCTTAGTGCACGTCTTATTCTGTTTAAGGACTTGAGACATTCTAATTTTGATATTTTAAGTTCTCTACCTATTTTCCATAATATTAGTTTGAACCATATGAAACTGTCAACCCTAAAGTAGTTTTAATTTACTAAAATGGCAATTTCTTGTGATTCAATTTAATATGTTGGAAAAAAACTGATTGACCAGTAGGTATCTTAATGATATTTGTATCCTGGATATCTGATAGATGGTAAGGTCTCAGTAAATTTTGATGGCATTAAACACTTCTTGGATATAATAAAATTTAGTAATTTGACAGAATTTTCCCCAAATAGTTTCTGTGGATAATAAAATGTTTAAAAGTATAAATACATCATTTCCCCCTGTTTTCTACTTCTGATATTATATGTGTCCATTTCCAAGAAAATCCTAAGAGTAGTTAGTGTTCTTGTGTGTGGATAATCACAAATGGAGACTAATTTCACTGCAAAAAATAAAACAAATTTGCATTTACTAAAAGTAGATTCATAAGGATTTTTGAGTTGTTATTTTCTAGTAATATCCAGGTACATGGGTCAGAATATTACAAATAAACAACCTCCCAATCCTCAAAGTTTATGGAATAGTAAGGGACCACATGTAGATGCAGTTATTTGGAAGGTCAAAGAATGGATCTATATCAGGCAGTTATGGGAAATTTCACAAAGAAGTGGCTGAGTAGGAATTAATCAGAACAGGAAAGAATATGGGCTGTTGCAGAATATGATGGGCAGTGTGAATACAGAGTTTATGAAAACTTGGGAGAACTGGGTATAGAACCATGTTGGTAGAGTATATAGGATATGAGATGAGTTGGGGGAAGTGACAAAAGGAGTCATTTGAACATTATAAATAGGGTATTAACATTGCCAGATTTGAACTTTCTAAAGGTTAAAGAGAATCAGGAATTACAAGAGAATGTAGAAACTGCTGATTTAAATGAAGTGACCACTCTGGCTGCAAAGGACTGCAAAGGATGATGGAAAGAGAGCTATGGAGACCAGGTAGGAGATGACTGATGTGATCTGAGCAAGGATGACAAGGACCTTGAATAAGGATGTTGATGTTGAAATCAATAGGAAAGTGGATTCAAATAATATAGGAAAATAGAATTGGTAGGAACTGGAGATCAATCAGGGGCTGGGAGTAATCCCCTTTGTGTCTCCTGTCAATTTTATCTAAAGTGGTTTATTTATTTAGAGTAGGGCCAGATTACTTTGAGCTCAACTTAATTGTGAATGAAGCTTCCAACAAAGTCCTCTGTGAACTGAATATTCAAAATATAGACATAGCCCAGAACAAATTGTTGCTTCTCCGGAGGTACTCTTTTGAATGAAGTTTCGTATAAATTAAACATTCCATGATGGTGAGCGCAACACACTTCAAATTAAAACATGCAATAATGTTAATTAAACAGAAAGTTGTAAATTGATGTTGGCATACATCTTCACCTTCATTCATTTTTATGAAACTGCATTATTAATGTCCCTTCTAAAAATAAAAGATTAAATAGCATTTTTGTCATTAAAACATGTGTACCTAGACTCCTCTTGTCAGATAACAAGCAAAGAATGATGAGAGAGTTTGTTTTGTCAGACTCATGTATTTTTTTTTTTGGTATCAGCATTATGTGATAATAAGAGAAAGGTGTTTCATAATATATTCATATTTTTTGGCCTTTTATTTATTTGAAGCTGAACAGATTTAAAGAGTTTAAAAAATTTATAGGTGTTGGAGAATACTTTTCTTTTAAAAATCAAAATGTTTATTGCAGTGTTGTATGAAATGTCATAAAATGTGTATTATAAATCATTGGGGAAAAGGGGATACTTCTTTAAAGAATAAAGTCATAAAATCATAAATCTCATGCAAATGTAAACATACATTTGACAGTTCATTAGTAAGTTCAAAGGAAAATTTAAAGAACACACACGAAGGCAATCAAGAATGTTGAATGTGTTTGCCAATAGATGCAAAATAGGTCCATATATATAGGGAAATAATTGCAATCCACTGGGAAAATTCATTTGTATTACTCTCAGCTTTCTATATCTTCAGAGTTTTAAAATAGCTCAAAGATGATAAAAGGCACATTTCACCCATTTCAAAGTCTTTTACAATTTTACTTGACATAGGAAAAATCACAATAGAAATGAAAATCTGAGAAACATACATAGAGACTGCTTCCCCATGGCACTTCCCAGAGCTCTCAACAAATCACCTTTTTCCTTGCTTAGAGGTCTATAGTACATCTTAAAGCCAAGTCCAATTTTGAGTAGGAGAATAAACATTTATCACATTGTTCATTTTGTCAAAAACTATATATTGAGAATTTAGTCTGCCAGTTGCTGAGTGACTGCTTATTGGTACTGTAACAGTGTAGAAATAATATTGTGTCTGCCTTCATGGAACTTACATTCTAGAAGGGAATACAGACAAGTAGGGAGGCAATCATATTGCCATGATAGGAGCAAGGTGATAGATCAGGGAGGTCTCTTAGAGGAAATAAACTTAGGCAAGCACCTGAAACATGAGTGAGCATTATGCTGGTTACTAAGATACAGAGGCAAGAAGCATTCCAGAAAGAGGAGATGTGTGATGGATGGACTGGGGTATAATGAGCACCAAGATTTAGGGGGGCTCACAGAGCTTCAACATCTCACAACTCATTTATTTATTTAATAAATTTATTTTATTTTATTTTATTTTATTTTTGGCTGCGTTGGGTCTTTGTTGCTGCATGCAGGCTTTTCTCTGGTTGTGACGATGGGAGGCTACTCTTCGTTGCGGTGCAGAGGCTTCTCATTGCGGTGGCTTCTCTTGTTGCAGAGCATGGGCTTTAGGCATGTAGGCTTCAGTAGTTGTGGCACATGGGCTCAGATGTTGTGGCACGCGGGCTCAGTAGTTGTGGCTCAAGGGCTTTAGAGCGCAGGCTCATTAGCTGTGGTGCACGGGCTTAGTTACTCCGTGGCATGTGGGATCTTCTCGGACCAGGGCTTGAACCCGTGTCCCCTGCACTGGCCTGTGGTTTCTTAATCACTGCACCACCAGGGAAACCCTCACAGCTTATTTAATGCCTCCAAATCATGTTGCCAGTTTGGCACATATGTGTTACAAAGGCTAGAAGGAAAATTTCAAACGTCACGTGACATTTTTCTTTGACTTTTTTAAACTTCTAAATTACCATGATCTCTATAATTTATCTTGAAATGAAGAAACAATGTAGGGAAAATAATCCAAACATTTAGAATTTAGGACTAGTTAAATTCATTTTAGTTTTTCATAGTAGCCTATCCTTATCATCAAATAATCTATCCTCTTCAGTTCTTCCACAAATCCCTTAATCCCTCTACCCCGTGACCAATGACTCATTTTGTAAGTAGAGACAGCTTCCTTTTTTCTTTTTTTTCCCTGTGCAGAGACTATTTTTGCATCCCTCTGTGTTTTTACAAAAGTAGCAGTGTAGGAGAGTTCATTTCTTAACATAGTTTACAGTGCAATAAGAAAATAACCAGTTCAGGTTAATGTTGTTGCAAAAGAAGTAAGTGTAGAAGCTACAATTTTGACCATAGAAATAATATGAAATAATGAAACTCCACTTTTCACAGTAGAAAGTTAGATACATCCAAGTTGACATACTGTATTTGGATGAAATCTCTAAGGCCATTTTTTTTGTTTATTGCTTTGGGGTTTTCAAACTATTTTGATACGCTCGGCTCTACATTTATTCACATGATAGATTAGGAATCAGAGATTATGAAAGTCAAGTAGGTAGTAAATAAGTGGATCAGCATATAGGTTAAACTATGTGGGAAAGTGCGGGGAAAAAAAAGCCCACTCTATTACAACAGAGTGCAATAATTAATGGCTGAAATTATGCCCTTAATCCAAGGGAAGGGTAATTATTTTCAGTATCTTCTATTTAAAGAAAATATATATGCATTTTATTTTTTCTTTAATTAAACATTGTCAATTTAGAAACGTACACAGAGAATTAACGTTTAGCTGCCTTGGTGATTACATTGGTGATGCCTCCTAATTCCAGTCATATGTGATATAATGACCCTTGCTATTAATAGTATAAAAAGGCAGAGAGCAAAGCTGTAGAGTGCTTGGGTTAAAGGGTGTAGGATCCTTAGGAGAAACTAAGAACACAGGACAATATTCAAGTTAAGAGAGCAAATAAGGAAACAAATAGGGAGAAACATATTTAGCAACAGTAATTAGGGGGTTTCACCCATCCCTCATGCGGATTTGGAAAGGCTTTGTTGCTGGGGTTTGAAGAAGATCCAAATAGGCAGCCAGCAATGATTGCAGGGACTTAGCTCTTCTGGCAGGTGGCCACTACAACAGATTGCTTCATAAGTGCTCAGGAGATTGCTTTGTGCCAAAAAGGTGGTGATGTCTTGAAGAGGATAAAAGTGTTGGAGTTCCATGGTGGTCTGGTCGCCATGGGGAGTCTGTAGGACAAGGCACGGGTTTTGCCTAAAGGTGGGTGATGGCGCTGTAGGCAGTGAGTGACACCGGCCTACACTTCAGATGTTTGATAAATGTTATGTCATATTTTCAGTTTATTTCATTTAAAATCTGTGTGAAAAATACTAATCTGACATTTTTAGATATTCCCAGGAGAGCTAAGTAAAGGGAATGTGGCCCCATGTCTCTCTGGCTGCTTTCACCCTGCTTTATTTTTCTTCATAGCCTTCATATTCTGATAAGGTGAGGTAGGAAGAATAATGGCCCCCAAAGATACCTGTGTCCTGATCCTCAGAACCTGTGAACATGTTCTCATACATGGCAGAAGGGACTTTGCAGATGTGATTAAGTTAGGGAGCTTGAGGTGGGGAGATTATTTGGGATCATATGTGTAAACCCAGTCTAATCCCATGGGTCCTTAAAAGCAGAGAGAACGTTTCCTAGCTGAAGTCAGAGGGAGATAGGACTGTGTAAAGATAATCAGAGGGGTACAATGTGGTTGCCCATGAAGATGGAGGAAGGGACCCATGTGAGAAGTTTCTAGAAACAAGAAAAACAGTGAAACTGATTCCAAGAGCTTCCAGAAAGGAATGCAGCTCTGCCAACACCTTGATCTTAGACCAGTGAGACCTGTGTTGAAATTTTAACATAAAGAACTGTAGGATAATAAACTCATGTTGTTTTAAGTTTGTGATAATTTGTTACAGCAGCAGTTGAAAACTAATACATATGGTATATATTTTTCTCATTGTCCTTCCCACTCTCTATATATACACACTGGAATGTAAACCTCAAAAGGGCATGAAATACCTATTTACTTAGCACTCTCTCCCTAGGATATTTTGAAATGTAGCAGATGTGCAATAAGTACTTATTGAATGAACTGATGATTGAATGTGAGAAAACTGTTTAAATAGGATTTATGAAATTTTGCTCCAATAAATGTGTTAAAATAACAACGTTGAAAGATACATTCTTATAATTTTGAAGCACTGTTGTCTATGTTTTATTTGAGCTTCAAAAACACTTCTGTCATGTTTTACAAATGTGGAAATAGATTTTCACAAGTAATAAAAATATGGGAATTTTTCTTGATATTTATATATCAAGACTAACAGCAAACTAACATTTTAAAACCCATTTAAATGTCTTGGAACCATATAAGTACCATATAATTCGATAAAGCTAAGAAACTGAGAAATTTTATGTAAGGAAGACAGCTGACATCCCAGAGGTGCTTCACAAATTGGTAGTACTTTGGGGTCCTTTCTGTAGTCCAAGGCTTTGGCTTTGACCTTGCCATTTCAAATCTAGACAAGGGATACTGTTGTTGCATTTGGAAGCAGTCAGGTTCTCAAGGGACAACCCTCATTCATTCATTAAATAATATTGGTGAGTGCTTGCTATGTACTAGGTATGGGTCTAGGTGCTAAGGACATAGCAAAGTACAAAGTAGACAAAAATTCCAGCCTTCATGAAAACCCATTCTAGTAGGGGAGGTGGACAGTAAAATAATGCAAATATAAAGTATAGATCTCCCCCACTTTTTGAAAGTTTGCTTTACACCACTTCACTTTTGCAAAAACCCTGCATTAGTACCTGCTTTCACTAATGGAAAGAAATCCAAAGAGAATTTTCACTTTTCCAAAAAGTGAAAAGCAAATATAGCATTCAGCATTTGTTTTGCATTGAGCCGTTATAGAGGCAGCACACACCTTATGCAGAGAGAGAGGCACTGCCAAGTGCCTTCCTGGGAACTGGACTCAGCATCAAGCTGCCATAGCTTTGAACTGTGTCTGTGAGCATCTGTGCTTTATCTTGATTGATTTTGTGCATCTGTTAGCAAGATGTGTCCTAAGGTAATTGCTTCTTCACTTTATGCCAATTCAGCTTAGGAAAAGTTTCATAGGAGTGTTACATGGCGATTAGATCTGTGGAGGAAAGTATGACAGGGCAAGTTAAACAGGGAGAGAGTGTGTGTAGTGTTTCTTTTATGAAGAGGATGTCTAGGGAAATCTTCAATGAGCAGATGAAATTAAACAAAGCAAGAGGGTGGGCTATGAAACTCTGGAGGAAAATTATTCCAGGCAGTGGGAACAGTAAATGCAAAGCTTTGAGGCAGGGTCAACCTGGTGTATTTGACTTGCAAGAACATTTCTTATTTATAATACTTTAATTAATTTTAATGTATAAATTTGAACTTTATTGAAGACCTCTAAACCAGACAGCATAGCATGACCTGAAGAAGTACTTTCCAATTTAGTGTATCAAAATGATTCAGTTTTTTAGTTATATCTGGGACTGTTGTTTACTTGCTGAGTTTCCAACTGGCAGGTCAGACTTTTCCACATTTGTTGGTATTCTGGGATGCTTGGACCAAAAGTAGTATTTAAGTGACCTATCAACAGAAAGACCGTTCCTTGTCATCTGTCTTAGGATTCCTTTATCATCAATATTGAAGTGACCTCTAAGAGTATGGCCTGAATAGTCTAGATATACCCATAATCCTTTGAAGTCTGTTACGTGATATCTGAAGGAAGTGAAATCATCCTTGTTCCAAGTCTTTGTTTTGAGAAAGGATGATGCAAGTCAAATGAGCATCCTGTGAATCAAGAGAACATGCCATCATTTTCTTATTTATATATCTGAATCACTCAATTCTATCACAAAAAACAATAATTTCATTTGGACATAAAATGTGAAATCAAGTAAGTAAAAGAAAAAATTCCAGGGTTGTACACAATAATCAGTTCACATGAGCTCTTCTTTCTCAATAAGGTTCTGGCTTTGAGATCTTGGTTTTGCTGATGTGTATGGAGTGGCCAAATACCAATACCAGGGAGGCTTCCCTGAGGTTAGGGAGAACATATTTTGAATTATTGAGTAATTAAATGAAATGACAACTACATAACTTGTAATGGAGGCTATAACTATCTAGAGGTTACATGTACCACTTTTGCCTGGAAGAATGGCTCACTAATGGTAAGGTTCCTTGGACATGGCATGGGATCAAGGTCAGTTAGCATATCAAGAGAAATATTTCATCCTGGACATCTGTACTTCTGTGCCCCAAGTGTGAATCCTATTCATTCATTCATTTGATGAATATTTGCTGAGCATCTACTTAATAAAAGGCACTCTTTTCTGGGCTAAAGATATGGCAATGAAGAAAGTAGTTTGAAGTCCCTAACCTTCACAAAGCTTATACTCTAGTAGGTTTTGGTTGTTAAATAAATTCTTTCTTTTCAGGTTATCAGTTGAATTATATAGTGTCTCTCTGACTTGGGCAGTGCTGAATAGATAAATGTTTTTCTGCTTGGTCCCTCTTTTAGAGTTGTTATGAAGGTAATTTATTGTGTTTTGGCTTGGCTAAGTTTTTTACATTCCATTTGTTTATGTTATTGGCTTTAGCTATGTTGATACACATGTGTCCACGCTTATGTGTTCCTACACTTTCTCAATAAATTACCCATTTATTGACTGCTTTTTTAGGGTATATTCTAAAAATGTCAGCTCAAATACTACACTGAAAAATACTCTTTTAACGCTGAAAACAGAATTTATAGGCATTGTAAAAAATTTAAAATATAGAGTGTATAAGATATAAAATAAAATCTACTTCCCCATTTCCCTATCTTCTCTAACCAGGTTCTCTGATTAATTTCTCTCCTTAGAAATAGGACCTTTCTTTCTATATCTCTCCTCTGAACACGCACCTCTTTTTTCCCCAAAACAAAAATCCTACATTACATTTTTTTCTTTTTCCCAGTTTAATCATTATTTGACTTTTTTTGGAGTATAGGAATTTCCTCCCTTATTAAATTTATGTTCATGTCTATATTCACATGTTAACACCTCTTTCCTCCATTATAAAGATGAAAGAAGGAAGACATAATTCTCAATCCAAAAACTTTATGGTTCTCCAGTAATAATTTTATGGGAAGATGATTTTTAAATATGTAAAGCTTCTCTAGATCAGATTATTTTAACTAATTTTCCTTACCTCGAGTTTTATTTTTATTACATGTAATTTGTTAAAGTAGAATTTTAAAATTTCTAGTTACTTGTTATAATTAACTTTACATGGACTGTATATAGTTATCAAATTGCTTCAGTAGATTTCAGAATTGCAGATAACTGTCCAATATCATGAGCTAAATGAAGCTTATGTAGATTCTCAAATAAAGGTCATAGAAATGTAAGCAGTAAGAACTATCTAGCCATGGCACAGATGTTGTGATCATTACAGGAGTTGTGTCTTTAATTAAATTTGTTCTCTAGTGCCAGTTCAAAAACTTTGTTTTTCACACAAAAACCCAATTATACAGGCAAAAGATGTCATGCTTCCATGAGTTGAAAGTCAAGAAGAAAAATATTACAAAATTAATGCAAGCTTTTTATTCAAACGTTGTTACTGTACTATAATAGAGAAACTTTCTGTTATTGCCAATATTGAAATGTACAGATGACCACAATAAATGGGAGAGGGAATTAAAATTCTTTATTCTAAAATTAGGTAACTTAAAAGGTAACTTAAAAAAAACTTTAAAAACCCACTGTTTTTTACTAGATGATTAAAATATCTCGAGAAAGTCAGAGTTTATTCTGCAACAATAAAATATGATTCAAACCAAATGGAAATGAAAATTTAAAACCAAGTTTTGAATATATTGACATTTTGTATTTTTCCATCTATTTAGATCTGCTTATGATATAAGGCATGCTATTTTACCATTTGGATTTGTATTTTAGGTAACAGAAATTCTCCTCACTCACATTTGAATCACTTACACTTGCATTTCAAATAGCTTAAGTCTTTTAGAGAAGATCAAATAAATTGAAAAGCAAGTAACATTTCTGTGCTTTGATCCAGAATTAATACTATGAAAGGTAAAGTAGCAGAAAAATTATAACATTTATTTAATGTAATGTGAACAAAAAGGCTGAAGATATTGTCCCTAATGCAGTTATCAATGATGTCCGTCAAACTTATACAACACAGGTCTGTATACAGTTATGTCCCAAAATGTATGAATGAAAATTTAAATTTTTAAATATTAAGCTCAAGTTATTCCTTGGACTGTTTACTAAAGAATGTGGAAATTCCAATTGTTTTTGCAGCAGTGAAATTTATTTTAAAAATATTACAATTCTATAATGTCACAGTCTTGAGCCTTTTCATTTGCATGGTTTTCATGTGAGTAGATTTTCCAGGAAAGTAAAAGTAAAAATTAAAGAAAAATGAAGAATATTAAAAAAATTTCTTGACCCAAAAATCATTCAGTTATGTTTGTAAATCCAGTTTCATTAGATTGATACTTTGTCTTTTTTATTCTTTTGAGGATTTTAGGATGGAACGATCTAGGTTCACATAACTTCTTGAGCCAATTTACTAATGTTTCTTTGTGCTCCAATTCGTATTCTTATGTGTGTATGTATGTATTTTATATATATATATATACATATATATATGTGTATATATGTATGTACTTGACCAATTCCTCTAAAGCTGGCTAGAAAAGTCCATATAGAAATTAAAGTGAGATGAATCTGAGAAAAGTACAGGTTGGTAAATCTAACTCTTGAATCTCAAGTGATTCAAAAAGAACACCTGAAGGTGTCTCTATTTCCAGGAACGATATAATCATCTCACTCCACCACCCCAATTATTATCTGCTGCCCTGCAATGGGCATAAAACTTACCTTTCTTTTAAAATATATTCTTTATATTTGAGGATGGAGAAGGGGAAAATTAAAGTGAAAACAACTTACTCTAATCCCCTAATGTTGGTAATCATAGCCTAATTCTATCCCTATCATAAAAGGAAATAAGTGTACGAATAAAAGACTTGGTATTGCTACTGACTCAATCTCTTCAGTACCTTTTTGTGTGTTGAAAGTGAGATTTCTAGATTTGCAGTTGGGTTGTTTCTCGCTGTGACTGTTACGCTCGTCTTCCTGACCAGAGATGCACAGTCCGGAGGCAAGTGATCAAATGATTCAAAACCCTGGGTGTACGTGCAACGGGAAGCTGGCATCCTCAGCTGGCTGTAATTCGCTAACCGCTGACTTTCCATTCTCTGCTTAAACCACATCCATTTTCCCCTTGAATTTTGGAAAATTTCTGTGTTACTGGCACTGTTTCTTTTCCCAGCTTTGAAGTCCTTGAGAAGAACAAGGTCCTCAATTGGTTGCAGAATTTTAGGAAGTATTATTAACCTTCAAATACTTAACTGATGTCGTGGGAATGTTAATTGCAATCTCAAACTTACTTCCAAGGGATTAAATCCCTACCCAGTTTACACAACAGCCTCTCAGTTAGCTCCCTCCAAACATCACATCAATCTCAATAGGCACAGAATTATCACAGAAGACCAGAGGCACCGGCCTGCAAATGCAGCCTGCCTTCTCTACCCTACAACCTTGCCTGTCATCTGGAGATGCATGTCCTCAGTGGGTCTCATTTAAATCTTTGTTTTTTTTCTTTTTGACTTACGCAAAATTATGACATCAGGGTCAGTCTACTAATGCTGGAAAACTTCACAGCTAGTTTGAGTTTTTTCTAGACATGTATGTCTTCCCCAATTTGTCTTTATCCCTTATATCAAATTACAGAAAGGCACCACGTACATGACCAAAAGAAACAGTTTATCCGTGAATGTCCCTATCTGTAGATATTGAAATACAGCATATGAGAGAACAAAGGCAAATATTTATATATTAGAATAAAGAAAGAGGTTCAGGCTGTGGCTGTGTTTTAGGCATTAGAAGTCTGCTTAGCTCTGTTGCTTTGGTTGGTACTTACTATATTGCACTTCAAGCTTGTTTGGTTGTCCCTTGTTTTAAATGTACTTCAGTCTTTTATTGTTGCTACTACCACTTTTAGAGCTCACCAGGCATCCATGTATGTAATGGAAGAAGATACTTTGGCAAAAACTTCTACAAAATTGACTCAAATCCATGTTCTTCTTGTTGCTTCTCTTTGGAGACATAGGTAGATAATATTTCCCAATCTCATTTACTGTCAGGTGTGGCCATGTGACTGGCTTCTAGCTAAAAGTCTGAGTAGTAGCGATGTGTGCGTTCCAGATCAAGCCTTTGTGAAGGTAATGTGCCTTCTCTTCACTCTCTTTCCCCTTCGCTGGCTAAATGCAAATGATGAGAGGCCCCTAGGGGATTTCAGAACAAACCAGAAGGAGCCTGGATCCCTGAATCACTTATTGAAAAGAATCCAATGTTTTCCAGGAACACCTCTTTGGATTGTTAATGTGAGCAAAAATTCAACTTCCATCATGACTGAGTCACTGTATATTTTGGAGACTATTCATCACAGCAGTTAGCTTCCTCTAATAGAGATCAACTTGGACAATTTTATTAATTGGGCATTCTCATTAATACTGAAATAAAAGAGTAAAACCACTAAAGTTATGAATGTAATATGTATATTGTTGCAACCATAAAAAAAGCTGTAGATAGACGATTTCTGAATTGATTTAAATGCTACAGAAATAAACTCCTAGTGCCAAGTAGAGTTACTAAGCAAGTATTTTTTTTAATTTGGTGAAAGTCTCAGCTCTCTCCAGGCCCTACTTTCTAATCTAATCCTGAATATTGCACTTTAAGACTATAACCATCCCTGGAGCTCTATTCTTGACTTGGCCCATCTGTCCCTGAAAGTCTGTTTTTGATTTCTGGGGCTTCTGTGAGTGACGAAGGCACTTTTCTACTGACTGCGTATAGGACTTTGTAGGTTTCAGCCCATCTTGTATGATGCTTCCTTTTCTGCCCTTTAATATGTCTTTGCCTTTGGTCTCATAAATATCCTGTGCACAGTTAACTTTCCTCTTCTTTGAGTAATTTATTTTTGCTAATTGTATTCAATAACCAGTTCTAAGGATGATTCCCATTTTGGCTGAGCTAGCATTTTTACTCGGAGCTCTCATTGAGTGATCTAGAACATGGCTTCTGTAGGCATCATGTGGACTCTATGAAGTTTGTTCACTTTATTTTCCTAGACTCTTCCAGACTGTGTCAGATAGCTTCTTACTGCTTTAAAGCTAGGACTCCCATTTCCTATCTGAGTGGTGGTGCCGTTCTTAGATCTTCCGCAAAGTGGACACAGTCAACATAACTGAGCTCAGTTAATGAGAGATTTTTCAGTTACTTGTTCATCCACTTCTCTGATTTCTATTCAATATTGAATCATATTGCAAGTGTCAGAGAGGAACGGCCAGAAGTAGATGCCTAGACTGAAATTTAGGCAACTTGGGTTCGATTCAGACCCACTAACTACCAATTAATAATATTCTAAAATATTCCTGATATTTTATCTCTGCTAAAAATTAGGAATAAAAATACTTCTTACTGCAAGTTAAGAATGAACTTGGGTTGCTTCAAGGACTAAATAAAATCATGAACATGGAAGCACTTAACAAATATTATACAAATAGATTATATAAGTGTAGGTATAATGTTTCTAAAGTTCCTCAAATATATCATTAGAGTATATACTGTTTTGAACACATGATGATATGTAAGAAATTCAGAAAATGTAAAGTTCAGTCTCTCATCTTTTATGTTGTGTAGTCTTTTTCTCTTTGTATAATCAAATAATTGCTCTGGCTTTTCTTTTTCACATATATTCTAAATAAAGACATAAAATAGAGGACATTGAGTGGATGAGGAACAGTGTGATGAATCCTGGGGGCCCAGTGAATTTCAGCAGCAGAAAAGCAATCCCTGAGGTCTGCTGGCCTCAGACACATCTGTTTGCCTGTTTCATACCCTCTTGGTATACAGAATATTGTTTTGGAGGGATAATTTTGTGGTTGAGCATCAAGGCCTCCTGTCTCAGGATATGAGCTGAGACATTTTAGGAGATGACTACTACAACCAAGAGAATAAGCCGATGCTATTAACTCAGTCCAGCAGGAGCCATGAATAAATTACATACCATGAAAGCTTTTTGTGAACTGAATTTTCCAAAGACCCTTCTTCACTTTATGCTCCGTTTCTTTTAGCTATCTCTTTTTCTTTTACTTTTTCCCTGCCTTAGAAATACTGAGGGTTTTTGCCTATGATGCATTTGATTAAAAAAAATATATAACACATGGGCTCTTTAGATGAGGCAAAAATGAGATATTCTATTTTCCACAGATAGCAATTGAATTATTACACTATTCTGTGTTGTAATATATCACATAGGTTTAATATTGTACACCAATTATCTAACCTGGGCCCATAGCATAGTTTCTAACACATAGAAAGCATTTACTGTGTAATTTTGAATAAATGAATGATGTAATATACAGTATTAGTTCAGAATTATTGCTTGCATTTTTTCTACACCCAAAAATGATAAAGGAAATTTTCATATCTTTAAAATTTTTTTTTCAGGCCAAAGACCTATGCTTCAGATAATCTAGATACTTTTATAAAGATATTCATTGAAAAATATGTCCATTCCCTGGAGGACAGAATATAAGATTTTCTTATAGCAGCTTTATTGCACCTCCAATAATTAATTAAAAATTGACCTGCTTATTTGAGGCAGATAAATATTTGCCTAAAACCTTAATCTTAAATGAAGGAGATTCATTAAGAAAATTAAAGGGTAGTTATTTTGGTGGTCTAACAGCCTTCTGTCTGCAGAATAGACTTTTGTTGTTGTTGTTGTTTTTGTTTTTTTGCGGTACGCGGGCCACTCACCGTTGCGGAGCACAGGCTCCGGACGCGCAGGCTCAGCGGCTATGGCTCACGGGCCCAGCCGCTCCGCGGCATGTGGGATCTTCCCGGACCGGGGCACGAACCCGCGTCCCCTACATCCGCAGGCGGACTCTCAACCACTGCGCCACCAGGGAAGCCTTGCAGAATAGACTTTTAAAGAAAGTATTTGTCATTCAGAAGATGGTTCTTCTATGTGAATTTTTGGAAACAATTTCTAAGATTGTTTCATTTTCTGAATTTCATCATAGAGATGTTACCTTGGATTTCCTTTGTGGAAGATTTCTTTAATACCATATCTTAACTCTAGACTATTAGAATGAAATATTTGAGTGACTTGACAACAGAAATTTATTTCTCACAGTTCTGGAGGCTGGGAAGTCCCAGATCAAGGTGCCAGCTGATTCAGTTCCTGATGAGGGCCCTTTACCTGGTTTGCAGACAGCTACCCTCTTGCTGTATCTTTGCATGGAGCGGGGGAAGAAGAGGGAGAGAGGAAAATAAGGTGGCTCTTCTTATAATCCCATCATGGGGCTCCACCCTCATGACCTCATTTAAGCCCAATTATTAAGGATTAAATAATTAAGCCTAATAATTATTAAGGCTTAAATAATTAAGCCTAATTATCTCCCATAGACCCTACCTCCTTATATTATACCATCACATTGGGTATTAGGGCTTTAACATATGATTTGGGAGGACAAAAACATTCAGTCCATAGCGTATCACCAGGGAACCTGTGCTATCACTTTACTGAAGGAGAAATGGCTACATCATGGTTAATAGTAAGTGCTCAGATACAACAAATCAAGTTTCAGAAGAGCTTCTAAGAGTTGTTCCTTGAGAAACTTGATCAAGATTATCTGGTGTTTTACAATAAAGAATCAGGTGCAGGGGAAACATGTCTCATATTTTACATTGTAAAGTCAGCACACAGTGATATTAGTGTAATTATCAGTGATGATCCTTGAATTAAGTAAATTAAGTGGAAAAATTAATAACATTGATTCTTTTACCATACTTACTTTTATTACCTTCCATTTATGCCTAATGGTGCTAGTTTTCCATTTAAGGTATTAATTTAACAGTTCCTCTTGAAAGCTAAACTTATTTTAAGTCATTTGATTTAAAACATATTAAATATGTTCTTAGCTATGACAAAACTCTAAAGTTGGTATATTAGAAAATAAAGTAGAGGAATACTGGGTTGTCATAATTTTAAAGTGTTCCTTCTATAAACACCCCTAGCAATTTATTTTGTGACCTTTTGCAACACTCAGCAATTCTTATGACAAGAGCTCTTATTTATTCAAATTTCATTTGTTGTACTTTGAGCTAATTTCATTTTTGTTTTCCATCATGGTTACCACTACTCCCTATTACATATACTCAACCATGGTACCTACTATTGGAATTATGGAAAATTATATAAAACCAACTCTACAACCTGGTTGGGTTGGTAAGACACATCTGCAAGAGAGGGTAATTACCGTGAATTGCCCTTTACCCAGTTGCAGAATACTAGGAAGATGATAAATCTTAGTGTCCACATGCAATGTGTACATTTGATTGTCTTTGGCGGTTACTTAAAATTTATGAAGGGATAATCACCAAATGCATATAATCTTCTAAATATGTTTCTTTTGGCCTGAAATTCTAACCTTTAAAATAATTTATAAAAAGCATATCATTTTATGTAAGTTAAAGTCTTACAAGAAATAGTAATTAGTTATAACAGTGGTTCATATTGGTCTTTCTAAGAGGGAAATATGGTGGTCCAGATACAGAAAGTAAGAGAAAAGAGAGTGTTGTAACAGGAAGTGGCAAGCTTGAAGGAGAAAAGCACACTTGGCCTTTTTTTAAAATTTTGTATGTCGGTGGCATCCTTTTCTTCCAAATTGTCTCTTTCCCTGGAGTTATTTTCAAGTTTCTTAAAAGATGGTTTGAAGAAACTTATCTTAATTTAACTTAAAAAAAGAATGTCACATATATCTTTGGGAAAGAGAGAAGGCTTTACCAGATCAAATATAGGATGTCAATTTGTTTCAATATACAAGTTGATAATGAAAGGTTTTTGACATTGTATACTAGAAGAAAATAATCTTTAGCCATAGATTTCCATAATAATACATTTGTTTTTATTGATGGACTAGATATCAATTCTTGATGGTATCCTACTGGCTTAAAAAAAAGAGATTTTATATCCTGGGGTAAATATTGTTGAATATTTTTTCTTATGCCTCATTTTCAAACAGCTATATTTGTAAAATATATAGGTGTTAAGAAAAATACCTAGCCTAATGATGGTCTACTGCTATATAACCACTACCCACAATGACAAATAGTTCTGCCTCATTGCGACCAAAAGCCACATTTAACTTAATACAAGAAGAAGAGGATTATTCCCCGGTTCCTCCTCATACCCAGACACTCCACTGCTTGACCAGGTTGTGTTATTGTCTTTAAAGGAGACGTTCATGCCAGTTTGTTAGTTCAAGTTCACAATAATTAACTGGGCAACATTGGAGTGGATGCTGTGCCTAAGTGGGAGATCACATCATCTGATTGCTCACTTCTACTTCATGTGAGCTAAAGTGGCCAAGTGGGTCAAGAAAACCAGTAAGGATCTTTCTCTTTTGCTTCCTTCCCCTTTGCGTGTGAATAAACAATTAGGTGGGACTGGGGACTGTAGTGTAATGTTGAGTATGTAGTGATGAAGGTGTCATGATGGTAATGATGGTAATGATCCTTATTATAACTAATATTTGAGTGCTTACTATTTATCATCCATTATTTGAAGCATTTAACATTAATACGTTCATTACAACTCTAGTATGAAGTGGATATGATTACTATTCCTATTTCACAGATGAGAAAAATGAGGCACAGAGAAGTTAAGTGACTTGTTCCAAAAGTTGGCATTGCTAAGATTGAACCTAGCCATCTTGCTTCTTTATTTTTTACTTCATTCCTCTGTTCATCTATTAGGAATGAGCCAGGATCTCAAGATTTGAATTTGGGAGAGGAGGAGATGTGAAAATGGTGGAGAGAGTAGATCCCAAGACTAAAACATGTGTTTGGACTCAGCTTTTAACAGAGTGCTACAATAAGGGTATCGGGTGGTATTAGATTCTCATCTTGCTGCTGTTCCTTGTGTATAATTCTTTGAGAAAGCTTGCGGGTAGAATTTAGGAGTGCAATAATTTAATTGACAAGAGCAATAATTGGTCACTTCTTCCTTTAATGTCAACTAACTTCACCCAATACCCATCATTATTTCTAACTTAAATAATATTAATTGCAGCTTTATAGCATGCAACTAGCTTAAATTGACCTTTTTATTGCTTCCATTTATTAAAAGCAACACAAGCAAAATTTACCTTCTTTTCCACAATCTTCAAATATTTGAAACGTCATTGTGGTGGAGTGACCAAAGCAGAGTGACTGCTTGGTCCATACTTTCCCAGTTCTTTGACACTACAAAACAGTAAAGGGGACAGAAAAGTCATTGTGTTAAGGTCCATGTCGCTTTCAGCCTAAGCCTAAGATGTGCTCGTTTCAGGGCAGATAATGAGGATGCTGTAAGGAAACTGTTTTCATAGAGGAACTTTTCAGAAGATAATTCTACCTTAAAAGAATTAGATACGCTTGGCCATATCCCACATTTTTAGAGTTCAGAATTGAGTCTGCTCACATGATGATGTTTATTTATCAGATGTGTTCCTTGACCAGCCGCTAGGATCTTATTTATATAATCCGGGGAGCAGGGAGAAGAGCTGGGAATGTAAGCGAGAAAAGGGAGAAATCAACCAAGAGATGTAGAAACTGATGGAGATGTTTTGCCTCAAGAGTTCTTAACATTTAGAGACTCAAATCAGTATTTCCTAGATATTCTTAAAGGAAACATGCATTTTTTTTTCTTTCCTGTTGAACATACCACCTGGGTTTGGGACGCTAACATTGGATAGAGTTTAACATTGCTTTGTTATTGGCAGTGTTCTAGGGTGTGTAGCTACAGTGCTGCTCAGCAGAAGTAGCACTGAAAGTACTTGGAAAAAAGGAGGCTCTACTTAAGTAGGTATGAAGTGTCTTCATGTAGCTTTGGAGACAGTTGAGGCCTCAGAAACAGTACAAAAAAGGGCCAGGGTAGACGAAATAATTCTTGGATGCCCTGTGGTTGCTAATTGACATGGTCGTGATGTCCAGGAAATACCCTGCAGGGTGACTGGAGTGATTTTGGAAGGGAATGTTGTGCTCAAAACTGGAAATCCTGCAATAGCAGGTGGGCAGTGAAGGAGCAGAGCCAGAAAATATTTTTTTCTAAATCTGATACTTTTTCAAACGCTGGTCTTTCTTGGCTACATAACAAAGGGTTGCACATGCCTGGAAATCATTTCTAAACTCTCATTGAATTATATGAGCCTCCCTTTGCTAGTTAGTAAATAAGAGAAATATTAATAACAGGTATTGCATATTTAATTAAGGAATCATTTATGAGCACACTATGTATACAGTACTGAGCTAAGTTGGTGCCTCGGGCAATTGAAGGATCCAGGGCTTTTAAGGGGAGAATGGTAGGCAAACATGAAAGTTTTACACAATGTGCCACAATTTATTGTTTAGGAATATATGTCCTAAATGTTTTTCTAGAGAAGGAAAAAGTAAAAGTGGTTTGGGATGTGTTATAGAAGGTGGCATTAGGGACAGAGTACTTGATAAAGAATTTAAAAGATAAGTACGATTTGGACCAGAAGAGAAAAAAAACAATAGCCCAGGTGAATTTAAGCTTCACACACTTTACAGGCTAAGTTCCACAAAGACCATTTTTTTTTCTTCAGCACTATATGCTCAGAACCCAGGACAGAGCCTGGCACATAACAAACATATTCAATAAATGTTCACTAAATGAATGAATGCTGAATTGTTAAAACACTTTAAGACTATTGTATTCCTTTTGTGATGACATTTGAGATGATCTAATTAAAGAGAAGTTTTCCTCCTTGGACTTAAACTTGGCAGTGAATGTGGCTAAGGTTGACCAATTTCTGTCTCATATCAATTAAACCTTTCATGGGTTTTTTACTCGAAATTCAGTCATTAATGAGCAGCTGCCCAGGGCAATGATAATGATGATGATAATACATTGCCCTTACACCGTCTCCCTTATCCATGGGAACCTAAGTGCTTTACCAACAATAATTAACATAGCTCTTATGGGAGGTAGGAAAGTATAATTAACACCATTTACAGATGAAAATGGAAATAGAGAGATATTAAGCGACCATCTCAGAGAGATGTAGTAGGTCAGCCATTTATTATTTTCAAAATGTCAGCCTTCACATCTTATTAAGGCTTGAGAACAGTGAATGACCAATATCTGTTAACTGTTCAAACCATAAGTTTGTCTCTCTTTTAGAGATGTTAATAAAATGACAGAAATGAAGGTAAATTTTGAAATTCATCAATCAATGCACTCCTTGAGACCTAATCTGAATTCTTGTTCAAACTGATGGGTGCTAATAGGTTAAGGAAAGTATGCATCTCTTGAAAGTCTTCTACATAAGTTCCCTTGGCTCATGTAAACTTAGGAGTGTAATAATTATTCAATTCTCAAGTCAAAATGATTGTTTTATCACATGTTTTGTTCCCTGTTCCCAAAACTCTTTTGCTTTTTCCTCCTCATTTATAAAAATGGCTCCACCCCAGACACTAAGATCAATATGGATTCTGTCAAGTGATCTGAAGAATAATTGAGTTACAGTGATTCACCATCAAGATAAGCTTATTTTGTGTTTGATTTGATCTTGTTTTCTCCTCATAGTGATGAAAACTCTCCATTGATGTGTGTGTGTGTGTGTGTGTGTGTGTGTGTGTGTGTGTGTGTGTGTTTCAGGAACACTAAGTATTTGTTTCCCTCTTCTTTTGTTAATAGTATACTTGCATCAGGATATTTCTGACACAAGTGACAGAAAACTACCCCCAAATGGATATAAGCAAGAACGTTTATTGGCTCTGTTAATTAATTCAGTGGTAGAACTGGCTTCAAGTTTGGTCTCCGTGAGGTCAAAAAGTGTCACCAAGATCTAGTTTTTTCTCTCCTCTTGTTCAAGTCTCATCGGTGTATTGGCTTTACATGTGGTGGCAAGATGACAGCTACTCCTATTGCAAATTTTCAGGTTCAAGTTCAGTGGAGGAGAGTATTGCCAACATCCTCAAAGCCTCAGAAGAATTTCCATTGTACCATACTGGCTCTGATTGGGTGACCTGTTCATCCCGACCAACCCTTGTCCAAGGCATGCTATCCAGTGCATTAGGTTGGAAAAATTAGAGCCCACCCTTGATGAGGGGTTGGAGTAAATCATCACTCAAACCATACCTCTGGTTGTAACATTACAATACTTACCTTTCTCCTAACCTTTAGGGACTTGATCCTTCACCCAGTGCAACTCTATGATTGGTCATACAGCTGTCAATCACAGTACTCCACAGTAGCAGTGCCTCCACCCCCCACCCCCACCCACAGAGGCTTGATCATAGTGCTTATCCTCCCATCTAAAGGATAGGTCCAGTGAGTGACCAATGCCAGTTAAATCAATGTCTATCCCTGAGAGTTAATCTCTTATAAGAGGCAGATAGAAACTCAGAGATAAGCTAAGGTGAGAGTTTGAGAAATGTATTCATAGAATGTTGGCTTAGTTTTAGGCACTGAGATTACCAGAACTTCCCTGGTTTCTGCAGCCTCTCCACTGATTCTGTGATTTATCCTAGTATCCCTACAAAATCTTGTTGTTGTTGTTCGTTTAAATGAATTTTAGTTATATTTCTATTACTAACAATAAAAAGTCTTTGGTAACACTCTTTTGTTCTTGAGACTTCAGTTTCTTCCTAGTTCCAGTAAGTGGGCCCTCATCTTGCTTTCCTAGGTCTCAGTACCTGCTTTGAAACATTGCCTAGTTAAAAAGCCCTTTTGTATTTTGACTGTGACATATTTTCAGACTTACAGAAATAAATTTGTATAGTAGTCCAGAGAATTTCTTTATACCCAGATCACCCACATGTTAACATTTTACCATGCTTGCTTCATCCTTGCCTTTCTCTACGTATACATGATTTGTATAAATTCAGACTAAGCTGCATACTTGATGCCCCTTCACCCCTAAATCCTTAGTGTGTTCTTCCTAAAGAAACGGTGTATCATCTGCTTAATTGCCATAAATAAATCAGGAAATTATTGTAGACCAATAATAGTATCTAACCTATAGTTTTTATTCAGATTTTGTTGTCTCAGTTATGGTATTTATAGCAAAAAAAAAACAAAAAAAAACAAACAATCCTGGATCACACCTCCAGTAGTCTTATTTCTTTAGTCTCCTTTAATCTCATACAATTCTTTACTTTTTCTTTTTTTCCTAGCATTGGCATTTTTGAAGATACAGGCCAGTTATTTTGTACTATGACGAATGATCCTGATTTGTATCAATGCTGATGCGAATCTTGATCACTTGGTTAAGGTGGCATCTGCTAGTTTCTTCACAATAAAGTTTACCAACTTTTTCTTTGTAATTAATATATATGTTGTGGGAGGTGCTTTGACTAACATTCTTTCACTCCTCATACTTTTACTCATTTTTGCCTCCCTAGGTCTTTATAAATGATGTCCCTTCTCTACTTCACCAGTTTCCTCTGAGTGATCATCTACTTGCTCTCACCTTGCTGTCCCTGCTACCACTCACTCATATGCACAACAAATGTCCTGTTTCTGGTGCCCCTTCTGTAATCGGAGTCTTGCTATGCACTAGTGCTGACTGCCCTTTGCCTGGCATAATCTTAGGCTTTTGCCATCACCTTAGGCATCTTGTCACTCATCTGCTGGATTTGCCATTTTGCATTTTATTGAAACTAGCCTCTATTAATGCCTACTTATTTCTGGCTTTATCCTCTAAACAATTGACTCTTCCTAACCAATTTGATGACCTTCTATCTGTAGCTATAACCTCCCCCAATTGTTTTGTTTTGCTTTTATTTTTAGACCTTCCAAGTCTCCTAGCTATCCTAATCTAGCTAATCTTATCTTCTTCTGATAATAGAGAAATACATGTCAGCCTCTGGCTGCTCTACAGCTGGTAATTAATAAACATGCAAAATATTGTAGAGCGATTCTACTGTCTGGCAGTAAAGATGATACTATTTCCCGTAGGCAACCTTTGTATCGTACTGTTTTTAAATTTGAATTTTACCATAAACTTGTGAAATCTAATCTATATGGTTATATAAGTTACTTGCACAGAGGAATGCGCGATATTCAATCTTGAAATCTTCATGAAGAAAATTGACCAGCTGAAGCAATGGGGGAAATCAAAATTTGTTCTGGATACATTTTCAGTTTCTGTCTTAAATTCAAGACAAGGTCAGGATACTGGGATGGTGGAGAAGAAGGATTCTGCTAACCCAAGAAGACAAGTGTAATGTAGAAATAAGAACGCTTTCTATCACTATCATAGCAAGGAAATTTAAAAAAAGAATTCACTTGGGATTATTTCTGTAACAGTTTAGTAACATTTCTTAGGATTTGTGAATTCTTGATGTTATTTTTATCATCTTTTATTTCTTTGTGACAAATAGCAATAAAACTCTTAGTTACAACTGTGACCCTCTGTAGAGGAACAAAAAGGGGAAAGCTAAAGAAAAGGGCTCCTGTTCTAAAGAGTGATACCGATGACAGGAGGAAAGAACAGGTTATGTCCCCGATGCCTGAGAAAAGGCAGAAAAAGACATTGCGGAGAGTTGTTCTGGTCTGAGAAGCTGTCCTACGTTTACCCATAAATGGTCCACAAGGGCTTCCAGACACTGAACACTTATAGATGATTTAAAACCCAAAGGATTATGACTTCTTTATTCATGTTTGTGCTTTAGCTACAACATTATCATAGATTCTAGATTCTGTGTACTTGCCTTTTGGGGAGTTTTATAGGCATTTTTCATATTCTCTCAGCATCAGTGAAAAAAGATAAATGGTGTTTTTATTTCTATAGGGTTATTATTGCAAAAGTGAAGAGTTTTGGAGACTACTTTTCAGTCTGTATACTCCATAAGCACAAGAGCCTGTATTGTTTACTACAGTGATCCAGACATAGTGCTAGTTACATGGCATATGTTGCCAATAAGTATATGGTTACTCACTAAGAGGCTTGGTGGCTGCAGATTATAGCACTTTGCCTTTGTTTTATTTCCCCCTCTAGTAAGGATCTCAACAAATCATAGTTTTAACTTTGTGAAAAGACATGCAAGAACTTAAAGAACTTGACATACCCATTTTACAAATTGTTGAAAAAACTAGTTTAGGAAGGTTATAGACCGAGTCAAACATCTGTTTATTCTAAACTCTGGAATCCAACTATATACTGAAAAAAAAAGGATAACTGGAGCATATTAGGGTGGGCTGTAAATTAGTAGAATTTGGAGGCTGATTTCTTGCCCTTATCCCCAGCGCTCCCTTTCTACAAGGGCAAAGAGGAAAACCATGCCAAATACCAGACCGAATGGGTGATGTTCATGTCTGTTCTCTTTCCTACTTGTAATGGAGCTGCTCCCAAACTTCACAGAGAGCAACCTTGTCTAGATTTATACTTTTAGTTAAGTGCAAATTCTAACCTTAACTGTTAAGAAAGTTGCCATATTATCAATATTAATAACATCCAGCCTGGAGAAAAATATGAAGAGTCTTCATGATTGACTCTTCCTTAGCTGACCAGGGTTTAGAGACAGACCCTAAGGGTTACATTAGCGCTCTCCATACTCACCTCCAGGATTTGATCTCAGTGCCCCCATTTGGGAGACCGCAATCCCAGATTTGTAAACCTATTGTTGCATTTTAACCCTTCTCAAATCCTAATTAAGTTATGGTTTTAATGCAAAGTAATTATGTTTACTTACAGACCTATGATTAATGCAAGACACAAAGCAATTAGCTGAAGAGAGACAAAAATATGGTTAATATCTTTGACATACTGGTCCTAGGCAGAATCAACATTATCTGTGAAATGTGGACACTTCTGCACAGATGGTTGACGTGGTTGTCATAGAAACTGCTTGTCTTGTCATTACTGCAGTCTCCAGACATCTGTTCTAAGTTCAAACACTCATTGACATGTGCATTCATTTGGTCAGATAAGATGTCTTATCTCAGGCACCTTTATCATCCATGAGTATGTTGACTCCCTTTAAATAATGAAACACCAGTTATAAATTCGTAACCACAGGTGTATCAGCATCTAGAGCTTTGGTTGATAATCGCTAATAGCATCACTGAGACTTAATTGTGTCTACTGTTATATAGATTTTATAGTCAACTATGAATTATTTGCAATAATGGATTAAAGCTCTGGGATTCAAGAAATATGAATAGTTTCATTTTTTACCTAAATGGAAGAATTCTTGAAATTGAGTTTTTACAGATATGCTCGAATATAGCCCCAAAGTGTTTGATGTTGGAAAAATTCACCACACTTCAAATAAAGAATGAAATTATACTAGGAAGATCTAGTCACAGAGAACTAGTAAAGATATTTAATTTCCCCCTTATTTATTTGCTTAAATTTGCTAACTGTTTCAGCCATTTCTAGGAAAAGATAACATTAGCCTTCACCTTAACATATTGAGCAGAATAATACTTAATTTTGCATGACTGTATTTAGCATTTTAGGAAATTTAGCATCCCTATCCTCCAAATGCTAAACACTAGTAGTAACTCTCTGCCCTGGTCATAGTAGCAACCAAATATGAATCCACACATTTCCAAATGTCCCCTATGTAGAGCATGGGATAGAGCGGGAGAGGTAGTACCACTCATGATTGGAAACCACTGTAAAGGTCTTAGCAAAGATGTCTTTTCTAGTTCTGTCATTTTCTCAACAGATGATTCTTACCTTGTTACATTTAAATTTATCTGCTGTGAGTCTCATATTAATTGAAGTCTGGAAGGTAACAATTGCTTTAAGGTGTCAAGAATACTATAAGAATGTCAGGAAAAGAACAAAAAAGGAAAATTAAAAAGATTTGGTACCCTAAAAAGAAACTGATAAGGAAAAATGTCACTAGATTACTAAACACTAAATAAAATTGCATAGAATAGAATAGTTAAGGATTTGTATTTCTCTCTGCTAAAGGTAGCGATAATATTGGATTGGGTTATTTGTTAGACATAAGATAAATTGATGGCAGGACTGAGAGTCTGTGTTGTATGAGAGGGATTCACAGCAATTGTAGAAGAGATAAGCTGATGGACCAGAAGGAAATATCTTATGATTTTATACCAAAGAAATTTGGATGAACAGGTCTTTTGGAAATGATACCTGGTGATGGGGTGTCTCATATTTTGCCTGAAGTTGAAAATTCATGCAATAAAATAAATAATTGAGTATAATGAATAGCAGAAAAGTCTTTTTCTCTTATCCACCCAAAATTCTGGCATATTTCATCGATTCATGATTTTCTGCTGTTGAATGTACAATAAAGAATTCCCACTAAACATAATTACTATAAAATATTTGTTGCCATAATTATTGTCTCAGTACACAATAAATAATAATTGATTAAAATAAACCCAGAGGAGGCTAGAAATATAATAGACCTTAGAGACAGTCTAACATCACTTTCTCTACATAGGAGAGGAAATTAATGTTGAAAGATATTATTTAAAACAGTCCCTTAGCTACTTACCTGCAGAAACTGGCTGAAATTTTGAGATATATTTTGAACTGAAGTGACTTGGGAGTCACCAGATTTCTGTGTGATTAAAATGTAACTATTTCTTAGGATGTGCTCAGAAATGATGCTCAAGTGGGAAGCTTTGGAATTCAGAGGCCAGGGCTTGGTAGATGTCGGTTTGGGAGACTATATCAAGTTTGGGACACTATATCAGGAACTTTTTCTTAGCCACTGAGCATCAGTTAATAATGGCAAGAGAGAGGACGATATGGAAGAAAGCTGACTAGGGTAGAAGAAAAAGTGCTGTGCCATGTTACTGTTGAAGATTATGATATTTCAGTAGCATCAGTCTGGATAACTATGTTTTTTCATTGCTGTGTTCATTACTTGGGAGTAGCCATAGAAATGATGCATTTTTTTGATTTAGGGCTAAATTTTGATGGAAATAAGCTGGTGCTAGAAGCCTAAGCTAGAAGGATAGGATGTTATGATCAGAGTGAGATCTTTTAATTTAAGATTTCAGAAGAAGAGTTTTTGAGTGATATCATAGTCCAGAATGTGGACACCAGAGTGGACAGGGGAAAGGAATGGGCATGAAATAGCTGGAATTATGGAAACCAGAAAATAAACGCTCAACATTCAGATAACTTTGTCACTTGGTCATTAGTTTACTGAGGATGGGGGTAAGCGTTGGAATAAAAAGGAAGGTGGCAAGCCAGGAGCCAAGGTCACTGATGAGTCAGTGAGATTGATAGGAAGCTACAAAGACGCAGAGGAGGAATAGTGAGGATGAAGCAGTGATGGTCCAAAATGAGCACTATGAAGTGGACGACTGCCCCGCAGTTCCCTTGCTTCTGGACTCTGAAGAAAGTAGGATATGGGAGACTGAGAGCTCAGCACTTAAAAAGGGTTTTGTAAGGAAAGTAGTATTTTGTCTGCCAGCAGTCTTCAGGAAAACTGAAGCCTCTAAGTGTTTCAAGGAAGGGACTTACTACAGAGAATCAGAGGCTTACAAAAATGGGGAAGCTGCTCTGTTCATTCAGGAAGTTACTACAGAAAAAAACTTGAGGAAACCACTGCTAATAATGATAGCTGCCCTCCGACTGGAAGTGGGAGATTAAGAGGAGGAAGCACCAACTCCACTGGATATGTCTGAGATGCACAGTCAGCTGAATGCCAACCTACTAGTGCTCTTCCTCTAGCTTCCAAGTCTTATACCAATGACTCTTGTTAGTGGACTCTAAAGCAGAACCCTGCTGGCCAGTGAGTCTGGAAATCATTTTCCCAACCTCTGTCCCTTATGATACGTGATGATGCGCTGCTTAGCAGGTGGGAATAATAGTACTGAGTCTGAACAGATAATATCAAGGAGAAGTATGTTCAAGTAAGATGAATTAAGACGAGGTAGAAAAGACATTAAGAATAGATTAAATATAGAGACTTATTTGTCACTGTGAGACAAGGCCTAAAAAGGTCAGAGGGAAATTGTATCCAGACCAAGGAAGCATAGAGCAGTATGACTGTGAAACTTTATGGGACCAGAAAAAGACTAGAGGGAATCATTTTTTGGATGTTAATTAAATATCACAGCAAAGTGAGACAGGGTAGGACTGATTTCAAGTTTCCTTGAAAAAGAAAAGTTTTCATTAGTTTTTTTTTCTAATGAAAAGGAAAACTCAGGTCTTCTGGATGAAACTGGCAACTTGGATTGTTTGTATATCTATAGCAATTCTAACCTGACAGGCCAACAATGAAAGAGTGACTTTCTAGGATCCTAATTATGTGTTAGAAATGGTGGCAACTTCTGAAAAATGGCAACCTACTTCTAATATACTTCTAATATAAATGGAAGTCAATTTTAAAGGTCTTTGTTTTTTTTTAATTCAAAATTCTGCAAAACATTAACACAACATGTGACTATAAAAGAGGAGGCTATGATGTGGTGCATGAATTAGATTATATTGTTCCAATTACTTATGAGTCCTTTGAGGGGATTATGATTCCTCCTCCATTAACCTGGTTTTGGTGGGGGAAAAAAAAAAAAGAGTGAACACGTGCTATCTATGAACAAAAATTTAAGACGCATCACATGTTTCCACAAACCTTTTTTCCTCTGTCACCAGCCAGCATGTCCTAGATAGGGGCTGCTCTCTAAGCCTGAGTCCCTGGATGAAGACACGGTTGTAACTGACCAGTAATAAACTGACACGAGAAGAAAATCTGCTTCCATTTTTGTAACTACAGAGATTTTGAGGTTGTCTGAAACTGTGCTGATACTTCTTTGAATGGTATACATTCTATTTTCCAAATATACAGTATACATTCTAATATTTCCAAATAACTATGAAAAAAATTTTGCACTGGCTCACCTGATTGTTCAAACCAGCTTCTATATACAACTGATGAATAGCTTGAGCTATGTGAAGTCTGGATATCATTATAATATTATTGAGCTGTTTTCATAGAGTAAGCCCTGGTCACCCTTAAGTATTAAAGGTTAGAACATCTACTCATTTTTTCTACTACGTTTGCCAAATCAAGGTGAGAAAATTTCTGTCCTGTTTGTCTTTTATACTATTAGGTTTGGCTTGGAGGCCAGAATCCTGGGGTGAGTCACAGACTGGTTTTCTAGAAACCTGGGAACGCTTGGTTTTGAGAGCCCTTTCCTCTTTGGAGCTGAATTCTATGATGTCTACCTTGTCTCTCTCTAAGTAGATCAGCTGCCCAAGATATTGATTCTTCTTCTCACCTTGTCTTTAAGAATTTGTTCTATCAGTCCTCATTCTATTCTACTGCTCCCACCCTCCCAAATTTTAGTTATTCAGTCATTGACACCTGTCCAGATCATCTTGCATTTGCCCATTTGAACATTTCATCAGCCTGCCCAGTTTTCCTATTTTAAACAGACTGTGACTTTATTATCTCTAGTGATTGAGATCTCTGTGCTTCACTCTAAGCCTCTGAGTTATAGCAACTGTTGTGGGTAAATGTAATACAGATGCTTTAGACAGTTTGATGAATGTTTTTTAATCAATGTATTCAAAAGACCCAAGGCAATTAAAATCTCAAATTTATCAAGTTTTTATGAATTTCTGAGATGTAGTAATATCATAATGTAAAAACTATGTTGGTTGAAAGGTATTTCACATTGATTCTTGGTTTGGTAAATAATGGGAAAGCAAAAACAATGATATATATTTAAAAGAGTTATACATAAACTTGATAAGATTACTTCACTCAGGTAAAACAATATGAATAAGTTCAAGATTATGTGATATGTTATTTTTTAACTCTTGTCTAGTTGATATTAAAACTTTCCTCCACTAAAATAAGATAGCAAGAGGGGACAGACTTGCAACCATGCCTTTTAGACCAAAGCAAATGTTAAGAATTCAGAGTAGCAATGCATTAAACAGTGATACTTTCAAAAACAAAAAAGTTAGCAGAATAGTGTTACTAAAAACTCGCAGCGTCTGTAACACACCATTAGAGAGTGTGACTTGAGTAATGAAAATGGAAAATGTGTTATTTGAACAGATGTTGCAGCCTACTTAGAGAGGTATATCCGTTCACCTATGTGTATATTTGTCTTCAAATGGCCAGGCTGACCCTGGTTGAAAACAGAGCAAATCCTTTTTAATAGAGACACACCCAAGTTCAAAATGGTTTCTGTTGTGTCCTCACTAGTGCTTGCATTCCATTAAAGTGAGCCTACTGGAACAAGCAAACCGAAAACTCCAAGATTCATAAAGTTCTTGAAAGATTTTGAAATTTCATTTGAACATAATACAGTATGGAATCCACACATCGGCTGTTAAAGTCTTTTTTTTTTTTTTCATCTTCGTTGGAGTATAATTGCTTTACAATGGTGTGTTAGTTTCTGCTTTATAACAAAGTGAATCAGTTATACATATACATATGTCCCCATATCTCTTCCCTCTTGCATCTCCCTCCCTCCCACCCTCCCTATCCCACCCCATTAGGTGGTCACAAAGCACCGAGCTGATCTCCCTGTGCTATGTGGCTGCTTCCCACTAGCTAGCTATTTTACGTTTGGTAGTGTATATATGTCAATGCCACTCTCTCACTTCGTCCCAGCTTACCCTTCCCCCTCCCCATGTCCTCAAGTCCATTCTCTAGTAGGTCTGTGTCTTTATTCCTGTCTTAGGTTCTTCATGACATTTTTTTCCTTAAATTCCATATATATGTGTTAGCATACGATATTTGTCTTTGTCTTTCTGACTTACTTCACTCTGTATGACAGACTCTAGGTCCATCCACCTCACTACAAATAACTCAATTTCGTTTCTTTTTATGGCTGAGTAATATTCCATTGTATATATGTGCCACATCTTTATCCATGCATCCAATGATGGACACTTAGGTTGTTTCCATGTCCTGGCTATTGTAAATAGAGCTGTAATGAACATTATGGTACATGACTCTTTTTGAATTATGGTTTTCTCAGGATATATGCCCACTAGTGGGATTGCTGGGTCATATGGTGGTTCTATTTGTAGTTTTTTAAGGAACCTCCATAGTTTCCTCCATAGTGGCTGTACCAATTCACATTCCCACCAGCAGTGCAAGAGTGTTCCCTTTTCTCCACACCCTCTCCAGCATTTATTGTTTCTAGATTTTTTGATGATGGCCATTCTGACTGGTGTGAGATGATATCTCATTGTAGTTTTGATTTGCATTTCTCTAACGATTAATGATGTTCAAAGATTATAGTTCAAATTCTTGTTTTGTTAATCTTATGCTTTTCTATAGTTAAAAGCATTTCTGTTTCTATAAAATATAGTATATTAGTTTATCATTTGCTGCCTAGCAATCAAAATTCTAATTTTAAATATCATGGTACTTTTTACAAGTCAAAACTAAAGCAGCTTTCTGGTGTTCACTGATATTTTTATTCTTATTTTTCCTAAACCTATTGAATATACAAAATTTTCACAGTCCATGTTTCCAAGTACCTGCTGCATCTCTTTTACATAGCAGTTATTGTAGATATTTATGCTACTTTTCAGAGTCATGTTTTAGTTATTTCTGATTACCACAGACTGTATGAATGAATGATGTGTAAACTTTGTATTTTTGGAAGGTATGAAGAAATTCTGATATATTACCAACATTTGGCAAAAACTAAAATCATTCACAAAGCTATATTCAAATGGGTAAATGTGTTCCCTGGCCCAGATTGCATTCATCTTGGGCTTGTCAAAGTAAAATTGCTCTGGACAAAGACTTTAAGATTATTGCAATATAAGAGAGATCTGAAATCACCCTGAGATAAAAGGCGGGGCATTTTTTAAGCATTGGAGTGAGCTAATAGAAAAGGACTGGAGGACTTGAGGGTAGAGGTTAATCAATGGGATGTGTTCAGCCCAATGAATTATTCCTGATTTTGTAAACTATTTTTCTTTGATTAGGCCATCTTTGTTTGCTAATTAACAGCTGTAGGAGTTTGGTTCTTACCCTCCCACAGAGATGGGGAGATAGGGGTACTAGCTCCTTTAATATTTCATCAGGCTCAAAACATGTTGTTTGAACTAAGTCTTATACACATTTGCTACTGATACTGGAAACTCTTACTCCTTTTACTGTGACCATGACTCGCTATGAATCATGGGAAATTTATGAGACTGAGAACTTTGGCCAGGGTTTTTGTGGAGATTTTATTGGCACAAGACATTGTCAGCCTAAGGAACCATGTTTTGTTCCAGCACAAAGCCTGATTTAGAGATACCCATATTCATAAAGATTATAAAGCTGCAGTATTTTAATAACTTTCTGAGTTTCTCCTTCCCAGTGTTAGGGCAGCGCACAGAACAACAATGTGGAAGGAGGTGTTTCAGATGCTATCTTGTTTGTGTACTTTGTTTTATGCTTTGATATTTCAAGGTACACTACGCCACCACTAATACATTTAACACTGAGCGCTGATGACAAGTAGCATACATTTTAGAGCTCAGAACGGCTGGTTTCTCACAGCGATTTTGGGAAAATCAGTGGAATGCTCAAGCAATTAGCTAAGGCAACTGTAAGGACAAGCAAACAAAGCCATTATGCAAATTTTGAGTCTTTCACAGTTAGTTGGCTTTAAAGCTTTTTGCCCTGGGATGGGAGAGAATGTTTTTTTCCTGGAACAGCAACTTTTAATAATCAACTCTGTAAGATTATTAATATTCTTTGTTATTAATACTATGTGTACTGATCTTAGTAATTATCATTAACACTAATTCAGGTATTTTGACTTTCCCATTAACTTTTCTGCAATTTGTTTCAATTTCCAAATTTGCACATTTATATCTATTCCCCTTATCCCCATTCCACACTACCATCATTGAGTGCCCCCAAATGGCTCATGCTGTCACATTCCCCTACCTGACACCAGCCATGTACTTCCTCTATCCTTTAACAATAACTTTCTGCTCATCTCCTTAACCCTGACGTAAAGGAAGACTGGCCTCTACAGTGTGTATCTTTCTCACTTAACTTACCTTTCCCTTGGACTTTACTAATCAGAAAGCAATCTTACATAATGTAAAGGAAACATGGACGCTTGGAGAAAAGGCAAATATTAAAAACAAAACATAACAGAACACACAGGAGTAAAGAGCAAGGAGAGTGTTGCTGTTATTTCTGTGAATGATAAACACAGCACTTTCTAGCGCTTGCGAGCTGTTTTCTCACCTGACATGTGTAAAGAACAAAAGGGAAGAAATGAAGAAATACAGAAGTTAAAATACCTATGGTATCTGCACAGTATTTCCTCTGAAACAGCAGAACCAAGTGGGAATATGAAAAATTTTGGAGTGTTAAAAGTGATTCAATATAATATTTCCTTACCAGTGACTTAGTGATACATTTCATTTCTTACTCACATTGTTCTTCTTCAATATTTATTCAAGAAGTATTTGTTAAGCACTTAATTTTTCCCAGACATTATAGAAGATTCCTGGATATACAATTATTTAGAAATAATTCCTGCCCTTAAGTAATTTAAAAGTAGCAAGAAAGATGGTGAGAGAGTAGGTAAATGTGATACAGAGAGATGAGTGCCTTAATAAAGCTAAGTGAGGGAGACATGAGAACAATTAATAGGGATGGTGAACCAAGTTTTGGAGCAATCAAACAAAGACTATCTCGGGTAGATATTTCTAGTAACACGCTTCCGCAAGCATACGTGGGTTTCTCTGTAAAATGTTACTTTTGAAGTTTCATTTCTAGTATTTGTGTATTTAATTTTGATTACTTTCCCTCAATTGCTCTTTGAAGGGCTTGTACTCATTTATGCTACTACTAAATGTTTTATACCCTCACTAAATATTGGGGCTCTGCATGGACCACCCCAAACTCCACGTGAGTTGCTTTCCTCCCCTTTGAAGTCCCAAACGTTTACTCCGGACATCCTCATTTGTCTTTGGCTGAAGATTGTATTTGAGGTGAAGGTTTCAGCCATTTTGGCAAGTTACTCAGTTTTCCTGGGGCTCTGCTCTGTGTACAGAAGGTATACATGTTATTAAACTGCTTTTCTCTTATTAATCTCTCTCATGTCAATTTAATTTTTAGACCAGCCAGAAGAATTTAGAAGGGTGAAGGAAAATGTCCTCCTCCCTGACAATATTAAGGAATTATATTATGCACACTCTACTGTGACAGGCTCCCCTCCTCAGCCCTATTAATAATATGTAGTGCACAATTCGGAATACCTATAACCTTAGCTTAATCTTTCTAAAAACTGCACATATTTCTCTCATATGGCTCTACAATAATTTATGTGGTCAGTCCCTTATTATACATATAACGTTCTTGGCATCTACAGAGAAGAATGTAATATTTTAACTTTTTGACAAATATCACTGATTATATTAAATTCCTGATATTGAACTATTTGTCTCCTTATTTTAAGTACTACTGGTTTTAATTTCCTCATATTTTATTTCAGATTTTAATATATTTTCATTTGATTGCTTATTTATGCTTTCTTCATGAGATTAGTCTGATTATTTTTTAAAGGTTACAATGGTGTTTTGTGTTGAGCCATTTTTAGAGGGTTTTTTTTGTTTGTTTATTAAGGGAATGTTTTGATATCTTGATATGACAGAAGAGTTTCTATTTATGCCTATAATTTATTTTTCTTATATCTTCTCTTTTTATTGTGCCTTTAAAAAAATTGCTCACTCTATCTTTGTTGTATTCGAGTTGGTATGTGTGTGCCTGTTTGTTCATTTTTAGAATGTGAAGCTTTTATAATTTACTTTCTTCAAGTGGTTTCTTCATAGCTATTTATCAGTAATCTTTAAACTATTTTGATCATATACCACTATTAGTAAAAAAAAAAAAAAAAAAAAAAAAGAAATCCAAAAAAGAGTCCCAATACATATACAAATTTTTATATACTTTTTATATGTAAAATTCTCAGTATTTATATTAAACACATGAAAATAAAGTTCTCATTCTGGGTACAAACAAATACAGATAGAAATGGCAGTATTTAATTTTGATACTCTGGGGAATCTTCTTCTGTACTTCCTGTGGTATAGCGAACACTGGATCTTAATGTAGTCATTTTAGGCCTGATCTATTGACTTCACAGTCTAGAATAAGGTAATGTGTGTGCTTTCATGTCCTTCCAGCTTACCCAACCTTAACTATCTGACTGCATTATTATTCCTAAAGCTTCCACATCCAGTTACCTTGTTTCTAGCTCATCTGATGGTGCCATACACCTTGAATGAAGTACGTATACCTCTTTTACTGAACTGATCAGTTCCAAATGGTTTCCATTGAATTCTCATTCCTTGTTCTGAAAAAATAGGGTTGTAAGTTTATACTAGAAGCTTTTCTAACTGATCTCCACTTAATGCTTCTTTTAACCCTTGCTTTTCTGTTCTCTCTATAAAACATAACTGATGGATGTCTACCATGTGTGAAACACTTATTTCTAGGTGGCCCTGATGTATCCTGCTCTGGCAAATTATATTTTCCAAAGATGGATGAAACATCCCAGATGCTCTTCTACAATCTGACCTTGCCAACCTGCCACCTCTGACCTCTCTGCTTGAATCTGGGTAAACAGTATGTTGCTCTTGACCAATCAAATGCAGTGGAAATGATGTTGTGTAACTTACAAAACTAGGTTAGAAAAGGCCATGCAACTTCAGCTTGTTGTCTTGAGACATTCTCTTTAGTGACAGTCAGGGGCCATGGAGGAAGCAAGACCATTATGCAGGAGAGGCTACATGTAAATCCAGAATATCCATAAATCTTTTTTTTTTTAACCTTTATATTTAGAAGTTCCTTCACCCTCCCCCATCTTTTTTTTTTCTTGCTGAATAATTAGCTCTCTGTTTGTATCCCTCTGTTGTTACAGAATGTCTTTGTTGATATCTTTCAGCTATGCCTGAAGTTCTTACTTTTATGGATGTCATATTTTCTTCTATGGCATGTTTTAGTTCAAGGAATAGTAATTGTAGTTTTCACTAGTTACATACATATGTGCTCCTCAACTGCCTTTGATTTGTGATTTTCTCTTTCTAGTATGGTGATTTTACATAGATATTTCTAAACTACTTGTATTTAAATCAAGGTTTTTCTGGGATCAGATCATTATTCTGTAAATAATGCTGTATGTGTCTGGAGAGTTAGGAGTAATTACAGGCAGTTAGAGCTTCCTTCTGTGGTCTATGGAAACTTTCTCGTTGACACTTGCCTTTTTTGACTTGATTTAGCTTCCTGTAAATTGAAAGAATGAAGTCTTGTAGGTTTTTTTTGTTTGCTTGTTTTGTTTTTTTAACAGTCTCTCCTCTGATACATCCTTATTTTCAGATGACAAAAATTGGCAGGTGCAGAGCTTCTTGTAACTTAGAATTTTCCCTCTTTTCTAACATGAAGATAGCCTGCTGGCAAACACAGGTATAATTGCCAATTTCCAAATTCAGTGCAGTCTTTCTGCCATGCCAGGGTATTAAACCTATTTTAGGGAGTATGATATTGTGGCTTATAAGAAATCTGTATTTGGTTTTAGTCACTGTTTCTGGCACCAATCTCCTAAAACTCCTGGAATGTCCTACGTGATGAGAGCAACAAATGTGTCTTTTGTTATGTTAATGATATTACTTTTGGACCTCACTAAGGATGGAGGTTTGTTGCCTGGGGAACCAACCACATGAGTAGAGGATTGGAACTTTTTCTTCTACCCCCTGACCTCCAGGGAGGGGAGAGGGACTTGAGGTTGACTCAGTCACCAGTGGTCAATGACTTAGTCAATCATGCCTGTATAATGAACCCTCCACAAAAACCCAGAAGGATAGGGTTCAGAGGGTTTCCAGTTTGGTGAACACATCGTAGGGCAGGGAGAGTGATGTGTCTGCAGAGAGCATGGAAGCTCTTTGCCCTTTCCCCTACCTTGCCCTATGCATCTTTTCTATCTGGCTATTACTGAGTTATATCTTTTTTATAATAAACCAGTGATCTAGTTAGTAAAATGTTTCTCTGAGTTCTGTGAGCCACTCTAGCAAATTAATCAAACCAAAGGAGGGCTTGTGGGAAGCTCTGATTTATAGCTAGAACTCCAGGTAACAACCTGGACTTCTGAATGGTGTCTGAAGTCTGAGGAAGTTGTTGTTGGAACCTCCAAATTGTAACCAGTTGGTCAGAAGCAAAGGTAACAACCTTGGCTTTCAACTAAGGTCTGTAGTGGGCATTGGATGGGAGACTTGTAGGGCTGAACCCTTAAACTGTGTAATATGATGCTACTTCTGGGTAGATAGTGCTAGGATTGAGTTGAGGTGTAGGACACCCAGCTGGTGTCCAGAGCATCATTTTTTATTGGTGTTGGGGACCTCCCCCTCAATACACACACATTGGAATTGAGTCTGGGAATCCAAAACAGGAATACTTCCAGAGACAGACCCTGCTTTTTATTCATGAGGTCCTTTTTGTAACCTTGTAGGAAGGGAGAAAATGACCATCCACTTGATTTAGAATGACAGTTTTTCTGGAACATTCTGAGATATAAAGCTAGGTAATTATAGAGATGTCTCAAGCTTTTCCCGTGGCCTGCCTGTGAAGAGATTTGCTTTCTACATCTAATATTTTATGTCCCTTTTAAAAAATATAATTTTATCATTAACCTGTTAATCATCTCTCATTAACTCCAAGTTCTAAGTGAAATAAACTTAAGTAGTGCCTTGCTGGGTAGCTTCACTTACTTTAGAAAAATCTTTGCCCTGAAAACTAGGTCTAGAGGAATGTAAGAATATTAGACTTTGCAAGTTTAAATTTTATGAACCTTATTACCTTTGGCAGTTATTCTTTTTAACATATGATTTGTGATTTTACTTATTTACTGTTTCATTAAATTTTCTTTTCTTTGGTTATAGCTTAGGCAGAAAATAAAAATTTCTGGAGTCTCATGTCATTTATTGTGTAGCCACCCCAGATTTTCATTTTAAAGAAGTTCTCTTTGATCATTGATTATTGGGGGTAGAGGAAGAGAAGAATGAGGGTTGCAAGACTAGTCTGAAAGCCTTTAATAAGAGGAGGTATGGACTATTATGTTGGCATTGGCAATAAAGAGAATAAAAATAATTTGAGACATGTTGAAGAAGTAGAACTGGAAGAATTTCATGCTTATCTTCATGCTGGGATTAAGGGAGAAAACAATCAAGCATAAAAATCAGTTTGGTGTTGAGACACTGGGTTAATTTCCTGCCATCTCCTGGATTATGGAACTCAGAAGAAAAGTATATTATAAGAGATAATGAGTTTATCATTCAAAAGAGTAGTTTCAATGTCTGAACATCAGTGTGGTGACTTATTTTACCCCCAGGCAACATTCATCAATGCCTGGAGACATTTTCATTTTTCACAATTGATGGCTTACTGCTAGTGGCATCTAATGAGTAGGGGACAGGAATGCTGCTGAAAATCCTGTAATGTACAGGATATCCCCTCAACAAAGAATTATATAGACCAAAGGTCAATAATGTTGAGGTTGAGAAACTATGCTGTAAGTAGAAATGTCCAACAGGCAGGCAATTTAATATTCAGGTTTGGAGTTCAATGGAGAGACCAATTTTAGAGCCACAGTTTTGGAAGAGACCTCTAATTGACCACTGAATCCCATTTTTTCTTACTAGATACACAGATAGACTTCATTCCTTAGTATTCTTTCTTTAGGTGAGCCTTTGTGATTTAGTTCTAACCAATGGAATTTGAGGGAGAAGGGAAGGAGGGAGAGAGAGAATGAGGGAAAAAGGGAGGGAGAGAGAACTCAAGATGAAATCATGGAAGCCACGGTCTTTTATAACCTAATCTGGGAAATGGCCTGCCATCACTCTGCGTATGCTATGTGGAAGACGAGCCCTAGTGCACTGTGCATGGGGACTAGTTAAGAATGTGAATAACAGAATGTAGAGATCATTGTGGGTCACTTAAGATTTTAAGGATTGTCTACCACAGAGGTTTTTTTTTTTTTTTTTTTAATTTATTTATTTTTGGCTGTGTTGGGTCTTCCTTTCTGTGCGTGGGCTTTCTCTAGTTGCAGCTAGCGGGGGCCACTCTTCATCGCGGTGTGCGGGCCTCTCACTGTCGCGGCCTCTCGTAGCGGAGCACAGGCTCCAGACGCGCAGCCTCAGTAGTTGTGGCACACGGGCCTAGTTGCTCCGCGGCATGTGGGATCTTCCCAGACCAGGGCTCGAACCCGTGTCCCCTGCATTGGCAGGCAGATTCTCAACCACTGTGCCACCAGGGAAGCCCTACCACAGAGGTTTATCCTTAATAGTAGTATATCCTTTTGTCTTTCATTAAGAATCAGTAGCATTCCTTGCATGGGAGAGTTTGGTTTGGAAAAGAATGAAAGGGTAGTGAAAAGCTGACACAAATTGTCATGAAAAGTAAACACTTTAAGTATTTGCTATAAACTGAACTGTGTCCCTCCAAAATCCATATGTTGAAGTTCCAACCCCCCAGTGTGACTGTATTTAGAGATATGGCCTTTATGGAAATAATTAAGGTTAAATGAAGTCATAAAGGTGGGGTCCGGATCCAGTAGGATTTGTGTCCTTATATAAAGAGACAACAGAGGGGTTGTTCTCTGCCTGCCATGTGTAGACACAGCAAGAAGTTGGCCAGGCCATCTACAAGTCAAGTAGAGACCTCTGACCAGAACCGAACCATGCTGGTGTGCTGATTTCAGACTTCAAGCCTCAAGGGCTGTGAGAAAATAAGTTTCTGTTGTTTAAGCCCCCAATCTGATATTTTGTTATGACAGCCCTAGCTAACTAATACGGTATGCATTGGAAGGTTCATCCAGTGCTATACCAGAGTAACAAAGAGATACATCCTGAAAGGAGTCATTGTCATGCAGAAGAAAAGCCATGTCATAGGTGTTAAAGTAACCAGAATAGGCCCAAGATGGAGTTGCTCATGCTAAGCCCATGACAACAAGCCAAAACTAAGTTTCCATGCTTAGCTCTCCCAGAAGAGGAAGGCCTAGTTCAGCTTACCAGTGCTTTCCTGTTCAGCACAAGCTGCCTAACCCAGCTCCAAGACTTCCCTTTGCTCCATATAAAGTTACCCAGATTTTGGGCTTCCCTAGTGGCACAGTGGTTGAGAGTCCGCTGCCGATGCAGGGGACACGGGTTCGTGCCCCAGTCCGGGAGGATCCCGCATGCCACGAAGCGGCTGGGCCCGTGAGCCATGGCCACTGAGCCTGCGCGTCCGGAGCCTGTGCTCTGCAACGGGAGAGGCCACAACAGTGAGAGGTCCGCGTACTGCAAAAAAAAAAAAAAAAAGTTACCCAGATTTAACCAGTCAGCAAATGCCCAGAGTAATTTACTTCTTCCTGCTCACTTTGGTCTATAAAGCTCTCTCACCTTGTACGTTTCTTGGGAGCTCCTCTCTATGTGCTTGATTCATGAATCACTGAACAAAAGCCTACTAGATCAGTAAATTGTGGAAAATTTCTTTTAACGTAGGAAAATACGTACTAGGAATGGTTCATGGCCAGACAGTTGAGAACATTTAGACTTGAATCTAGAGTGAAGGGTAGAACCTAGGAATGGAGCTTGAATTAAATCCTCATTGCCTGAAGGGAAGGTGCTGGAATTCAAGAAACAAGAGCCTCCAATAGCAAGCCGCCAGGAAAACTAGAGGAAAGAGTCTCATGGTTAAACATGGGCTTTGACTTCTAAAAGATACTGATTTGAATCTCATCTTCATCAGTAACTATAACACTGAGTGAGTTAATTTACCTGGTTTTAGTTTTCTCACCCGTAAAATTAGGATATTAAAATACACTTCATAGGGTTATTTTAAGACATAAACTACTACTAATACCTAGTAGTGCCACTACAGAGAAGCACTTGGTATGTATTTGATGAAGTGTCCAATAATTTATTTGAGTATACGGCTTGAAGAAGTAAACTGAATATTATAGATTCCTCTAGATTCTTTAGTAATACCTATTCCAGTGATGAATTATGTTGGCTAATCACAATATATAATTTTTTATACCTTACTATTATTTTTAATGGAGAAGGCAAAAAATATATAAATATTGACAAATTAAATTTTTGAAATTTTAAGTATTGAGGATTTTATTGTAGTCAAGTTTAATAAAGAAATGATCTTTTCTCAAGTCCAAATGTGTATAGCATGATAGAAAATAATAATATCTGGATCTCATAAATAATTTTACACAAATAGTCTCAAATTTTCATCACTCTTTTGATGGGCATTTAGTGTTATGTTCCCCATTTTGTTCATAAAGAAACAGAAGCTTAAAATGATTGTCAAAGATTACAGTCAGTTACTGGCAGAGTAAGAATTCAAATGCACTTCTGACCATATGAAAAATAAGGGCAAAATATCTGCTTTACAAGAATATTGTTAGCATTAAAATAGAGAATAAACCTACAGATTGGGGAAGCACCAAGCAGAGTGCCTACCACATATTAAGTAGTAAAATGAATCATCCATCCCACCTCTCTTTAGCCCCACATATCAAGTACTTTCTATCTAGTTCTAGGCACATTAGGATTCAGAATCTGCATTATAAAAGAAGTTAGCAAAAACCTGAATTCAATCTGTTTAAACAAGAGATTATAGGTTTTAGATATCAAATAACCTATTGCACGTAACACGATCAAACTAGACATTGCATGATAGATTCCCTACTCCAGTTCTAAAAAAATTTTATTATTCACCTGAACAGAGAGTATACTCATTAAGTTTGCAGCTGACAGATAATTAAAAGTAGAGTTTAGAAGGAAAATGATGTGTAAAAGAGTTTTGAACTTCAAAGTGACACAAATAATTTGTAGAAGAAATCAGGGCAAAGTGAATTGTTTGATCAGATATCCATACAACATATAGTTATTGAGTGATTACTATGTTAACTGTGGATTCAGCAGTGAAAAAGCAATACAAAACAAAACACAGACAATGTCCTTGCTCTTGTGGAGTTTACATTCTAGTCCTAAGAGAAAGACCATCAATAAATACGTATGTTATATCAGATGACTATGAATGCTTTGGAAAAAAAAAATAAGAGTAAGGGAGATATGGAGACCAGGGGATTTGTTTTATATAGGATGGTCAAGGAAAGCCTCATTGCCAAGTAATGTTACTCAGTCATTTGTTAATTGATTTCATAATATTTATTTGGAGTGCTGTCTGTGATAGGCACTAGACAGTCTCTCATGATTCAGAAAATAACTATGGTCATGTTTTCAAGAAATAATTCCATTTGGCAATGATACTTAACATTTCGCGCAATACATTTGCCTTTGAAAATCTTTCAAATGCTATGAACACTCTTCCAAGAAAATACCTACATGTACATATACAAAGTATTGTCCATTTTAGGGATTCCTTGAAACTAAAACTCAAGGTTAAGGAGCCCTTATTTGGGGTTGAAATTATAACCCAGCTAAAAGCCAGCAACATGTTGCCACTTCTTAATTTCAAGTGAAACTTAAGTCTTGTATTGAGGATGGTCAAAATTATTGTATATAGTATTCTGTATTTAAGAGAAGAAAAGAACCATGAGGACAGTTGAATGTTTGAAAATAGAAAACATCTAGGAGGACTCTTTATATTGGAAGAAAGGAAGTTGGAAAAACACCCACTATTCTTGAAATGAACAAATGATTATTTTGTAGTAACTTTACTTCCTACGTAATGTATCATAATTTTTATGTAGTTATAGTATGAAATGATAAATATTAAAAAACCTGATTTATAAAGGTAACTTTTTTACTTCTCCTCTCCCCTTCCCCCCTGTTTTGTTTCAATCCTTTGTTTATATTCACTTTGTTGGCTTCAAGTTATCAACAAACTAACTCTAATGGTAGCATCCAGTGTGTTGTTGTCCTCCTAGAACCATAGTCCTTCAGATCTAGATGTGACATCACATGATCACTTTGTCTAATTTTATAGCTGAAGAAGTCAAAAGATAGTGACTTACCTGAGTTCACACTATATTATCAAATAATGACTAATATTTAATAAAGTTAATATGAGCCAGGCACTGAGAAAGCTAGTCACTAGTGCTGTGTTCACTTTAAAATGTGGAAACTGAGTCAGAGAAGGGACACATTATTTGCCCAGGATCACAGGATTAGTAATAGCTGAGTTGGGATTTAAGGCTGGCTTCCTGCTTCCCAGCCCACCCACTGTTGCATGTCATTCAAGTCTTCTGGCTGTAAGTCCTCTGCAATTTACACAGCCCTATACTGCCTCCATCCTAGACTCACCAACCTCCTATTCTTTTATACTTCTGAATCTTTGTTCCCTAAATACTGCAGTCGGGGACAGGTGAAGATTGCTGTGAAAAGAACAGGCAGCAACATTCTTGTTTAGCCTCTTTATATATCTATTTTTCCTACAGATTGAGGTATTTTTCTCCATTATGCATACTTATTCATTCTGCCAAAAAATTCTTTTAAGTCTGTTAAAGCTGTAGTCAATTTTCTCAGTTTGATGTTCCAAAGGAACCTGCTGTGTCTTTTTCATTCTGTGCAAAAACCGGCATGGCAGGATCCACCAGCTGCTAAAGTCGTTGCGTAGCTTAAAAACTTTCTATGTTACATTTTCATAGTTTCAGAATAAGAGCAGCATTTAATTTCTCTCTGCATTATATTTTCCTTTAGAGAAAGAATACACTGGTATTTGTATATGTTGGAGGAATACTTTCAAAGAGAGAAATTATTCTTCAAATGTTTATGTCCACTGAATACTAAGTAATACTGCCACCTACTTGAAAAACAAAACCAAACCCCAAAACAAACCAAAAAACAAAAAAATCCTGCAAACCAAAAAGTACAGGAAGCCTCAGAAGAATATGGCAGTTATACTGAAATGTAAAGATGCTTTACTATATCTTCTCTGGAGAGAGTTCCAACAGTATTTACCAAAGACCCTAAAGTTATTCACATCTTTCATCCCAGCAACTACACATCTTAAAATACATACAAAAATGTATGATGTAGCCATTTTTTTTGTAAAAGGAAACAATCAGAACCTAAATGTTCAGCAGTAGGCATTCATTGACTGAGTTGACACAATCACATAATAAAATATTATAGAGCCATTATAATGTTATTTACATGTATTTATTAATATGAGAAATCATTCATAGTTTGTGGTTAAGCCATAAAACAAAAAATGTGTGGATTAGTATGCATAACATCATCTGACATTTTCATTAGGAAGTGACTAGGAAAAATTACCTCCGAATAGTTTCATTTTGTATAAATGTCTTATCTGATTACTATTCTTGCCAACTTTTTACGTCTTTGAACCTAATCTATTGACTTCTTGCCCACAATATTTCCTGTGTAATGGGGGAGTAAAAAGGGAATTAGAATATGATCTGTCCTAGCTTTCAAGATGCTTACCAATGTTAAACAAACAAACCAAAAAATACAAACATGAGCACTGCTAGGAAGGCAAAAGACAGGATTGGAAGCCTAAACCATAGGTTTCATTTTTACAAAGAACTTCAAGAGAGAAGATGTTTGCCTGCCTGGAATGAAAAGAAAATAAGATTGTCTACTTTTGTGAACTTGAATTTATTAGGAATTGCCTTATGTATTGATTGGATTTGTACAGATTCTTGGAAGTTAAACCTAATTCATTTTTACTCTTCCAAAGCCTGGAGTGATTTTCTTCTTTTGACCTCCTCTAGTACTATTTGTCAGCTAATTCATTTGGTATCCAGCAAATACCATTTTTTTATGAGCCTATATTCTCAACATCATGAGACATTCTTTCAAAGCAAAGACAGCCATATCTTCTGACTCCTCACAGAATTCATTATGGAATCCACAATGTAAATATACATTATCTCTTTAGGAAAAAATAAATACCCCCGCTTACTTTAGTTCTATGCTAAAAGACCTCCCAATTAAGATAATTTCTATACACATACTATTAAATACCTCTAAGAGGACAAAACTCAACCTCCAGGAAGCCTGCTAGAGAGGATAGAATGTGATCTTTGGAATCAGACACATCTACATTTGAATTCTAGCTCCCGAATTTCTAACTATGTGACCTTATGCATGAATTACAGTCAACATAGGGAAAACAATAATATACCTAAAATGTTGTTAGGGGGATTTCATGAGATAATCTTGGTAAGCACTTTCTTTCTTTTTTCATTTTCTTTGTAAATTTTTTTTGACTGAGGTATATTTGATTTACAATATCATATTAGTTTCAGGTGTATAACAAAGTGATTTGAAATTTTTATAGATTATACTTCATTAATAATTATTATAAAATATTGGCTACATTCACTATGCTGTCCAATATATACTTGTAGTTTAAGAGGTACAAACTACTGCATATAAAAAAATCACTTAGCCCTATCTTGCCCCTCCTGCCTTCCCTTTCACCGTTAGTAACCACTAGTTCGTCCTCTATATCTGAGTCAGTTCTTTTTTGTTATATTCAGTAGTTTGTTTTATTTTTCAGATTCCACATAGAAGCGATAACGTACAGTGTTTGTCTTTCTCTGTCTGGCTTATTTCACTAAGCATAGCACCCTCCAGGTCATCATATTGCAAATAGCAAAATGTCATTTTTTTATGGCTGAGTAGTATTCCATTGCATATATATATACCACATCTTCTTTATCCATTCATCTATTGATGAACACTTAGGTCGCTTCCATATCTTGGCTTTTGTAAATAATACTGTTATGAATATTGGGGTTTATGTATCTTTTTGAATTAGTGTTTTCATTTCCTTTGGATATATATCCAGGAGTGGAATTGCTGGATCATATGGTAGTTCTATTTTTAGTTTTTGGGGAACCTCCATACAGTGGCTACACCAATTTACATTCCCACCAAGAGTGTACAAGGGGTTCCTTTTCTCCACAATCTTGCCAACAGTTGTTATTGTGATTTTTTAAAATTATAGCCATTCAGACAGGTGTGAGGTGATATTTCATTGTTGTTTTGATTTTCATTTCTCTGATTAACAGTGCTGAGCATCCTTTCATGTGCCTGTTGACCATCTGTATGTCTTCTTTGGAAAAATGTCTATTCAGGTTTTATGCCCATTTTGAATTGGGTGGTTTGTTTTTTTGATACTGAGTTGTGTGAGCTGTTTATACATTTTGGATATTACTCCCTGTTGATCATAGCATTTGAAAATATGTTCTCCTTTTCAGTAGGTTATTTTTTGTTTTGTTGATTGTTTTATTTGCTGTACAAAAGCTTTAAATTTAATTGGGTCCTAATTTAAAAATTTTTGCTTTTCTTTACTTTGCCTTAGGAGACAGATCCAAAAAAATATGGCTACAGTTTATGTCAGAGTCTTCTGCCTATGTTTTCTTCTAGGACTTTTTGGTTTCTGGTCTTATATTTAGGTCTTCAATCTGTTTTGAGTTTCTTTTTGTATATTGTATGCAAACATGTGCTGACTTCATTCTTTTAAATTTAGCTATCCAGTTTTCCTAGCACCACTTATTGAAGAGACTGTCTTTTCTCCATTGTATATTCTTGCCTCCTTTGTTGCAGATTAATTGACCACAGGTGCTTGAGTTTATATCCAGACTCTCTATTCTGTTCCATTGATCTATGTCAGTTTTTGTTTCAGTACCATACTATTTTGATTACTTTAGGTTTGTAGTATAGCCTGAAACCAGGGATTGTGAGTCTTCCAGCTCTGTTCATTTTTTTTTAATCAAAATTGTTTTGGCTTTTCAGGGTCTTTTGTGTTTCCATACAAATTTTAAAATTATTCTAGTTCTGTGAAAAATGCCATTGGTATTTTGATAGAGATTGCTTTGAATTTGTAGATTACCTTGGGTAGTATGATCATTTTAACAATATTAATTATTTCAATCCATGAACTTGGTATATCTTTCCATTTGTTTGTTCTGTCTTCAGTTTCTTTCATCACTGTCCTATTGTTTTCCGAGCACAGGAAAACCTCCTTAGGTAGGTTTATTCCTCAGTATTTTATTATTTTTGATTGTTTCATTAATTTCTCTTTCTGATAGTTTCTTTTTACTATATAGGAATTCAATGGATTTCTGTATATTAATTTTGAATGCTGAAATTTTACCAAATTAATTGTTGAGCTCTAGTATTTTTTTGGTGGCATCTTTAGGATATTCTATGTATAGTCATGTCATCTGCAGTGACCATTTTGCTTCTCTGTCTCCAGTCTGAATTCCTTTTATTTCTTTTTCTTTTCCAATTGCTGTGGCTAGGACTTCCAATACTATGTTGAATAAAAGTAGTGAGAGTGGGCATCCTTGTCTTGATCTTAGAGGAAATGCTTTCCACTTTTCACTGTTGAGTATGATGATAGCTTTGGGCTTATCATATATGGCCTTTATTATGTTGAGGTATGTTCCCTCTATAACCACTTTCTGGAGAATTTTTATCATAACTCGATGTTGAAATTTGTCAAAAGCTTTTTCTGCATCTATTGAGATGATCATATTGTTTTCTTCAATTTGTTAATGTGGTATATCACATTGATTGATTTGTAGATATTGAAAAAACCCCAGGATAAAGCCCACATGATCATGGAGTATGATCCTTTAAATTTATTGTTGGATTCAGTTTGCTAATATTTTCTTGAGGATTTTTGTGTTTGTGTTCATCAGTGGTATTGGCCTGTAATTTTCTTTTTGTTATATCTCTCTCTGGTTTTGGTATCAGGGTGATGCTGGCCTCAGAGAATGCATTCAGACGCATTCCATCCTCTGGAATTTTTGGAATAGTTTCAGAAGGATAGGTGTTACCTCTTCTCTAAATGTTTGGTAGACTTCACCTGTGAAGCCATCTGGTCCTGGAATTTTGTTTGTTGGGAGTTTTTAAATTACTGATTCAATTTCATTGCTGGTATTTGTTCATATTTTCTGTTTCTTCCTGATTCAATCTTCGGAGATTGTACATTTCTAGGAATTTTTCCATTTCTTCTAGGTTGTCCATTTTATTGGCACATTGTTGTTCATAGGAATCTCTTATGATCCCTTGTATTTTTGTGGTGTTGGTTTTAACTTTTTCATTTCTGCTTTAATTGATTTGAGCCCTCTCTTTTTTTTATTGATGAGTCTGGCTAACAGTTTATCCTTTTTTTTTCTTTTCAAAGAACTAATTCTTAGTTTCATTGATATTTTCTATTTTTTATTTTAAAGTCTCTATTTCATTTGTTTCTGCTCTGGTCTTTATGATTTCTTCTACTAACTTTTGGTTTTGTTTGTTCTTTTTCTAGTTCCTTTGGGTGTAGGGTTAGGTTGTTTGAGTTTTTTCTTGTTTCCTGAGGTAAGTTTATATCACTATAAACTTCCCTTTTAGAACAGCCTTTATTGCATCCCATAGATTTTGTATCATCATGTTTTCATATTTATTTGTCTCCAGGTATTTTTTTATTTCTTATGATTTCCTCAGTGATCCATTTGTTGTTTATTGGTGTATTATTTAACCTCCGTGTGTTTGTATTTCTTGCAGTTTTTTTTCTTGTATTTGACTTCTAGTTTCATAACATTGTGATCAGAAAAGAAGCTTGATATGATTTCAAATTTCTTAAAGTTACCAAGGCTTATTTTCTGGACCAGCATGTGATCTATCCTGGAGAATGTTCCATGTGCACTTGAAAGAATGTGTATTCTGCTTTTGAATGAAATATTCTATACATATCTATTAAGTCTTATCTAATGTGCCATTTAAGGCCAGTGTTTCTTGACTGATTTTCTGTCTGGATGATCTGTCCATTGATGTAGGTGGGGTGTTGAAGTCCCCTACTACTATTGTGCTACTGTCAGTTTTTCCATTTATGTCCAGTACTACTTGCTTTATATATTTAGGTGCTCCTATGTTGGGTGCATATATATTTACAATTATTATATCTTCTTCTTAGATTGATCCCTTGGTCATTATGTGATGTCCTTCTTTGTCTTTTGTAACAGTCTTTATTTCAAGGTCTATTTTGTTTCATATAAGTGTTGCTACTTGGGCTTTCTTTTAATTTCCATTTGCATGGAATACCTTTTCCTACCCTCTCACTTTCAGTCTGTGTGTCTTTAGATCTGAAGTGAGTCTCTTCTAGGCAACCTATGTAAGGGTCTTGTTTTTATATTCATTCAGCCATTCTCTCTTTTGATTGGAGCAGTTAGCTCATTTATATTAAAATAATTATTGATATGTATGTACTTATTGCCCTTGTTAATTGTTTTGGGTTGTTTTTGTTGTTCCTTCTTCTTTTGTTCTCATCCATTGTGATTTGATGACTGTCTTTACTGTTATTTTTCAATTCCTTTCTCTTTTTTGTGTATTTGTGTATTTCTTTGTATTATAAATTTTTGGTTTGTAGTTACCCACATGATTGTTTTAAGTGGCTGATCTCTTAATTTCAAATGCATTTTAACAACTCTGCATCTGTACTTTCCTCCCCTCAATATTCCTGTTTCTTACATATTTTACATCTAATTGTTATGTGTATCCCTTAACTGCTTTTTGTGGATATAGATGATTTTACTACTTTTGTCATTTAACCTTCCTAATAGCTTTGTGCATGGATGATTTTCTACCTTTGGTGTATTTATTTGCCTTTACCAATGAGCTTTTTCCTTTCCCAATTTTCATGTTTCTAGTTTTGGCCTTTTCTTTTTTGCTTTGAGAATTTCCTTTAACATTTCTTGTAAAGCTGGTTTGGTGGTGCTGAACTCTCATTGCTTTTGCTTATCTGTAATACTTTTATCTTTCCATCGATCTGAATGAAAGCCTTGCCAGGTAGATTATTCTTGGTTGTAGGTTTTTCCCTTTCATCACTTTTAATATATTGTGCCACTCCCTTGTAGCCTGAAGTTTCCGATGAAAAGTCAGCTGATAGCCTTATGGAAGTTCCCTTCTGTGAAACTTGTTGCTTTTCCCTTACTGCTTTTAATATTGTGTATTTATTTATCTTTAATTTTTGTCATTTTTATTACAGTGTGTCTTGGTGTGGTCCTCTTTGGTTTCATCCCCTTTGGGACACTCTGTGCTTCCTGGACTTGATGTCTGTTTTTCTTTCCCAGGTTATGGATGTTTTCAGCTATTATGTCTTCAAATATTTTCTCTGCCTCTTTCTCTCTTCTCCTTCTGGAACCCCTATAATGTGAATATGAGTGCACTTGATGTTGTGCCAGAGGTCTTAAACTGTCCTCACTTCTTTTTATTATTATTTTTTAAATCCAGCTTCAGTGATTTCCACTACTGTCTTCCAGCTCACTGGTCCATTCCTTTGTATCATTTAGTCTACTGTTTTTTTCCTCCTAGTATATTTTTTATTCACGTTATTGTATTCTTCATCTGTTTGGTTGTTCCTTATATTTTCCAGAGTTTTGTTTAAAACTTCCAACTTCTCACTCTGTTGATCCATTCTTCCAAGTTCTTTGATCATCTTTGCAATCATTACCTTGAACTCTTTCTTAGGTAGATTGCCTGTCTCCACATCACCTAATACTTCTGGGGTTTTTAATCTTGTTCCTTCATTTGAAACATTTTCCTCTCTCACCTCATTTTACCTAACGTGCTGTTTTTATTTCTATGTACCTCGTAGATTGGTTACATTTCATGACCTTGGAGAAGTGATCTTTTGTAGGAAATGTCCTATGTGTCCCAGCAGCACACTCCCCTCTTGTCACCAGAGCCATGTGCTCTAGGAGTGCCCCCTATGTGAGCTCTGTGGGTCCTTCTGTTGTGGTGGGCTGACTACTGTGGGCTGTCTGGTAGATGTAGCTTGTCCCAAGGCTAGAGCCAGCTCGTTCGTGGGTGGGGCCAGACCTGAGCGGTTTCTGGGACTGGTGCCTGCCAACTGATTGGTGGAGCTAAGTGTCAGGGTCTTTAACTTCAGGGTCCCAGGTATCCCAGGTCTAGTGTATGTGTACTGGTATGCGGTGACATGCACTGGGCCCTCTGGTGGGCAAGGCAATGTCCAGGGGTGACTGTGGGTTCAAGGGGTCTTAAGGCAGCCTGTCTGCTGGTGGGTGGGGCTTGGTCCATGCCCAGTTGGTTGCTTGCCCTGTGGCATCTCAGTACTGGTGCCTACAGGCTGGTGGGCAGGGCAGGTGTGGGTCCTGAGTCTGATTAGCTAGAGAGATGATTCCAGAATGGTGCTAGCCAGCACCAGTGTCCATGTGGTAGAATGAGCTCCCAAAAATGGCTACCACCAGGGTCTCTGTCCCCAAGGTAAAGTCCAGTTGCTTCCTGGCTCTCTGGGAGACTCTCCAAGATTAGCAGGTAGGACTGACCCAAGCTCCTTTCATATTATTGCTTTAGCCCTGTGTCTGGAGCATGTGAGTTTTTGTGTGTGCCCTTTAAGGGTGGAATTTCTATTTCCCACATCCCTCTGGGTCTCCCAAAAGTAAGTCCCACTAGCCTTCAAAGCCAAACATTCTGGAGGCTTGTCTTCTTGAGGCAGGACCCCTGGGCTGGGGAGCCCATGTGGAGCTCAGACCCCTCACTCCTTGGGGAGAACGTCTGCAGTTGTAATTATTCTCCCATTTGTGGGTTGCCCATCTGGCTGTATGGATCTTTACTATACCACGACTCTGCCCCTCCCACCTGTCTCATTTTGTTTCCTTCTTTATATCTTACGTTGTAGAAAATATTTTCTAGTAGGTTTCTGGTCTTTTTCATTGATAGTTCTGTAATAGTTGTAATTTTGGTGTGCGCATGAGAGAAGGTGAGCTCAGGGTCTTTCTACTCCACCATCTTGGGAACTCTGTCCTTAATTCCCTTCTTTATGTAGCTTATGTAATGACAGATTTACATGACCTCTATTGTAGTCCAAGTAGCATCATTTTTTGGTGGGGGCAGGGGTGGATAATGCAACAGTCTTCTAAATGACCTCTTTTTTCACTCTGTGAAAAAAGTGATCTTTTGTAGGAAATGTCCTATGTATCCCAGCAGTACACTCCCTGCATTTCATTCCTGTTTAGGGCTGAATTGTGTTCTCCAAAATTTTACATGTTGAAGTCTTAACCTCCAGTACCTCAGAACGTGACTGCATTTAGAGGTAGGATTTTTAAAGTTTTAATTATGTTAAAATGAGGTAATTTGGGTGGGTTCTAATCCAACCTGACTGGTGTCCTCATAAGAAAAGGAAACTTAGACACAGCAGGTACAGAGGTAAAACAATGTGAAGACACAAAGAGAAGATGACCATTTATAAGACAAGGAGAGAGGCCTCAGAAGAAACGAACTCTGCAGACATCTTGATCTTGGACTTTAAGCCTCCATAACTGTGAAACAATAAAGTACTGTATTTTTAAGCTACCCAGTCTGTGCTTCTTTGTTTTGGCAGCCCTAGCAAACTGATACAGTTCTCTGTTGAAATAACAGTGAGACCCTTTAAAACTTTAAAATGTCTCTATCATATCATAGCTTACCTGTCCATACTCCCAACCCCCTAACGCACGGATCTCAAAGTCTTCTAATGGATTCCCATCTCAGAGTAAAATCCTAAGGCCTACAATACCATAAATGAGAACACCATGAGACTCTGGGCTATTTCTTTGACCCCATTTTCTGTCTCTCTTCTAGTCATACAGTCTGACCCTGCTTTCTTGGCCTTCTTTCTCTTCCTCAAACACACCAGATTAATTCCCACCTTAAAAATCATTTTATTTGCTTTTACAACAGTCTGAAAGATCTTCTTCCAGGTATTTACATGTTCACTCTCATATAATTCTGGTTTCTTCAAATGTTGTCACCTAAGAGAGGCTATTGGTAACTACTCAGCCTAAAATGGGCAACCTCCTATCATTCTCTATCTTTTTACCTGGCTTTATTTCTTTTTGTAGTACTTACTGCTGATAGATGTTCTTTATAGATATTCTCTTAAATTATTTGTGTATTTACACATTACCTCCTTCCACTAAAATATAAAACCCATGAGAATATGGGCTCTGTTTTACTTCCTCTTGTAATCTCTGTGCCTAGAAATTGCTTTGCAAAAGGTGCATACCCAAGTGATATTTTTTATAGTAATAAATATAACTATTAAATGGTGTTCCTTTAGTTGATAACATGGAAGGAGTTGCTCTATTTCATTTAATGAGCATGTAAAGGAAAAATACATGAATTAATGTGTCTTCTATTGTGATAAAACATAACTTAAAACAGCAATCAATTAAAAAAATATATTACCCAAATCTAATCAATAGATTGTGTTGGTTTTGTCACATCGAATTTGTCTTATAGATGGTATTAAACAAATCATTAGATGGTCAATTATAGTTATTGGGGCTGTAACAAAAGTTTATAATTTATTTGGTTCAGCTCTCTTGTCTACAGTCTTATACAAGTATAAAACTTAGTTCTGATCTTAGCCTGTCACTTAATAAACCAATGACCTGAGATAAATCTTTTAATACTACTGAACCTAGCTGTTTCATCTGTAAACTATGAATAATAATATCGGTCCTGCCTGTCACACAGGGTTATAACAAGTTTTCATTTTAATAATGCACTTATTTTGTTATCTGAAAAGCGCTCTGCAATGAGTGGCAGTGTGGTCTTAGTGACAGTCCAGTCACAGCTGGGAACAAATCCTACTTTCTGTCCCTAGCATTTCCACACTGTGATGTAGTCCTCCAACTAGCCCCAGAATTTAATCCAAAGGACTAACATAATTGGAAATTCTTGTACCATTAGATCTAAGTATATTTTATCTGATATGATAAATTATTAATTTAGTGATTCTCATCAGATAATTAGCACAAGATGTATTATGCATTGCCCTTCAAGAACTTAGGAGAATAGTCCCTAGGACTTGCACATTTAATAGGAAGGCAGGCACTGAGAAAGTCTAGGTAAGGCAAGGTCTACTGACATCTCCAGGGAACAGCAGACAGAGGATGCCCTGACTCTGTGGACAACTGGGATGTTGTGTCACAAAGTTGACCTCAGAGTGCAAGTACCTGGAGTTGGGACAAGAAAAGAGGATGACAAAAATTACTTTGACTTATTAAAAGTTTTCTTAGAGTAGACCTGTTCTCTACTGTCTATTGCCTCTTGAGAAATCATGATTTTATATGGAATATACATGATTATTAAAGACTAATAGTGGTGTTATTCAAAATGGAAAAATAGCAGTTTCCAAGATTATATTTTATTTGAGATCACTTATTTGTACCTTTTCCATCAGTTAGATGTATTTAAATGTAAAAATGTCTTTTTAATACCATTTAAAGTTGTGAAGCAAAATTCAGGCATAGTATAAAGTTTTAAACAGCCTTATTTAGTAATGACTATAATTCAGATAGATATTATAAATAAAAGACAAAGCCAAAACTAGCTTTTAGAACAATTATAAATATGGATATAGAGATGAAAGCATATAATATTTTTCTCTTTTGTGCATTTAAATCCATGTTCAATCTTTAGCTCACCTATACATGTATATGCACATTTGAATATGTGCTGTGGTATACCATTTATGAAGAATGAAAATAATACTTAAGAAATTACCATTCACTAAACAATCATGGGCTTTGGTTTTAAGAAGGCTTAAATTATATAACAGAATTTGACTATTGGAGAACAGATCAGTTGTTGCCAAGTATTAGGGTAGACTATTAAGGCATAATATGAGAATGTGGTATTTTGTTTGTGGTGACAAAACAGTTCTGTATCATGATTTTTATGATGGTTACGTAAATCTACCTTTCATATAACTATATGCACAACACACACACACACACACACACACACACACACACACACACACACAAGGTTGAATGTAAAAACCTTTGAAATCCGAACAGAATCTGGACTTGAATTAATGGTATTATACCAATGTCAGTTTCCTAGTTTTGACAATGCACTATGGTTATGTAAGTAAGATTCAATCATGGCGGGAAGCTAGGTGCAGGTAAAATAGTAATTCTCTATACTATTTTTGCAATTTCTTATGAGTCAACTTATTTCAAAATAAAAAGTATTAAAAGAAGAATTAAGTTAAAAGGCTTGAAATTAATTGCTTTTGCCATGATTAGTTGTATGAATTTGGGCATATTGTTATTCAACTTCTTGTCTAGGCCTCAGTTTCCTCATCTGTAAAATTGGGATACTATTATGATTCCTAACTTATAGTATTATCATGATTAAATCATATAATGTATATGCATCCAATACTGTGTATAGCATAAAGTTGATGCTTAAACACTGAGTTTCCTACTTCTTTCTTGGCTATTGGATTTTAAGGTCTCAAGTGGAATCCACAAAGAGGTAGCCAAAATGGGTGGCCGTATCTCAAAGCATCATCTGAACAAGGAGGATGTTCTCTATCCTTTGAAAAGATCTCTGTGCTCTTAAATTGTTTAGCCCCTACTTGGGTCCTTACAAACCAATAACCTCATGAATTTCTACATCACCAATAGAGAATTAAGTCTCAATGAGTATTTTGGTCATATGTAACCAGTAGTTTCTGGGGCCTAAACTTTATTGGCTCAGTTGCTTTTTCTTATTTACATATTTGATAATATTCAATTTAAACATTTCTTCAGTAAGCAGTTGTTAACTAATGTACATTTATTACTTTTGTTTTTCAATTATACTGCTTGTAGTCCATAGGTATTCAGCCTTTTGGCCTTCCCAAATATCTGAAGGTAAGATGGTCAAAATTAAAACTAAGAAATCCTCTACTCTGAAGTCACATCTCCCCAGTTAGATTGTACATTTCTTTAGGGTAGAGACTATATTTTCTTTTCCAGAGAAAAAAACAAAAATGACAAAACCTAACATAGGCTGAGCCCACTTGGATTCAATGGAGAGGGGAGAGAGGAAGATGTCAGCGTTCTTCCCTTTTGGCTGTGCTTTGATAACTTTATCTGTGAGATTCTAGTTAAAAGCTCATGATTGTAGAAAGAAGTATGTTCCCAGGAGTCCCATTGTATTAGGACCAAATGGGGAGATTAGGACTCTTCATTATGAGAAGAAGAAAATGGAAAGAAAATATAATGAAAAAGGACAAAATGTAAGAAAGGCAGGATATGGTGCACGTGTATTTGGTGACCATATTTCTATGTCATAGAACAAAGGAACATCCTGTGAAGCTTAAAAGGGATAAATTTAGAATGCATAAAAGCATTTATCTATTCTCACAGGTTGTATTGTACTAGGGCTAAGGTGTGTTTTACCATGAGAGGTAGTGAAGCATAAGAATAAATTGATTCACAAATGTTTAGGTGAATTATAATTTTTTGCCTGCTAAATCATAGACCTATATGAGTCTTACATATCTTTTTTAAAAAGCGTTACATGAAGCATATAATACAGGTGATTTAAATAACAAGAGTTACTTAATGTATGTGGGCAAATAAATTAATGAGCTTACAGCCTCACTTGACACATGTTTATTGTGTGGCCTGTCTTGAATGTCCCATATCATTCCAGGAGCCTAAAATTCAGACTCAAATCCTTGTGCTGAAAGAGTTTATATTCTAGTTGATAGAGAAAACAGTAAACAAAGTTAATAAGTAAAATATTTAACATATTAGATGATGGGAAGTTCTATAGTAAAAAAAATAATAAAGCAAGAAAAATGGGTGGGTTGATGAGGACTTTCGTTTAGATAGAGTATCCAGGAAAGGTTGCCCTGAGGTGATATTTACATAAAGATCCAAAACAGGTAAAGGAATACTCTATGTAAACATCTGTGAGAGTAATTTTCCAGGCCCTTCAGAAACAGTAAAAAGGCCAGTACGACTGAAGCAGTGTAATGGAGAGATGTGGAGGTTAGTAGTTTATGAAGAGAATGGAAAAGTAGGTGGATCATTTTGAGGGACAGTACTTCTCAAATTTTAATTTGCGTATAAATCACCTATGTGTCACATTAAAATGAAGATTCTAGTTTAGGAAGTCTAGAGAGTTTACACTGTGTACAAGCTCCCAGGTAATGCTGATACTATTGGTCTGTAGATTACACTTTGAATAGCAAAGAAAATTGGGGCTTGTGTGCCGTTGTAAGGATTTTGGATTTATGTTGAATGTTGTGGATTGAGCTGTGCCCCTCCACCAAAAAAAAGATCAAGTGCTACCTCCCAGTACCTGTGAATATGACTTTATTGGGAAATAGGATCTTTGCAAATATAATCAATTTAAGCTACGGTCATAGTAGATTGGCTGGGGGGAAATTTGGACAGAGATACACACAGCAGAGAAGGCCATGTGAAGATGGAGGCAGAGACTGGAGTGATGCTGCTACAAGTCAAGGGACAATAAGATTGCTGGCAACCACCAGAAACTAGGAAGAAACAAGGAATAATTCTCCCCTAGAGCCTTCAGAGAGAGGATCGCCCTGCTGATGCCTTGATTTCAGACTTTTAGCCTCTCTGACTGTGAGAGAATAAGTTTCTGCCACCCAGCTGTGGCAATTTGTTACAGAAGCCCTAGGAAATAAATACACCAGGTGAGATAGAGAATTAAGCCGTTGGAGGGTTTTAAGAAGAGTGTCTCAATTTGACATGCTTTAATGGAATCCCTCAGGCTTCAGAAATGAGAATAATCTGAAACAGGTGGGGCAGCACAAGCAGGGAGACCAGTTTGGAGGCTATAGTAGTAAATCAAACTGAACAGTGGAGGGATGACGGTGATTTGAAGCAGGGCCGTAGTGATGGTGGTGAGACATGGACATAATCCAAATCTATTTTGAAGCTAGTGTCAACAAGGTTTGTTAATAGAGTGTGAATTATAAAAGAATCAGGGGAGTTAAAGATGAAACCAAGGTTTGGGGGCTTAAAGAGAAGGCAGGAGTGTGCTAAATGAGATGGGGAAGATGGTGGGAGGAAAAGTGGGGAGAATAATAGGAGAGATTAAGAGCTCTGTTTTGGGTATGTTAAGTGTGAGATGTCTATTATGCTTCCAACTAGAAATGGAAAGTCAACAACTTGGTAGGTATCTGGAGCCCAGAACAGAGGTTTCAGCTGGAGATACAACTGATACAAGTTATTAAGAGAAATCACCATGTTTGGGAACGATGCACGTATGTTATGAGATCAATATCAGGAAAGAGTGTTATGTACTTCTAAAACATGATCTTTAGTGCCACTTGTGGGCCATATATCCATCCTCTGACAGTTCTGACACTGGTTGTAAAATGTACCAAGAAGTATGGGTTCAGAGATGGATTTTTTTTCTTTTTAGGGTTTGCTGTAGCCTGAATTGTGTCTACCTCAGAATTTTCATGTTCAAGCCCTAACCCCTAATGGGATATGTGTGATGGTATTTGGAGATGGGGCCTTTGGGAGATAATTAGGTTGAGATGAGGTCATGAGGGTAAGGTTCTCATAATAATTTAGTGCCTTTATAAGAAGAGCACTTGTTCTCTCCGTGTGTCTCTGTCTCTGTCTCTCTCTGTCTGTCTCTCTCTCTCTCTCTCTGTCTCTCTCTCTCTCTCTCTGCCCCCCCATGTTAGAGCGGAGGGTTGGAGAAAGGAGGGGGGAGGGAGGAGAGTTCTCTCACCAGCCCAAACATGATGTCACCCTGATGTTGGGTTTTAGCTTCCAGAACTGTGAGAAATACATTTCTGTTATGTAAGCCGCCCAGACTGGTATTCTGTCATGGCAGCCCTAGCTGACTAAAACAGGGCTCTTCTTCTAAAACTTCAACTTTCTATATCTTTAAAGCTTCTAAGATAAACAGTCAGTCTGACAGCCATATTCATTATTTTTGGCTATCTGTCTTTGAATTTGATGCCTCAGTGTAAAAAGCATGACCTCACTTGGATTTGTGAAATATTTAGAAACATCATATTGTCCCAAGAATGGGGAGCTTTCAGTATTTAGTACTTCTGATAAAAGTCAGTCACTCAAATGTGGACCATTTGTTCACCAGGCTCCTGAAGAAGCAGGAGTCATGTTGCATGCATGAAATAGCACCTACGATTTACTTTGATCACATATATTTTCTGTTTTTATCTTAGATACTTTCACCTCAGAAAGTGTGTTTTACTATCAGGAATGATTTACCGATGCAGTGATATAATAATTATTTTCATTACCATTTTAAGGATTTAAAATCCTGTCCATTTATAGGGACAGGAGGTAAGGTAGGGGAGACCTGCAGATGTCTAGTTCTACTTGTGACTAGGAAGGTATTTTTGTTTACAGTAATAGGAAATCCATTGTTACTGCAAAGAGACCCATAACTTTTAAAAAATGAAGCTTTCATTTTGTCCTCCATCTGCCTGGATATTCTCTGTCTCTCCCTTGGTTCCAAACTCTGAGAGGAAAAGGAAGCATGTTTATCCACCCCTCAAGGCTCAATATAAGCACAAGAGGGAGAAAACTCACCTATATTGAAATGGTTGATCCATCCCAATGACAAAACTATAGCTACAGCCCTGATTTTCTTGTCCATTGCCAAGAAAAAAAATGACATAATCTGACTCTGTTTAATTAAGCTATGTTGAACAACAGAAATCCTACTTGTGCATTTTTCTAGGCATGGGGAAACGTTCCGGGTAGTGGGTTTCTTATTTGCCCTTCTGAGGATTGAGCTTTAGGTGGAAGATGACTAGGTATTTGTCATCTTAAGATTTTTTTTTATCAATTTAAAGTCATGCTATTTCTAATTGTTCCTGTTGGTACTTTGGGGTATTGCTAAGGTGTTATCACCATTGGACCTACCTGTGATCATCAAGGTAATAGGTAGCATTCTTGCATTGTAATATATACACTTAATAAATTGACTAGCATATATAGCTTTTATGATCTCACAAAACCGATATGAAAACTGGAATATTCATTTAAATTCAACATTTGCAGTGTGTCATCCATAATGTGTTTACTGAGTCACAGTGTTTACTGAGTGTTTAATGAGTGAGATTTACTCATTTTACACCAAGTTGTATGTCATAAACCTTCAGCTGTGATTGGTTTGACACAGTGCATGTATGCTGTACTTATTTATATATATATATATATGTATATATATATATATATATTTTTCCGGTACGTGGGCCTCTCACTGTTGCGGCCTCTCCCGTTGAGGAGCACAGGCTCCGGACGCGCAGGCTTAGCAGCCATGGCTCACGGGCCCAGCCGCTCCGTGGCATGTGGGATCTTCCCGGACCAGCGCATGAACCCATGTCCCCTGCATCGTGAGGAAGACTCTCAACCACTGCGCCACCAGGGAAACCCTGTACTTATTTTTTAATTTCACTTATTATCATACTCAGCTGATGCCAGGTTAACTTATTGATAACACATCAGTTCTATTTCCTAAACCCTACAGTCAATTCAATCATAATATCTATTTATTCATTTTAAAAGATTTTGCTAACATTAGCCCCCTCTGATGCTGCACTTTGTCCAAATAAGATTCTATATCTCATCCTATGCCAGTTACCAAGATTCTCTACATTTAATCATTTTTGTATAGAGATTTAAATCAACATAATTCCTATCTTCTAATTCAGTGCATCTCAAAAGTGTGGTCTATGTACTGATCAATAGCATCGGTATCATCTTGATTTTATTTGCGATGTAAGTTATCAGGTCTTATCATAGACCTTCTTTTTTTTTTTTTTTTTACATCTTTATTGGAGTATAATTGCTTTACAATGGTGTGTCAGTTTCTGCTTTATAACAAAGTGAATCAGTTATACATATACGTATATTCCCATATCTCTTCCCTCTTGTGTCTCCCTCCTTCCCACGCTCCCTATCCCACCCCTCCAGGCGGTCACAAAACACCGAGCTGATCTCCCTGTGCTATGCGGCTGCTTCCCACTAGCTATCTACCTTACATTTGGTAGTGTATATATGTCCATGCCTCTCTCTCGCTTTGTCACAGCTTACCCTTCCCCCTCCCGATATCCTCAAGTCCATTCTCTAGTAGGTCTGTGTCTTTATTCTTGTCTTATCCCTAGATTCTTCATGACATTTTTTTCCTTAAATTCCATATATATGTGTTAGCATATGGTATTTGTCTTTGTCCTTCTGACTTACTTCACTCTGTATGACAGACTCTAGGTCTATCCACCTCATTACAAATAGCTCAATTTCGTTTCTTTTTATGGCTGAGTAATATTCCATTGTATATATGTGCCACATCTTCTTTATCCATTCATCCGATGATGGACACTTAGGTTGTTTCCATCTCTGGGCTATTGTAAATAGAGCTGCAGTGAACATTTTGGTACATAGACCTTCTTTATCTGAGGTGAGGCCCAGGAATCTGTGTTTTCACAAGCCTTCCGTGTGATTCTGACGCCTGATATAGTTTGAGATTCGCTGTTGTAGTTAGTTAAATAAAGAAATAGCATAGGCCTGAATTATTCAGCCTATGAAACTTATTTCCTGATTTTCTAAAGAGAATGCATTGAGAAGAAGGTCTATCTTTGGTCCCATTAAATAGATTCTGTTATTGAAGATAACGAATAACTTTCTTGTATGAAGTTATTATCAATCTATTCCAAGGGGAATATGTCCTCTGAAGGTAAGCTTGAAAAAGTCTCAAACATACTAAGAAATGCTCCAACACATAAGGAACTAACTATGATAGTAATTAGGGAACTTTTCTCTGTCTTTTACTTAAAATAATGCATATATTTGAAAACGTATATGAAAAAAACAGAAGGAAAACAAATGGTTTAAACATTCAATTAGTTTTGATATTAAATAAGAGCTATGGCCAAAATGATAAACTAAATTCTAAGCCTAATGGGACTTTTTCCTTTTCTCTTCTGCATCTGCATAATGGACATGACCCTTTGCAGCTCCATCAATAATAGAATTAATGAGCCCTTTCATTGAACTTCACCCTTCAGTCATTTCATCTGATCACCAAGTCTCTCATAAAGGTTCTACACAATTGATAGGTATCACTGACTTTGATTCTTCCTGCTTCCTGGTGTCTGTTGCTCTCCGATTGTATATACGACACTTAAAGAATTACACTCACTCCTTCAGAGGGGTCATTTAGTACTTTGAAGCCCATTGTTTAAAAGATATTTTTTCCCACCGAAGAAAGACTGAGGCAGGAGGAGGGCTGCAAGTTCATTTCGATTTTAAATGCGTTTAAGACCCTTACAAGTGAGGAAGAGCAGGGTCCCCCTTATAGTGAGCTGCAAAGCGGGGACTGCTGACCAGCACCACCTGCTCCTCCCCTATGCCTCCAACATTCAGTCATGCTTTTACTGCCTGGCAAAAATCTCCTCAGGAGATGTCTGCTCCTGCCCAGTTATGGCCTCCTATGCCATATGATCTCTCCATGGCCCCCTGGAATAATCAAAACCTTTTACGCTCACCTCACACTGTGAATAGCTGAGTATCATATGGTGGCAGTAATTGGGAAAAGTGACTCAAGACACTTCCAAAATTTGCAGTTTTCATTGTCATTTCAGGGACCCCTGCTCTTTGTTTTGGAATACTTTTTAAAGCAACTGTTCTCTCTGGCTAATGAGCTGTGTCAAGTTTTCTATTTTTAAGCTCTTTTTTTCTTTGTTTAGTAAAACAGTTTTGGGGTTTTTTTGGTTTTTTTGCGAATTGTTTAATTGAAATATAGTTGCTTTACAACATTGTGCTAATTTCTGCTATACAGCAATGTGACTCAGTTATACACATATATGCATTCTTTTTTAATATTCTTTCTCACTATGGTTTATCCCATGAGATTGGATACAGTTCCCTGTGCTATACAGTAGGACCTTGTTGTTTATCCATTCTAAATGTAATAATTTGCATCTACTAAAGCCAAACTCCCAGTCCAGCCCTCTTCCTCCCCCCTCCCTCTTGGCAACCACAAGTCTGTTCTCTCTGTCCATGAGTCTGTTTCTGTTTTGTAGATAGGTTCATTTGTGCCATATTTTAGCTTCCACATATAAGTGGTATCATATGGTATTTGTCTTTTCTCTTTCTGACTTCACTTAGTATGATAATTTCTAGTGGCATCCATGTTGCTACAAATGACATTATTTCATTCTTTTTTATGGCTGAGTAATATTCCATTGTATATATATTGCCACATCTTCTTTTTCCATTCATCTGTTGATGGACATTTAGGTTGTTTCCATGTCTTGGCTATTGTGAATAGCGCTGCTATGAACATAGGGGTGCATGTATCTTTTTGAATTATAGTTTTGTCTGGGTATATGCCCAGGCGTGAGATTGCTGGATCTAACGGTAGTTCTATTTTCAGTTTTCTGAGGAACCTCCATACTGTTTTCCATAGTGGCTGCACCAACTTACATGCCTACCAACAGTGTAGGAGGGTTCCCATTTCTCCACACCCTCTCCAGTATTTGTAGACTTTTTTTTTTTTTTTTTGCAGTACGCGGGCCTCTCACTGTTGTGGCCTCTCCCGTTGCAGAGCACAGGCTCCGGACGCGCAGGTTCAGTGGCCATGGCTCACGGGCCCAGCCGCTCCGCGGCATGTGGGATCTTCCCGGACCGGGGCACGAACCTGTGTCACCTGCATCAGCAGGCAGACTCTCAACCACTGCGCCCCCAGGGAAGCCTGTAGACTTTTTAACGATGGCCATTCTGACAGGTGTGAGGTGATATCTCACTGTAGTTTTGATTTGCATTTCTCTAATAATTAGTGATGTTGAGCATCTTTTCATGTGCCTCTTGGCCATCTGTATGTCTTCTTTGGAGAAATGTAGTCAGACAATTTTGGGAGAGAAAGGAGAAGAGTGGAGAAAAGATCAAACTGACTGAGAACTCCCTGTACTGAATGTGATTAACGTTTCATTAGTTAAAAACATTCAATGTTTTCTAACTACAAAAGCGGCAATTTTAGGTTCTATCTAATATATCCAAAGATTAGGAGCTCAATTTAGAAATTAAGATTATAGGAAAAAACAAATTTGACATGTTTCTGGTGTTCTTCAAATTGTCTGACATCCATACCCAAAATATTCATTTTTAAACTTATTGTTATTCTATTTGTAAAAAGGAATGTCATCAATAGGGTGGCAGCTTTTTTCTGTCTCCGTAAAGAATCAGATGAGAAGTGGGCTTAATCACTATTAAAAGAAATTCATTAGGCTGTAATTAATAACCCAAAATATGCTGATTATGAAGATGATTTATTACGAGAACTGCCTACTGAGGTTATTTTCAACTTGAAAAGTTTCTTGAAATTTTGAGAATGTTGTTTTAAAATTATAACATTTTTTGAGAGTTTTCAAATTTTTATTTTTAGTCTCTGGATTGTTCTATGTTACTCTTTATGTCTCTTTTACTTGCTATTTTAGATGGTTTAGAATTTCTCCATTTTCAACTGAATGCATAAAACACTTTTAGCTCTCAATAATTAGCAACATTGGAATATAAAGACTAATGAGATGTAGTACTCACTCTTATGGAACTATGAAAGGTACTTGGAGACATATGTGAGACATTCTACCAGACCCTTCCATCATTAAAGATTCAGTTCAAGTATCACTACCTACATAAATATTTTTCTGATTCTGAGAGGGTGTTTTTGCCTTTACAATTGTGGTAGCAATATTGCATCTGAGCATTGAAAATTATCTACTTCTCTTTGCATCATTTACCCTTCTATGTGAGCCTTTCAAAGTGGGATCTGTGTCTGATTCTTTTTGTTGTTGTTGTTTTACCACAAGTAATAGTGGACATCGCATTTGACTTCCCAGAAAAATATGTTAAAACATGTTGGTAATCTTGATCTTAATGTACCCATAAATAAAGCCAAAGTTAGAGACATTGCACAGGTAGGCATTGCCTGTGATATTGCAGGTAGCATAATAAAAAATTATCATACACTAATAACCTTCTAGAAGTAAAAGTCTTTTGGAGATGACTTACTTCAATTTTCCTGGATTCCCCAGAGAGAGATATGGAGGTTTGGAGAGGTTAAATGTCTTTCCCTAGGATGCAGAATTAGTTGGTAGCAAGTTTTGCATCCTTTGTGAACTTTGAGTCAATGGTAAGGTAATTATATACCATGCAAATGATTATGTAATATTATTAGGCAATAAAATGTTATTCATTAATTGAAACTATATTAATAAATTTTACTTAAAACCAATACATTGTTTTACTTAGCACAATTGTTCCTTTCTTGAACATACCTCTTTGGTACAAGTAGAATTGTATTTTTGCTTTGGCTCTAAACTCACAGCTGGTTTAGACAGTGGCTTCTTACAATAAAATGGGAAGGAGCAAGTGAGTATGTGTGTGTGACTGTGTACTCTGTATAATCTCTTAGAAAATGCCAAGACATAATTTGTAATATTACAAAATACTCAATGCTGTAGACTACCTAGGAAATAGTATTATGTGTATCAGAGCCATGAGTCCAAGAGGGTGGACAAAGAGGGTTCTCATTGCAAAGCTACAGCCCAGCAGGGTGGCTTTTGCAGAGATATGGATGACATAGTCTTTTCTTCCTCTGTGAACAAAGAGCTTGTCACCTCCTCAGCACATTCATTCTCCCCTGCATGGGGTTGTGTGGCCCATGCCGACTTTCAAACTTCAATGTGCAAAAATCTCTTTAGAAATACCTTTCATTATGATCATTTTTGAAAGAAGCTTGCAAGCTGAATTTAATAGTGAGTCACAGTCATTTTAAAGCTTACTATTTCTTTTATATAAGAGATATGCTTTGTTTTGGAAGAAGACTATATGTTTAAATTATATTGACTATATCTTTGTCTTTCTCCTCTTAATCAGTTATCATGTGTTCAGTGCTCTTTTTCTATTAATATTTTCTACCGAGAGTTTTGAGAGTTCATTTTCTAAATCCAAAGTGAGTATTTTAAATACATTTATTCACTTAGAGTCATTCAATTTTCTTTGAGGTCCAAAAAGGTACCAGATGTTGTCATTTCCCTGGTATATGTGTGAGGCCTGGTAAATGTTTAATAAAGTTTGAGCTACTCTGAATATTGCCATTAAAAGTTTTCAAATGGTTAAGGTTTTCTTTTCTTCCTTTATTATCCCCCCCCCCACTGTATTTTTTTGACAAGACTATTTCATAGATAGCATTGTGCACTTCATCAGGGGGCACATATGCCAGATTGTTCTCTTTTAGTGATGTTAGCAGCTATAGATGATCAATGCCCTGATTCATTAAGTTGCCAGGCACTTCAAAATCATGGTATTCTAATTATAATCTTTCCTTCTTCATTTATTAGTTGGATGACTTTTATAAACAGAAGCTTGTCCTCATCAAATTTTGATTACCCTTAGGTACACTTTCTAGGGGAAAGGCAGGATAAATGCTTTGTTTTTTTCCCTTTATTTTCCAGTTTTCACAATAATGATTCAGTTCCCTGGCATCTTTTAAATTTGACCACTGAGTTTTGTTTTAAATATCATCATGAACTGATGGAATTAAGTATATTTAATATGTTTTAATTCATTGCATTTATCATCTTATTGGTATTCAAATGGTCCTATCTGGCCCAATGGGAGCCTATTACAAGATACTAGTAGTCTTTGATGGCTTCCTTAATTTCTGGTATAACAGGATATACCAGACTAATTTTGTGCATATCTCAATCCAGATCAGGAATCTGCCATTTCTCCGAAAAAATATGGTTTCTTTTAGTGAGACATTGTACTTAGTGATGAAAATCTGGACAGTAGTTGTGCTCATTGCTACTGAGTGGTCACTGTCTCTAGGCATTATTAGTATACACATATATACACACACACACAACTTCTGTGTGTGTGTTTGTCCGTGTATACATATGTATGTATCTATATAAAATCATAAATTTATGCTCATATTTCTAACTCAAATTTAGGACAGTAGGATTTTTTAATTTAAGCTTATTCATCTTAAAACTGTATCTTCTTTCTCTTAAGAAAAAGAAAAAAAGCCCTCTGTTTTCAATGTCATCAACATAATTTCTCATTTGCTTTATCCCACCCTACACCAGCAATAGTCTCAGAGCACAATACCAGTATTACTCAACAGAGTGATAGGAAAAAAAAAATCCTTGAATAGATAGACTCACACTTAGCCTCTAGATCTGTCAAATTCCTGGAGAATCCTGTGAAAGAGAGACATATTAAACAGTATTCAATAATATAACCAGTAAAATCCACAATGTGGGAAACCCCTGGGACAAATGACCTGAATTTTCAACCATAAAAACAAAAATATAAGGTAAAATAAGAGGAAAATATAGATTAAAAGGGAAGAGATATTTTAGCAGTTCTAAATTTTGGATCCCAATTAAAACAAACTATTACAGAAGACAATTGTGGACTGTATATTTGATGATACTAAGGAATTATTTTAGGTGTAATTATTTTTGTGATTTTAGGTGTAATAATGGTATTGTGTTTGTTGTACATTTAGGTTATTACAGAATACTGAGGGAACTCAGTTTTCAGAAACTAGTATATTTTAGCTTCTGGATATGATAATGTAAAATTATTATTTGGGTTGCTTATTAGTATATAAAATGACAAGGAAAAAGTTAATCAGAATTATGGAAATAAGAATAAAGATAAATTCCAAAATAGAGTGTTCATAGTTGCCCTCCCCTGCCCCACCTTTTGTCATGATTTCTCCTCCCACAGGAGAGAAAAAGATTATGTGTTGTGAAATACTTATGTCTTGTCCAAATTCTAGAAGCCATAATGAGACTTTGCAGTTGTAACTGTGCAGACCCACTCAAAAAAGGATGACAGAGCTATACTCAAAAAAGGATGACAGAGAAATTGAATGAAAACATAACACTTGATGGAAGGGGGAGATCATAGCACACAACGATGTAATTTAGTCCCCCAGTGACTTCCAAAGGGCCTTATCTGGTAGGTCAGATGATGTAGCACAAGTTCTTAAGTAGATGTCATACTAGTGTATGAGAAGCTAGGAATATCATAGTTTCAAAGAGCTTTGTCAGAACATCATGAATCAGAGGCTAGTAGTTGGAAGTGGGGGAATGCCTGTAATTTGGTAAGTGAAAAAAAATTTTTCCCTGTTCCTCCAGCTCATACACAGTTTCTTTCAATGGTGATTACAGATGACTATTAAAAATAAGGCTGTTCATATTTTGAAATTTTACCTATTACCAGACAAAGCAGGGAGAGGCAGGAAGTCAGAAACTGTTCAGTGTGTGAACTGAACTCCAGGATCCACGGCTGTAGGGAACCTGTTTGATTTTACACAGCATTGTATCCTCAACATCTGGTCTAGAATCTGGGTTATGGCAGACTTGCAGTAAATTCTGTTGCCTCCGTGATTATATGCATGCTGATGAGGGTGGAGACAAAGTGAAGGAAACAAATAAGAAAAAACAAATAGATATAAGCATTAACCACCTGGCCAGTCCCCCTTTTTTTTAATTAATGAGAGTCCTACAGCATAAATGCTCATTAATATTATCAGAATGGTTTACTACCTCGTGACCTTGATTTCAAAATTCTGTTTTTTAAAACTTTCCATTCCATTGCAGAACACCCAAAGAGTGAGAGACTTCTTGAATCATACTTGCTCAGTTTATCAACTTTCACAGAGGTTCCTACTTGCAAATTTAGCCTAATCATTTCCTCATCCATTCATCCTGTCAAAACATTTTTTTTTCTAATTTAGGACCTGACTTTGAAAATTTTCTAACTGTATAGTAATATAAAGATATACAATTGATCAAAGATAGTTTTTTTTTCTTCTCTTCTTGGATAGAAGTCAGGTGAGAAAATGAATTTGAATATTTAATATTTAAAATAGTATTGGGGGCAATACAAGTATGGGAAGACTTTCTATATAAAGTAAATCTAGATATGTTGGGGGGTGGCTTAATTACAGTAGCACATTTGGAACCTTAAATGAGGTTTCACCACTGGAAGAGAAGCGTTACAAGGAAGACAGAGACTGTAAATATATAATTAGAAAGTATCTTATTTTTTGAGAAATAGGTTGTAAAATAAAAACTAACAAAACATGGTTTAGTAAAAACTAAAAAAAAATTCAAGAGGCTGAAGTTATACCTATTGTAGTTATAGCTGTTGAAGAGAGTGATGTAGCAGCTTTATATTTAATATCAATACTATATTCATATATTAATTATTCATTCAATAAATATTTACTGGGTATATACTATGTGGCAGGTAGTTTTCCAGATGCTGGAGGGTGAATGAGAAAAACAAGGTACTTGCTGTGATTTTAATGTGATTCTAATTTTGGAATGTAGTATATGTCATCTAATCCTATTAATATATCTATGTGTGGGATTTCATTTGGCAAGCTAATGTTTTTGCTGTCCTGTTTATAAAATGGAATATTCAACATTGTCAAGATCAAGATGGCAATTTTTCCTAAGCTCATCTGTGTTGTGGTCTTGGTTAATGTTGCTATGAGAGTCAGCAAAAGTTTTTTTTAATTTTGAAAAGAACAAAGAAGGGTGGCAATTATATCATATAGCAGTATAACATAAAGCTGTGGAAATTAGTAGTATAGAATATTGGTACATGAGTGAACAAGTAGCTTAACAGAATAGAAAGTCTAGAAATAGGTATATTTGTATATGTATATATGTATGTTTCATATTTTACTCATATTTAAAAATATTCATTGACCTCAACTAGGTAATATATGTATAAATAAAAATCAACAAGAAATACCAAAGCCATGGGAAAATACAGTTCAATAAATGTCAAAAAGGCTATCATTATAACCTAAAAAATCATTATAATATAAAATTAGCTTCTTACCTCATACCATATAAAACTAAAATCTAAAATAAATTTAAAGTTTAAACATAAGGAAAAAACAACAGAAGATAATTAGGGGAATGAAGATTAAAACAATTATACCCTTAATTTTAGAAAAATTTAAATAGCTAATAAAAGCCATTGCTTGTGAACTTGTGGGAAAAGGCTACTCAGACACTAAAGAGGGAATATAAATTGAATCAGGCATTCTAGAAGGCAATTTGGCAGTATTATTTAAAACAAAAATTGTATTGACTTCAAGTAGGTAATTTCCCTTCTAAATATGTATCTTTGACAAAGGAGAGGAAAAAATAAGCTATGCAAAGACGTTTTTATTGGAACATTAATTGCAATACTAGAATACTGGATAGGACCTTAAAGTTCTTTTGTAGGAAATGACTAAATGATACCTACATTCCTACATTAGAGTTATACAAAGCACCTGAAAGAACAAGACCTATGGTCATTAATGTGGCTACTTCATTAATATATATTTTGAGTGGAAAAAAAGCAAATTTGTAAATACTCATTACAGGATAATACAATTTAAGTAAATAATGAGCATGCAAAGCACATGATATGTTTATTATGGTTTAATAAGCCAAGACATGAAAAAGGTCCAATGATAAAATAAAAAAGAGTAATGATCTATGTAATTGTGGTCAAGGGGAAGTTTCCTTGGATGTTAGAACTGGTGGAAGATGCATACATGCTGGCATGACTGCTTATACCCCACTCTGCTGAATGCAGCAAATATCCATTTCTGTGCTCCTCCATCAGTGGATTATCACTTCCAAGACTCTTCACTGAAAACCAAATTTCAAACTCTGGGGACAATTCTGCTTCTCCAGGAGTGTTTCCATCAGAAGGATCTTAGAGTGCATCAGAAAACTTTACTTACTTGCTCATTTGTATTCTTGATTTTGATATGTGTCTTCGGATATTTTTTGTTCTGGTTTATAGCAAATTGAAGTAAAAGAAATCTAAACCTAGAGTCATCTTTTCCAATTTTTGGATTTGTCTTCTTTTGGAGCTGACATAACAAAACACCATACACTGTGTAGCTTATAAACAAGAACTTATTTCTCACAGTTCTGTAAGATGGGAAGTCCAAGATGAAGACACAGGCAATTATGGTGTCCGGTGAGAGCTGGCTTCATGGTTTATAGACTTCCCTAGTCTTGCTGTGTCTTCACATGATAAAAGGGGAAAGAAAGTTCTCTTAGGTCTCTTTTAGAAGGGAGCTAATCCTATTCATGAGAACCCCATTCTCATGACCTAATCACCTCCCAAAAGCCCCACCTCCAAATATTTTCACCTTGAGGATTAGGTTTTAACATATGAATTTTGAGGGAATACAACTTTCAGTCTATGACAATATCTAGATCACTTTCGTGGCCTAGCTTACCTCATTTTTTTTTTAAATTTAATTTTATTTTTTTATACAGCAGGTTCTTATTAGTCATCCATTTTATACACATCAGTGTATACATGTCAAACCCAATCTCCCAGTTCATCACACCCCCCCACCCCCCCCCCGCGGCTTTCCCCCCTTGGTGTCCATATGTTAGTTCTCTACATCTGTGTCTCAATTTCTGTCCTGCAAACCAGTTCATCTGTACCATTTTTCTAGGTTCCACATATATGTGTTAATATACGATATTTGTTTTTCTCTTTCTGACTTACTTCACTCTGTATGACAATCTCTAGATCCATCCACGTCTCAACAAATAATGCAATTTCGTTCCTTTTTATGGCTGAGTAATATTCCATTGTATATATGTACCACATCTTCTTTATCCATTCATCTCTCAATTGGCATTTAGTTTGCTTCCATGACCTGGCTATTGTAAATAGTGCTTCAATGAACATTGGGGTGCACGTGTCTTTTTGAATTATGGTTTGCTCTGAGTATATGCCCAGTAGTGGGATTGCAGGGTCATATGGTAATTCTAGTTTTAGTTTTTTAAGGACCCTTCATACTGTTCTCCATAGTGGCTGTATCAATTTACATTCCCACCAACCGTGCAAGAGGGTTCCCTTTTCTCCACACCCTCTCCAGCATTTGTTGTTTGTAGATTTTCTGATGATGCCCATTCTAACTGGTGTGAGGTGATACTTCATTGTAGTTTTGATTTGCATTTCTCTAATAATTAGTGATGTTGAGCAGCTTTTCATGTGCTTCTTGGCCATCTGTATGTCTTCTTTGGAGAAGTGTCTATTTAGGTCTTCTGCCTATTTTTGGATTGGGTTGTTTGTTTCTTTACTATTGAGTTGCATGAGCTGTTTTTATATTTTGGAGATTAATCCTTTGTCCGTTGATTCATTTGCAAATATTTTCTCCCATTTTTAGGGTTGTCTTTTCATCTTGTTTATCGTTTCCTTTGCTGTGCAAAAGCTTTGAAATTTCATTAGGTCCCATTTGTTTATTTTTGTTTTTATTTCCATTACTCTAGGAGGTGGATCTAAAAAGATCTTGCTGTGATTTATGTCAAAGAGCATTCTTCCTATGTTTTCCTCTAAGAGTTTTATAGTGTCTGATCTTACATTTAGGTCTCTAATGCATTTTGAGTTTATTTTTGTGTATGGTGTTATGGAGTGTTCTAATTTCATTCTTTAACATGCAGCTGTCCAGTTTTCCCAGCACCACTTATTGAAGAGACTGTCTTTTCTCCACTGTATATCCTTGCCTCCTTTGTCACAGATTAGTTGACCATAGGGGCGTGGGATTTCTATCTTATTCATTGATCTGTGTTTCTATTTTTGTGCCAGTACCATATTGTCTTGATTACTGTAGCTTTGCAGTATAGTCTGAAGTCAGGGAGTCTAATTCCTCCAGCTCCGTTTTCTTCCCTCAAGACTGCTTGGCTATTCAGGGCCTTTTGGGACTCCATTCAAATTTTAAGATATTTGTTCTAGTTCTATAAAATATACCATTGGTAATTTGATAGGGATTGCATTGAATCTGTAGATTGGTTTGGGTAGCATAGTCATTTTCACAATATTGATTCTTCCAATCCAAGAACATGGTATATCTCTCCATCTGTTGGTGTCATCTTTAATTTTTTCCATCAGTGTCTTATAGTTTTCTGCATACAGGTCTTTTGTCTCCCTAGGTAGGATTATTCCTAGGTATTTTTTTCTTTTTGTTGCAATGGTAAATGGGAGTGTTTCCTTAATTTCTATTTCAGATTTTTCATCATTAATGTATAGGAACGCAAGAGATTTCTGTGCATTAATTTTATATCCTGTAACTTTACCAAATTCATTGATTAGCTCTAGTAGTTTTCTGGTGGCATTTTTAGAATTATCTATGTATAGTATCATGTCATCTGCAAACAGTGACAGGTTTACTTCTTCTTTTCCAATTTGGAGTCCTTTTATTTCTTTTTCTTCTCTGATTGCCATGGCTAAGACTTCCAAAACTATTTTGAATAATAGTGGTGAGAGTGGACATCCTTGTCTTTTTCCTGATCTTAGAGGAAATGCTTTCAGTTTTTCACCATTGAGAATGATGATTTTTGTGGGTTTGTCACATATGACCTTTATTATGTTGAGGTAGGTTCCCTCTATGCCCATTTTCTGGAGAGTTTTTATCATAAATGGGTGTTGAATTTTGTCAAAAGCTTTTTCTGCATCTATTGAGATGATCATATGGTTATTCTTCTTCAGTTTGTTAATATGGTGTATCACATTGATTGATTTGCATATATTGAAGAATCCTTGCATCCTTGGGATAAATCCCACTTCATCATGGTGTATGATCCTTATAATGTGTTGTTGGATTCTGTTTGCTACTATTTTGTTGAGGATTTTTGCATCTATATTCATCAGTAATATTGGTCTGTAATTTTCTTTTTTTGGAGTATCTTTGTCTGATTTTGGTATCAGGGTGATGGTGGCCTCATACAATGAGGTTGGGAGTGTTTGTTCTTCTTCAGTTTTTTGGAAGAGTTTGAGAAGGATGGATATTAGCTGTTCTCTAAATGTTTGATAGAATTCACCTGTGAAGCCATCGGGTCCTGGCCTTTTGTTTGTTGGAAGATTTTTAATCACAGTTTCAATTTCATTACTTGTGATTTGTTCATATTTCCTATTTCTTCCTGGTTGAGTCCTGGCAGGTTATACCTTTCTAAGAATTTGTCCATTTCTTCCAGATTGTCCATTTTACTGGCATAGAGTTGCTTGTAGTAGTCTCTTAGGATGATTTGTATTTCTGCAGTGTGTGTTGTAACTTCTTTTTCATTTCTAATTTTAGTTATTTGAATTCTCTTCCTCTTTTTCTTGATGAGTCTGGCTAATGGTTTATCAATTTTGTTTATCTTCTCAAAGAACCAGCTTTTAGTTTTATTGATCTTTGCTATTGTTTTCTTTGTTTCTATTTCATTTATTTCTGCTCTGTGATCTATGCTGGAGAATGTTCCGTGCGCACTTGAGAACAAAGTGTAATCTGCTGTTTTTGGATGGAATGTCCTATAAATATCACCTAAATCTATCTGGTCTATTGTGTCATTTAAAGCTTGTGTTTCCTTATTAATATTCTGTTTGGATGATCTGTCCATTGGTGTAAGTGAGGTGTCACATTCCCCCACTATTATTGTTTCACTGTTGATTTCCTCTTTTATAGCTGTTAGCAGTTGCCTTATGTATTGAGGTGCTTCTTTGTTGGGTGCACATATATTTATAATTGTTATATCTTCTTCTTGGATTGATCCATTGTTCATTATGTAGTGTCCTTCCTTGTCTCTTGTAACATTCTTTATTTTAAAGTCTATTTTACCTGATATGAGTATTGCTACTCCAGCTTTCTTTTGATTTCCATTTGCATGGAATATCTTTTTCCATCCCCTCACTTTCAGTCTGTATGTGTCCCTAGGTCTGAAGTGGGTCTCTTGTAGATAACATATATATGGGTCTTGTTTTTGTATCCATTCAGCAAGCCTGTGTCTTTTGGTTGGAGCATTTAATCCATTCACGTTGAAGGCACTGAATCTGAATGAGATCCTTGCTGGGTAGAGTAATCTTCGTTGTAGGTTTTTCGCTTTCATCACTTTAAGTATATCATGCCACTCCCTTCTGGCTTGTAGAGTTTCTGCTGAGAAATCAGCTGTTAACCTAATGGGAGTTCCCTTATATGTTATTTGTCATTTTTCCCTTGTTGCTTTCAATAATTTTTCTTTGTCTTTAATTTTTCCCAATTTGATTACTATGTATCTAGGCGTGTTTCTCCTTGGGCTTATCCTGTATGGGACTCTGTGCTTCCTGGACTTGGGAGGCTATTTCCTTTCCCATGTTAGGGAAGTTTTCGACTATAATCTCTTCAAATATTTTCTCGGGTCCTTTCTCTCTCTCTTCTCCTTCTGAGACCCCTGTAATGTGAATGTTGTTGCATTTAATGTTGTCCCAGAGGTCTCTTATGCTGTCTTCATTCTTTGCATTCTTTTTTCTTTATTCTCTTATGCAGCAGTGAATTCCACCATTCTGTCTTCCAGGTCACTTATCCGTTCTTCTGCCTCAGTTATTCTGCTGTTGATTCCTTCTGGTGTAGTTTTCATTTCAGTTATTGTATTGTTCATCTCTGTTTGTTTGTTCTTTAATTCTTCTTGATCTTTGTTAAACATTTCTTGCATCTTCTCGATCTTTGCCTCCATTCTTTTTCCGAGGTCCTGGATATTCTTCACTATCATTATTCTGTATTCTTTTTCTGGAAGATTGCCTATCTCCACTTCATTTAGCTGTTTTTCTGGGGTTTTATCTTGTTCCTTCATCTCGTACATAGCCCTGTGCCTTTTCTTCTTGTCTGTCTTTCTATGAATGTGGTTTTTTCCCTACAGGTTGCAGGATTGTACTTTTTCTTGATTCTGCTGTCTGCCCTCTGGTGGATGAGGGTATCTGAGAGGCTTGTGCAAGTTTCCTGATGGGATGGACTCTTGGTGGATATAGCTGGGTGTTGCTCTGGTGGGCAGAGCTCAATAAAACTTCAGTCTGCTTGCCTGCTGATGTGTGGGGCTGGATCCCCTCCCTCTTGCTTGTTCGGCCTGAGGTGACCCAATACTGGAGCCTACCTGGGCTCTTTGGTGGGGCTAATGGCCAACTCTGGGAGGGCTCACACCTAGGAGTACTTCCCAGACCTTCTGCTGCCAGTGTCCTTGTCTTCATCGTGAGAAAGAGCCACCCTCTGCCTCTGCAGGGAACCCCCCAAAACTAGCAGGTAGGTCTGGTTCAGTGTCTATGGGGTCACTGCTCCTTCCCCTGGGTCCTGATGCACACACTACTTTGTGTGTGCCCTCCAAGAGTGGAGTCTCTGTTTCCCCCAGTCCTGTCGAAGTCCTGAAATCAAATCCCACTAGCCTTCAAAGTCTGATTCTCTAGGAATTCCTCCTCCCATTGTCAGACCCCCAGGTTTGGAAGCCTGACGTGGGGCTCAGAACCTTCACTCCAGTGGGTGGACTTCTGTGGTATAAGTGTTCTCCAGTTTATGGTCACCCCCCCAGCAGTTATGGGATTTGATTTTATTGTGGTTGTGCCCCACCTACCATCTCAATGTGGCTTCTCCTTTGTCTTTGTATGTGGGGTATCTTTTTTGGTGAGTTCCACTGTCTTCCTGTCAATGATTGTTCAGCAGTTAGTTGTGATTCCAGTGTTCTCACAAGAGGGAGTGAGAGCACGTCCTTCTACTCCGCCATCTTGAACCAATTTCTAGCTTACCTCATATTTATTTATTTATTTTTTTTTTTTTGCGGTATGTGGGCCCCCCACTGCTGTGGCCTCTCCCGCCATGGAGCACAGGCTCCGGACCCGCAGGCCCAGTGGCCATGGCTCACGGGCCCAGCCACCCCACGGCACGTGGGATCCTCCCGGACCGGGGCACGAACCCGCGCTCCCTGCATTGGCAGGCAGACTCCCAACCACTGTGCCACCAGGGAAGCCCACGTCATATTTATTTTAAAATATTTTTAGCGGTATGGAAAGATGGACCCCAAAATCATAACAGTGGTTATATCTGGGAACTGGGATGAGTGTGAAAGGGGGCTATAAATCACAGTGGTAGTGGAAAAAATGGTCTTTACTTAAGTTTTGCTATATTGTTTTAACTTTTTGTTTTGGAATAATTATAAATTCATAATAAGTTGTGAAGATATTACAGAGGGGTCCCATGTTCCCTCTCCCAGTTTTTCCCAATAGATCTGTGAATTTTTACACTAACTCTAGCATAGTATCAAACCTAGGAATTTGATATTGGTACAGTATGTGTGTCTAGTTGTGTCATTTTATTACATGTGAAATTCATGTAACTACCACCATTTTTTGCTTTATTTTTTAAAATTAGACCACATGTATTTATGTTACTTGAACAATTAATTTTAAAACGATGATGAAAATTACTGTGATCTCAATTCATTCATTCTTTTATTCAACAAACAGTGACTACATTTCTTCAATGGTTTGGCTCTGTCATAATTAATTTAACCAATTCTCTATTCTTAATCATTACCAATTTATTATCCTCTTTGCTTTGGTCCAGTCAGTTTTCTTGTTGCACCTCTAATAAACTCCTTCCCCTTTCAGGGACTTTGCATCTGCTGTTCTCCCTGACCTTTTCCTTGGTTCTCTTGGTATTCACAAGATTCAGATCTTCTCAGAAGTCACTTCTTGAGGATAGCCCTTCCTAACCACCCTGTCTATTCAACTCCATTTGAGCTATGCACTCACTTAGCAAAGCCTTGTGCATTCTGTCTAACGTATCTTGTCCACTTTTCTTGTCATTATCTCCTTATTCTTTAATTTTTTCTTCAGTGCACTTAATTTCTCCATGAGTTATAATATGTATTTTTTTATCATGTTTTTCCTTTTAGATTATATGTTTTGTAAGGACAGGGACCTTGGTCTATCTTATTCATCAAGTGTCTGGCACAGAGTAAGCACACAGAAATATTAAAGTAAATAAATAGCTTTGTTTTGAGCATGGTGTTACCTAAGACTTTATAAGAAAGAGGAAGAAACTTGTGTAAAAATTGAGCTTCACCAAAAGCAGTAAATGAATATTACAGGAGAAAAACTCTGGTGGCAAGGAAGAATGGGAAACAATTGAATCAAGGTCATAAAGGGAATTAGTTTTTTAAGGATGAAAGAAGGAAGGCAACAATACTGGGTTAATCTAAGGAAAGTAGGAGTCAGATGATTTGGTGAAAGTAGGGCAGAATGTGTTTAGTTAAGAGTTTGAAAAAAAGGAAGAAATGCTAGCAACAGCCCATGTATCTATTAATATATCATCAACTATGATCCAGCTAAGACAGATAATTTAATTGGAAGTTTAGCAAATGCTTGATTAACCAGCTCTCTTGATCTATTTCTTTTAAAATCCACTTGACTACTTTTCTAGTTACTAGAAGTCAGGTAATGAACGAGAATTACTGGAGTATAGACTGGAAAAGTTTTGCTGGAAGGGGTAGTCAGAAGATATCTGGAACCAGAATTGCTGTAGTAGTCATGAAATTTCCTTCCCACTAGTCATGAATGCTTTCATCCCACTTGTATTGGATTAAAGGCACTTTAAGAAAAGTAGTACTGTCAAGGACAGAAATATAAAATGTATCACTGATGAGCACTCATAGTTTGATTGTACGGTACAAATTCATTAGAACTACGTCAATCTAAATACCTGATTGAGGTGGATTTGCAATGTGGCTAATGAAGCTTAAGTTACAGGACTCCTCGTTTATACCAAGTGTTTTCCAAGGACCTAGGAAGGACTCTAGGAAGAATCCTAGCAATGTATTTACATGGTAATTTGATATTATAAGATATGTTGAAATACTGTATTTTAAACATAATGGGTTAAGATCTTTGTCTCCACTTTAACTTTTCCTCTGTCATACTTTTGTTGGATGGTGTTACTGTGTTCATGAGCATTTTTGGTGCTAACTAAGGGAAATTGAGTTGGGATACATTTTGTTGGATTTAGTAGGATATTTTTTTTAGGTAGTTTGCAGTCATACTGTGTATTAATTTACTGCTATCCATTCTGACACAGTAAGGGCTTCCAAGAATACTCCACATGCTCAGTTTTATATCTTACCTAGTGAAGTGACTGAAGATGAAGGAACAAAGGTCCTATTGTGATATAAACATGTTTTATGGCACCTGGCACCAGAAGAATGTGTATAGTGGGGAGATACAAATTTGAAATTTATGAAGTCAGAATCTATTGTTTCAAAAATTTTTCCAGTCATTGGATGTACAAAGATATAAGCATGGGATTTGGTTCTTAGTGCTACCTAAGCAAAACAGATGTTTCATCCTGTCTGGAGTATATAAATAAGAATAACATACAGAGTACACAATTAGAGATGAATTACACCTTTTCCTTTTTTGATCAGAATGAAAAGAAATAAAATTGATCAGAATTCTTGGTTTCATAGAACAAAAACACATAGAAGTACTATGAACAAATAGTATGTTTATGCATGATATAACCTGTTTTATGAGTCACAGATCACAATATTGGGTCACCTTATGGAATACCTGACACATCTTCTGGTAATTCCAGATGAAACAACACCAAAATTTTACTGACATGGAGAAACAGCCAGAAAAAAAGAAATGTTACAGTGACAAAATGTCATGTATTAATAAGTCAAGGTAGTGTATGAGCAAGTTGATTACACACTTATGTAGCTCAATACACAATGGCAGCAATTTAAAATTGTTTCAAGATTGTCCTTATGTGTGCCTTAAATTCAGAATAATTTTGTATATACTTTAAGAATTATTGATTATACCAAAAATATCCTCATACATGCCAAAAACGTATACCTCTTTGTTGCCCCCCAAAAAAGATAAATGAAGATGTTCAAAATGTCAAAAAAACTTTAACATGAAAACTAAAAACCAATGATGGTCAAAAATTATGAAAATAAGGAAAAGAATCACTCTTGCTAAGAAAATGCAAATTTTAAAATGAGAAGAGAACTGGTAAAGAGAATTATGAGATAAGAAAATATTTGCAAATCATATATCTGACAAGGGATAATATCCAAAATATGTAAAGCATGCATACAATTCAATAGCAAACAAAAAATCCAGTTAAAATGGGCAGATTGGGAATTCCCTGGTGGTCCACTGGTTAGGACTCTGCACTTGCACTGTTGAGGGCCCAGGTTCAATCCCTGGTCGGGGAACTAAAATCCCACAAGCTGTACGATGTGGCAAAAAACACACAAAGAAGACAGAGGAACTGAATATTTCCAAAGAAATATTTTTGGAAATTTTTGGAATTTTTCCAAAGAGGACACACCAATGACCAATACACACATGAAAATGTGCTCAACATCACTAATCATCAGGGAAACGCAAATCAAAACCACTTTGAGACATCACCTCATACCTGTTAGAATGACTATCATCAAAAAGAAAAAAGACCATAGGTGTTGGCAAGGACGTGTGGAAAAGAGGACCCTCATGCACTTTTGGTGGAGAGTGAATTGGTTCAGCCACTGTGGAAAACAGTGTGGAAGTTCCCCAAAAAAGTAAAAATTGAACTATGATATGATCTAGCAGCTATACTTCTGGATAGCATGAGAAAATAAAATTACTTTCTCAAAGAGATAGTTGCACTCCCATGTTCATTGCAACATAGCTACAGTAGCCACGATATGGAAACAGCCTATGTGTCTGTCAACAGATGAATAGATAAAGAAGATGTGATATACGTGTACACACACACACACACACACACAGTGGAAAGCCATGAGAAAGAAGAATATCAAAGACATACTGTTGTTTGAGGCAGTATGGATGTACCTACCAGTGGGTATTATGCTAAGTGAAATAAGCCTAACAGAGAAAGATAAATACTGTATGATCTCACTTTTATGTGGAATCTAAAAAAGCCAGACTCATAGAAGCAGAGACTAGACTGGTGATTACTAGTGGGTGGGGGAAAGAGGAGATGCTGGTCAAAGAGTACAAACTTCCAGCTGTATGATGAATAAGTTCTGAAAAAAACTGTAAAAAACACAAATACATGGAGGCTAAACAGTGCACTACTAAATAACCAAGAGATCACTGAAGAAATCAAAGAAGAAATGAAAAAATATATAGAAACAAATGACAATGAAAACACTTTAACCCAAAACCTATGGGAGGCAGAAAAAGCAGTTCTAAGAGGGAAGTTTATAGCAATTTAATCTCACCTCAAGAAACAAGAAAAATCTCAAATACAATACAAATGGCAATCTAACCATACACTTAAAACAACTAGAGAAAGAAGAACAAAGAAAACCCAAAGTCACTAGAAGGAAAGAAATCACAAAGATCAGAGCAGAAATAAATGAAATAGAGATGAAGAAAACAATAACAAAGATCAATAAAACTAAAAACTGGTTCTTTGAGAAGATAAACAAAATTGATAAACCTTTAGCCAGACTCATCAAGAAAAAAAGGGAGAGGACGCAAATCAACAAAATTAGAAATGAAAAAGGAGAAATCACAATTGACACAGCAGAAATACAAAGGATTATAAGAGACTACTACAGAAAACGATATGCCAATAAAATGGACAATCTGAAAGAAATTGACAAATTCTTGGAAGGGTACAATTCTTCCAGACAGAACCAGGAAGAATTAGAAAATATAAACAGACCTACTACAATTAATGAAATTGAAACTGTGATTAAAAATCTTCCAACAAACAAAAGCCCAGGACCAGATGGCTTCACAGGCAAATTCTATCAAACATTTAGAGACGAGCTAACACCGATCCTCCTCAAACTCTTCCAAAAAATTACAGAGGGAGGAACACTTCCGAATTCATTCTACAAAGCCACCATCACTCTGATACCAAAACCAGAAAAAGAAATAACAAAAAAGAAAATTATAGACCAATATCACTGATGAACATAGATGCAAAAATCCTGAACAAAATACTGGCAAACAGAATCCAATAGCACATTTAAAGGATGATACACCATGATGAAGTGGGATTTATCCCAAGGATGCAAGGAGTCTTCAATATACACAAATCAATCAATGTGATACACCACATTAACAAATTAAGGAATAAAAACCATACGACCATCTCAATAGATGCAGAAAAAGCTTTTGACAAAATTCAACATCAATTTATGATTAAAAACTCTCCAGAAAATGGGCATAGAGGGAACCTACCTCAACATAATAAAGGCCATATATGACAAACCCATAGCAAGTATCATACTCAATGGTGAAAAACTGAAAGCATTTCCTCTAAGATCAGGAACAAGACAAGGATGTCCACTCTCACCACTCTTATTCAACATAGTTTTGGAAGTCCTATCCACAGCAATCAGAAGAAAAAGAAGTAAAAGGAATACAAATTGGAAAAGAAGAAGTAAACTGTCACTGTTTGCCAATGACATGATACTATACATAGAAAATCCTAAAAATGCCACCAGAAAACTACTAGAGCTAATCAATGAATTTGGTAAGGTTGCAGGATACAAAATTAATGCACAGAAATCTCTGCCATTCCTATATTACCAACAATGAAAAATCTGAAAGAGAAATTAAGGAAACACTCCCATTTACCATTGCAAGAAAAAGAATAAAATACCAAGGAATAAATCTGCCTAAGGAGGGGAAAGACTTGTACTCAGAAAACTATAAAACACTGATGAAAGGAATCAAAGATGACATAAACAGGTGGAGAAATATACCATGTTCTTGGATTGGAAGAATCAATATTGTGAAAATGACTATACCACCCAAAGCAATCTACAGATTCAGTGCAATCTCTATCAAACTACCAATGGCATTCTTCACAGAATTAGAACCAAAAATCTTACAATTCATATGGAAACACAAAAAGACCCCAAGTAGCCAAAGCAATCTTGAGAAAGAAACATGGAGTTGGAGAAATCAGGCTCCCTGACTTCAAACTATACCACAAAGCTACAGTAATCAAGACAGTGTGGTACTGGCAGAAAAATGGAAACATAAATCAATCGTACAGGATAGAATTCCCAGAGATAAACCCACGCACATATGAGCACCTAATTTACGACTAAGGAGGCAAGAACATACAATGGAGAAAAGACAGCCTCTTCAGTAAGTGGTTCTGGGAAAACTGGGCAGCTACATGTAAAAGAATGAAATCAGAACACTCCCTAACACCATACACGAAGATAAACTCAAAATGGATTAAAGACTTAAATGTAAGACCAGACACTATAAAACTTTTAGAGGAAAACATGGAAAAAACACACTTTGACATAAACCACAGCAAGATCTTTTTTGACCCACTTCCTAGAGTAACAGAAATAAAAACAAAAATAAACAAACGGGACTTAATTAAACTTAAAAGCTTTTGAACAGCAAAGGAAACGATAAACAAGACAAAAAGACAACCCTTAGAATGGGAGAAAATATTTGCCAGTGAAACAACAGACAAAGGATTAATCTCCAAAATATACAAACAGCTCTTGGAGCTCAATATCAAAAAAAACAAACAATCCAGTTAAAAAATGGGTGCAAGATCTAAATAGACTTTTCACTAAAGAAGACATACAGATGGCCAAGAGGCATATGAAAAGATGCTCAACATCACTAATTATTAGAGAAATGCAAATCAAAACTACAATGAGGTATCACCTTATGCTGGTCAGAATGGCCATTATCAAAAAAACTAGAAACAATAAATGCTGGATAGGGTGTCGTGAAAAGGGAACCCTCCTGCACTGTTGGTGGGCATGTAAATTGATACAACCACTATGGAGAACAGTATGGAGGTTCCTTAAAACACTAAAAATAGAACTACTGTATGACCCAGCAATCCCACCACTAGGCATATACCCTGAGAAAACCATAATTCAAAAAGAGACATGCACCACAATGTTCATTGCAGCACTATTTACAATAGCCAGGGCATGGAACCAATCTAAATGTCCATCGACAGATGAATGGATAAAGAAGATGTGGCACATACATACAATGGAATATTACTCAGCCATAAAAAGAAATGAAATTGAACTATTTGTAGTGAGGCGGATGCACCTAGAGTCTGTCATACAGAGTGAAGTAAGTCAGAAAGAGAAAAACAAATACTGTATGCTAACGCATATATATGGAATCTAAAAAAAAAAAAATGGTACTGATGAACCTAGTTGCAGGGCAGGAATAAAGAGGTAGACGTAGAGAATGGACTTGATGACGTGGGGTGGGAGCACGAAGCTGAGGCGAAGTTGAGAGTAACATCAACGCATATACACTACCGAATGTAAAATAGTTGGCTGGTGGGAAGCAGCAGCATAGCACAGGGAGATTGGCTTGGTGCTTTGAGATGACCTAGAGGGGTTGGATAGGGAGGATGGGAGGGAGGTTCAAGAGGGAGGGGATATGGGGACATGTGTATGCATATGGCTGATTCACTTTTTTGTGCAAGAGAAACTAACATGATATTGTGAAGAAACTGTACTCCAATAAAGATCTATTAAAAAATATAGTAAAATAAAAAGATGAATAAGTTCTGGAAACCTAATGTATAGCATAATGATTATAGTTAATAATGCTGTATTATATACTTGAAAGTTGCTAAGCGAGTAGATTTTAAATGTTCTTACCATAAAAAAGAAATGGCAATTATGTAACCATGTATGATAACTATGTAACCCAGGTATTAGCTAACCCTATGGTGGTAATCATTTTGCAATATATAAATGTATCAAATCAACACACTGTACACCTTAAACTTACACAGTGTTACATGTCAATTATATCTCAGTAAAGCTAGTGGAAAAAAGAGAAAATTTTGAGAATGAAGATACATCCAAACGACAGGGGGTACCCAGAAAGGAGACAGCAGTAATGATAAAGAAAAACATATGTATGGTCAAAACAGAACATGAACTTTTGTTGTTGTTGATAAGTATTGTGATCTTCAATAAGTATCATAATGAGGATAAATTTACTCAGCACTCTTTAATTAATAATGGCTTGTTTATTCACAATCATGGTCTTAAAAATATTTATAGAGAATCAAAGAATATATAATGGCAAAAAAGTTTATTCTCAAACAGATTATTTGGAAAAATATGGAAATATGTCAGACTCTTACCAGATATTTGGTAGTCTATTCCAACTCTAAAACTTGCTTATACTTTTGTTTATCAGCTGTTTATAAACAAGACAGACAATGTAAACATTAGATTGATCTTCAGACTAGATGAATGCTTTTATAGCCCTTAAAAGTCATGAAGACAGTGGTCAGAGAAAACTGTATTTACTTGGATTTTGAAAATCAAATGAAAATTCACTAGACTAGTATCTTGAACATGCAAGACAGAACATTCAGTTCTATTTTTAAAAAAAATATTTATTTATTTTATTTCTTTAGGTTGAGCCAGGTCTTAGTTGTGGCATGCAGGCCCTTTAGTTGGCCCCATGCAAGCTTCTTAGTTGGTATGTGGACTCAATTGTGGCATGCATGCGGGATATAGTTCCCCAACCAGGGATCGAACCCAGGCCCCCTGCATTGGGAGCACGGAGTCTTACCCATTGGACCACCAGGGAAGTCCCCATTTAGTTCTATTCTGAAGTGCTAAAAGGAGTAGTTGTGTCTATTATGTTTTCAAGTAAATGAGATTTACTCTTCATAAGGAAAGATGCAGAGGGGCCTAAGTAATGGAAATACGATAATGGTTGAAATTGATCAATATTTTGCAGAAGCACTTTTTTAAAAATTCCAAAGTGAAACAAAATGATTTATTTATCCCAAAGGGTTTATAAGGAATTAAACAAAATAATTGGAAAGCATGGATAAAATGAACCAATAAATCTAACAGATAAAGCAGACACTAAACAGTATTATTCTAGTTTCTATGTTGGATGTGACAAACACTAATTAGTTGATAATTACTGTGCACTACTATTATAATGTGAAACCCTCTGAGCAATTTTGAACTCTCTTGCCAACTGAAAATTATCTATCAGTGATTTTTTTCACCAAATAAATCTCTTTGGGATGACTGTAAAATGTCCTTTAGCAACATTTGTGGTCTGTCACATGACTGAAAGCTGATGATAAAGGGCTGCATGCCCTCTTTGTGAACATTAACAAGTAGGCAGCATGTGTATAACGTGCTCTTATTTCCTCATTCTCATCAAAGAAAAAAGCTGCATTTATGGTCCCTGAGGCTACTGCCAATTTTGAATATTTTATAATAGTAATAGGTTTTCTTTTTTCATTTGAAGTATTGTGCATACATGCCAACTCCTTTTAATATAACTGTAATGAGATGATCTGCCTCTTGTAAAATGATGCAAGTCCTGGAACATTGCTACAACAACATTTTAAAGAACCTAAAATATATTTTCAAATACATGGGAAGGAAGCCTATGCATAAATAAAATGCAAACAATTTAATCAAAAATTTACCAAAGCTCAGTAGTTCATTTTAAATTACAACTTACACAGACATTTTTAAAACATTTTAGGAAAAAAATGAGAAATTATAGGCTTCTGATTTGGGTGTGTATGAAAGATATCTTCTTCTGTGTATTTACATTTATTCAGTAAAGAATTTCAAGGAAATCAAGTAAAAATAAGTCAAAGCTAAAAAAATTATAAAATCAAGGGATGTCATTGTTAGAAATTATTTTGAGATCAAGAATAAATTGTAAAAACTTCTCATGATATCAAAGGTAGCAATCTGATAACAGGAGAGAGAAATTTTGAAAAACCGTAATGATAGGCTCTTTTATTATTTCTTTATGCATTTAAACATAGGGAATGAATCACATACATTAGAAAAAAACATTAGAAAATGTGAATATCTTTCTATTTTGATTGCATTATTCACTACATAAGAAAATTTTAAATGCTGAGAAATAGTGTACTTCATATATTAAAATGTTTGATTTTTTCTCAAATGTGACTACAATCTAAAAATTCTTAAAAGTATATCAGTTATAAGTTGTAAAACTAAACTATTTAAACTATTAATAATAAAAAACAAAATTCATTCAACCATGATGTTCTCTCTAAAGCAAATTATAACAAAATTATTGACTTACAAAGAGATAATCTTAAAAGTGTCCAACATTTTAGGATAAAAATATTATTGGTAGATAATTAATTCAATCAATAGATTATTTTCTGGGTTTTTTTGTGTGTGATACTTATGTTACTTGCCGATTTTTAAAAATTGTGATTTGCAATAATTTCTTTAGATAAATATTCCTATCCATGCCTAATCTTGTGTTCAAAATTTTATATTTATCTTAAAAAGATCAATCTCTAAACTTTATAAGCTTCAGGCACTATAAAACCATCAACTGGTTGTAATTTCAGTGCTAACAAGTAAAAAATGAAAATTGCTGCTCACAACTTGTGCTTGCTTTAATCATGAAGTAACATTTTACAGACAAAACATGCAAACTAACTGTTGGCTATGGAACAGAAGTCAGTGCAGGATATAATCCCTGAGAGAGCAAAGATATATATGATTCTCACCCTAGAAGCACTTTCTGGACAATGGCACAAGGAAGTGGAGCCCAGTGTATGGCAGTCTCACTCAGGAGGGGATGATTAAAGTTTGAGGCTGCAGAGGGGGGCTGTAATTTTCAGGACAGGGATCAGAGAGGAGGCCAACTGTTCAAGCTATGCATTCATAGGGTGAGAACAGCAGAGAATTGGGAAACTGCAAACCAAGTGGAAATTCCATTGGTCATAAATTTAGGGGAGATGTAGGAATTCCAAAATAATTGGAGTGGAGAGACCACTAAACTCTCAGAGCATTCAGTTGAGACAGCAGAAAAGCCATGCCTGAGGAGAAGAGTACTCTAGCCTTAGAATATGGGCTTCTTTTTAGATTCACACTTTAAAAATCTTTTTTAAAAGCCTCAAAAGGACAAGTTAACCTGCTATTAAATCAGCTTCCTGCCAAAATAAGATGCAACGCCATTCACAGTCATCATGTAGTATCCATAATGTTCAACATCCAATCAAAAATGAAGCAGAAAAACATGAGCTTTTAAAAGGAAAACAGTCAATAATACAGATTCAAAGAATACAGAAATTACTAAATTAGCAGATTAAATCTTTAAAACAGTAATTATAAGTATGTTTAAGGATTTGTGAAAAAGATAAAACTTAAGGAAAAAGAAAGATGGAGAATATTAATAGAGAAATAGAAACTATAGGAAAGGTCCAAATGAAATTCTAGAAATGAGAATTAAGATATCTGAAAATAATCAGTGCCTAGGATTTAAAAACTGGTGGTGCAGAAGAAAAGATTATAAACTTGTGGACAAGTAAGAAGAGACCATGCAAACTAAATCACAGAGATAAAAGGCTGAAAAACAACAAACTGTCAGAGACCTGTGGAAAAATATCAATCAATCAAATACATATGTAATTAGAGACCCAGAAGGAGTGGCGATAGATACTGTGTTAAGAAAATTCATTGAAAATATGACAGAAATTTTTCAAATTTGATGAAAAATAACCCCCCAGATCCAAGAAGCTCAGTGAACCTATAGGAGAATAAAAACAACAAAAATAATTAATAGGCATATCACACACAAACGCCTGAAAATCAAAGAGAAAGAAAAAATCTTACAAGTAGCAGAGGAAAAATAAACACATAACATTGACAGGAACACAGGTAAGAATAAAAGCTGATTTCTTGTTAAGAATACTGTAATCCAGATGGCAATGGAAGTGCATCATTAAAGTGAAGAAAGGAAAAAAAAAGGAAACTGCCAACCTAGAATTCTATATTCAGCTAAACTATTCTTCAGAAATTACGGTGAAATAATGACATTTTAGGAAAACAAAAACTGAAGAATGTGTCTGCAGCAGACTAACCAGCAGACTAAGAAGTAGTAAAGGAGGTTCTTCAAGCCAAAGAAAGATGACACTATATGAATATTGAGGTCTACGCAAGGGAAAATACAGCATCAGAAATTATAAATATGTGGTAAAATAAGGTATTTTTCTTGTTTTTAGAAACTTTTACAAAATGTTTTAAAGTAAATTAATAATAGTGTATTGTGAAGTCCATAACATATGCAGACATAAAATGAATGCTTAAATTAGCACAAAATATAAAAGAGTGGTAAATAGAATTGTGCCATTGTAAGTTTATTAAACTGTATGTAAAGTGGTATATGTTTATTCCTGATAGACATCCTTGACATCTTAGAGCCTCACAAGGTTCCAAAGGCCTAGCTATAAGGTCCCCTACTCTCGCACCCAGTAGAAAATTCTCCCCGCCTGGTTGGTTTCCCTATCAGCTGGACCACTTGCACCCTACCAAGTCTTAACCTAATAAGTTTAATTTCTCTGCCAGTCCACAGATTTATTCAACCAAGCCAATCACATTCTCCTGCAGGAGCCAAGTGTCATCCACACTCTTGTCACCACAAAGCCATGGCCTGTGCTGGTTCACTCTGCTCCTGAGTGCAATCCCTTGCAGCCCTGCATGGCTTGCAGTGTTCACCTCTCCTGAGGCTATGGGTATATGTAACTAAAAATTTCTTGCCAGTCTTATATGTCCAGTATTTAGGTTTAATATGTTTTGCCATCTTGTAGTATTTAGGGCAGGGGATCCCTCATATGCTATGGTAAAAAATATTTGAATATTTAATTGATGCAAAGAAGACAGGGAAAGAAGAAAAAAAGAATATATTGGACAGATTAAAAGAAAACAGCAAGATAGTAGAACTAAATGCACTCAAATCAATTACAGTAAAGATAAATTGATTAAATCTTTGGTTTAAAGGTATACAATGTTGGGTTTGATTAAAAGCAAGAAAGAATGACATACTTCTTAAAAGAGATATATTTTAATAAAATGTTACTGATAGGTTAAGAGTTAAAATGAATTAAAAAAGGTAGACAAACATTAATCATAAGGAAACTAGAGTGGCCATGTAAATAGTATCAAAATATACTTCAATATAAATTATATTATCAGAGATAAAGAAGGCTATTATATACATTATGATGAATGAATAAATGCATCAAGAGACTTAACAATCTTAAAGATGTATGTGTTTAATAATATGCCTTTAAAATAATGAAGCTGAAAATGACAGAATTTAAATGAGTAAAAGACAAACCCAGAGCCATTTATGGAGATTTTAATGTTCTTCTGTTAGTATTTGAAAGAAAAAAATATAGCCAAAAAAAGGAAAAAAATAGTAAGTGTATAGAATATCTGAAATAAAACAATCCGCTTTAAAACTGCAGAATTCACTTTTTTTCAAGTGTACATGGAACATTCACCTTGATGGACCCTATGCTGGGTCATAAACTGCCTTAAATTTCAGAAGACTGTAATATTAAAGAGTATGTTCTATGACCACAATTGAATTAAATTAAAAATCAATAACAAAAAGCTATGGGAAGTCTCAAATGTTTAGAAATAAAAAAATATATACTTCTAAATAACCAACGGATCAAACATGATATCACAAGTGAAAGTGAAAATATTTTGGACTAAATGATAATGGAAACCTGTCAAAATTTGTTGGGATATAGATTAAAAAGAGCTTATGAGGAAATTTATCTCTCTAAATGTTGTATTATAAACCAACAAAATTTTTTAAGTCAATGGTCTAAGTTTCTACCTTAAGTTAGAGAAAGAAGAACAAATTAAAAAGTAATTTAGTAAAATGAAGAAAATAATAAAAAGTAGAGATCAATGAACTAGAAAACAATAGAGAAAATCAATGAAATATGAATTGTTTGAAAACATCAATAAAATTGTCACTCCTGACTAAAATGATCAAGAAAAAAGAATACCCCAAAGATAAACATCAGAAATTAAAAAGGCAGCAAAACTGTGACCCTAAATTTATAAAATACTTAATATAGATTATTATGAAAAGTTTATGCCAATAAATGTGACAATTCAGATGAAATGAACAAGTACAAAATTGACACAGAATAAATAAAAATTAGAATAGCTTCATATTTGTAAAAGTAATCATATACATGATTAAAAACTTCCCAAAAAGAAACCTTCAGGCCCCGATGGATTCCCTGGTGAATTCTATTAAACATGTGAGAAAGAAAAGAAAAGAAAAAAAAAAAAAAACCTTAAACCCTCCATCACATCATATACAAAAATTAATTCAAAATAAATCATACAACTAAGCATAAAAGCTCTAATTACAAAGCTTGTAAGGAAAAAATGGGAAAAATGCCTTCCTGACCTTGAGGTAGGCAAATATTTTTTAGGAATCAAAATCACAAATAATAAAAAAAATTATAAATTACATTTCATCAAACCTCAACAAAAGTATCACTAAAACTAAATAAGCAATTAACTGAAATAAAATATTTGTAATGCCTATAAATGACAAAGGATTTGTTTTCAGAAAAATATAAACCACTCCTACAAACAACCTCATATTAAAAAAGGCCAAAGACTTAAAAAGACATTTCAGGAAGGAAGCTGTACGTGGAGCAGATAAGCATAAGTGCTCACCAATAATAGTGATTTAGGAAATGCAAACTAAAGCCACATGACATATTATATTGGTGGTTAAAATAAAAAAGATTGACACCATTCAGTACTGATAAGAATGAAAAGGAACCAGGAATCATACACTGCTGGTGGAAGTATAAAATGGTACAGCCATTTTGATAAAAAGTTTGGCATTTTCTTATAAAGTTAAACATACACTTCTGCTATTACCCAGAAATTCCATACTAGTTATTTACCCAAGAAAACTCCAAACATATATTCACCAAAGGACATAACAGTAATGTTTATAGCAGTCTTATTGAAAGTAGACCAAACCTGGATGCAACCTAAATGCTTTTCAATCAGAAAAATATATAAACTAAATGTGGTATATTTATACAATGAAATAGTACTTAAACACACAGTGACATCAATACAACTTAAAAACAATAAGCAAGGTACCAAAAAAGTACAAATTATATGATTCCATTTATATGAAATTTTGTAACAGGTTAAGTCTGGTGTAAATTAGAATAGTAGTAGTTCATACAGGTGGAGTGGAGGTTGACTGGGGAGGGAATTTCTTGGGTTGATGGAAATACTTTTTTTTCTTGGTATCTATGTGGGGTACATGGATGTGTGCTTGTAAATTGCATCAAGATGTTACACTTAAGATCTGTGCATTTCACTGTTGTAAATTACACCTCATTAAAAAGTGTTGCTCATTTTATAGGTCAGTAATTTTCTGATTTTCAAAAAATTTTAATCAATAATTCTGAAATTAAAATCTTGACAGTCTCTGAAGATAAAATGGTTTTAGTGCAGTTAAATTTCCTTGACATTGTCTTAAGTGCTTCATAGGAAAAGTTTATGATCTTGAGAATATATGCGGTTTTTGCTCTATAGTGTTGTCTGATTTGTTGAAACATTCACAACACGTTTATTTAGTTGTCCATTAGGAAAATGCAATGTTCCACTTTGAGGAATGATTTTATACTGCTCTGGACCCAGCAATTATCACAATTCTAAACAAACATGTTCTGTTGGCTTAATCCCCAATTCTAATACAGTGCTACACTAGAAATAACTATATGGTGTGTAAGCTTAATATTCATTCCATCGCTTTGTGGCACTTGAGCTTCATGCATTTGGAGACGCCTTTCTGATGTCAAATGTTATTTTTAGTTTTCCCAAGCAGCCGTTGCTTGGAGGACTGGCAAAAGGAAGCTATTCTGACAATTTGGCTGAACTCATGGAAATTTCAGCCTTGTCCAGATGGTGAGTCTCAGCTGTTGTGTGAAACAGGTAAAGGCACCATTTTAAATGCTGTTGGCAGTTTTCCTGAGCCTTGACAACAGGTGTTCCAGATTTCCTTTTTCTAAAATGTCCTCCAAAATTACAAATTATAAGACATTATGTTTGTTTTGAAAACAAAGGAACCTTTTCCCACCAGAGTGATAAGCAATTGTGATTACTTTAATCATATTGTCAGAACTCTACCTCTAAATTCTATATGATTGAGGTAAGGTGCAACTTGATTTATTTTTTCACTAAGATATAGTTATGCAAGGAATATGGAAAGTACAATTCATTATTATGATAGAACTGTCAAAAATGATAGACCCTTGGCATGCAATGCAATGGCAAGAGAGGGACATTTATGGACTGTATCCACAAAGTGCTTTGGTCAGGCTCAGAGGGACTTTTGTGTATGTGTGTTGACATCACAGCCAAGCACTGAGCTATGTCAATTTTGCACAATTGATTTGTATTTGTCATTTTAATCACCAAAATTACCAGCCCTATTCCAGTTATCTGGGTCATTAAAGTGATGGAATTAGATTGACTACTCTTGATCTGATTGCTCACTAGGAAATTGATCTTCAAAGAGACAATCCAGGCTACTGTGACAGCAAACCATGATAATGGGATGATAAACAGTTGTGAATTGGGAGTTGTTCCCAAGAGGCTAGAGTTTTTGCTCAGGAAAGAGTCATGGGACTTTTGAAATGTCTCATGGAAATTAACAAACTAAGAATTTGCCACTTTTATGGAATCATTGCTTAATACAACAAACTAGCTAAATACTTCAATAAAAATGTGAACAATCCACTCTCAGACCTTTTATTTTTCTTCTTTATTAGACTCACTATTTTGTGGAGTTCAAATAAAATTTCAAGAAAATATTTCTTAGGCTACTAGCTGATTTTTACTTTCAAACTCAAGGAAGCCAGGGGAAAAAAAGACAATTAGTAAAATATCCAACAGATGGAGTGACTTAAAAGGAAGCTCTTGGGAGAAGTATTTTCCAGGTTTGGAGGATGTAGTTACTAATAATAAATCTTTATTTCTTGTTGATTTCTCTCAAATTGCCTTTTTCCCCATATTCTCATATACCTCTTCACTGCTGGCTTGCTGTGTACATCCTCTAAATTACCCTGATATATGTGCTGTTTCTCTTTCTGAAACAATCCATCTGCCATAATTGTCGAAATTTCATCTGCTAGCACAGTTGTTATTTGTCTCTCACCCTCTTCACCTTGGCTGTTCTTGCATGTGGATATGGATGCTTTCTTTACTGCTGTGCTTCTATCTTTAGGGACAAATAGGCAGTATCCCTCTGGTGTTGAATCATGTGCATCTCATGCCACCTGTTCACTACTTCAACAGATAATTATTGAGCCTTCCTACAGCCTATGAGTTAGAGTCATATATAAAACTCTCTTAATTAAGTGGCCATTATTAATTTTTCTTCTAACCAGGAAGCAGAAGACCTTTTCTTGGAGAACTTAGTTCCAGCTCAGACCAAGGCTTCATTTCAGACTGCAGCTCGCAGCCAGCTGTAGTTCATTTTAGTTATCCATGCTGGAAGACTACATGCTTCTTTTGGAGTTAAAAACGTTCTGACAGATGCCATTCCTTGTCTCTACCTGAGTACTGAAGCAGATATATATATATAGTGACATAAGGCAAATATATACCAAAATAGAACTTTTTTTTTTAAACAGATGAAGTAAATATTGTGATATGTCTTATATCTGCAGCTCAGTGAGATATAGCCAGAGTTACCTACTCAGTGCAAGGGTAGAGGCAATCTCTATAAAATGTGTAGGGAGGAGGATCCAGCAGAGTAGTTCTTCTTGTGGGGAGAGGTAGGGGCGGGAATACACATGCCCAGTGTATCAGATTGAGTTGCTCCTTGTCCGTTGGTGACAGTTTGATGAAGGGACTGGGAATGAGGACGGGCAGGTTAGAGGAACTTCCACTGAAGTAAACTTGAAGAGTAGGGAAGAAACACTTCTTCCTCCAACAGAAATTGGACAACCACTTTCCCTGTCAACCTCAGTAGGGGAGGGGGAGCTTCCACTGAACTTATGTACATTTTCCTTCCTAGACACTAGTCTTTTCTTCTTCAGCTTCCATTTAGTGTTAGACATTAATTCCATAAATCCACTCTTCAGAAGTAGTATATAAGCCAAGACATAATCATCAAAGGAGCCAGGATTGTGAGCCAGGTTTAGAGCTATCTGGGCAGATGAAGGAGAAAGTACAAGGGGTCCATAAAGGGAGATCAGTGTGGTTAAAGTTAAGAGAGCAGAGTTGGGCAGGGGCCATCTCATCAGTCTCATAAGTTGAAGTAAGAATTGGGTTTTGTTCTACTTAGAATATGAAGCCATAGGTAGCTCATAAACAAATGCCAAATCTAAGGATAAATTTGCTATGTTGCAGATGGATTCAAGAGAGGACAGTGGGCATAGAGGCTATTGTAGGAGTCTTGGTGAGCAGTGGATAGCTTGGACTAGGGTTGTATCAGTACAGAAGTGATGGATTAGGGATAGATTTTAAAAATAGAACAGATTAGAAAATGGATTAGATACAGGATATGGGAGAAAAAAGAGAACTCAAAAATATATACCAGGTTTTTGGTTAAAAAAACCGAGTAGATGGTGGAGTTATTTACTGAGATGAGAAAGACTTATGGGAGGAAAGGTGTTTTAGTGTTGTTGTTTCCTTCCTTCCTTCCTTTTTCTTTCTTCCTTTCTTTCTTTCTTTCTTTCTTTTCTTCCTTCCTTCTTTCTTTCTTTCTTTGTTTCCTTCCTTCTTCCTTCCTTCCTTTCTTTCTTTCTTTCCTTCTTTCTTTCTTTCTTTCTTTCTTTCTGTCTTTCTTTCTTTCCTCTCTCCCTCCCTCCCTCCTTTCCTTCCTTCCCTCCTTCCTGTTTTTCTGTCTTTCTTCCCTCCCTTCCTTCCTTCCTTTCTTCTTTCTCTTTTTCAGAGAACCTAGAACAAACTCTCACTCTCTTTCAGGTTCACTTCAAAATATTCAAATGGAGATTGGATTGGCAGTTTGATGTATAAGTCTGGAACTCAGGGAAGAGTTAGGGCAGGAGACATCAACTGGAGAGTCATCAGTATGCTGATGATATTTAAAGCCAAGTGATTGAACTAGATTTCAAAGGCAGAGGGTTTAGATATCCAGGAAAAGGGAACACAGGTCAGAAGCCTGGGTATTTCAGCATCTAGCCACTTGCCCTAGAGTTAGTCTAACATATTTGAAATCCTTTGTCCCGCTCTATTTTATTAGTTTAATATCTGCATCTTTTATGGTATTTGCTCAATTATCATGCAAAAAGAAACTCTTAATGGTAGAAAAGGGAAGCTTCTATTGACACATTTGAATCAAGGTATGTTAGAAACCTCATTCCTCACAATTGTTGAATTGCATTTAACTATGTAGGTAATGTCCAAATCCTCAGGTACTTTTTTTACATTTATTATATTAGAAAGCATTCTGTTCAAAAGTTGAAAAAAATTCAAGCAAAGTAAATAATTGTTAGTACCATCTGGGGGATGATTTTTCCAACCAGTTCCCTGGAGAGCTTATCAATCATTCTTTCTGTTTATTGAATCAGGCAAATAATATAATCATAACCATATCCTAAGGGGATTTCTGCAACTTGAATCTACTATAATATCCTGGATAGAGAAATGAACATTCACCAGCTTTAGTAAGGATTAGCTATACGTCCTTCTGTTTTGGGTAAAACTTAAGCTTGAATTTAAATGATAGTTTACCAGTTTGCATTCTCAAAAGATTCTAAAATGAAAAAGCAACAACAACAAAACTGTTATAATACAAGTTAGTTTGAAAGAAAATCTGCCTTTCAAAAAAGGGATGTAGTTAGGTAGCTTTCTTTCTGTCTGTATTGTTTTCCTTAAAAGTTCATTTAAATTGTTATACTGATCAGAAATGTGATTTTCAGTTTGAGAAGGGACCTTTGGTTATTGTGGAAATAGTAGGAAACATTATTCCTGGATGCTGTTCTGTAAGGGCACATGTCACTGGCTTGGATGTCTAGGTTTCTGGTTGTGGGCATGAAATCAGAACTAACAAAATCTATGTCTTATGGCACATTATTCAACTTCTTTAAAATTCGATATCTCCATCTGTGAAATGCAGATGGTCACTTTTAAAATGCCTTTGTCTGTGGCATTAACATTTTAACAACTTTTAACTTGTGAGGGATACTATTCCTAAATCTAATACAATAAGCGAACTGATCTAGTATATTCCTGGCTACTAGTGCCGGGTATGTGCCTGATAATCAGATGCTTTCCACATAATATTTCAATGAATAACTCTAAGAACCCTGTGCTTTAAGTATTATTATTCTCATTTTAAATTCGAGAAAATTGAAGCTCAAAGAATTTAAGTATCTTACCCAATACTGTACAGTAAATATTGGGTTGGCCAAACAATTCGTTTGGTTAATGAATACATTGTTCAATAAACTTCTTGGTGAAAATGAAACTTTTATTTTTACTAAAAATCAAATGAACTTTTTGTCCAACCCCACAATTTCTAGGTTTACATAACTCCAGCTCTATACACTGTCTCTTACCAGATTTCTACTTGAGTCCCAAAGAACAAAGATTATTTTTGGTGGTGGTTGTTTTTCAAGACCTATTTAAGGTTTTATTTTATTTTACTTTATATTTTATTTTGTTAAGAGCACTGAATGGGAGATCTACCCTCTTAACAAATTTTTAAGTGCACAGTATACAGTATGGTTAACTATAGATACAATGCTATACAACAGATCTCTAGAATTTATTCATTTTGCATAACTAAATCTTTTTTTAGACTTTAAGACCTATAGAGCTATATTTTCAGACACTTGGTAATATATTTAAAATTAAAAACTAATTTCTTGTCTCAAATGTCTCATTGGCTTCAGTTTTTCATTAAATGAAATAAAAACATGGTCCAAAAATATACAAATATGGTGCTTTAAGTGGTTAATGTTAGTCTATTACACTCCATTTCTCCAATTTCAGGAAAGCAGAACTGTATGTGCATGAAACTAAGTTTTCATGAGATAAGACAAATAAGGTTTCCAAGGAGGTTTTGATAAATTCCTATTTCTCAAGTTGAACTCTGAAGACAATCAACATGACCATTTTCCAGCAAAATTCTATCAGATCAATCCAGTTAGAATTAGTGGTGGAAGCAGGCTGCAATCTGAATTTTAAACAGGCTACATCCTCCTCATCTAATTCCTGTCTCTAGAGAATTACATGAATATTAAATTTTGAGCCACTGGCCTAAATCTGATGCGGAAAACTCAGGTAGGGAAAAAAAGTTCAAAGTCAGTGAATTAGGAGAAGATTTCAAATAAAAGATGCTTTTGCGGAATCCTTTGAATTTCCCATGAAATATAGTATACACAGTTTTGAATGTACTAACCAGTAATGTTAATAGGTATGGAAAACTATATCACAATATACAGTGTTTGGTTCTAAAGTGTTTCTTGTTTCAAACAACTCAGTGCACTATCCTTTCTATTGTGTTCGTCTCCATCTTAGATTTTCTTTCCTTCTTATTCTTGCCTGAATAATTTCTTCATTTTTTTTCCCTCTAGGATATTTAAGAAAGCCTCACCACCCACTTCCAGGTGACTTGAAAGATGTGATTCACTTTTCTTTGAATAGTGGGAGAAAAATGTTAAAGTCTTCTATTCTTGTGTCCTTGACTTTATAACAATCTGCACAGATTCTGTTTTCAAAATATAGCTTATTTTAGATTAGTTTTAGATATACAGAAAAGTTGGGAATATACTAAAGAGTTTCCATATGTCCAACACCCAGTTTACTTTATTATTAACACCTAACATTAACATGGTACATTTTTCACAATTATTAAAGCAATATTGATACATCATTATGACTAAAGTACGTACTTTATTCATTTATGGAGCCCACACTTAAGGACAGGAGAATTATACTCCACTTTCTTGAGTCAGAGTATTCTCATAAATTATTTAGAATTCTGCATGGGAGGTTTGTCTCTTCTCTCTCATTTATATATTTATTCAGACATTTATATTAAGTGGCCTCATTGATTTTTTTATACTTTTTGAGTTATAATCAAATATCATTTTATATATTTTGTTGCTCAAATGTTCCAGCTTTGGCCATTGGGAACTCTTTCAGGTTTTTCCTTGTCCCTTTGTCATCTTTAACATACTCCCATCATTGTGGGTGTGGTGTGGTGTGGTATGGTGTGTGTGCGTGTGTGTGTTTCTTTGAGCACTTCCTTACTTTCTGGCACTACAAGATGCTCCAGGCTTATTTTGTATAATTTCTGCTCTAGTCCTGAATTACCAATTTTATTAAGGAGTTCTGATTTATTAGTGATCCTAGGCTCCTTTCATTTAATTGTATCCATTCCCTGTTGGCATTAGATTCTCAGTGATTGTAATGACAAACTGAAGAATAATACAACTCATGTGGCTCCCGTGCCAAGTAAATGTATTTTTGTGTTTTGAAATTTAAATGCGTGTATATTTTGACCTTGTTTTATCTCAGAGGCAACCATAAAGATAGTATTAGGTAATAGATTTAGCAAATTAAATAATAGGTCCTAACTTCTTATTAGTTACAACAAAATTCTGGTCATTTTAAAGAAAATTTATTGGAAAGAATAAATCATAGGTAGGTTATATATAACCACAGAGATTTTTGAAGTTCATATGAAAAAGAATATTTACAGATGCTCTGTGCTGATTATGATGATTTATATCAACTTAAGTATAAGTATTTAAGTATATATGCATACCTTTAAATAGTACCAATTTAAGCTCTATTCATTTGTCCATTATAACAAAAAAGGAAGTAAATTTAATCTTTAATAGTTTATCTTCTATTTCACATTTTGTTAGCATTTTTGGTTAATATACCTGAATAGTATTAATAGAAAAGTAAGAGTATATCTTGTACTGTATTTGTGTGGTCAGCCTACAGTATTTGGGGATACTTAGTAATATACAACATTTGTATTGTGTTTTATAAATTACGTTTCACAGTCCTTATTCATTTGAGCCTCAATTTTAAAAATAATGTGAAATTAAAGAAAAAAATTTAAAAATTCTGTTTGAGATTTTCTAAACTTGGAAATTGGTATAGAAAAGATAAGGAAGATTTTGGCTCAGAAAGAAGGATTTTTCCATTGCAGAATATGTCTATTTTTCTTCTGTAGGAACAGAAAAGCAAAATCCATACTAAAAACATTAGAACTAGGCAATAAGTCTATTTTGGTTTAAAATGTGTCATGAATCAAAGAAAATTTTGTATTAGCCAGAACAACCTCGCTAAAGAAATGTTCTGATTATATAAGATAGAACAATTATGTCAATAGTAATTATATATCTTTTCCTCCCACTGATCTTTTTTCACTGAGAAGTAATTGATATATAATATTCATGTTTCTAAAATGTAAAATTCAGTGCTTTTCAGTATGTTCACAAGGTTGTCTAATCACCTTCACTATCTAATTCCAGAACCCTTCATAACCCCCAAAGAAACCCTTACCCATTAGCTGTTACTACATATTTTACCCTCCTCATACCCCTGGCAACCACTAACCTACCCTCTGTCACCATGCACTTACCTATTCTGGGCATTTAATATAAACCAAATCATACAATATGTGGCCTTTTGCATCTGTTTCTTTCACTCAACATAATGTTTTTAAAGTTCATCTATCCTTTTTATGACTGAATAGTATTTCATTGTGTGGATATGCCACTCTTGTCTGTTCATCAGTTGATGGACATTTGTTCTTTCTCACTTTTTGGCTGTTATGAATAATGTTGATAAGAATATTCATGAACAAATTTTCTGTGAACGTTTGCTTTCAATTCACTTGAACATATAACTAGGAGTAGAATTGCTGGTTAGTGTGATAACTCTATGTATAATTCCTTGAGGAACTATCAAACTGCTTTTTAAAGCATCTACACAGTGTTACAATTTGATCAGCAGTATTTGAGGATTTCAGTTTCTCCACATCCTCATCAACACTTAAACTTTTGTATTTATATATATATATAATATATATATATTTTTCCATGTAATCATACTAGTGAATGTAAGGTGGTATCACCTTGTGGTTTTGAGTTGCATTCTCTAACGGCTAATGATGTTGAGCATCTTTTCATGTGCTTATTAACTATTTGTATGTATTCTTTGGAGAAATGTTTATTGAACACTCTTCACTTTTTATGTGTGTTATTTTGTCTTTTTATTGTTGAGTTGCAATAGTTCTTTGTATATTCTGGTTATTAGATCCCTCTAAAATATATGATTTGCAAATACTTTCCCATTCTATAGATTGTCTTTTTCATTTCTTTTCTTCTTATTTTTGAGGTAACATTACTTTATAACATTGTATAAGTTTCATGTGTACACCATTATATTTCAACTTCAGTACACTGTAGTGTGCTCACCACCAAAAGATTGGTTTCCATCCATCACCATAAGTTTGACCTCCTTTACCCGTTTCACCATCCCTCCAACCTTCTGGTGACTACTACTCTGTTCTCTGTATCTATGTGTTTGTTTTTGTTTGGTTTAATTTGTTTATTTTGTTTGTTTTTTATAATCCATATATGAGTGAAATTATACAGTATTTGTCTTTCTTTGTCTGACTCATTTCACTTAGCATAATACCCTCAAGGTCCATCCATGTTGTCACAGTGGCAAGGTTTCATCTATTGTTATGGCTGACTAGTATTCCAATTATAAATATACACTACATATTTATTCATTCATCCTTCAATGGACACTTTAGTTGTTTCCACATCTTGGCTATTGTAAATGATGCTGCAGTGAACTTAGAAGTACATATATCTTTTCCAATTAGTGTTTTTGTAATCTTCAGATAAATACACAGGAGCAGAATAGCTGGAACATATGGCAGTTCTATTCTTATTCTTTTGAGGAATCTTCATACTATTTTCTATAGTGGCTGTACCATTTTACATTTCTAACAACAGTGTATGAGGGTTTCCTTTTATCCACCTCTTCACCAACTCCTGTTATTTCTTGCCTTTTTGATAATAGCTATTCTAACAGGTGTGAAGTTAGAATGTGGTTTTAATTTTCATTTCCCTGTTGATTAGTGATGTTGAGCATCTTTTCATGTGCCTGTTTGCCATTTGTATATCTTCTTTGGATAAATGTTTATTCAGCTCCTCTGCTCATTTTTTAATCAGGTTGTTTGTTTTTGCTGTTGAGTTTTATGAGTTCTTTATATATTTTGAATATTAACTCCTTATCAGATACATGATTTGCAAATTATCTTTTCCCATTTGGTAGGTTGTCTTTTCATTCTGTTGATGGTTTCCTTTACTGTGCAGAGCTTTTTAGTTTGATGTAGTTCCATTTGTTTATTTTTGCTTCTGTTTCCTTGTCTGAGGAGACATATACAGAAAGATATTGCTAAGACCAATATCAAAGAGTATGCTATGTTTTCTATTTGAAGTTTTATGGTTTCAGGTCTTGCATTTAAGTCTTTAAACCATTTTGAGTTGATTTTTGTGTATGGGTGTAAGATAGTGGTCTAGTTTCATTCTTTTGCACATGGCTGTCCAGTTTTTCCAATACTGTCTATTGAAGAGAGCGATTTTAGGATTCTGGCTTCTATTTTTGTGAAAAATGTCATTGGGAATTTGATAGGAATTGCATTGAATCTTTAGATTGCTTTAGATAATATGGCTATTTTAACAATGTTAAGTCTTCCAGTACATGTACATGGAGAATCTTGTCATTTCCTTGTGTCGTTGTCAATTTATTTCAACAATGTCTTACAATTTTCAGTGTACAGGTCTTTTACTTCTTTGGTGAATTTCATTCCTAAGTATTTTATTATTCTTGTTGTGATTATAAATGGGATTGTTTTCATAAATTCTTTTTCTCCTAGTTTGTTGTTAGTGTATAGAAATGCAACAATTTTTGTACATTGATTTCATACCCTGTAATTTTACTGAATTTGTCTATTATTTTTAATAGTTGTTTTATAGAGTCTTTAGGGTTTTCTATATATACAATCATGTCGTCTGAAAATAGTGACAGTTTTACTTTTTCTTTTCCAATTTGAATGCCATTTATTGCCTTTTCTTGCCTAATAGCTTTGGCTAAAACTTGCAATACCATGTTGAATAAAATTGGTGAGAGTGGGCATCAGTGTCTTGTCCTGATCTAAGAGGAAAAGTTTTGAGCTTTTCACTATTGAGTGTGATGTTAGATGTAGATTTGTCGTACATAATCTTTATTATGTTGAGGTATGTTCCTTCTATACCCATTTTATTGATAATTTTTATCATAATTAGGTGTCAGATCTTTTCATTGATTGATTTGTGGATGTTGAACCATCCTTGAATTCCTGGAATAAATCCCAATTGGTCATGGTGTATGATCCTTTTAATGAATTGTTGTATTTGGTTTGCTAGTATTTTGTTGAGAATTTTAGCATCTATATTCATCAGAGATATTGGCTTGTAATTAATCATTTTGGGGCTGTCCTTGTCTGGTTTTGTTATCAGGGTAATGTCAGCCTTGTAAAATGAGTTAGGAAGTATTCCCTCCTCTTCAGTTTTTGGAAGAGTTTGAGAAGAATAGGTATTAAATCTATTTTAAATGTTTGGTAATATTTACCTGTAGAGCTATCTGGTTCTGAACTTTTTTGGGTGGTCTTTTTAATTACTGTTTTATCTCCTTATTAGTGATCAGTCTAGTCAGATTTTTTATTTATTCATGATTCAGTCTTGGAAGGTTGGATGATTCTAAGAATTTGCCCATTTCTTCTAGGTTTTACAATTTGTTGGTATATAGCTGTTTATAATATTCTCTTATAATCCATTGTATTTCAGTGGTATTTGTTATTTCTCCTATTTTTTTTTTTTTTTTTTTTTTTTTTACTGATTCCATTTATCAGCACCTTCCCTCTTTTTTTCTTAGTGAGTTTAGCTAAAGGTTTGTCAGTTTGGTTTATCTTTTCAAAGAACCAACTCTTAGTTTTATTGATCTTTTCTATTGTGTTTTTAGTCTCTATTCTATTTATATTTGCTCTGATCTCTATTATTTCCTTCCTTCTGCTCACTTTGGGATTCATTTATTCTTTTTCTAATTCCTTTAGATTTAAGTTTAGCTTGTTTATCTGAGTTTTTTTTTAATTTCTTGAAGTAGGCCTATATTGCTATAAACTTTCCCCTTTGTACTGCTTTTTCTGCATCTCATAGATTTGTTATGTCAATTTTTTTATTCTCATTTGCCTTTAGGTAGTTTTTGATTTCTTCTTTGATTCATTCGTTGATACAATAGCTGTTCAGTAGTTGTTCAGTCTCCATATATTTGTGAGTTTTTCCAGCTTTCTTCTTGTAGTTGATTTCTAATTTCATACCATTTTGATCAGAAAAGATGCTTGATATGATTTCAGTCATCTTAGAGTTTTTTGGGTGGGGGCTGTGTCAGATCTTCGTTGCGGTATGTGGGGTCTTTGCTGAGGTGTGTGGGATCTTTTTTCGTTGTGGTGCAGGCTATTCATTGTGGCACGCAGGCTTCTCTCTAGTTTTGGTGTGCAGGTTTTCTCTCTCTAGTTGTGGAGCATGAGCCCTAGGGCATGTAGGCTCTGTAGTTGTGGGGTGCAGGGTCCAGAGCACATGGGCTCTGTAGTTTGCAGCACATGGGCTCTCTCACTGAAGCGCATGAGCTCAGTAGTTGTGGCACGTGGGATTATTTGCCCCACAGCATGTGGAATCTTAGTTCCCTGACCAGGGATTGAACCCACGTCCCCTGCATTGGAAGGTGGATTCTTTACCACTGGACCACCAGGCAAGTCCCTCAGTCATCTTAGATTTACTAAGCCTTGTTTTGTGTCTCAACATACACTCTATACTGTTCTATCCTGAGAATGTTCAGTGTGCACTAGAGAAGAATATGTATTTTGCTGCATGGATGAACTGTTCTGTATAAATCTATCAAGTCCATCTGGTCTAATGTTTCATTTAAATCTTCTGTTTCCTTATTGACTGTCTGTCTGGGTGATTTATCCATTGACATAAGTGGCTTTTTAAGTCCCCTACTATTATTGTGTTGTTGTCCATTTCTCCCTTTAGGTCTGTTGATCATTGCTTTATATATTTCAGTGCTCCTATGTTGGGTGTATATATATTAATAACTGTTATGATTTTTTGATGAGTTATCCCTTTTATCATCATATAATGTCCATCTCTGCCTCTTGTTACCCTTTTTTGGCTTGAAGTCTGTTTTGTATGATATGATTATGGCTACACCTGCTTACCTGTAGCTGCCATTTGCTTGGAGTATCATCTTCTAGCCCTTCACTTTGAGCCTGTGTTTGTTTTTAGAGCTGAGGAAACAGCATAATGTTTGGTCTTGTTTTTTAATCCATCCAGTCACTCTACATATTTTGATTGGTGAATTCAACACATTTCTATTTAGGGTGATTATTGATAGATGAGGACTTAGTACTGCCATTTAATCTTCTGTTTTCTGGTTATTCTATATCTCCATTATTTTTCCCCTTGTGTTTCTGTCTGCCATTTTAGTTTGGTGGTTTTCTATGATGTTTTTCTCACTTTCCTCCTTTTGATGTTTCACGTCTCTGCCCTAGATTTATGTTTTGTGGTCACCATGAGGTTTATGTAAAATGTCTCATAAATATATCAGTCCTTTTTCTGCTGATAGCATCCTATCTTCATATGCCTACATGGGTTCCATTCTTTTTCTCTTCCCCCTTTATTTTTTGTTGTCTCAAATTATCCTTTTGTAAGCTGTGAGCTTGTTACCAAATTGAAGTAGCTATAGTAATTTTTTACTGCATTTTCCCCTATAACCATTATGACATCATAAAGTTTTTAAAAACCTACTGATAAGAGAGTTGAAATTTTCTGATTCTATATATCAACTTACTCAAAGTTTTGTGTACTTTTGCCTTTTTTTCTGGTAGAAGAGCTCCTTTCATCATTTGTTAAGCAGGTCTAGTGTTGATGAACTCCCTCAGCTTTTGCTTCTCTGGTAAAGCTTTTATTTCTCATTCACATCTGAAGGATAACTTTACTGGATAGAATATTCTTGGCTGACAGTTCTTATCTTTCAATATTTTGAGTATGTCATTCCACTCTCTCTTGACCTGGAGAATTTCTGTTGAGAAATCTGCTGATAGCCTAATGGTGACCTTCCATTGTAGTTCACCATCCTTATACTCTGGCTGCCTTTAAAATTCTTTCTTTGTCATCAACTTTTGACAGTTTTGATATAATGTGTCTTAGAGAAGGTCTTTTTGTGTTGCAGTAGCTAGGTGGTCTCTTAGCTTCATGGACTTGTATATCCAGTTCCTTACCCAGGGTTGGGAACTTCTCAGCCATTATTTCTTTAAATAAACTCTCTGTTCCCTTATCCCTCTCTTCTCCTTCTGGGGTACTCATTATCCTAATATCGTAATGTTGCCCTTCTTAAAAGAGTCAGATAATTCTTATAGAATTTCTTCATTTTTTCTAGATCTCAATTCTCTCTTCTATTTCTGAAGCATTTGTAGATTTCTATCTTTGAGCTCATGAATTCTCTTTTTCAAAGGGTCTGCTCTATTTCCAGTGCTTTTTAATGCATTCTGCATCTCATTTATTGAGTTCTTCATCTCCAGAATTTCTGTTGGATGCTTTTTTAGAGTTTCAATTTCTTGGGTAAAGTATTCCTTCTGTTCATTAATTTTCTGAGTTTTCTTGTAGCTTGTTGAGTTTCTTCATGATAGCTATTTGGTGTTCTTTATCAATTAGATAGCAATATTCTTTGACTTTAAGTTTTGTCTTTGAAAAAATGTCTTTTTTTTTTCCTTTTTCTTTTTAGTAACAGTTGTCACCATGGTTCTTCATGGTGCTTGATGTGTTGTTCCTCTAATGTGGCATTTGAAGTAGGAACACCTTTGTGCTTGATTCTAATGATTCAACAGCTTAGAAATTGGAGGTCTTCCTTTTGTTTATCAGTAGGTGGTGGTACAGCACAAGTTTTGGGTTTCTCTTACTTGAGCGGCCTCTGGTTCTATACAAGAATTAGCACTTTCCACCTTCCACCACCTTTGTCAGAGGTGTTGCCTGGTGCCCTTGAATTTGTTACTTGTTTCTCTAGGGTTTTTGTTGCCTTGCTGCTGCTGATGTCCCTGGTGTTGTATCCTGGGACACTGGGATGGCAGTGCTTCTGCCACATCCCATGTCTCCTGAGTTGCAGGCTCCACTGCCACAGAGGGAGGATGAGGGTTGGGGGAAGCTGGGGTTGTGGGTGCCTCTGCTGTGTCCAAGACTGTCAGGTGTGTGGGCACCACCACTGTGGGTAGGGGGTGGGGGGCCAGAGTCATGGGTATTTCTGCAACTGGAAGGATGGGTTGCAGGTCCCACTGCTATTGCTGCCCGTTTCCTGTGCATGGGTGCTTCTGTGGCCCAGAGGCAAGAATCATGTGTGCTGCCTCCTCTGATACCACATGCAGCTTTAGCCACCTTGGCTGTGGCTCCAGGGTCACAGGTACCACTTTCACTGTTCCCCCCATTTCACCTCCTCTCTGCATTCCAATCCACCCACCTTTAGATGTGTGGAATTATGTCGCATCCTGGTATGCTGAGCAGAGGTACCTTTGTTGAGTTATGGGTGTTTTACTGATTGTATGATAGATTGAAGGGGAGACAAAGGGAGCATCTAATTTCACCATGATGCTGACATCTTTTTTTAACTTACAGTATCTTTTGAAGCACAATTTAAAAATTTTTGGTAAAGTCCAACTTATATATACTTTCTTTGGTTGCTTATGCTTAATTGTCATATCTGAGAAACCATTGCCCAGGGCTTAAACATATTACATATTTTTCTTCTAAGAGTTTTATAATTTTAGCTCTTTCATGTAGGTTTTTGGTATTTTTCCCAGAACCATTTGTTGAGAAGACTATTCTTTCCCCATTGAGTTTTTTTTCCATCCTTGTCAAAATGAATTACTGATAACTATATGGGTTTATTTATGGACTCCCAATTCTATTCCATTGATTTATAGATCTATCCTTATGTACAACACAGTTGTGATTACTGTAGTTTTGTAGTATTTTGAAATAGAAAAATGTGATTTCACTAAGTTTGTTCTTTTTGAGCTTGTTTTTAAGTATTATGGGTTTCTTGAATTTCCTATGAATTATAGGATCATTTGTCAATATTTGCAATATAAAAGGCAGCTAGGATTTTAATAGAGATTTTATTTCATATGTACATCAATTTGGGAATAATTGCTTTATTAATATTAAATCTTCCAATCCATGAACAGTGGATGTCTTTTCATTTACTTAGGTCTTTAATGTATTTTAATGATATTTTTAGTGTACCAGTTTTGCATTTTTTTGGTTATATTTATTCTGAAATATTTTATTTTTGATGCTACTTTTAAATAGACTTGTGTTGTTGTTTTTTTTAATCTCAGAGTGATTTTGTGTGTGTGTGCAAGTTTATTTTATTATTATTATTTTTTTTATTATGGCCATGCTGTGCAGCATGTGGGATCTTAGTTCCCTGACTAGGGATCGAACCCTTGCCCCCTGCATTGGGGGTGGAGTCTTAACCATTGGACCACCAGGGAAGTCCTTAGACTTGTGTTTTAAATTTTATTTTCAAATTGTTCATTGCTGATGTATAATCTTGTATTATCTAATTTTTCAGAACTTTTATTTTAACCATATTCATTTTATTATGGATGCTTTAGGATCTTCTGCATATGGAAGATCATGTCATCAGCAAATAGAGAGTTTCTTGTTTCCAATCTGGATGTCTTTTGTTTTTCTTGTATAATTGCCCTTGGTAGAACCTTCAATACAATATTGATACAATATTGAATAGAAGTAGTGAAAAGAGGTATCTTTGTATTGTTCCTGATTTTAGGGGAAAGACTTTAATTTTTTATTGTTAATTAAGATGTAATCTGTGAGGTTTTTCTAATTACCCTTTATCAAATTGAGGAAGTTCCTTTCTATTCTTAGATTTTTAGTGTTTTTGTCATGAAAGGGTGTTAGATTTTGTCAAATGCTTTTTTGGTTTTTATTGAGATAATTGTTTTTGTTCTTTATTCTCTTAATGTGGTATATTGCTTTGACTGAATTTTTTACGTTCGAACAACCTTGGATTCCTGGGATAAGTTCCACTAGGTCATGGTATATGTTCTTTTTATACGGTGCTAGAGTCAGTTGCTGTAATAGTTTCCTACTGCTGCTCTAACAAATTACCACAAACATGTCTTAAAACAAAACAAATTTACTGTATTTCATTTTTGAAAGCTTGAAGTACAAAATGGGTCTTACTAGGCTAAAATGCTGCATTCCCTCTAGAAGCTCTGGTGGGAGGAGAGATTTGTATCCTTGCCTTCCAGCTTTTAGAGGCTGCCTGCATTCCTTAGCCCATGGAATCTTCCTTCATCTTCAAAGCTAGCAGTGTAACATCTTCAGATATCTCTCTGACTGTCTCGTCTGCCCTTTTCTTCCTCTTCCACTTTTAAGGACCTTGTGATCACATTGGACCCCCTTGGGTAATTCAGGATTATCTCCCTATTTTAACTTCAACTGATTAACAGCCATAATTCTCTGCTAACTTAATTCCTCTTTGTCATATTTATAAATCCCAGGGTTTAGAATCTCTTAAGGGAGCCAATATTCTACCAGCAACAGTTTGCTAGTATTTTGTTGAGAATTTTTGCATTTTTATTTGTAGTGGATATTGGTCTGAAGTTTTCGTTTATTGTCATGTGTTTGTCTAGTTTTGGTAATAGCAGTTTTATAGAATGAGTTGGGTAGTGTTCACATCTTTTCAAATTTTTTTGAGGGGAGTTATGAAGGATTGGTGTCAATTCCTTAAATATTTGGTAGAATTCAACAGAGAAGCTATTTGATCTTGGACTTTTGTTTGTGGGTAGTTTTTTATTGTTCAGTTTATCTACTTTTATAAAATTATTAAGTTTTCTACTCTTCTTGAGTAAAGTTACAGTAGTTTGTGTATTTCCAAGAACATATGCATTTCATCTATGTTATCTAATTTGTTGGCATGCAATCTTTCATAGTACTCCTTCTAAGCCTTTTTATTTCTGTAAGATTTTAGTGACATCCTGTTTTTATTTTTGCCTCCAGTAATTTGGGTCTTTGTTTTTTCTTGGTCAGACTAGCTAAAGGTTAGTAAATTTTGTTGCTCTTTTTGATAAACCAACTTTTGGTTTCATTGTTTATGTCTGTTGTATTTTCTATTTCATTTGTGTTCATTATAATATTCATTATATATTTGCTTTCTTTGGGTTGAATTTTCTCTTCTTTTTTAAGGAGATAGGGTAGGATATTGCTGGAATATTTTCATACCTCTTTAAATATAGGCATTTTTGGCTATAAATTCCCCCTGAGCACTGCTTTAGCTGCATCCCATACATTTTGGTATGTGTTTTATTGTTTGTATTTATTAATCTCAAAATATTCTATAATTTCCCTTATGATTTCTTACTTGACCCATTAGTTATTAAGGAAAGTATTCAATTTCTACATATTTGTGAATTTACCAAATTTCCCTCTTATTATTTCTAATTTGGCTGGAGAATATACTTTACATGATTTACATCCTTTTAAATATATGGAGACTTATGTCCTAAAATGTGGCTTATCCTGGAGACTGTTCCATGTATAATTGAGACTAATTTGTATTTTGTTATTGTTGAGTGGAATGTTCTATAGATGTCTATTAGGTTTAGTTGGATTTCCTGTTAAGTCTTCTATTTCCTTGCTGGTCTTCTGCCTAGTTAATTTATCCCTATTGAAAACAGTATATTGTAGTCTCCAACTATTATTGTTGAATGATTTACTTCTCTCTTCAATTCTATTTTTGCTCTATATATTTTGGAGCTCTATTCATAGGTGTGTGTGTGTGTGTGTGTGTGTGTGTGTATGTATGTATATACATATATGTTTATAATTGTTATGTCCTCTTGACAGGTTGAACTTTTATCATTATGAAATATTCTTCCTTTTCTCTAATAACAATTTTGGTCTTAAGTCTATTTGTCTGATATTGTAGGCTCATCAGCTCTCTGGTTACTGTTTGCATGGTGTGTGATTTTCTGTCCTTTTACTCTCAAATTATTTGTGTTGTGAATCTAAAGTATGTATCATAGACAACATATAGTTGAGTAAATTTTAAAATACATTGAGCTATCCTTTGCTTTTTAATTCTAGTGTTTAATCCATTTACATAAAGTAGGTTTTACATATGCCATTTAACTATCGGGTTTTTGTAAGGCTTTATTTTGTAAGAGCAGTTTTAGGTTTACAACAAAATTTAGAGGCAGGTGCAAAGATTTTCCGTATAAACCCCACCCCCCCATATGCATAGCCTCCCCTGTTATTAACATTCACCAGAATGGTACATGTTCTACCAAGGATGAACGTACATAGGCACATCATAATCACCCAAAGTTCATAGTTTACCTAAGGGTTTGTTCATGGTGTTGTACATTCTATGGATTTAGAAAAAGTATAATGACATATATTCACTATAATAACATATAGAGAATTTTCACTGCCCTAAATATCCTCTGTGCTCTGCCAATTCATTTCTCTGCCTTCTCTCACCCTTTGCTGTCACTAATCTTTTTATTGTCTCCATAGTTTTGCCATTTCCAGAATATCACTTCATTGGAATCATACAGTATGTAGACTTTAGAGACTGGCTTCTTTCATTTAGTAATAACCATTTAAGATTCCTCCATGTCTTTTTATGGCTTAATAGCTCATTTATGTTTCGCAGTAAATAATATTCCATTGTCTGCATGTACCACAGTTTATTTATCCACTCACCTACTGAAGAACACCTTGGTTACTTCCAAATTTGGCAATTATGAATATAGTATCTATAAATTTGTGTGTAGGTTTTTGTGTGGATATAAGCTTTCACCTTCTTTGGGTAAATATCAAGGAACACAATTCCTGGATCATATGACAAGAAGTGCCCATCGTCGGATGAATGGATAAAGAAGATGTGGCACATATATACAATGGAATATTACTCAGCCATAAAAAGAAACGAAATTGAGCTATTTGTAATGAGGTGGATAGACCTAGAGTCTGTCATACAGAGTGAAGTAAGTCAGAAACAAAAAGACAAATACCGTATGCTAACACATATATATGGAATTTAAGGAAAAAAATGTCATGAAGAACCTAGGGGTAAAGCAGGAATAAAGACGCAGACCTCCTAGAGAACGGACTTGAGGTTATGGGGAGGGGGAAGGGTGAGCTGTGACAGGGCGAGAGAGAGTCATGGGCATATACACACTAACAAACGTAGTAAGGTAAATAGCTAGTGGGAAGCAGCCGCATGGCACAGGGATATTGGCTCGGTGCTTTGTGACAGCCTGGAGGGGTGGGATAGGGAGGGTGGGAGGGAGGGAGACGCAAGAGGGAAGACATATGGGAACATATGTTTATGTATGACTGATTCACTTTGTTATAAAGCAGAAACTAACACACCATTGTAAAGCAATTATACCCCAATAAAGATGTTAAAAAAAAAAAAGAATATATTTAGTTTTGTAAATAAAAGCTACAGTGTCTTCCTAAGTAGCTGTAACATTTTGCATTCCCACAAGCGAAGTATGAGAGCTCCTGTCCTTCCACATATTTACCAACATTTAGTGTTGTCAGTGTTCCAGATTTTGGCCCTCTTAATAGGTGTGTAGTTGTATCTCGTTTTAATTTACATTTCCCTGATGACATATGATGTAGAGCAGATTATTTAATGTCCTATTTGCCACCTGTATATCTTCTTTGGTGTGGTGTCTGTTAAGCCCCATTGTTTAATCTGGTATTCTTATTATTGAGTTTTGATAGTTCTTTGTATATTTTGGACAACAGTCCTTTATCAGACATGTCTTTTGCAAATATTTTCTCTTAGTCTGTGGATTATCTTCTAATTTCTTTATGTTGTCTTTCACAGAAAAGTTTTAAGTTTTAATAGGATCTAGCATTTCATTTAATTCTTTAATGGATCATATTTTTGGTGTTGTATCTAAAAGGGCATCATCATACCCAAGGTTATCTAGGGTTTTCCCTACGTTATCTTCTAGGAGTTTTATAGTTTTTCATTTTCTGTGTAGGTCTGTGATCCATTTTAAGTTAATATTTGTGGAGAATATAATGTCTGTGTCTAGATTCATTTTTTTCACGTGTGAAAGTCCAGTTGTTCCAGCACCATTGTTGGAGAGACTATCTTTGCTCCATTGTATTGCCTTTGCTTATCTGTTAAAAATCAGTTGATTATATTTATGGGTGTGTATTTCTGGGCTCTCTATTCTGTTCCATTGTTCTATTTATTTGTTCACCAATACCATACTATCTCGATAACTGTAGCTTTACAGTAAGTCTTCAACTTGGGTAGTGTCGTTTCCCCATTTTGATCTTCTCCTTCAATATTGTGTTACCTATTCTGGTTCTTTTGCTTCTCCATGTAAACTGTAGACAATTTTGTCAATATTCAAAAATAACTATGCTGGGATTTTGATTCAGATTGCATTGAATCTATAGATCAAGTTGGGAACAACTAAAACCTTGACAGTATTGAGTCTGTCTATCTGTGAACATGGAATATTTCTCCATTTATTTAGTTCTTCATTGATTTTGTTCATAAGAGTTTTGTAGTCCTCATATAGGTCTTGTGTATATCTTGTTAGATTTATACGTATTTCATTTTTGAGGGATGCTAATGTAAATGATACTGTTTTTAATTTCAAATTCCACTTCTTCATTGTTAGTATATATAAAAGTGACTGACATTTGTATATTAAGCTTTTATCCTGCTTGCTATAACTGTTTATTAGTTCCAGGGTTTTTGTGTGTGTGTGTGTGTGTGTGTGTGTGTGTGTGTCCGTTCTTTTGGATATTCTATATAGACCTTCATGTTATCTGAAAACATGGCAAATTTTATTTTCTTGCCTATTGCATTAGTAAGTACTTACAAGATGTTAAGAAGGAGTGGTAGGAGGGGACATCCTTGCCTGGTATCTGATCTTAACGGGAAAGCTTCTGGTTTCTCACCATTTAGGATAATGTTAGCTGTAGGTTTTTTGTATCAAGTTGAGGAAGTTCTCCTCTATTTCCGTTTCCTGAGAAGTTTTATTGTGTCAAATGCTGTTTCTGCATTTATTGACATAGTCATTTCATTTTTATTTTTTAAGTCTGTTTTTTTTCTTTTAACATCTTTATTAGAGTATAATTGCTTTACAATGGTGTGTTAGTTTCTGCTTTATAACAAAGTGAATCAGTTATACATATACATATATCCCCATATCTCCTCCCTCTTGTGTCTCCCTCCCTCCCACCCTCCCTATCCCACCCCTCTAGGTGGTCACAAAGCACCGAGCTGATCTCCCTGTGCTATGTGGCTGCTTCCCACTAGCTATCTGTTTTACATTTGGTAGTGTATATATGTCCATGCCACTCTCTCACTTCATCCCAGCTTCCCCTTCCCACTCCCCATGTCTTCAAGTCCATTCTCTAGTAGGTCTGCATCTTTATTCCTGTCTTGCCCCTAGGTTCTTCTGACCTTTCTTTTTTTTTTCTTAGATTCCATATATATGTGTTAGCATATGTGGTAGATTATATTAATTAATTTTAAGGTATTGAACGAGTCTTTTAAACCTGGGATAAACCCTACCTGGTTGGAATTGTTTACTTTTTAAGGATCTGTTGTATTTGCAGCCTGGCTGATTACCATCTTACATCCATGACCACAGTGTCTTTTTTAAGACTATAAAATGGAAACCAAGACTATAAAATGGAAGCCAAACCCACTGTTCCTTCAATTTAATATTTTTCTTTAATTTCATACTTCTGTAATTTATTCATTGTTCAATGTATTGTCCTGTCTTCTTGTTTGGTTTCTTTTTCCTTATACATAGAAGCACCTGTTGGTCAGGCCTAGCTCTATGGTCTTTCTTGTTCCTATAGGTCACAGTCTGCAAAGAGACAAATGCCTATCCTTAGGCTGAGCATCAATGAAACAGCTCCATTACAAACTATATGGAATGTGAAGGGTTTCAAAAAAATTATATCCACACTCAAAATTGACAAAATTATTTTAGTGTAAGCTTTTCGGGTAATGTAAGAGAAACTTCTGAGTTAAGGCATTATTATTTGATCAAAAGGATACTGAAAAAGAAAGAAATTCGTTTAAAGTGGATACATGTAGAATTTCTTACTTAACTTGGAGAATTCATAGGTATACTTAAGGAATAGAATCCAAACATGAACAGTACACAAATTACCATTTGTTTGTACACACACACACACACACACACACACACACACACACACACACACACACTTTTTCCCCCAGGAAAATAGGTATTGTGACCTATCAATTACTGGTTGATTTAATCTTGCTTCTTTTTCTAATTCTAGAAAGAGATTTCCACTCTGAGTGTAGTGTTCAGTGAATTCATAATTGCACAGTTGACCTCTTGGGTTCATGTTCTTGAGCATGTGTCAGTGTAGGCTGGAATATTAAGTGCCTGCATTAATGCTCTTTATCTCTTCCTTAATGTGATTTAAATGCATTCTGTTTATATTGGAATAAAAACGTGTCACTTGCTATTGTGTATTTCATTCTGAAAATGCAGCCTGGGTGATATTCATTTTCATGTGAAAACAATTCCAGCTCTTCTGGGCACAGAGAGGCAGCTTGTCCTCTTGTAACCATGGAGACCTATCATGGGGTTAGGACTTTAACTTGTGTGCTCCATATCAGAAGAAAATAGCTCTGGGAAGATCACAGAAGTCACAGTTTGGCCTGTAGGGAGAGAAGTGTTAGACAATGCACACTCAAGGAATTACAGATTCACATACTTCAGATTTAGTTCTGATATTTGGTGCTTTAGGTCAACTCTATTCAAAATTAGTGCAAAACAAAAGCAAGCAAATGGAAGAGTTATAGCTTTTTTCAAGCAAGTACAGTTTAAAAGAGAGTTGATTTCTTTCCTAAGAAAAAGTCACTATCTGCAAACCAATAAACTCTTCAAACATTTTGATTTAAAAAATATTTTAAAATAAGGTCCTTTCCATGTGTTACAAATCACTGTATGATTTCACTCCTGCTACCATTTCTCCTCCCCCATGTCTTTTTACCTTCTCTTACACCTGCTCTTACACCTGCTTACACCTGCTCTTGCCTCTCCTCACAGGGCTTTTTGCCCAGCTGTTTACATGGCTCATCTCCCCTCTACCGCCATCAATCTTTGTCTCAAATATATATATGCTGTTTGTCTGACCTCCTAGTATCTACCATACTCCTTCTATAATGTAAGCTTTTAAGGGAAAATACCTTGTCTGTGTTACTCACTGCCTTATCTTCAGCACTTAGAACAATGCCTGTCATATGATAGGTGCTCATAAATATTTGTTGAATAAATGGATGAAAGAATTTAATATCTCCATTGAACTTTGATTGTAATTGCAATATTGTGCAATCAGGTTAAAGTAAAATTCATCAGTTTCCCAAGAGTTTTCAAACAGGGTATTGTTTGGAAAACAAAAATGATGGTAAAAATGCGTTTGCAGTAGCATAACAACTTTGACTTGTATAGTTGTGCTAGAAAAGCCAGCCCTCCAAAATAATTAACTAGACAGGTAACAACTTTCCAATAAACAAACAAATAAACAAACTTGACATTAATTATGCCAGATCTTTTAAAGTTATTATGAAAATATGATACATTCCAGTGTTTTAAAATATCTGCAACAGAGAACATGATTTTTATGCTTGTGGATATCTCAACCTCATCCAATTCCTTTTCTCTTTTTCAACTTTAGCTTCCTAAGTATTTAATATTTCTTTTACAGTCACAGCCTTCTTCTCTGTTAAAGTGGCCATCAAATCCTTTATGTCTCAGTTTGTGGCATAAATGACTAATTACATAACCTGATACACATTAAAAACCCCAATTTTAGCTTCTGCCTGCATTAACTGGACTATATTTCCCACCTTTCTCTGTAGCTAAGGGTGGTCACATAGCCAAGTTCACACCTGAGGAGATGTCACTGAAAATTTGGGGTGCCTTCCATGAAGGCTGTTTAAAGGGAGCTGACTCAGAGAAGAGGACATCCTTTTTTGTACTTCTACTTTCTTATCCAGGCCTACAATGAGGATGTTATGATGGAGATCCAGTCACCATTTTGGGGAACATGAAGATAGGAGCCATACAAGAATGATAGTATGGATGTATGGATACCTACTGTATAGCACAGGGAACTCTACTCAGTGCTCTGTGGTGATCTAAATGGGAAGGAAATCCAAAAAAGAGGGGATTTATATATATGTATAGCTGATTCACTTTGTTGTACAGTAGAAACTAACACAACATTGTAAAGCAACTATATTCCAGTAAAAATTAACTTTAAAAAATCTAAAAAAAAGAACGATAGTACAGAAAGTTAGGGTCCTCTGAAGGCTCCTTGAAGTTACTGTATTAGTTCTTGGGTGTTGCAAATGTTCTTTAAAATGAGCGACAGATGAACTCCTATCATGGGTAAGCCACCCATATTTTAGATTGCCTATTCCACTCATTTAATTCTAATTCTAACTGGTACCTGCCTCACAAATAATCCTCTTCATTCTATTGCCATCTTTCCACTGGACAATCGTAATAGTTTTCTAGTTTGTCTCCCTGCATTCAGTCCTTTCTATACATACTGCCAGGTTGATTTGTCTTAGTCTTGATTCTAGTAGTGCTGCCAAAAGCCTTCAGTAGTTTACTTCTGCCAACATAATAACACCATGTGCCTTCATCTGACCCTTGATATTTTCCATATTGTTGGATTAACCTATCTTAAACACCTTAACTTTCTCCATTCCTTCCATTTGCCGTACATTGTAACCACGGTGATCTACACCTTTATTCTACCTGATAGTCTACCACCTGACAACCACTGCCATATCTATAGCCTTTCTGATCAACTCTTGCAATGCCCATTCTTCCCTCTGTTATCTATATTTCTCACATTCTAGCTAATATTTTGGTTATTGGTGTACATTTCTTTTGAGAATAGTGGTTCCATTTTATTTAGTTTTGAATACGCCATAGACTTTTATACATGAGTGCTCAAGAAGTTATTATTAAATGAATGGATGGATGGATCAATAGCTGAATACTGGCCATGTTTCTTTTCCAGTTCCTCACTTCATTTCACACACTGATTCTAACACTGGCAAGCCTATTCTTATTGGGGCTACAGTAGAATCTTTAATTCTTTTCTCATTAATCACCTTGACTCTATTTCACTGTGATTCCTAAATAATTTTCTGAGACAAAGAACAACTGAGTGTTATGAAGTTTACTTTTTCCTCTTCCCATGGAAAACCTCATTACGCTGAAAAGAATGTGTGCTAATACATGCTGTCTCCTTGCTTCTGTGGCAAGAAGAAAGATGAAGTGGCAAGAAGAAAGGTAAAATTGAGACATGTACATGATTTTCCAAAGACCATTATGGATTTTTGGCACTTTTGATTTGTTACCTAGAAGAAAAGGTTTTTTAGTTCCTTTTCCTTGAATAAGAAATAGGGCAGTTTTCAGCTTATTGAATACTTTGTTTCCCCACTTGCATAGTTTTATCCATATGATTTACTTGTAACCTCAATATTTATAGCAACTAGTACTTACATGACACATTACAGACAATCAAAGGTATCCAGATTCATCTGGCCTTCACAATAATCTGGTGAGGTAAAGAAGGAGGAAATTTATATCCACAATTCTGAAAGAGGAAACTAGCTCTCTGACAGGTTGTGATATATCTTAAGTCAAATACATACAAGTGACAAATGACTCAGGTGTTTTGATTTCTAGTCTAGAGTCCTCCTCTCCACTTTCTTACTCAGGTCTGCAGTGAAGACTTTCTTTTTCTTTTTCAATTTCAAAATAATTGGTCATATAACCAATTTGTTTAAATTCATCAGACATACATATCAACTATATGTAACAATACATAACAATAAGCAAATAAAATGTCTTGCTTTTTTCTTTTTCTTTTCTAACCCTACCTTTTCTCACCCTTTCTATCTCCTTCTATCTATCATCCTGGTTCCAGGCACCATGATCTCTCACATTGACCACACAAAAGCTACCCCGCATGTCTCCCTGTTTCTGCCCTTGCCCCACTTCAGTCCATTCTCTAGGCAGCAGTGATCATTTTCAATGTCATTATAAAAGTAGATTATTTAAAATAATTCTCTAGGCAGAGTGATCATTTTAAATAAGTCAGGTCATGCCACTCCTTTGGTTAAAGCTGCCCCATGGTTTAGGGTTGCCAGAGAAAATATAGAACATCCAGTTCATTTTGAGTTTCAGGTAAACAACACGTTTAGAAATGAGTATGTCCCAAATATTGTATGTAGCATACTTGTAATAAAATTATTCAGATAATTTTTTTAGTATAAGTGTGTCCCAAATATTGCATAGAACATGCTTATACTAAAATATATATTCATTGTTTATCTGAAATTGATGTAAATGGGTGTCTGTCTTTTTATTTGCTAAATCTGGCAATTCCAGATGGATTCCAGAGGAGTAAGGAGACTTCCAGTAAGGAGTCTGAGAGTATAAGCAGACTCCTTACTGTGGTCTATAAGCTCCTACATAGAAGCCCTCCCTAACCTCCCTGACTTTGTCTCTTATTACTCTTTCCTTCACTCTGCTTACTTTTTCCTAATAGCTCAGACACTTCTGCTTTAGAGCCTTTGTTTTGACCGCTCTTTCTGCCTAGAAGCACCCATCTTACCCTATTTAATACTGTAAACCATCCTCACCAAAGTATTCCTGATCCCCCTTACTCTGTTCTACTTGCTTTTCCATAGTGCTCATCTTCTTCTAGTATCTATGTTTATTGGATTTATTGTTTATTGTCTACCTTTCCTCACTTGAAAGAGAGCTTTACAAATGCAGGGATCTATGTTCACCATTGTGTTCCAACCACCTAAAAGGTGTCTGGCACATAGAAGGCATTCAATTAATATTTGTTGAATGAATTACTAATAAAATATAGGGATACAAGGAATGCTAATCAAAAGTTGATAACAATCTTGTTTGCAATAGGGAGATGATAGAATGTAGGTAATTATGGATCAAACATAAAAGCTAAAACACTGTGTTCCATTTATAGCCTATTCACAAACTTATTTGTGAGAAGGTATGTTCTTATGTAAGATAAATACAGACCAAATTTTTTTTCCATTAAATCTGCTATTGCCTAAGTGCATCATTCTTTTGTTACATGTTATTTTCTGTTGGCTTTTTAGATCTGGAGTGTTTCTGTATGGCTCTATTGATGTCAGTAAAATAACAAAAATGTTCAAATGAAGAAAAGAGAACAGTGGACTTGTTTGACATTTCCACTGTAGTCTCCTGTTTACAAGGGTCAACACTATTTTTCTGAGCAAGCATAGCAGAACAATCTGTACTAAATGTTGCAGCTTTCAGAAAGCCCACTTGTGTTCAAATATATTTGTACCAAGTAAAATATTATCTCATTCATGCCCTAGATTTTTAGGTCTCAGTCCTAAAGATTAGACAAGTTTCTTTCAAAAACTTGCAAAGGAAATTAAAGTTTTCATAGTGGTGATGAAGCAGAGAGGGAAAGAAAGAATTATATATAACTGGTCTGTTTCTTATAGAATGGACAGGTTGTAACACTCTTAGACATACAAATAGATGATACATTTACTAAAAGGTCAGTTCATTATTAGGGAAAATTGAGGTGTTCAAAAATAACTGCTGTGCATCCCATATCAGTTCCTTCTTGCAATTATCAGATACAAATATATAGGTCATAACTAATATATGCTTTATTTTTACAAGTATGCAAAATAAATGGATGAAACAAGGCTGGTTGAGAAAATGGAAGAAAAGTTTTTAAGTGGAAGCATGAGTGTTTTTCCTCTCTGTTTTCTAAACTTGTGACATTTATTATTTTTGTAGTTAAAATAGTAATTAATATAAAGTGAGAGCTATGGGAGAGTGCAACAGGGGCCTTGGTACATGGCCATTGGAGCTCAAGACTTGTCTGGCATAAGGCAATAATAAACTTTTATAGGAAGAATCCTATACTTGCTGCTCTTCCTGAACAAAACAATGGCAGGCCAGCTTTAGAGATGATGGGGAAGAAAAATGACTTTCAAACCTGACCAACCTATTAAAATCCTTTTCTTTCTTTTTCAAAAGGGACACAAATAACATTTTCTAATTCTATTAAGTTTAAGTTATAGTGATTTTCATTTAAAACTTTTATTAAAAGACTTAAAATTATCCACAATGGCCAAATTTGGATTAATATAAAGAGAATTAATAAGAATCTTAAATGATATAAAAGTTTGGTCATGGTATATAATTAAATCTCTCTCTCTGGATGTATATATTTTTTCTCTTCCAAGAAAATTACCTGTTTGTTCTTTTATCCAGAACAAAATAAACCTCATAGTTTGGTATTGTCATGAAATTGGGGTAGCAGCTAACCACAATTATTTAATAGTAATATTTTTGTTATGGATAAAGCACTTTTACTTGGGAAAATCATAACCCTCAGTTACTTCACTCAAAAAATGAAGGCCTTGAACTAAACTTCTAAGTTAATTTTTTTTTCTTACAAGACTACTTCTTTATAATATGGCATTTCTTTTATTGTGTTTACAGTGCAAAATCCAACCAGTAGCAGAGATTAGATTTTAAATGATTCAGACTTGAAAAAACTTTTGAATAATAGATATAGTGAAGTTTCCAGAAAATAAATTACAAAACACTTGAGAGAGATGTTGTAAATGCATCTCACTTAAGAAAAAATAAAATATAATTTGCAAGTTAAAGGAAGACTGCATTGTTTTGGGTAAATGAGAAAAGATATAGAAAAATGGGAACATATCATGTTGTTTTTAATAAAAGGAGTAATTACCTACTTAGCAACAGCGAGAGGGATTTCCTACCCTTACCTCTACACACAGACACACACAGACACACAGACACACACACACACACACACACACACACAAAGAATTAGGCAGGCATAAGAGAAGAGAAACATAAATAGGCACAAACTGGAGAGTACAAGCTTGACGTGCTTAAATTAGCTATCCCATAATTCCAAAATATAATGCCTTCCTTCTGTTCTCAAAATAATTTTATTCACCTAAAGTATTTTGAGCTCTATCTATTTTAGTAATAAGCTTTATCTGGAATGGCATTTTGGAATTGTGAGACTATGCTATTATAATAAAATGAAGTTTCTTTAGTTTCAGTGTCACCACCTGTTGCCTCTTGACCTTGGAAAACTACTTTATGATTATAAACCTCTGTTTTTAGTTGTGTTTATGTCTGAGTATGCTAAGATTTTTTAAAATTGAAGTATAGTTGATTTACAATATTGTGTTAGTTTCAGGTATACAGCGTAGTGATTCGGTATGTTTGCAGATTATAATGCATTAGAGATTATTACAAGATAATAGGTATAACTCCCTGTGCTATACAGTATATCCTTGTTACTTATCTATTTTATATATAGTAGTTAATATCTGTTCATCCCATACCCCTGATTTGTCCCTCCGCACTTCACTCTACCCTTGGTAACCATAAGTTTATTTTCTATATCTGTGAGTCTGTTTCTGTTTTGCATATACATTCATTTGCATTATTTTTTAGATTCCACATATAAGTGCTATCATACAGTATTTGTCTTTCTCTGTCTGACTTATTTAACTAAGTGTAATATTCTCTAGGTCCACCCACATTGCTGCAAATGGCAGTGTTTCTTTTTGATGGCTGAGTAATATTCTATTGTCTATATATACCACATCATCTTAATCTAATAGTCTGTTCATGGTTGCTTCCATGTCTTGGCTATTGTAAATAGTGCTGCTACAAACATTAGGGTATGTGTCTCTTTTCAACTAAGTGTTTTCATTTAGATTTTGAAATAGGCCTTGTAGCATACCACACTGGTTTAACATCTACTTAGTGTATTAGCGCAAGAGCCTTTTGCTGGTGCCAAATCTGCTTCTTAAATTAATGACTGGTTTGAAGCCTTTGTTGAGAAATCAATTGGGAAGCATTTATCCTATATCTAGGATATGTTTATAGTGGTGCCGTTAAGAAACCTGCAACCTAGTTGGGAGGCAAAATGAATATGCACAAAATAAGGAGAAAACAATTAAGGGCTAAACTAGTAGCACTGCCTCAAATTGTGAGAAAAATTCACAGAAAAAAGTGAGAGAAAAGGATTAGCTACAATCATCAAAGAAGCCTTTATAGGTCATGGAAGATTTTAGATGTCTTGAAGAAGTTGAGATCTTGAAGAATGAGGAAGTTTTAATAAATGGAAGAAAATTAAAAGGGGTATTCAGGTGAGAATTGCAGCATTTTCAAATATTAGGATAGAAATAAGGATTGAGTGATGAGATAATGATCTGAGAATACAAAGAAACCAATTTTTGCAGAAAGTAGATAAATGAAGGAAACTTCTGTTTTCTCCAGTTGCCTTTAGAAATCTCAGATGACTTTCTCAAGTTGCCTTTAGAAATCTCAGATGATTTTCAGCAGAAATCCACAGGAAGAAAAGCTGATAAATGTGTGAATTAAAATGTGATATTATCGATATTTATAATTTTGTTTTGTTATCTATTTTGAGACCCAAACCACAGGTGAGGTAGTAAAAGAGAGGCTCTGTTCAGCTCATAACTTGGCTAATCGTATTGGTTAGGGTTGTTGGGATAGGTTGTGGTCTCGCAATAAATGTGAACAAACACTCCTACTACGTGGCCTGTAGACAGATCAGTTCGTATCACACTTATGCAGCACTTTTGGATGTGATTCTAAAAGCTTTTATTGAGCACTGGCAAATTTGTAAGCTTTATATGGATATTTATGTGGCCATTCTTTATATGCCCTTATAAATGTGGCTTGTATTTATAATGCCCTTCTACATGTACTACCATAGATGTGAAATTCTTGACCTTAACATCGTCTTTGAAAATGTTAAATTGAGAATTCTGTTTATGAATTGGCATATTTATTACTGCAAGAGATCTGATCTTCAGCAGAGTACAAAGTTCTTTCCAGTGCATATGTCTTTTTTTTTTTTTTCTAATTCCTTTTTTTTTTTTTTTTTTTTTGCCGTACGCGGGCCTCTCACTGTTGTGGCCTTTCCTGTTGCGGAGCACAGGCTCCGAACGCGCAGGCTCAGCAGCCACGGCTCGCGGGCCCAGCCGCTCCGCGGCATGTGGAATCTTCCCGGACCGGGGCACGAACCCACGTCCCCTGCATCGGCAGGCGGACTCTCAACAACTGCGCCACCAGGGAAGCCCTCTAATTCCATTTTTTTAACACCTTTATTAGAGTATAACTGCTTTACAATGGTGTGTTAGTCTCTGCTTTATAACAAAGTGAATCAGCTATACATATACATATATCCCCATATCTCCTCCCTCTTGCGTCTCCCTCCCACCCTCCCTATCCCACCCCTCTAGGTGGTCACAAAGCACCGAGCTGATCTCCCTGTGCTATGTGGCTGCTTCCCACTAGCTATCTATTTTACGTTTGGTAGTGTATATATGTCCATGCCACTCTCTCACTTAGTCCCAGCTTACCCTTCCCCCTCCCCATATCCTCAAGTCCATTCTCTATGTCTGCACCTTTATTCCTGTCCTGCCCCTAGGTTCTTCAGAACAATTTTTTTTTCTTTAGATTCCATATATATGTGTTAGCATACGGTATTTGTTTTTCTCCTTCTGACTTACTTCACCCTGTATGATAGTCTCTAGGTCCACCCACCTCACTACAAATAACCCAATTTTGTTTCTTTTTATGGCTGAGAAATATTCCATTGTATATATGTGCCACATCTTCTTTATCCATTCATCTGTTGATGGACACTTAGGTTGCTTCCATGTCTTGGCTATTGTAAATAGTGCTGCAATGAACATTGTGGTACATGACTCTTTTTGAATTATGGTTTTCTCAGGGCATACACCCAGTAGTGGGATTGCTGGATCAAGAAGATATACATATTGCCAACAGACACATGAAAGGATGCTCAACAATCACTAATCATTAGAGAAATGCAAATCAAAACTACAATGAGGTATCACCTCACACCAGTCATAAGGGCCATCGTCAAAAACTACAAACGATAGGTTCTGGAGAGGGTGTGGAGAAAAGGGAACCCTCTTGCACTGTTGGTGGGAATGTAAATTGATACAGCCACTATGGAGAACAGTATGGAGGTTCCTTAAAAAACTAAAAATAATTCCATTTTGTTTTAAAGCACATTTTAAATGTGGTTTTCTCATTTAGTAGAAGTTGTCTAATTGGAAAAAAAAATCCACATTCTTGGAAGAATACCTCATTCAAGGCTTTGTACTTTATCAAAGCATGGAGTTTTTCCTCAGGCATAGTTTCTAAAACAAAGATAAAGAAGGTCCACATTAGTGGTTATAAAAATTTCATCTTAGAATTCTTGAAAATCACATGAAATCTTATCAAAGACCCAAATCTATAAAACAGATAAACTGTAATAGTTATTTTAGACTGAGTTGTTAATCTTTGCTTGGTGCTGGGCTAAGTGCTTTACACACATTTACATTTCTTGTCTAAAATAACTTTCAGAAACCACTGTGAGGTAAATGTTATCATCTGTGTTTTTCCTGTGAGGAACTTGCCTTAGATCCTACATCCAGTAAGTGACAAAGCCCGGATAGAGACTCAAATTCATTTGAGTTAAAAGCTTGTACTTTCAACTGCTGTCTGAGTTCCTCTCCAGTAACAGAAGGGCTCCTCTGGATTAGGCTGAAACTGAAAGTTAGGAGATGCATGCCTGCTGTGACCTTCTCTCACAAGAGGCAATTTTGCTATCCTTGGGAGAACCCAAAGGATTACACAGAGCACAATTTGAAAATCATGAGTTTGGTTATTTTGTTTTAGGCAATGATATGACATTATCTCAGAAAACTACTATTTAATTCCAAATGTTTGTGCTCTTTTCCTAAATATAATTTTGATATTAATAAGAAAATCCAAATCTAACCTTAATTTAGTAATAAAAGTTTTTCAAATTTACTTCAAAGATTATTACTTATTGAAATATGATTGTTTTTATTAAAATTGCTAGAGTACTGTTAGGAATTGTTTTCTTAAAACTCAGAATATGTGGTCCCATTCAAATAATATTAAGGGTCTAGTCAGATCCCTTAAATAATTGATAAAAAGTCTATATGACGTATGTGAAACATGTGATTTGGTCCGGAAACAACTCAGTATCGTAACCTTATTTGATAAAGATGTTTTGTTGGGAAATGGCTTCAAATACAATTTGGGATGTCCAGAAGCCATTTTCTTTCTGCCTTTACCTCTCACCGTCTCCACATACAAATGCATTGCTGTGGCAGGGCCAGGGAGGTGGGTGAGGGGGTGTCTATCTTCTCTGTAACCACTTCCCTTTTTTCTTTTTGCCAGTGAGATCAGGATCTCTTCCTGCTGTAACACAGTTTGGGTTATTACTATTACTGAGAGCAGGTGTCTGAATAGTCAGGAAAATGTAGAGATGTGTAAGGATCAGGACTCTTGGATGAAGTGAGAGATAGGAGTTTAAATAAACATTACTGAGAGTAAAGGTAGACATCAAGGGAGAGGGAACTTTGTTGACTTTGTCCTCTTGACAACACTGTCCAATAACAATATAAGGCAAGTAACCTATGTACATTTAAATTTGATAATAGCCACAACAAGGAAAAGTAAAGAAACAGGTAACATTAATTTTTTTTTTTTTTTTTTTTTGCGGTACGCGGTCCTCTCACTGCCGTGGCCTCTCCCATTGCGGAGCACAGGCTCCGGACGCGCAGGCTCAGCGGCCATGGCTCAGGGTCCCAGCCGCTCCGCGGCATGTGGGATCTTCCCGGAGTGGGGCACGAACCCGTGTCCCCTGCATTGGCAGGCGGACTCTCAACCACTGCGCCTCCAGGGAAGCCCAGGTGACATTAATTTTAATAAAATATTTGGTTAACCCAGTATATCCAAAACATTATCATTTCAACACATAATCAATTTTAAATTATCACACCTTCCTTTTTTACATTATTTTACAATTTTTTTCATAGCAAATCTTCAAAATATGATATTTATTTTACACTAATAGCCCATCTCAATTTGGATACTAATTTTTCAATGGTTAGAGTGCATTTAGAATTACGCTTAATGGAAAAATATTATTGTACACCATTTCAGATCCTAAATGAAAATTCAAACAAATTAAAAATTTAGATACTGAATTGCAGTAGCTGCCGGGAGCACTAAGTAACCACACCTGGCAAGGGGCTCCAGCCGGGCTGTAGGCTTAGGTCTCCCAGCTTTACCTATATCTTACACAAAACATTTACTGGAAAATCCTTGTTTTGAGAGGATGTTTCAGGGATTTTCAAGCCATAAGTACAGAGACTTGTATGTTATTTTTGTTTATGTTTTGTCAAAATGGAGGAAAGAAAGTGATAGGATTCAATAAATCTCCATTTGAACGTAATTCATTGGCAAAAGATGCATATTAATACGTCATAGCTGGCTTGGCAGACCACTCTTTAATTATAAAGCATCTTCTATTAAGATATAAGAACTTATGGACGATCATTTAGGACTTATTACAAAGCAGATTATTTCAATTATTTCCCAATAAAAAATAATTCAAATTTTTATCGTATCCTAGGAGTGTTCATTAAAGGTTAGGCCAATATGGAGCACAGTGGGGACTTGAATGGTCCATGAGCATCACGACTACGTAAGACATAGGGCAGTCAGAATAGCATGACACATGAAGCAGATACGTGCACTTAAGTAGAGCAAAAATAAACTGCATATACCAACTTCAGCTTCCTAGAAATTTGAGCCCAGGGCTTATTTTGCACTCTGGCTATTTTTGTGGCTTATGAAGTCAATGCAATGGATTGTAATGAGATAGATAAAATTCCGTCTGCAGTGCGAGCACCTGTACAATACATGTCTAGTCCAGACAGATGAGGTGCAAAGCCAAGATGTGCCAGGTCACCAGCTTCCATGGGGTCTGATGTATGTTGCCATGTGAACAGCACTCTGTCAGAATATACTCGTCTGAGGACAGTGCGTGTTTCCTGTGAAAAAGACACACCGCTTAGGGATACATTTTGGAGCTAACCCCAAATAAAACTACTGAAGAGAACTTGCACTGCTAAATGTTTCGTTAATGGATGTCAATGTGGATTTGATGAATTTGAGGGTATTTTAGTGTACACCTGCAGCAGATGGCCTGTGCTTCTCAGCTGCTCTTATGATTTAGCTACAAGTATTTTAAATCCCAGTTGTCAGCCCATAAGCACTGACCGTGAATGTTAAGATTCACAAGCAGCATTGCCAGTGGCCAGAACACATGTGCTGGGGTCATCCTGATTTGGGAACTATGACTCGGCTGACCTTTTCCTCTGGGTTACTTAAAGATGCCGGAGGAAACTGGAGAAAGAAGGTGACTTTATCCATTTCGTGATACCGCCAGAACCACGTTTAGATTTCTGCCTCGCAGACAAGAACTTTTGTGAAATAGATCAATAGAACACTTTGGCCCAGCCGTTAAAGTAATACTAATCTTAATCCTTTATGTTGGCATAGGGCTTTGTCGGTCACAAAATATTTTTACAACCATCATTCCATTACTAAAATATCCATAAGAAGTAATTATGGCAAAAGTGTTATTATTTCTATTTAATAATTGAACAAAATTAAGGCTCAGAGAGGTATAAGGTAATGTTTGTGCATGTGTAATTTGATGAGGTCCAAAATGGCATCTTGAATAAAATAATAGGGGAAATCAAACTAGAAAAAGGCTATTTGGGTCCAGAGCATAGCATTCAAGAAATTTCTCTCATATGGATGTCTGGTGTTTATTTTCTTTAGCTTGAGGCTTCTGCCCTCCTCATATAGTGCTATGAAAAATAGCTTAAAGGAGATCTCTAGAGTGAGTGCCTCTCCCCACACACAAAAGAGTGGATCACCCTATTTGAGGCAGAGTTGCCATCAATATCCACTCTCTTGTTTCTTAATGATAGAATCCTTGATTTTAAGCTGGCGTATGGCCATCCTGAAAAGAACAGTAATTCTCATCCTTCATCGCACTAAGCTTTGGCAAAAGAGATGTGAGCAACTTCTTGAAAGTGTCCTTAATGGGAATATATTAGTAAACAGAAGCCATTCTATTTCTTCCAGACATTGAATAGATAGATAATTAGGAGTTTACCTAATAATTGGAAGAGCAGGGAAAGCAGAAATCAGGGAAGTTACTAGGGATTTTCTTAGCTTGAATTAACACACTGGCTGGTTCTTAAGTTTGCTGGAGATATGCCCACATTATGAAGAATCTCCGGAAAGCTCCCTCAGTCAGTTATCTCCAACAGCAGTAGCAAAGTGAGTTGTTCACAGGGCTCACTGGGAAGCAGCTGTAAGTCACACACCTGACAACATATCTGGCTATAATTTTCTCCAGAGATTATGATCTTTCATTCCTTCAGCCTCTGAATCTGAAGTGAGTGCCTCTCGTAAGAAAATCCTAACCTTGATTCCTGACTTCTCTTTTGTCTTGCAGAAAAACCTTAGAATGAGCTTGTGATGATACTGATTTGTTAATGGACAGCCCAATACAGCCCACCTCTGTGTTCAGCACAACATCCGTAGATGGCATTTAACTCACACTTAATTCCAAATAAAGGCAATAACAACACCACACTTTGCTTACCACTCCTCTTACATAAATGGGCCTGTGTAAAGTCCCGTGTGTCATTTATCCACCTCAAGTTTACATTCATTGCTTTTTCGGCTCACTCACTTTCCCTTTGGTGATACTATAACAAGTATTGAATTACAAGTTTAGCTATTATTAATATACCTAATATTCAGTAGACAGGGAATGTGAAAAGAAAATCCAATCAGTATGTGTGTGTGTGTTTGTGTATACACATACACATACACATGTCATGCTCAGAAGTAAAATATGAATGGTTACTATCTTCCTATATGTAGTTACACAGCTGTAGTTTACATTTAGAACTTCTTTCTTTGTTTCTTTTGCCATCAGGTATTACATCAGCTGATGATGGTTCTTTACCAGGCAGGATCTAAACCTTACGTATTAAAATGTTTGTGGCATTTGTTATTCTGTATACATTGCATTGCCATAGTTTTTCATTACTTTTTACTACTGAACACAGGAGTGCTAAGTGGTGCTCTTGATATTATCTTGAGCTCAAGATATACCCCTCCATTACCCAACATGTGGTAGCATTTCTATTTCCTCTTGATAACCAGAAACAATCACCCCAGCCAGGACTGTAACTTCCTGTAGATTTAGTGGTACGAGGAGTCCAAAGTGGCCTAGTAGAAATTCCAGGTTTCAGTTCAAAGGAACTTTTTATTTTATCCCCTGGGAGAAAAATTCCTCTTTGAAGAACTTAAATCTCTAAAACCAGCATAGTTGTAGTGAGATGCAGCATTATTTTCCTAGATGATCATTAAGGATACTATCAGAGGAGCTAATCCCACTCCTACGTTTTGATTCCTGGAACCAAGATTCCTTACTAAGGGGGAAAGAGCACCATATATTTTTACTGATTTCAGAGCGTATAGGTGTTATCAGCTGTCATTGAGTCCTTGGTCTTCATGAAGCAATTCCAGTTGCTTAATACATTATTACTTCAGCTTTTTTTTTTTTTTTTGGGTCACTTTCATTCAAAGCTAATGCTAACTTATACATCAATGAAGCTAACTTGTTGATATCTTTAAAATTTCAGTGCTCCTTTGTGTTGTCAAAAAACCATAGGAAATCCATTTTTTAAATTTCTAAATTAAAACTTATTGTCAGTTTTAGGTATGTCTGGGTTATAAGTATGGTGAAGGGTAAGAGAAGGACTTTATTATTATCAATTAGATTTTTTTTAATTGCACATTCCTAAGTAGTGTATTTCCCTCTCATCCTGACAAGCTTTTTAAAAGGACATGCAGTATTATGCACGTGGAGTAGTGTGATATATATATATATATATATATATATATATATATATATATATATATGTATGTATCAACCCCTTTGAGAGAGGAAAAAGAGAAAGAAGAGGGTAAAAGCAAACAGGAATAATAAGCAAATTCTCCTGATGGTCATTTACACATCAGTCACCACCCTCATTTTAAACCCTCATGGGCATAAACATTTATTGCTGTCTCATACAATGTTATTATCCATACCTATATACCCGTGATTTCAAATCATATCTGTGTCCAAATCTACAATCCTGACCTTTTCAGATCCAATGTTTTCCTCTGCTTCCTAGACATATATAGCCTTTGAATATTCATTTATAACCTACTTACAAATGAGGTTATTGTGAAGGGTAGGACTTAATAATACCCTAGTGTGACTTACGAGTGCTTTGCACAGTGCCCAGCACATAGTAAGTATTCAATAAATGTTGGTTAAAATATCGCTAATAGTGCCTTCATATACTATTGTCAAAACATCTGGACATTATACAAGCACTTATTTAATGCACATACAAAGTTTGCCACTTTATCCTCTTAGATAGAAGTCATTTACCTACCTATGTAGTATTTGCAATTATGCAAATTGAAGTTAGCAGTTCTTGGGTGAACATTAATGTTTGGATCATACTACTTCTAAGGATGATAAAGACATTACACATCCCATGCAATCATGTTTTTTTCACTTTTTTTTCTAGGTGGTATAATAGCAAAGCATATTTGAAATATGGGAGGTCAGAACTGAGAATCTTTGAATAGCATGCTCCAAGCAAAGATGTGTTAAATTGACATAACAATAGTTAACACTATTAGTTCGTACTCTGTGTCAGGCACTGTTCAAATCATTTTAATATGTTTGCTCATTTTACACTCAGATTACCCATATGAGGTAGGTAGTATTGTTCCCTTTTACAGATGAGGAATTGACAGCACAAAAAAGGTTATATTTAGTTTCTATTATATAACAGGTTACCTCAAGACTTAGTGCCTTATTACAATAACCATTTATGTAGTTCATGATCCTGTGGGTCAGCAAATTGGTCTCGGCTCCACTGGGCAGTACTTTTGCCATGGCTGGGCCCCCTTATGCTTTTGTGGTTAGTTACACATCAGATAAAATATGTAGCTTGAGGTTGAGGAGGTTGAGTAGATGTTGGCTGGGGTGACAGTGGTGACTGAATCATGTGTCTCATCATCCAGCAGGCTACTCTAGCCTTGTCACATGCTAGCTGGGTAGACAGAGTAAAAGAGAGCAAGGCCTAAATTTGGAAGTGGCACAATTCTAATTCCACCACATTCTGTTAATTAAAGCAAATCATATTTCTGGCCAAGAGTCAAGGGATGAGGTGATATACACCATACTTGATGAGAGGAGATACAAAGTTGCATTGTAATGGGATACGGATACTGAGAGGAGTGTTATGGCCATGTTTGCTGTGTAGCATTCAAACTACAGAGACTGGTTTGCCTGGCAGGAAGAGAGACAGAGAGAAAGAAAATCTGTTTACTGGGGATTATTTAATCTAGCAAACCCCATAATTTGAGTGGCCACCCATGATATTCTCTCAAAGTTATAGTGAAACAAATATTAGCATTAGCCTTCTAAAGACTTCTTTAACCTGAAATTCTGTATCTATCCTCAGGTGCCAAGAGCATTGCTGCAAAATATCTGAGGTTGGTTTGAAATTTTTTGAAAGCTTTTACTTGGTGTGATGTCCAAAGTGAGGGACAGAGATCAAAGAACTTTACTCTGAAAATACATTATCTGTAATGGTTTTGAACTAACGCTTTTCTTAAATTTCTTTATCATATAGAAGATGGAGAAAGATTGCTTTGTGATTGTTACTCTAATCTAACATGGTTTCATCTTACTCTAAAATTAAAGTTTTAAAGCAACCGTTTATTGAGCTCCTTCTATAAGTCAGGCACTTTGCTACAAGACTTGAGATACAAAACAAAAAGACATGCTTTTTTGTCCTGATGCAAGACACAAACAGATACATATAATACTATTTAAGTATATATTATGATAGAGGCACAGACAGTGTAACTTGAGAGAGAAGGTTAACCTATCTTAGACTTAGAATTGGGATTTTGGGAATTTGGGGGAAGATTTCTTTGTAGTAGTGAAGTTTTAAAAGATGAGTTGTAATAACCAAGCATTATTGGGGGTTGGAAAGGTGGAATGCAGAAATATTATAGGAAAAACAACTGAAATAGATGATTGGATTTTTGTTTCAGTTATCCAGATGAGAAATACTGAGAGACTGATACAAAAAGCAATGACAGAAAGGATGGAAAAAAAGTAGAGGCATTAGAAAGGTGTGAGATAGACTTACAGGAATTAGTGACTGATTCCATATGAGGGCCGAGAAAGAAGGAGGAGTTGAGGATGTCTTCCAGATATTTCCTTTGGGTATATATAAGTATATGGGCATATATCTAGATTTCCTATGTATCTACTATGTACATGTTATAGAGAAAGGGGACAGTGGAGGAGAACTTCCCACAGAAATCAGTACAGAGAATATTTATGTACAAGTTTGCTCATTGCAGCGTCAGGGTTTTTAATAGCAATACTGCAAAAATACAGATATCAATATATGTAGAAATAGAGATCTAGACTAAATAGAGATAGATTTCTAAAATTGGTTTGTAACCTGTTTATTTTTACAGGTATTTTAGAGGCACTTTCATAAGTATTTGTAGGCTGTAGATTTGTAACCTATTTGACTTATATTATGTTGAAAGCATTTACTATACCATAACGTGTCCCCTGCATCGGCAGGTGGACCCTCAACCACTGCGCCACCAGGGAAGCCCAAGTTTCTCCCTTTCAAGTCAACCTATTTTAGGAAATGGATTCCCTCATGGACTCTTAGGTGTTACATTACAAGGGTAACTGGGGCATTTAATTGAGAGTCCTAGAGACCTGTACTGATTGTCCTCATCCATGACTACAATGTAACATTTATCACATCACATTTAACAACACATATCTACTGTATACTTATTTTATTTAGCTAATACCTATCACATTTCTACAAATGTACTAAAAGAATGAAAATGACCTTTCACATCTTTCTTGTAAAAAAAGGAGAGAGAAGTAAATATTGCATTACACTGAAGAGCAAGGCAGCAAAGTCTAGGATGTGGCCTGGAAGTAAATTATATATATAATTATATGTATTCACTTTATAGTCTAATATACACATACATGTATATACATAATGTATATATATTTGCACACATATACAAACAGGTCTATATATAGAGAGAGGGAGTCAATGTTGACCTCCATTTTTTAAATTACTTGAATTGTTTCCTAGCACTTACAAGTAACAAGATTTCACGTAAAAATCTGGATTTTCTTGAAAACTGGAATATCTAGAAATTCTGTTCCTAATTCCAAATGTTATAGCATTTCTGTATTCCTGCATGGCAACAGTTAGGTAGACTTGAGTGGCTAATGTGTTTCTAGCACTTGTTCATTTTTCCTCTCTAGATGTCTCATGAACTCCCCAGTTGGTTACAATAGGATAATTCACTAATTTTTTAAACTTACTTGTCTGGTTTCCATAAATACTTGATTTTGAAAATTCTACTTTACACAATATATTATAAAAAGAGCATTTCTGGTCAGAGGATCTATTTCTTTGGCCATCATCTTCAGAGATGGAACTACAGGAAACCGAAACAATTGGCTAGTTCAATTACTTCAGTCAGAAACTTGTCAATTTAGAGAGAAGTCAGCAAAATTGATAGTCTAAACCTGAGCAAATGTTTGAATGGATAAACGATTTCTGTCAAAGCATTAGGCCTCATAACTCTATATGGATGCAGCTTATATTTTTATAGATACAGTGGAGATTTCACTTTCGTCAATTTGTGCACGTCACTGAGTGATTTATGCTTGAAGCATGCTATACACAGGAGACTGTTATCTCAGTTTTATGTTGGGTGACATTCTTGGCCACCTATTCCATTTTCAATTTCTTAGAGAAAGTAATGTCTGAGCTCTTGTTCAGCTGCACCACAGGTTTTAAAATCATCTATAGCCCTCAGGAAATGTTAAAAAAAAAAAAAAAGGACAACAATATAATAGTAATTATAAAATGCTATGCTTATAAAATCAACACTGATCTCAAACCTGTTTTCCTTATGTGATAAATTCTTATGTTCCCACACTAGAAATCTATGATTTAATCATCTATGGCTATAGAAAATGCTCCTGAATAATTATTCTGGTAGCTACATGTTTTTTAGGTTGGTCCTTTTGTTTCTAACAAAAGACCATCCATTACACAGAAGATGAGTTTGCATGATCATGGCTAACTACACTGCACTGCAAAATAAGATATGCTTACTCTTTTATCATGGTTGAGGCAGTTTACATTTACAAGGAAGGCATTGATCTGGGAATCAAAGGAACACTTTGGCCTTCCTGTGTCATTAGGTCAACACTGACAATTCCTCACAACCTCCAGAGTAAAAGTGAAAAATTTCAGTCAATATTGTACATTTTCACAACTCTGAACTTCTTACATTATCAAACTTTTACCCTTAAGGCTTACAGTTTATAAAAGTTTTATTTTGTGTTTTTGTCTAAATCATAGTTTAAATCATGTCTTTAATAGATAATAGTATATGTTCTAATGATTCATGGTGTTAAGTTTATCTCAAAGTATTACATTCTCATTTTACAATATTTAGCATGGAGTGTTCTTACTAACTGACATGTAAAAATATTTACTTTAATTTATATAGCTATTTTTTTCCCCTACAACCTCGTTAGTTGCTATAGGGGTTTTAAAAAAATAAGATACAATAACCTCTTTTGTATCTTCTAATATAATACCAGAGACTGAATTTCTTCCCAGGATTTCTTTTTTCTTTTTTTTTTTTTTTTTATATTGAAGTACTGTTGATTTACAATACTATGTTAGTTTCAGGTGTATAGCATAGTGATTCAGTATTTTTGCAGATTATACTCCATTATATGTTATAAGATAATGGGTATAATTTCCTTTGCTATACAGTATATCCTTGTTAATTATCTATTTTATATATAGTAGTTTGTATCTGTTAATCCCATACCCCTAATATGTCCCTTCTCCCTTCCCTCTTCCCTTTGATAAACACAAGTTTGTTTTCTATGTCTGTGAGTCTGTTTCTGTTTTGCATAGATATTCATTTGCATTTTTCTCTGTAAAATATAGGTCAGCATTTGTTAGGAATAGAGGCAAGAAGGGCGTCTCAAGTAGAAGGAGCAGTATGTACAAAGGCCCACGGGTAGGAATGAACATAGTAGATTCAGGGAATGGCAGATAGGTGAGCTGAAAAGCAGTGAGTAGAGGCAGTTGAGTAGCAGGATTAGGGCTGGAAATTGACACAGGGAACATATTGCCAGACATTGTTAAACCAAAGACAAGTCCAGGAGTTTCTGTGGCACATAAGAAAGTAACCAGTAACACAAAGCACCTTTTGAAATCATCCAGTCAAAAGAAGTCCCCAAGGCATTCAATTTCTGCAAGATTCAAGTCCTTAGCTACTGAGTGAGAATCAGATAATTCCTTTAAGGGAGATTCACCATTTAAGACAAAAGTAAATGCTTTCTTTAGGTGCTCTGTGGTCCTGGCAGGAGTTTGGTGTTGGATCTTCTCTGTTCCTCACTCTGTGTGATGCTGATCATGAACAAAGAGCTAATTCTTCTGGGGTTTCTTGGCCTTCACTTCATTATAAGCCACAAGTACACACATTGCCAGAGATTGAATTTTAAAAATAGTTGTTATCAAAATTTAACAGCATGGTATTTTTTAAAATGAAGCAAGCACCAAACACGCTATAATTTTGTTTCATCTACCAGTCCCTGTCAGGAGTTTTTACCTTAGGAAAGGATCTTTGAATACTTGCCCTCAGCAGATGTTATCTCTTGGTTCTTCTATATGACTAACTGACTTTCTTTTACACTGTTCTTATTAGTGTTCCATAACCATCTTGCCAAAATCCTTTGTGTTCCTTAGAGGGAACTATATTTTTCTCTGTAAAAGTTAGATGTTTAGGGTTTTTCAAAAACAAGGCCTTATTTTCTGCTCCAGAAAGTCTGAGCTGGTTGGAAATTTTCTTTCAGGGAAGTTATTTTTCTTGAATTCCATAAAAAAATATAATTTTGACAAAATGGACTTCACCTTTTTCTGTCTACTATATATTTTGATCTGTATATTCCTGGATCAAAATATATTCCTTTGAGATGAGCTACAGACCCATTGATCTCTGAAAGGATTCTTTTGATTGTATTCACTAGGAAAATGAAGTGTTTCAAATTACTATGGACTGGCTTTGTCATATTCGTTCTTCTCTTTTCTAGAAACCCTCTGGAGTGCAATGGTGTTAATGGGAAGGTCCTAGACTTTAATTTCTATACTGTAAGGTATAATTTTTAATTGTTCTCTAGGAGAAATATTAACAAAATACCTTGAGAGTATTTATTTCTGGGAGTAGAAGATCACTTACACTGGGAGAGATCTGACAATTTAGGGGAGAACAGACAATTTAGGAAGACTTTATAGATGTGGAGATATATTGAATTTGAGCTATTATGTATGAACAGGATTTGAAAAGGATTTGAGAGAGAAGATATGTGAAGAATAGGACACAAAATATACAGTCATCAGCCTTTCAATTGGAAAGAACGTAAAAATTTTCTTGCTAGATAATTTTCTTGCTAATTATTTTGTGAACGTTCAGTCTGAAAGATTGAAACAGTTCTCCTAACAGTTGTCAGTCTATTTGGGACATCAAATAGCTATTTTCTCAGGACCAGAGTGTCATTAGTTGTGTGTCTGTAAATGAAAGTCTGCATGTTAATGCTAACTGTGACATGAATAGTAAGATTGGCATTAGAGACTTTCTGAAATAAGAACAACATTCATGATTAACCTGTGGAGTATAAAAATTGGGAATTCATCTAGTTACTTCGTGAGTCTATGTTGCATTGTGATTTCATTTTCATTAGTGATGACATTGTTATGGAATAATGAGAGACCTTGAAGTATAACAAGTTAGGTAAAAACAAATTGCTGTACCAGGTTTATAACTTCCCGTCATTTAGTGACTTACAGTTTTCCTATAACTCTTGAACTAAAATTTGGAGATAGAATTTTGTTTATTTACATGTCTTTACTACTGTTGGCATACCATTTATAAACATGTCAAAGGTGATTAAACTGATCATTTAGTTTTAGATCCAATCAGCATGTTCTATACTTTCAGTTGGGAAGAGAGGAATTAATATTTATCGGATCCCTCCCAAAAGCCAAGAGGCTTACGTGTTTGTTTGTTTTTAATTTATATTTTATTGAGGTAACATTGGTTTATAACGTTATACAAGTTTCCTGTATAAAAACATTATATTTCTACTTTTGTATACACTACAGTGTTCTCACCACCAAAAATTTAGTTTCCATCCAACGCCATACAGTTGATTCCCCTTTACACATTTCTCCCTCCCCTATGATAACCCCTACTTTGTTCTCAGTGTCTACGTGTTTGTTTTTATTTGGTTTGATTTGCTTATTTATTTTGTTGTTTGCTTGTTTTTTGTATTGCACATATGAGTGAAATCATATGGTATTTGTTTTTACCTGTGTTCTCTCATCCGACCTTTCCAGTGGATCAGTGAGATTATTGCTATTATCCACACTTTACAAATGAGGAGACTGAATTAAGGGGAATAAAGTAGAGTGGATATGTATAAATTTATGTTTGTTTCCTTAGTATTTTTGTTTTTGAGTGCTGCACTTTACCCCCTCTTGTACCATATGGTATTTTTAAATACTAGGCCCTTCTTTCTTCACCTGAAGAGAAGCAGTCTTAAGATCTGTGCAACTTGAAAACAATGATTAGTCTTCTTGTGGGATCATGATTGTAGCAAGGCCAATTCTTTATCAGGGATTGATGTAACCACCGTGGAAGAAGGAGTTCTTCTCTTTCTGTGATCTTGAACCCTACAAAACACATAATCCTGGCACCTTTGGGCCTCTATCTTTGCTCCCATGGGAAGAGATCGAACATAAGAATAAAGCCAATAGAGAGTATGGCAGAACTGAGAGATGGGAACAAAGAGCCTGATTCAGGAGCTTTAATTTGAAGTTTTAAAAAAATTTGGCCATAAAACTTATAGAGGGGAGTCAGATATACATATAAGTAAGTGCAATAATTACTATGCTAACAATCTTTCTTAGAGCACTTGTATTCTAATCACTAAAATTTGCTTCATTTCTCAATCAGTACAAGGTCTAATTCCTTGAACAATTTAGGACAAATCTGTGATAGTTATTATTGATCCCACAAAAATTATTTCAGTTATTAAAAAAAAATGAATCCTTGAAACATGTTGAGCAGAGGAGTAATCGAATTTAGTTTAAAATTTAGAAATTAAGGAGGGAATTCTGTTGTATAGTTAAGGGTAGTTTTAAGGGATAGAGCGCACATTATTAATTTTTACTCTATTCACTGAGTTTGCAGTGTGTAAGTTGTGGATGAATTTCTCTGAATTTGTAAAATGGCTTTTACTTCCTGGAAATAGTTCACTCAGAGGCCAGATGATGCCTGATGACACTGAATCTCCCTTGTCTAAAGAAATATACTAAAAACTTTGTCTTTTTTTTCCTGTTGTGAAGGGGAGAAAGTGTTCCCAGAAGGCTCTTCTGGGGCATAGGTGTATAGATGATGGCAGTTCTTACTGATACTAGCAAATTACTGAGTAGCTCCTAAGCACCAGGCACTTGGGTGGGAATACACGTTGTTAATCTTCACAGCCAGTTTTCAAGGTTTAAACAGTGAGGGGACTGAGGCTCCAAGAATTTCTAAGTGACGGAAACATATATGAAAACACAATGAGATGATGCACGTGAAAATACCTAATGCAAGTGGCACTAGGTAGGTAGTCAGTTTCAGTTCTACCTTTCCTCTTCCTTTCTCTCACTCTACCATGGTCTGAATGTTTGTGTTTCTCCCCCTCCCCAAATTCATATGTTGAAACCTAATGCCCAATGTGATGGTATTTGGAGACGGAGCCTTTAGGAGGTGATTTGGTCATGCGGGGGAGCCCTCATGAATGGGATTAGTGCTCTCGTAAAAGCACTAAGCTGTCTAGAGGCAGCTTCCTTGCCCTTCTGACATGTGAGATTACAGTGAGAAGACAGCCATCAATGAAGAAGCTGAACCTTACCAGACCCCAAATATGCCAGCACCTTGATCTTGGACTTCCCAGCCTCCAGAACTGTGAGAAGTCGATTTCTGTTGTTTGTTATAGCAGTCTGACCAGACTAAGACATCCTCCTTCTCCCCCTCTCTATCCTTTCCTCTTTTCCTTGCTTGCCTTGTTGAATACTTTGCATTTATGCTTCTCTTAGTTAATTACAATGACCCGATTTGGCAATTTGTGAAATTTTCAAGCCCTTTTCAATGCTACATTAAAACCTATGTCAAATATTTGGCGAATTTTATAGCTCCAGATACAGTGAATGCTATGTATTGACCTTGTTTACCAAGTACAGGAAATTCCCAGGTATTGTAGCCACAGTGGATCGTGCATTCACGTCAGAATGAGCTAAATTCTAAAAATAGATTATGTTCTGTACGTGAAGTTCTTCCCTAGTGCTTTTCAACCTCTGTTTCTCAGAAATAGTTGATGCAGCTCAGAGGCAGAAAAGAACAATGAGAGTAACTCCACAATTCACAGTGGGAGGAAATGATATTAAATTCCTAATGAGTTCTGACACGTATATTGTCACAAAGTGCTACAAGTCCTAGTAACATTTTTAGGAGTAACCTTGCTGAAAAGTTATATATTTCAAGCTTCATATATGTTCATATTTATATATTTATAGCTTCATGATTCAGCATCTGTCTTGGTAATCTATTTTATGTTTACATACATAACAGTTTCTAATACTTTTGGGAAATCATCTTTTTAAATACCCTAAATTTTTCATTATATAACCTAGTTCTTCTTTAGTTATTTTTTCTCTTTTAACTAGGATAACATCCTTAGATTTAAAATCAAAAATTAAAAAATACAATTCTGAATTTGTCTTTGTTTCCACAAGGCATGTCTAGATTTTGCTTACTGTGTCAGTAGATGTTAATGTAAAGCAATGGTAATATGCCACTGAACTTGAGGTCTCAGATTGATTTGATGATATGGACAGATTTTATCAACTGGCTGATGGGGGGCAGTAAAAACTCAACTAATGGTTCTCATTTCTATACTTTTAGACTTCTACCATGGCACAAAATGTGTTGTACTATAATTACACATTTGTGTGTCTGCCTTATCCATCTACCTAGAGGAGAGCAGCCATGCCATATTCAGTCTGTGCTGCCCTCAGTGACTCTTATGATGCTGGACACATACTCTTTCAAACCTCATGGTAGAGAAGAGTGAAGGTGTGACCTTTTGGGGTGGGGAGGGAGACTAAGGATGTAGCTTGTAGAGCTCTGTTACTACCACAATGTTCCTGTGAAGTCTTTTAGAAATTCATTTGGGCTTGGATACCTTGGATGCATAAGCTGCTTACTTGAATGAGAAAAAGGGGGTTGCTTTATACTATGTGATATTGATATTGAAAAAAATTTACATGCCAGAACACATGCTGTGTTTACCCTGAAATATGTGATGATAGATACCTAATTAGAGTGTGTTTGAATTTAATTGAATTTAGCAACCCAGTTTCAGAAAGCCAAGAATACAGACAGTTAAGGTGGAAACAAGGTAGAGATTTTAATCTGCTGCCTTCCTCCCAGTATTCTGTATCCTTTTTTGCTCTTGTTCCCTCATCTCCATGTCTTCATTCCTGGTTCTTTTCATAAGAGAATGGTATCAGAAACCAAGATCTGTGCTCTTTGCTACTGGGATGGCCCTCTCAGCTGGCAGAGCAAGGAAGTGTATGTGTGTGTACTAACCCATGTATACGAATATATAAATATTTCTACTTGCAACGATATGTAATATATTAAGCTAAACGTGAGTTCTTACTGATGTCTCTAACTCTAATCCATTATTACTTGAATCACTCTAGCTTTTCCTCCTTGCTTATTGTAATGTGTTTTTAATATAACATGGGTGTAAAATTGTTTCTAACTGCTGATGATAAAGATAACATTTATTGATGACTTACCAAGTTGCAGACATTGTCCTTCGAACTTTATTTGAATTATCCCATTTAATTCTTACACTTGTAAGAATTACAATTCTTGTAGATTGTAGGTAGTGAGGATGCCTTTTTTTTTTTTTGAGGATGCCTTTTTTTAAGTTTCATCTGGAACGAAATATATACAAAGAGAAAGAAACTTAAAGATACTTAGTAACTTGGCCAACTGTGCAGTAGTGAGCGTGATAGCTTGTGTTCTGAGTTCAGAGCTTGTCCCTAACTTCTGTAGACTGACTCCTGGTTCCCAGTCCTCCTTTGCTTCCCATGCTGAGCCTCACTAGAGTGAATACGGTGCTGGCACCTTCAGGAAGACAGCCACAGCGGAGGTATTTATGGACAAGTTACATTAGAGATACCCAATAGTTTTATTATTAGAAGGCAGTATCAATGCACCTCTATTTTTCTAATGAAAACAATGACCAAGAGATTACAGAGGAGTTTAATATAGTAACTGCAGAGAAACTAATGTTTATTATTTATTTTTACACAAACCTTCCCTCTGACGGCTGCTATATTCTTTAAAAATGTTGAAATTGTGACTTTGGGGAGTATATGGATTAGGGATATATGAAAGTAATGTTTTATAGGTTTGCAGAAGGAGTTAAGAGTGCTTTTTCATACATCATGAGTGTTAATAAATGGTTACACCAAAATGTTCAGGACACTTAATGCCTAGGACTTGTATGAATGTGGTAATTTTAGTTTCTAGGAGCTGTGAATAAGTAAAAATTCTGAGGGAATTACTCTTGGTCATAAAAGTATATGGATCCCAAGCAAGAAATATATGCTGATAGACTGAACTGGGGAAACAATTGTTACTCTATATAATCACTAGCAATACTCAATTTATATGGTTACATCCTTGAGTAGGTATGCAGTCCTGTGGGGTTAGGTGTAAACATCCTGACTTTTCTCAACTCAATTCTGTATACGTGAGTGTAACCATCTTTTTAGAGCTATTGCTATGCAATGCCAAACAAATGGTCAGTTCAGTTGTGGTTATTCTCTGCTTTGGCCGTTACCAGCTCTCCCTAAGAACTTCCCAAGTTACTCATGAGTGTTTATCTTTTATCATCAACACCTGCATAACCTCTGAGCCATAGAATCTCAGTGTAAAAATAACAGGCAGTTATTGATCCCCTATTAAATTCAAAGCATTTTAAAGAGCACTTTTCATGTAACCTTTCATTTAATCTTTATGACAGTCTTATGAAAAGGGAATTATTAATTACTCCCATTTTATCAATTAAGAATGTGAAAAATGTTAAGAAACTTACCCAAGTTCACACATTTGATATGTATCAGAGTTTAAGCCAAGGTGATTTGACTCTTAACTTGCACCTCTAACCACCACTCACTAGGGTGTAAATACAGGTAACCTGCAATAACAAGCAATCCCAAACGTGCAGTGGCCAAACTAGATATACATTTAAATTTTTTTTTTTTTTTTTGCGGTACGCAGGCCTCTCACTGTTGTGGCCTCTCCCGTCGCGGAGCACAGGCTCCGGACGTGCAGGCTCAGCGGCCATGGCTCACGGGCCCAGCCACTCCGCGGCATGTGGGATCTTCCCAGACCGGGGCACGAACCCACGTCTCCTGCATCGGCAGGCGGACTCTCAACCACTGCGCCACCAGGGAAGCCCTAGATATACATTTATATTTGTCACATTATGTGTCCCATCCAGCTTGGCAAAGGAGCTGTCATCAGCAGTCTCTCTGGGATTCAGGCTGATGGTGGTCTTACATGTATTGTATGATCTGGAGCACAAGGCCTCCTCAGTCACTGTGGCAGAAGAAGAGCCTGCTAGAAAGTTCTGTTTTAGTTCTTTTATACTTAGATCCCAAAGTGACAGTCTGGTTGGCTGGAGCTAGTCATTGTCCCTGTCTAACTGCAGTGGGGCTAGGAAATATGTGGGTATAGGCACAATTATTGGATGGAGTTATAGACTGAATTATGCCCCGCCTACCCAAGTTCATATGTTGAAGCCCTAACCTGTAATGGGGCTATATTGAATATAGGGCCTTTCGGGAAGTAATTAAGGTTAAATGTGATCATAAGGGTGGGGCACTAGTCCTGTAGGACCTGGTGGCCATCTAAAAGCGGGGAAGAGAGCTCAATCAGAAACCAAATTTGCCAGCACCCTGAGCATGGACTTCTAGCCTCCAAAACAGTGAGAAAATAAATGTCTGTTGTCTAAGCCACCAGTCTGTGTTATTTTGTGATGGCAGCCTGAACTGACTAAAAGAGATAACAACACTGTCATTGTCACTCTTCAACCCGCTGCACTGTGAGAAACCTGAACCACACTGAGAGGTTCCGGATGATGAGATGCAGTGCTGACAAGAGACAAGAAGCACTGAAGCAGCGGGTATGTGAGTGAAGAAACCACCCTGGAAGAGGTTTCTCCAGCCCTTGCTGCTCCAGAGGCTGCCCTGGGGATCAGAGAGGAGCCCAGGCAAGCCATCCCCACATTCCTGACCCACCAACGTAAACCATGGAATCTTTTTGTAGAAGACCCTTCCATTGCAAGATAGAAAGATTATGGACCCCTGTGTCACTAACTGGAAGAGAGTGATCAAGAAACCTGCCCATCCAGAAACAGCCACATTGGGTTTTGTTATGAACAATAAATACATATTTTATTAGGCTCCTGAAAAAAACATGACACATATTTCAAGGAGTTATAAGCTGAAAAGATGTAAAAGCAATTCTTTATTTAATTAGCAAAAAGGAGTTGATGTTCAGTAAATTTCAATAATTTCAAGGCTTTCTATTTACCTTACATAAGACTAAGCACCTCCAAAATTGTTTCTATTCAGTGCTTCTACTGCTTAGTTGGTTTTGATCAGCATTCCCTTACAGCATACATTTTCCACTGAAGGCTGTTTTGGTCAGGGTTGTGGAGAAAAACAGAAACACCAGTCGAGTTAACATGTAAAATGAACCATCATAAAGGAAATGTTTAAGAAGAAAGGTTCATGAATTTTGTAATTGTGTAATTGTCAGACTCTAGAAGAACTTACTTGAAGGCAAGCATGAGAGTTGCTTAAATGAGGAAGTATAAATATTTTAATATTGACCTCTCAATTGCATTTACAAATACTCCTGAATATTTTAACACACCTTAATCTGATTATAGAATATGGAAATAAATTTATCTGGGTGAACATTTACAAATATTTTCTATGGTAATAAAATGCTACATGACATGCAGTATTCAGTCAGTCATTTACCCTCTTACAAATTACTATTTTCAAATCCAGCAACATTGTTTTTGTTCCAATTCATAAATGTTAAACAATAAATCACAACAGATTTTTGCATTATAAATATCAATTTATCAATATAAATATTATCAAGTGGTATTGTTTTGATTCCCTGCAAGCACAGAAATTTGATTTTATATTTGACTTTTAAAACTGACATACATGGTTAAATTTGGAGGTGCCCTATTTATATGTATTTTGTATGGTAAATGTTGATATGTATATTTTCTTTTTTCATCCCCTTACTTTCTCCTTCTAGGTTTAGATTCAGCATGGTTGAATAATTAAGTTTAAATACTGTAAAACTTTTGTCCAAGTGAAGTTATTTTTATTTAAGCTCCCAAAAGTTGAAAAAATTATTCAGGAAGTTTTTATGCCACATAAGAGTCTGTGTGATTGTACGTATATTTGGCTGGTAGTGTATGGGGGTGATTTGCAAGACTTTCTCTTCCTCCTCATGCATTTTTTCTTTTTTATTTCCTCTAACTCCTTTCTTCTTTATGTTATTTGTGGGCATGTCCTAGCAGTCTCACTGAAACAAGAACCAGGACAAAGAAAATAATATAACTAAAAATCACAGTTAATAAAGTATTTCAAATATATTATCCCAACAGTGTATAAGAAATTCTATTGATTCTCAACCCCTAAAAGTTGATATTGTTTGACTTTTTAATTATTACGAATCAAGTGGGTATAGTTCTCATCATGAATTTCATTTATTTTTAAGTGCTAAGTTTGAGCATATCATCGTATCCTCTTGGCTATTTGGATCCTCTCTTTGATGAAGTGACTATTCAAGCCTATCACTAATTTACTATTGAGATGTTTGTCCTTTTCTTTTGATTTACAGCGTGCACACATGCACACATAATACCAATCCTTTGTGCATTATATTTTCTATAAAATTTCCATTTTTTAGTTTAGCTTCCTTTCACTAAGATGTCTTTTGATGAGCAAGTATTCTTGTTTATTATAAAAGTTTTAAACCATATATAAAAGTAGAGAGAATAGTGTATTGAACCTGAAGTATCTATCACCCAATTTCAAACAACAATACATAACCAAATTTGTTCCATTTATAATCCTACACTAACAATTTACTCACTATGATATATTTTGAAATAAATCCGAGATGTCATATGATTTCAACTGTAAATATTACAGTGTGCATCTCAAAGCTTAAGCAATCTTTAAAAATATCATGATCACAATGCCATTACTATACCTACATAATTAATAATCATTAATATACTTAAATAATTGGTATTCATATTTTCCAGGTATCTCATTTTTTGACAGTTTGTTTGAAATGTGTTGGTATACAGTTCATACATTTTAACTGGTTGAAATTTCTATAACTATCATTTTTTATTAATTCTCATTGGAGCATAGTTGTTTTACAATGTTGTGTTAGTTTCTAGCTGTACAGCAAAGTGAATCAGTCATACGTATACATATATCCACTCTTTTTTAGATTTTCTTCCCATTCAGGTCACCATAGAGTGTTGAGTAGAGTTCCTTGTGCTATATAGTTGGTTCTCATTAGGTATCTATTTTATACATAGTAGTGTACATATGTCAGTCCCAATCTCCCAGTTCATCCCACCTCCCCTTCCCCACTTCATAACCATAAGTTTGTTCTCTACATCTGTGACTCTGTTTCTGCTTTGCAAATAAGTTCGTCTCTACCATTTTTCTAGATTCCACATATAAGCAATATTATATGATATTTGATTTTCTCTTTCTGACTTACTTCACTCTGTATGACAATCTCTAGGTAAATGTCTTTTAATCTATAAGTTTCCCACAATTTTTTCCCTGTACTTACTTTTGTTGAAGACATGATATTTATTCTATAGTTTCCATAGTCCTAAATTTAAGGTTTTTACCATTGGGGTATCATTTAAAAAGCTCCTCTTTCTTTTGCATTTCTCCATATTGGTTATTGGATCTAAGATTTTGATCAAAATTTTCTTTTTTTTTGGTAAGACAGTTTTGTAGGTGGTATTGTGTATTTCCATCAGATGCGCATAAAAACTGATTGCCTTTTTTGTGATGTTATCAGCCATTGTTTACTGTCTATTTTTTTATTTCATTATTATACTTGCTTAAGTAGGGGAGACAGGGTGGTAAAATGTGGTCCCTCTTACTGTAACTGGCCCAGAGTGGAAACTTTCTTTGTGTTTTGTTTGTCTGTTTTACTCATAATATTTAGATATTTGTTCTTGACTTGTATTTTTTAAGTGACTTAGATTCAATTTCAGTTATTTCCCATATGAATTACTGATACTATCACTTCCAGTAATTGTATAGTCCTTCCTTTCCCCAGTGGTATGCCTTGACACAAAGAGTATAACTTGCTGAAATAATTATGGAAAGTAGACATTTCTATGCCCTAGGACTTTAGGATTCCACTGCTAAATATATATCCATGAAAAACTCATGCACATATGTGCCAAGAGACATATAAAAGGGTTTTGAACCCGTACGCTAACATGTACGCTAATCCTAACTCGTTACCATAACCTAACCTGTACCCTAAACCGTACCCTTTCCTTAACCCTAACCCTAAGCCTAACCCTATCCCTAACACTAACCCTAACTCTAACCTTACCCTAATCTGTACCCTAATCCTAACCTGTACCCTAACAAAAAAAAAAAAAAAAGGTTTTTATCTAAGTTCTTCATAATCCCCCAAATCCCAAATGCCAGTCTATAGTAAATTGGATACATGCATTATGGTAAATTTCCACCATGGGCATTGATACAATAGTGAAAATGAATGAACTTTGGGTATGTGCAATAGCATTGTCAAATCTTGGTACCATAATGTTGAATGTTTTAAATTTAAATCTTAGAAAACTACATGCAGTTTGATGTTCTTTAAAAAAAATTCAAACATAAACTAAACCACATATATACACACCCACACATGCACACACCTGCACATATAACCGTTATTAAAACACAGAATAACAATTACTTCTGGTTGTAGACAGAATAGAACACCTATAAACAGGATAGGTAAAAGCACATGAGGTATATGGGTACATGTTAATTATTTTTGAAGACCTGATTATTGGATTTGGTACTAAATTCACCAGTATTCCTTAGATTCTTAAGAAAATATACATAAATACATATAGAAATAAATCATATAAAAGTGGCCAGATTTCTATCAATAATTACAGTGTATTATGAACCAAGTATTGTGAGTAATCTCATTCTGTGTTCCTGTGTTCCACTAAAAATTATTCCCTGGTAATATTATTACTCAAATAATAATTTATGTTTAGGTGTGATAATTATATGAAACAAATATTACTTACAGCAATGGTACTTTTGATGGTTTATGAAGAGGGAGCAACTATATTCTAGTAGAAATAGTCCTGGACTTGGATTAGAGGACAGAATTCCATTACTTATTAGTTACAAATAAAATGATAGAATGCTTTGTTTCGTCTAATCTTAGTGTATATAACACTAATTACTATTAGACTAGAAGTAATTAGTAATTGTGATAATAGCACAAATGTATAAGCTTGCATGTGGATTAAATAAATCAAGATTAACAATTGTACTGCCTGTGTAAGTTATTCGACAACAGATAAATGTATTACATTGACATAATTAAAAACCAAGGTGAAATTCCTAACTACTCTCTAGTTGTATTTTTAAAACCCAGGTTCCTTCTGCCATTAAAAGCAAAGGTAGGATGAGCATATTCACTCTAAATAAATAAATGGAGAGTGTGAGGAGAATTGGGAATGAGGTATGGGAAAGAACACTAGGATGAAAGTTTGGCAAACAAACTAATATTACTGATGGACCCCTCAGTCAAAAGGACCTGCTGATCAGAACACCAGCCTTGGACTATTATAAACAATGTTCACATTGTGTGAGAATTATTGTACGTTCTGGAGTTTTTTTGGTATAGCAATTTGCTTATCAGCTAATATATGATCCAGTGCTTCTCCTACCTGCTTTCTACTGTATAAAGAACTGAAGATTTAATAGCAAATATAACAGGTTAAGAAGCCAAATTGTGTTGAAGCCTGGTCTACTGACTAGTAGCTGGTGAATCTTGGATAGTTTTCAGTTTCTCTGTTTCTGAATTTACTCATGTGTAATATGGAATTACTAATACTGTCTACCTCAAGAATTGATATTCGGTTGATATGCCTTGATAGCTGTAACAACAACATGAATTTTAATACTATGTAAAAATTTAATAATACAAAATGTTGGGCATATATGATACAACCAATATATGGTAGCAGTTTTGACATTAATTTTGATAAAATTAGAGATACCTCCAAAGAAAGCAAATAAAAACAAGTTTTTTGGAGGGATGAGGTGGAGGTTAGGATTTTCTTGAGTTTTTGTTTGTTTTCAACTCTATGACCAAGGGTAAATCTACCCTATAAGGAGGAATGCAAGGTACGTGTCTTTGAAGAAACGAGAACTCACAGCTCCCTTTTCTCATGTAGCCTAAAGCAGGTTAATTTCACATTTTTATTTAAGTGCTAAAACTTTTTTCCTACATAGTTTGAGAAGCAGATTTGTTTACTTAATGCAGCAAAGTGTTGAGCGTAAGAATGTATGACAGTTCATTCTAATTTGCTCATTGGTTGATGGGCATCTTCAGTCCCTTTACTTGATCTTAGCTCCTGCAGGAATGCTCACATTAGGGGAATATCCAGCTTCATATGGCCCCGCATGGGGTTTTGGTATCACTTTACTAGATAGATAAAACAACAAAATAGAGTTGACTCGCTGCTTGGGTGGACACATCTTATTGCCTAAATGGTTCATTTACACCAATCATTGATGCATTACTTCTTGCCCCTGAGCTCTCTCAAGCTGTGTTTTATCTCTGAAACATGCCCTTTTCTCCACAGTCTCTCAAGATGTATTTTTTCCCTAGCTTTGCTTATAAAATCTCACTTTCTCCATGAGACCTCTTTGGCAGCTTTAGAGAAACAAAAAGGGTATATTACATTCCTACACAAATATGCATAATCGCATGCCTATGCATTCCATTATTTAAGTGAAAGTATTGCTGAATATTCATCTCTCTGAATACACGTATGATGTTTCTCTGTGCCAGGCTGTATTGTTTTACTTTCAGCATTGAGATAAACGAGAAACAGTTAGCTTCTTTCCTAGTTCGTCACACTTTAACATTTGTCGTACTTTATAATGCTCCTTACTGAGAAATATGTCCAAGATTATATCAGAAGATGCCGTCGTTGGACCTTATGCCCAGATTTTGAGAAGATTCTTGTCGTAGCTTTAAGCAGTTCCGGAAATAGCAGCACTGCTTTTTACTAGGCTCAGGACTTAGTTTTTCTTTTATACTGCTTTCTGGACATTCACAAATTCCCAGGATGTCATCCTCAATCCTCACATTGGCCGCTGTTGTCAGGTGTCCTTTTGGTACAGGAGAATACTGTGAATAGTGCCTGAGTTAGTGCTATAGTTGAATACCATCCACATGTGGAAGAATTCTCATGAATAAGTGTCTTTTCATACAGAGAAAAGAGTTATAAGTAATATGGAATATTTAAAATTAAAACTTTCTAGTAAAGCAATGTTTATGCTTTCAGTTGTCAGTGTTTCCTTATCAAGAAACAATGTGCTATAGTGGAAAATATTTTAGGGTATAAAATAAAAACAAATAAAATTTTGGTATGTCTTCCATTTACCCAGCCTTGAGCAAATAATATAACCTCTGGGAGTTAGCTTTTTATTCTTAAAATGTGAAGAATAAGCTCTGTTTACCATTAAGTTTGCTATGGAAGTCAGATAATATTTAACTGACCTTGTGAAGCACTCCTTTTACCAAGAAGGAGATAATGAGAAAATAATCTGAAATAATGTAAATTTTATTCAAAGATAATATTATTGCTAATTCCCTTCTATGTAGTCTACTCTTTTTAAGGGTGATCTGTGCATGTTAATAATTATTATACTGATTATTCTTTACCTACAAATGACATTTGGCAAGAAATCAAAGATTTTATGTACCACAGAGAATGTTTATTGTAACTAAGTAAACCAGCTGTGGACTTTCGATCAATACATCAATATTTAGATTTTTTAGCTTTTATTTCGGCTGCATTATGCCAGTCAAGTCTCTTCATACAAGGAAGGAAAATGAACAACTAGTAAGACGTTTGATGTGTCATTCTGATGAACTTTAGAATGCTTAATATCATGTTTAATTTCATGTTTCATAAAAGCTTCTCCATTGCAGGATCAATTACTTTCAGTTTCCACATCAGTCAGTCCAGATAGTGCTCATTATTTGCTAAGGATAGCTGCAAATTGAAATTTTTGAACCCACGGTGCATACTGTGTTAATCCTTGATATGGAAGGGTCCCTCTGCAGAATAATAAGTGGAGATGAAAAAGGTATGTTTTATATTCACAAACCAAATCTTATTTAAAGACTGAAAGAGACTCTTTAGTGTTATACCCAGATGAACATTAAAACATACAGTCTTCAGAAAAATCAAATCATTTCACTTATGTATTCATTGCTGAAATAAGAACATCATTTCATTTCTGACTCTACATTGAATTTTGATTGGAAGGAAAATAAAAAACCCTCAGGATTGTTTTGTATTGCAGAATAAGCTATAACTTGTTCTGTAAACACTGTTTGTTGTTAGACTAAAAATGTGAGTTATATTTCTTTGTATATGAGACAATTCCTTTATTGTCAATTTTTTCTGAATTTAACTCATAGCTAGAATGTATTCCAATTCGGGTAGTTTGAAATATAATGTAGCTGATACAGAATAATGATTTTACTTACTGATTTAGTTAAGAAGGTAGTTTTTAATGACATCCATTCCCATTTGGTTGCATTTTCATCTTCTTCAGTCATTTTCTATATTGAAAGTGATTATAAAGATTACTTTTTATTCAAACTTCTTATATTTTATGTAAACAATATAAATTTGGATGAGGAATCCATTTATTCTTAAGGTCATCAATACATTTATTGGGGAAAAGGTACAATTCTCCTGAATGTTCAAACAGTACGAGAATTCAAAAGAGACAGAAATAATAATAATAATTGAAGGGTCAATTCATTAAGAGGATATTACAGTTGTAAATATATGGGCATCCTAACATTGTAGGACCTAAATATTTAAAGCAAACAGTAAAATAAATGAAGGGAGATATAGACAACAATACAATAGTGGTAAAGGACTTCAGTACCCCACTTTCAACCATGGATAGATTATCCAGACAGAAAATTAACAAACAGTAGACCCAAATAACAACATAGACCAATGAATCTAATAGACATACTCAGAACATTCCATCCAACAGCACTGGATTTTTGTGAATGCCCTCCAAGTCCATCCATGTTGCTGCAAATGGCAAAATGTCATTCTTTTTCATGGATGAGTAGAATTTCATTGTGTGTGTATGTATATGTATATATGCATATATATATATTAATATATATATCTCACACCTTCTTTATCCATTCATCTGTTGATGGACACTTAGGTTGCTTCCATATTGTGACTATTGTAAGTAATACTGCTATGAACATTGGGGTGCATGTATCTTTTCAAATCAATGTTTTCATTTTTGGGGGGATAGATACACAGGAGTGGAACTGCTGGGTTTTATGGTAGTTCTATTTTTAGTTTTTTGAGGAACCTCCATACTGTTTTCCATAGTAGCTGCACCAATTTACATTCCTAGCAAGTGTAGGAATATTCCCTTTTCTTCACATCCTTGCCAACATTTGTTATTTGTGTTCTTTCTGATGATAGCCATTCTGAAAGATGTGAAGTGATATCTCATTATGATTTTAATTTGTATTTCTCTGACGATTAATGATGTTGAGCATCTTTTCATGTGCCTGTTGGCAATCTGTCTTCTTTGGAAAAATGTCTGTTCAGATCTTCGGCCCATTTTTTAATCACGTTGGTTTTTTTTTGTTTGTTTTGTTATTGTTTTTCTTGATGTTGAGTTGTTTGAGCTATTTATATATTTTCAATATTAACCTCTTAGCAGTCATATCATTTGCAACTATTTTCTCTCATTCATTATGTTTTCTTTTGGTTTTGTTGATGGTTTCCTTTGCTGTGCAAAAGCTTTTAAGTTTAATTAGGTCTCATTTTTGTTTTGTTTCCTTTGCTTTAGGAGACATATCCCCAAACAATATTGCTACGATTTATGTCAAAGAGTGTTCCACATATGTTTCCTCAGGAGTTTTGTGGGTTTTGGTCTTACATTTAGGTCTTTATTACATTTTGAGTTTATTTTTGTATATAGTATTAGAAAATGTTCTAATTATATTCTTTTATATGTAGCTGTCCAGTTTTCCTAGCACCACTTATTGAAGAGACTGTCCTTTCTCCATTCTTGCCTCCTTTGTCATAGATTAAATGACTGTATTTGCAAGGGTTTATTTCTGGGCTTTCTATTCTGTTCCACTGATCTATGTGTCTGTTTTTGTTCCAGTCCCATACTGTTTTGATTACTGTAGCTTTGCAGTATAATCTGAAGTCAGGGAGAATGATTCCTCCTGCTCTGTTCTTTTTCAAACTTGTTTTGGCTATCAAGGCTCTATTATGTTTCCGTAGGAAATTTAAAATTATTTGTTCTAGTTCTGTGGAAAATGTCCTTGTTATTTTGGTAGGGATTACATTAAATCTGTAGATTGCCTTGGGTAGTATGATCATTTTAACAATATCAATTCTTCCAATCCAAGAACATGGTATATCTTTCCATCTGTTTGTATCATCTTAAATTTCTTTCATCAGTGCACTTATAGTTTTTTGAGTACACATCTTTTACCTCCATAGGTAGGTTTATCCCTAGGTATTTTATTATTTTTTGATATGATTGTAAATGGGATTGTTTCCTTAATTTTTCTTTCTGGTAGTTCATTGTGAATGTATAGAAATACAACATATTTCTGTGTATTAATTCTGTATCCTGCAACCTTACCTAATTCATTGATGAGTGCTAATAGTTTTTTGGTGGTGCCTTTAGGATTCTCTGTGTATGGTATCATGTCATCTACAGTTTAACTTCTTCCTTTCCAATTTGGATTCTTTTTGTTTCTTTTTCTTGTTTAATTGCTGTGTATAGGACTTCTATCCTATAATACTGTGTTGAATAAAATTGGCAAGAGTGGGCATTCTGGTCTTGTTCCTTATCTTAGAGGAAATGCTTTCAGCTTTTCACTGTTTCACCATACTCATGATGTTACCTGTGGGCTTGTCATATATGGCCTTAATTATGTTGAGGTATGTTTCCTCTATGCTAACTTCCTTGGGAGTTTTTAATCATAAATAAGTGTTAAATTTTGTCAAAATCTTTTTCTACATCTATTGAGATGATCATATGGTTCTTATTCAATATGTTAATGTGGTGTATCACACTGATTGATTTGCAGATATTGAAAAATTCTTGCATCTCTGGGATAAATCCCACTTGATCATGGTGTATGATTCTTTTAATGTGTTGTTGGAGTTGGTTTGCTAATATTTTGTTGAGGATTCTTGCATCTATGTTCATCAGTTTTATTGGCCTGTAATTTTCTTTTTTGTGGAATCTTTGTCTGGTTTTCGTATCAGGGTGATGCTGGCCCCAAAGAATATGTTTGGAAGCATTCCTTCCTCTGCAATTCTTTGGAATAATTTGAGAAAAATAGGTATTAATTCTTCTCTAAATTTTTGGTAGAATTCACCTGTGAAGCTATCTGGTCATGGACTTTTGTTTGTTGGGAGCTTTTAAATTAATGATTCAATTTCATTATTGGGAACTGGTCTGTTCATAATGATGTTGTCACTGTAGTAATTTTAGGTGGTATAATAGGCACGTAGTCAGGATTTTGATAGGAGCGGAAGATCCAAAATTGAATGTGACCTTGATCTGAGGGAGACACAGGAAACAGAGAACATCCAAATAGAAAATAGTAATAGCAGATTATGAGGGAAATAAAGTGAGGTGATAGCTAGTAACCAGGGAAGCAATCTTCATTAATTAATTAAGGTTGTTAGGAAACTTTTTAGCTGAAAATTTGAAGAAAAAACAACCTAACTATACAAAGGACCAGAGAAAGATTATTCTAAAAAGAGAGAACAATAATCATACAGTCCTAGGGGTAGAAAAAAGGATTGGTATATCCAAAGATTTACAAATTGATTAAGAAAGTTTGGGGTATGGTAAATGTTATGGACTAAATTTGTCCCTCCAAAATTTAGATGTTTGAAATTCTAATCACCTGTGTGATTTTATTAGGAAGTGAGGCCTTTGAGAAGTACAATAATTAGGTCATGAGGGTGGAGCCCTCATGAATGAGATTAGTACTCCCAAGAAGAGACAGAAGAGAGGTTGCTTCCTCTCTGCTCTTTCTGCCATGTGAGGACATGATGAGATGACACAATAAGATGATCATCTGCAAAAGAAGAAGCAGGTTCTCACCAGAACTCAGTTATGCTGGAACTCTGATCTTGGAATTCCTAACATCTGGAACAATGAAGATTAATTTCTGTTGTTTAAGCTACTCAGTCTAGAGTAATTTATTACTGTCTGAGACAGTCAGAAAGAAAGGGATTGTATGAAGTGTGGTTGGAAAGAAGTAGACAGGAAAATGTCAAACCTGGATCTATGTCATCATAAAGGAGTTGGCTTTTTTTTCCTATCAGCAACAGAAAGACAATCAAGGAATCAAAGCAGTGTGTGGGGAGTGAAGAGTTAAGATCCTGTGTGCTTTTTTCAAAATATCACTCTGTCTACTGTGAAAGTAAATCACTGAGGGAGGAGTTGAAATGTAAGGGAGCAGAGGCAGATGTGGATGTATTGTCATATTTTAGGGGAGTGATAGGATGGCTTTGACTAGAGTTAACAGCAGAGAAAGAGAAAAATTGAAATTTTGGGACATGAATAGTGATGGAAAGAGAGGAATACAGATTAATCTCAGCTTTGGGGCAAGAGTTTCACCGGCACACTGTGGTGCCATTTATTGAAATGAAAAACTATTCAGAGAATTTTGTTTCAATCTCAGACATACTAAGGTTGAGATTTCTGTTAGATATCCAGGAGATTTCAAGTAGGAGATTGGATATATAGCTAAAGTATTATATTTGCAATTATCTTTCTTCAGTTGATCTTAGATGAATATCAGATAAATGAGTTGAGGTACAGTGAAAAGATTCCATTAAACTTAGAGCTATCTGGGTTCACATTATGGTCTTTCCTCTTTCTTATCTATGTGACTAGAGTGAGTGATAAAAATCTCTCTGAGATTCAGTTTTCTAATCTATGCAATGGTGGTAATAATAATAATAATACCTGCTTGATATGCATAATGTGAAAATTAAGTAAAATTACTCATACGAAGTAGCTCCAACACTGAAGGTTATAAGATTAAAAAATTTTGGAGTCCAAATAAATATACATTTTCCTCATCTAGTTTTCCCATTTTTGAATAAAGAAGGAGACATAGGAAGATTTCCTATATCCACTTGTCTATTCTATAATATTTGCACAGGTGTCTCAGTGTATAGTTACAACTGTTTTTTAATTCACCTTGAATGATACTCTTTGGCCAGTGTTACCAGTTTTAAAAAGTGAATAATTCTGGTAATTCAAGCAAAACTTGTTCTTAAGCCATCAACCTACATATGTGACACCATTTCTTTTGGTATTAGTGAAAAATCTTGCAAAGTATTGTCTCTTTCTGTGAAAGCACTTCATTTTCTTTTCCTATTTTTATTTTTAAATATAAGGAACCTAAGAATCAATAACTTGTTCACAAGTCCTAGAGCCAGGTAAAAATCTCACCCACAAATCTGAATTATAACACTGACTTACAGATTTAGGCATTTATAAATACCTTTTAACCTATTCCCTTCCTGCATGGATATAAATATATTATGTACCCTAGGAGGCAGAATTTTCATGGCTGTTTTGCTGTACTGCTTTTGTAAAAAAGAACAGAATATATTTTCACTGTCACAGAAAATCAGAGTTTCGTAGTTCTCTTGATCCTTGATGATTTTGCTGCTTTTTTTTCTTTTAAGGTACTACTGGGGAAAAAAAAAAAAAACCTTAAAGACAAAAGAAAAATAATGAATGGATATTTTCTTCTCTCTTCTGAATCGGAGAGATTTGCTGTCCTTGTAAAAACACTAGAGCCTCTTTGATTTTGACTCATTTTGTAATTCACAATCTCAGCTTAGTAGTCTATGAGACCTCATGCATTTTTGTCCAGAAAGCAGAAGACATTTTCTATTATATAAAACTAATGTCTTTGAAGGGATGTCAGAACTTCACTTATCAGTGGTATTTTCAGTAAGTAAGACCACCTCTCTGTGATCCGAGGGATTTTAAGTTTATTTGGATTAAATCATGCCACAGGCTAGAATTCTCTAAGGTTTATTAAAGATGCATTATTAAAGATGAATAATTCTTTTCCATAACATCGGACAGCATATCTTCTATAAAATAGTATTAGACTTTCTACTAAGTACGGGACATTTCTGGTCACCCATATTTGAAAACAAACTTCAAGGAGACTATTCATTTTCTTTGTATAAAACAATCTTTCAGGACTGTATATTGAAATCATTCTTCAGAAGACAAAATATTACTTGCATTAGGTATTCCTTTCCCTTTCTCAGAAGTCCAAGGGGTTAAGTAGAAGTTTGTACAAGCAGTCATGCACCTTTCTCCAGAAAATGAGAGGGAACAACTTTTAGTATTTTGGTATTACTTAAAATTAAATGTTTTGGTCCTATAATTAAGATTGGGTATGTTAATTACTTTCCCCTCACTACCATCCCTTCTGAACTCCTGAGTTTCTCAGTAATCTGCGAAGATCCTGAAACATTTTTGCATTTTCAGAACTAAAGTTCTGAGTGATTTGGGAATTAATACCCTTTAACCTGTTATGAGGCAGTCATCTGTCCAGTAGCATCTCCTGTGACTTTTCTCCATTTTCATAAAGAGGAAGGATGAGAGAATCTCCAGATTTGCCTGAGGATGGACTCAAGGCAATGATCAGTCATGATCAAAGATACTGTCCTACCTACCTAGGTATATAAAACCTTTTTGTGCACCTTATTGTCTATTCAAAGAAAGAGAAAAGTGAAAGATAGTCTTTCAGACAGTTTGGAGCATTTGAAATGCCAGGTCGTTGCCTTTTGACATCCTAAAATGCCTCACAAAATTATAAAGTTTTATGAATAATGCTGTATGCACTTGGCTGGAATGAGAGGTAGGTTATTCATTTTACCTTGATGTAACTCAGATATATCCCATGGGCATGATTATATAGATACACTTATTTGAGTTTTTCTCGATTAGCTGTTGTCGGCATCAGGTGTAATTCTACCTCAGCCCATACTGTGTGCAACTGCCTGTGCTCATCTTCTAACTCCCCTTTATTTCTGCCCAGTGTCGCTTTAATGGCTTCATTTAACTTGCTTATCTGCACCCTGCTTTGCCTTTTGGCTCACTGACTGTTTTCTTCTTCTTGCCTTAGAAAACTGGCTTAATGACTAGTATTTTAGCCTCATTGAACCTTAAGATTCTCTCGCAAATATCCCTTGGACATCCCATATAAATGATAGTAATTCTGAGCACTGACTTCCTTCACTTCTCTTTTCTTAGTCCTCCTCATTGCTATGACAATGGAAGGTGAAGAGTTTAGGCACTTTCTTTGTGTTAGAAGAAATGACCTTAATTTTGCCATAGATCTACAAGTGTTTTCATTAATAGTGGCTGCTGAATGATCTAGAAAATGATCGTAAACCGTGTGTGTGTGTGTGTGTGTGTGTGTGTGTGTGTGCACTTTTTATAGCTATCTCATCATCTGTATAGAGAGATTTGTTAAATATCTAAGTAAACATCATTTTTATAAAATGAAGTATGGGAGTGTTAAAATCAAGCGAACAAAATAGAACTATATATTCATGACTTGGAATCTCTCCTACACAGTTCCTTGAAGGACTGCTTAATTGCTAATTGTTTCTGCTTTCTCCGCCAAAAGGACTAATATTTGGATTTAAAATGAAAAGGAAAAACCTTTTTCCTTTCAAAAGTGGAAAGTGGGATTTCTTTAGGAAGTAACTATAGAGCATCCTACAGGGAGAGTGAATCAGATTAAAACAATCACTGTAGGAATTTCCTTGTTAGAGAATATCCAGCCTGGCCTTGAGGGAAAATGATCTCTCTCTTGCTGCTTTGTTTCTTGGCTTTTTGACTATGTCAATTTCCACCTTAGTAAAACTATTACCCATTCCAGGAACATGCCTCTCATAGGTGCAGCCAATCTACTGCAGTTGATCTTCCTGGTTCAGTTATATTCCATTTGCGTTCTTCCTCTGCTTCTATAACAATTTTCTGAAACAGAATATATATATTTATGCCCAGGTTCAAAAGTGGTCTTCACTGGGGACAATTATAATCTTTCCTCTGTGTCTGCTCTCTGGCCTTTGCAGGACATAGTCATTGCCTGATTTTCTGTTGTATCAGAGCCCTATCTCTGGCATTTTTGGCTCTACTCTTAAATTTAGATTTCCGTTCCTGCAATGCCTCTCAAATCAATTTTGAAATTCAAGATGGGTAGAGATCATGAAATTTTTAGTTCTCAAGACTTGTGCTCAGTTTAATTATTTCCTAGGAATCTGATTAGTTTTATAAATGGAATTGTAAAGTTGTTGTTGGTTATTTCTGAAGAAATATGAAGAAAAAGAAACGTAACTGGTTACACTGTCACATCAAAGATCCCCAATGAACTAAGCCTCCTCATATCTACACCCTTGTATGGTCCTCTGCCACACTGACTTTCTAGAAACTTGATAAGTGATAGTGAATTAGGGCTAGCATTTGGTAAATGCTAATGATATCATGGAAGATATGAGGCATTAATTGGTATTTCATCCATTGCTGGATGTTTTGCACAGCATAACACACTCCCATCAGGACTACCTGTCATTTAAAGTAGAAATTCTCACGTATAGGCTGAGGGGAAGGAGGGCAACCTCAATCCCAGGGAGGCAGATACCCCAGGTGGGGAATCACTTCACTTAACCTGTATTGGTTGAATAGACTATGATTAACAGTTAGGGAGTAAATATTTTATTTTTTATGGACTTTCCCTGGCAAGGCAAGGTGAGTGAGAATTAAAAATGACTCTCACTAGTTTGGTAGCATGTTAGTTAATATAATGCTAGCAATTGTGACAAACAAACTCCAGTGGGTATAGTGTCTCAAAAAACGAACTCATTCAAAGTCCACAATGGGTGTTCCTTATGACAGGTGTTTTTCCCCCAAGTGATGTTCCAGGAGCCCAGTCTCTTTTATCTTGTGCTTCTACCATGATCTTGTGGATCATTGTGTTCATTTGCATTAATCCAGGAAAAGAAAAAAAAACAAGGAAAAGCACATAAAATTTTACATGGGGTGGTATTTTTATGGAGAAGACCTGGGAGTAATGCTCATGATTGCTAGTCACATTCTATTGGCTAGAGCATGAGCTCCTACCCCCCAGTCCCCAAGGGCAGAAAAAGGCTGGGAAATACTGACTAGCAGTTTGTCCAGGAAAATGATGAAATAGGGTTGGTGAGCTGCTATAGCAGTTGCTGACATAACATCAACATTGTGCCTCAACATCCAATGAAGGGAGGTGTTAAGTGAGGAAAAGTAAATTAGGACTAAATAGATATCGTTCTCCAAATTTATTGCACAGAATTCCCAGATTTTCAAAAATTATGTCTTTCAGTTTATACTCAAATATATCTTGCTGTTCTTGCTTACCACCAACTTTATCTTTGAAATTTTGCTGGTTCCCTAATCCGTCAAGACTCTCAGCTCTCAATTGGTAACTCTGGTTATCACACAACCTGGGAATATATTTAATGTATAATAATGGCAGTTAGTTAGAGGGGTGACAAATGATGCTGAATAGTAGAGGAGAATGGAGAGAAGATAGTGTTAATTCCAGAGAAAAAAGGGTTTTTTTTTTGCTAGTCTCTTTAAAGTAATTGATTCTTGATGTGGGACAAGAAGGAATCAACCCTAAAGATATTTGACTCTTTTCTTTGAAGGCTTTCCCTAAATAACCATTTCCTTTGTACCAAATCTTATTCTCTACCTTTTTGCATTAGTTCTATTCCTAGAATTTTTTTTTAATTGACCATGCACGATTCAGCCTTTATGAAATTAGGCTGGAAACCTTTTAGCTTGTGTTGGGAAATGCAGGAAGTACTGGTAGAATGAGCAAAACTTTTTTATGGTTTATTCATGCCAGTAAACTGAGTCAGCAAGGACATCCCAAACAAGCTGTGGCACGGGGAGAGAATGAGGCAGAAACAACATTCGCATGCAGCACACTTCAAATTGAAAGTTTGAAATCACCTGCACTCTCTCCTGGAGCAGTGGTTTTTCTCCATAGAAAGTTCTTATCTACTGCAGAGGGAAGATCGGATTATATAAGGGTAAACAAACATTGCAGATTGTAGATATTCTGATTCTCAATGAAATCAAATTTCAGACCTCAGCATTATGGACTCTTAACTAGAGAAGACTGGTAACTGGGGAATTTCATAAAAAAGAAGCGTATGAATATCTCTCAAGCTTCATGCTCTGTGTTATATTTTCTGCATTAAAAACATAGGGTTTTTATAATTGTGCATAATTTAAATGGAAGGCTACTTTTGACACAGAAGTTCTAGGAAAGTTGTTCGAAATTGATGCATTAGAGAAAATTGTGTATAAAGAAGTTAGAAATATCAGACCCCTAAGGTGCTTTAAGATATCCTATTACTTTCTTTTATTGATGGAGAATGAAAGACCTACATATGTTGAATGACTTTTGCCCAAGTTTACAAATGGAGTCACATATATTGAGTTTTGACAGGTCTCCTTTCTCTCATTACAATGTTCTTTAATATTAAATAAATATATAGAAGCAGAAAATTATTTTCAAACCAATGTTAATTTTTGCAACCTGAAACAAGTGACATTTCTTTCAATAGTCACAAAATATATTAACAGAAAAGAGGTAGGGTTTAGCTTTGTTTCTGCTAATCAAATGAGAAAAAGAAAGCAATATATTGAAATGACTGAATATTGAGCTAGAATTATTCATCGTAGTTTTGCACAGAAACTTATGAAATAGAGCTTAATGAACTGGGAGAGTTAACTAAAAATTATCTGGGTGAAAAAAAATAGCATTAGTACGTCAGTTATAAAAAAAGATAAAGCCAAAACAAAAAAGATAACGGAGAATTTCACCATCTCATTATTCATGGGAATACGCTCACTATGACATTACAAACATGAGGATATGGAAAGATGAACAACATCTTCTGAAAGCACCTAGAAGCATTTTTCTCCTGTGAATGTATAATAGCATGCATATGGCCATCCAAAGAAAAAAATTCTTTGGATTTTGGCAGTATTCTTACAGTAATTAGCTGCAATGGGAATGTTTGTGGGTACATATTTACATAAACTAAAATAAGAATAAGACAAATTAGGTGAATGGCTATTATTACCGAATTAGGGGAAAATAAAATAAGATGATGGAAAGAGGGATAAACTTTCAGATTTGTACACTCAAAAGTCTTGGTCAAGGTGATACATTGACTAAAATAACCAATTGTATAAGGTAAACTGATGTTCATCAGGATATTATTATAGAATATTAATCATATAGAAGAAAAAGATACAAAGTTTACTTCTTACAGTATGAGCTTTATTTCCATAGAACAGTGAGAAAGAATATATAAGGCATAAAATGATTACCATTATAATATACCTATTAAACCAATATTAGTGTGTTGGGCTGTTTTGCTTTTTCTTTCCAATTAACATCAAACTTGGGTGTCTAGATATAGATAGTTTAATGAGAATAAAATTCCATATCTTCAACTTCTATAAAACTTATATATAAAATTAACCTGAAAACAGGCCATAGGTGTACTCTCAAAACTGTTGTTTCACTTTATAGTAGAAAGGCCTAGCTTGTTCCCATTCTGTATCTAACTATGGTGCATTATGGGAATGTAAAATCTATGTGGGCATCAAACAGGTAGACAAATCAATATATCAGTTTTAGGTCCCTCTATTAATAAATGCTTCTTTGTTTCATACGTATCTATTTTAACGGTAAAGAGCTACATTAGAAAATGTGTTTAAAACTATATAATGAAGACTCATCATCGTACAGGAAGACGTATGGAGAGCTCCACCTTATGAGCATGTTTGTTTCTTGCAATGGCTGATTTTCAAGCTAGTGCTGCTATAATAGATTTCGATAATCTTACCCAACTGAGAGGAAAACAGAAATACCATCTCGACAAGCTGAGGTCAACATTTTGGTGGTCCATATGGGGATCCAGAAAAGACTTCCAATTATGCCAAGACTGGTGAGCAAACAGCTGTGTGGCTCACAGGGTATTGGTGCTCCGGCCGGCTGTCAGGCCTGAGCCTCTGAGGTGGGAGAGCTGAGTTCAGGATATTGGTCCACCAGAGACCACTCGGCTGCACATAATATCAAACGGTGAAAGATCTCCCAGAGATCTCCATCTCAGCGCTAAGACCCAGCTCCACTCAACGACCAGCAAGCTACAGTGCTGGACACCCTATGCCAAACAACTATCAAGACAGGAACACAACCCCACCCATTAGAGAGGCTGCCTAAAATCATAATAAGTTCACAGACACACCAAAACAACCCACCGGACATGGTCCTGCCCACCAGAAAGACAAGATCCATGCTCATCCACCAGAACACAGGCACCAGTCCCCTCCATCAGGAAACCTACACAACCCACTGAACCAACCTCAACCACTGGGGGCAGACATCAAAAACAATGGGAACTATGAACTTGCAGCCTGCAAAATGAAGACACTAAACACAGTAAGTAAAGCAAAATGAGAAGACAGAGAAACACACAGCAGATGAAGGAGCACAGTAAAAACCTACCAGAAAAAACAAATGAGAGGAAATAGGCAGTCTACCTGAAAAAGAATTCAGAGTAATGATAGTAAACATGATCCAAAATCTTGGAAATAGACTGGAGAAAAATACAAGAAATGTTTAACAAGGACTTAGAAGAACTAAGGAGCAAAGAAACAATGATGAACAACACAGTAAATGAAATTTAAAATTCTCTAGAAGGAACCAATAGCAGAATAACTGAGGCAGAAGAACAGATAAGTGACCTGGAAGATAAAATAATGGAAATAACTACCACAGAACAAAATAAAGAAAAGAGAATGAAAAGAATTGAGGACAGTCTCAGACACCTCTGGGACAACAGTAAACACACCAACATTCGAATTATAGAGGTCCCAGAAGAAGAAGAGAAAAAGAAAGGGACTGAGAAAATATTTGAAGAGATTATAGTTGAAAACTTCCCTAATACGGGAATGGAAGTAGTCAATCAAGTCCAGGAAGCACAGAGAGTCCCATACAGGATAAATCCAAGGAGAAACACACCAAGACACATATTAATCAAACCGTCAAAAATTAAATACAAAGGAAAAATATTAAAAGCAGCAATGGAAAAACAACAATTAACATACAAGGGAATCCCCATAAGGTTAACAGCTGATCTTTCAGCCGAAACTTTGCAAGCCAGAAGGCAGTGGCAGGACATATTTAAAGTGATGAAAGGGAACAACCTATAACCAAGATTACTCTACCCAAAAGGATCTCATTCAGAATTGATGGAGAAATTAAAACCTTTACAGACAAGCAAAAGCTAAGAGAATTCAACACCACCAAACCAGCTTTACAACAAATGCAAAAGGAACTTCTCTAGGCAGCAAACACAAGAGAAGGGAAACACCTATAATAACAAACCCCAAACAATTAAGAAAATGGTAATAGGAACATACATATCGATAACTACCTTAAATATAAATGGATTAAATGTTCCAACCAAAGGACATACACTGGCTGAATGGATAAAAAAACAAAACCCGATATACAGACTGCCAACAAACACATGAAAGAATGCTCAACATCATTAATCATTAGAGAAATGCAAATCAAAACTACAATGAGATATCATCTCACACCAGTCAGAATGGCCATCATCAAAAAATCTAGAAACAATAAATGCTGGAGAGGGTGTGGAGAAAAGGGAACACTCTTGCACTGCTGGTGGGAATGTGAATTGGTTCAGCCACTATGGAGAACAGTATGGAGGTTCCTTAAAAAACTACAAATAGAACTACCATATGACCCAGCAATCCCACTACTGGGCATATACCCTGAGAAAACCAAAATTCAAAAAGAGTCATGTACCAAAATGTTCATTGCAGCTCTATTTACAATAGCCCGGAGATGGAAACAACCTAAGTGTCCATCATCGGATGAATGGATAAAGAAGATGTGGCACATATATACAATGGAATATTACTCAGCCATAAAAAGAAAGGAAATTGAGCTATTTGTAATGAGGTGGATAGACCTAGAGTCTGTCATACAGAGTGAAGTAAGTCAGAAAGAAAAAGACATACCATATGCTAACACATATATATGGAATTTAAGAAAAAAAAATGTCATGAAGAACCTAGGGGTAAGGCAGGAAGGCAGATCTCCTAGAGAACGGACTTGTTATGGGGAGGGGGAAGGGTGAGCTGTGACAGGGCGAGAGAGAGTCATGGACATATACACACTAACAAACGTAGTAAGGTAGATAGCTAGTGGGAAGCAGCCGCATGGCACAGGGATATTGGCTCGGTGCTTTGTGACAGCCTGGAGAGGTGGGATAGGGAGGGTGGGAGGGAGGGAGATGCAAGAGGGAAGACATATGGGAACATATGACTGATTCACTTTGTTATAAAGCAGAAACTAACACACCATTGTAAAGCAATTATACCCCAATAAAGATGTTAAAAAAAAAAAAACCCATATACATGCTGTCTACAAGAGACCCACTTCAGACCTATGGACACATAGAGACTGAAAGAGAGGGGGTGGAAAAAGATATTCCATGCAAATGGAAACCAAAAGAAAGCAGGAGTAGCAATTCTCATATGAGACAAAATAGACTTTAATTACAAGAAACAAAGAAGGGCACTACATAATGATCAAGGGATCAATCCAAGAACAAGATATACCAATTGTGAATCTTTATGCACCCAACATAGGAGCACCTCAATACATAAGGCAACTGCTAAAACCGATTAAAGGGGAAATTGACAGTAACACAATAAAAGGGGACTTTAACACCCCAATTTCACCAATGCACAGAGCATCCAAAATAAAAATAAATAAGGAAACACAAGCTTTAAATGACACATTAAACAAGATGGACTTAATTGATATATATAGGACATTCCATCCAAAACCAACAGAATACTCTTCTCAAGTACTCATGGAACATTCTCCAGGATAGATCATATCTTGGGTCACATATCAAGCCTTGGTAAATTTAAGAAAATTGAAATCGTATCAAGTATCTTTTCTGACCACAACGCTATGAGGTTAGATATAAATTAGAGGAAAAAATCTGTAAAAAATACAAACACATTGGAGGCTAAACAGTACACTGCTAAATAACTAAGAGATCACTGAAGAAATCAAAGAGGAAATAAAAAAAATACCTAGAAACAAAGGGCAATGAAAACCCGATGACCCAAAAGCTATGGGATGCAGCAAAAGCAGTTCTAAGAGGGAAGCTTATAGCAATACAAGCCTACCTCAAGAAACATCTCAAATAAACAACCTAACCTTACACCTAAAGCAATTAGAGAAAGAAGAAGAAAAAAACCCGAAAATTAGCAGAAGGAAAGAAATTATAAAGATCAGATCAGAAATAAATAGAAAAGAAATGAAGGAAACAATAGCAAAGATCAATAAAACTAAAAGCTGGTCCTTTGAGAAGATAAACAAAATTGATAAAACATTAGCCAGACACAGCAAGAAAAAAAGGGAGAAGACTGAAATCAACAGAATTAGAAATGAAAAAGGAGAAGTAACAACTGACACTGCAGAAATACAAAGGATCACAAGAGATTACTACAAGCAACTATATGCTAATAAAATGGACAACCTGGAAGAAATGGACAAATTCTTAGAAAAGCACAACCGTCCGAGACTGAACCAGGAAGAAATAGAGAATATAAACAGCCCAATCACAAGCACTGATATTGAGACTGTGATTAAAAATCTTGCAACAAACAAAAGCCCAGGACCAGATGGCTTCACAGTTGAATTCTATCAGACATTTAGAGAAGAGGTAACACCTACCCTTCTGAAACACTTCCAAAAAACTGCAGAGGGAGAAACACTCACAAACTCATTCTACAGGGCCACCATTATCCTGGTACCCAAACGAGACAAAGATATCACACAAAAAGAAAATTACAGGCCAATATCACTGATGAACACAGACGAAAATCCTCAACAAAATACTAGCAAACCAAATCCAGGAACACATTAAAAGGATCATAGACCATGATCAAGTGGGATATATCCCAGGGATGCAAGGATTCTTCAATATACACAGATCAATCAATGTGATATGCCATACTAGCAAATTGAAGAATAAAAACCATATGATCATCTCAGTAGATGCAGAAAAAGCTTTTGACAATCCTCAGAATGGTAGAAAATATTTGCAAATGAAGCAACTGACAAAGTATTAATCTATAATATATATAAGCAGCTCATGCAGCTCACTATCAATAAAACAAACAACCCAATCCAAAAATGGGCAGAAGACCTAAATAGACATTTCTCCAAAGAAGCTATACAGATTGCCAACAGACACATGAAAGGATGCTCAACATCACTAATCATTAGAGAAATGCAAATCAAAACTACAATAAGGTATCACCTCACACCAGTCAGAATGGCCATCATCAAAAATCTACAAACAATAAATGCTGGAGAGGGTGTGGAGAAAAGGGAACCCTCTTGCACTCTTGGTGGGAATGTAAATTGATACAGCTACTATGGAGAACAGTATGGAGGATCCTTAAAAAACTAAAAATATAACTACCATATGACCCAGCAATCCCACTACTGGGCATATACCCTAAGAAAACCATAATTCAAAAAGAGTCATGTACCACAATGTTCACTGCAGCACTGTGTACATTAGCCAGGACATGGACACAACCTAAGTGTCCATTGACAAATGAATGGATAAAGAAGATGTAGCACTTATATACAATGGAATATTACTCAGCCATAAAAAGAAATGAAATAGAGTTATTTGTAGTGAGGTGGATGGACCTAGAGTCTGTGATACAGAGTGAAGTAAGTCAGAAAGAGAAAAATACCATATGCTAACACACATATATGGAATCTAAAAAAAAAAAAAAAAAAAAGGTTTTGAAGAACCTAGGGGCAGGACAGGAATAAAGACTCAGACGTAGAGAATGGACTTGAGGACATGGCGAGGGGGAAGGGTAAGCTGGAATGAAGTGAGAGTGGCATGGACATATATACACTACCAAATGTAAAACAGTTAGTGGGAAGCAGCTGTATAGCACAGGGAGATCATCTTGGTGCTTTGTGACAACCTAGAGGGGTGGATAGGGAGGGTTGGAGGGAGTCGCAAGTGGGAGGAGATATGGTGATATGTGTATATATATAGCCATGTATATGTATAGCTGATTCACTTTGTTATAAAACAGAAACTAACACAGCATTGTAAAGCAGTTATACTCCAATAAAGATGTTTTAAAAAACCCAAAACTATGTGAGTATGTTCTTAGATATAGAGTGGGACAGTGCAAGTGATGAAAATTTTCATTGAATGACATGTTCTCTTCCATCTTCTGACTACTGTCAAGTAATTTAATCCTTCTGAGGGAAAGGCCCATTAGAGGAAAGCAGAAGGAGCATCAGAAAGAAAGTGGTGACTTATTAGTTCTTCTATAAAACAAACAAATAACAAGACTCTGTGCTTTAGCTAGCTGTGTATTTATCTAAGAATTGGAATTAATAAATGAGATAAGTGACAAGGTGTCACATTTTAGATCTACTCTTTAAGTGAAAAATGATATTGGATTTGTTTTTGACAGTAAGTCTGATTAGGTTAATTTACTAGACAATGAGAGCTGAGTTTGCCAATTAAGTTATGTATTATATGTTTTCTGCAAATTGAATGACCTAAATTTGTAACTGCAAGGCTTTGGTATTAGCATACTTAAAGTGCATAAAGAGATTAAAATGTTTCATTTCATTTTATATGACACTGGTAGAGGTGAATTAAAATTAATATTTTTTTTCTAATTCCTTCTTATTGACTTTATAATAAAGTGTTTCCAAGTTAAAGAGTAACATATACAAATAATACATGTTTGAAAAGTCTTGGTAAAATATTTTTCATATATGTATTAGTTTCCTGTTGTACAAGAAACTACCACAAATTTAGTGGCTTAAAAACACACTCATTAGAGGGTAAGGAGGCTAGAGTAAGAGTTCCTGTGTGGACAGTGTTTGCATAGTTCAATTCCTGCTGGTGCCAAGGGAAGGAATCCCACCATGCTCTCATGTTGAAGAGTTGAAGAAGACCCCTCCTGGCTCTGCTAAGGGGCCTACAAGAGCAATCACTGTGAAATTCACCCAGGGCTTTCTCCATAACAAAGATTTCCTTCAGGAGGAAAGGACTTTACCAGAGCTTTTTCTCCTCTGGAGGAAGGGCACTCCTCACACTCAAACCTCCTCTAGACTTCTTGTATCAATTAAGCAAGGGAAAGCCAGGAGTCAGTGCTGTGCCTCCGAGGTGGGACAGCCAACTTCAGGACACTGGTCCACAAGAGACCTCCCAGCTCCATGTAATATGAAACAGTGAAAATCTCCCAGAGATCTCCATCTCAACACTAAGACCCAGCTTCACTCAACGACCAGCAAGCTACACTGCTGGACACCCTATGCCAAACAACTAGCAAGACAGGAACACAGCCCCATCCAGTAGCAGAGAGGCTGCCAAAAATCATAATAATGCCACAGACACCCCAAAACACATCACCAGACGTGGACCTGCCTACCAGAAAGACAAGATCTAGCCTCATCTACCAGAACACAGGCACTAGTCCCCTCCACCAGAAAGCCTACACAACCCTCTGAACAAACCTTAGCCACTGGAGACAGACACCAAAAACAACAGGAACTACGAACCTGCAGCCTGCGAAAAGGAGACGCCAAACACAGTAAAATAAGCAAAATGAGAAGACAGAAAAACACACAGCAGATGAAGCAGCAAGGTAAAAACCCACCAGACCTAACAAATGAAGAGGAAATAGGCAGTCTATAATGATAGTAAAGATGATCCAAATGTTGGAAATAAAATAGAGAAAATGCAAGAAACATTTAACAAAGACCTAGAAGAACTAAAGAGGAAACAAGCAATAATGAACAACACAATAACTGAAATTAAAAATACTCTAGAAGGGATCAATAGCAGAATAACTGAAGCAGAAGAACAGATAAGTGACCTGGAAGATAAAATAGTGGAAATAACTATTGTAGAGCAGAATAAAGAAAAAAGAATGAAAAGAACTGAGGATAGTCTCAGAGACCTCTGGGACAACATTAAATGCACCAACATTTGAATTATACGGGTCCCAGAAGAAGAAGAGAAAAAGAAAGGGACTGAGAAAATATTTGAAGAGATTATAGTGGAAAACTTCCCTAATATGGGAAAGGAAATAGTTAATCAAGTCCAGGAAGCACAGAGAGTCCCATACAGGATAAATCCAAGGAGAAACACGCCAAGACACATATTAATCAAACTGTCAAAAATTAAATACAAAGAACACATATTAAAAGCAGCACGGGAAAAAAAAAAAAACAAATAATACACAAGGGAATCATCATAAGGTTAACAGCTGATCTTTCAGCAGAAACTCTGCAAGCCAGAAGGGAGTGGCAGGATATATTTAAAGTTGTGAAGGAGAAAAACCTGCAACCAAGATTACTCTACCCAGCAAGAATCTCATTCAGATTCCACAGAGAAATTAAAACCTTTACCGACAAGCAAAAGCTGAGAGAGTTCAGCACCACCAAACCAGCTTAACAACAAATGCAAAAGGAACTTCTCTAGGCAAGAAACACAAGAGAAGGAAAAGACCTACAATAACAAACCCAAAACAATTAAGAAAATGGATATAGGAACATACATATTGATAATTAACCTTAAATGTAAATGGATTAAATGCTCCCACAAAAAGTCACAGACTGGCTGAATGGATACTAAAACAAGACCCGTATATATACTGTCTAAAAGAGACCCACTTCAGACCTAGGAACACATACAGACTGAAAGTGAGGGGATGGAAAAAGATATTCCATGCAAATGGAAATAAAAAGAAAGCTGGAGTAGCAATTCTCATATCAGACAAAATAGACTTTAAAATAAAGACTATTAAAAGAAACAAAGAAGGACACTACATAATGATCAAGGGATCGATCCAATAAGAATATATAACAATTGTAAATATTTATGCACCCAACATAGGAGCACCTCAATACATAAGGCAAATACTAACAGCCATAAAAGGGGAAATTGACAGTAACACAATCATAGTAGGGGATTTTAACACCCCACTTTCACCAATGGACAGATCATCCAAAATGAAAATAAATAAGGAAACACAAGCTTTAAATGATACATTAAACAAGATGGACTTAATTGATATTTGTAGGACATTCCATCCAAAAACAACATATTACACATTCTTCTCAAGTGCTCATGAAACATTCTCCAGGATAAATCATATCTTGGGTCACAAATCAAGCCTTCGTAAATTTAAGAAAATTGAAATCGTATCAAGTGTCTTTTCCAACCACAACACTATGAGACTAGATATCAATTACAGGAAAAGATCTGTAAAAAATACAAACACATGGAGGCTAAACCATATACTACTTAATAACGAAGTGATCACTGAAGAAATCAAAGAGGACATCAAAAAATACCTAGAAACAATTGAAAATGGAGACACGACGACCCAAAACCTATTGGATGCAGCAAAAGCAGTTCTAAGAGGGAAGTTTATAGCAATACCATCCTAACTTAAGAAACAGGAAACATCTCAAACAACCTAATCTTGCACCTAAAGCAATTAGAGAAAGAAGAACAAAAAACCCCCAAAGTTAGCAGAAGGAAAGAAATTGTAAAGATCAGATCAGAAATAAATGAAAAAGAAATGAAGGAAACGAAGCAAATATCAAAAAACTAAAAGCCAGTTCTTTGAGAAGATAAACAAAATTGATAAACTATTAGCTAGACTCATCAGGAAAAAAAGGGAGAAGACTCAAATCAATAGAATTAGAAATGAAAAAGGAGAAGTAACAACTGACACTGCAGAAATACAAAGGATCATGAGAGATTACTACAAGCACCTGTATGCCAATAAAATGGACAGCCTGGAAGAAATGGACAATTTCTTAGAAAAGCACAACCTTCCAAGACTGAACCAGGAATTAACAGAAAATATGAACAGACAAATCACAAGCACTGTGATCAAAACTTTGATTAAAAATCTTCCAACAAACAAAAGCCCAGGACCAGAAGGCTTCACAGGCGAATTCTATCAAACATTTAGAGAAGAGCTAACACCTATCCTTCTCAAACTCTTCCAAATATAGCAGAGGAAGGAACACTCCCCAACTCATTCAAAGAGGCCACCATCACCCTGATACCAAAACCAGACAAAGATGTCACAAAGAAGGCAAACTACATGCCAATATCACTGATGAATATAGATGCAAAAATTCTCCACAAAATACTATCAAACAGAATCCAACAGCACATTAAAAGGATCATACACCATGATCAAGTGGGGTTTATCCCAGGAATGCAAGGATTCTTCAATATATGCAAATCAATCAATGTGATACACCATATTAACAAATTGAAGGAGAAAAAACATATGATCATCTCAATAGATGCAGAGAAAGCTTTTGACAAAATTCAGCACCCATTTATGATAAAAACCCTGCAGAAAGTAGGCATAGAGGGAACTTTCCTCAACATAATAAAGGCCATATGTGACAAATCCACAGCCAACGTCGTCCTCAGTGGTGAAAAACAGAAACCATTTCCACTAAGAACAGGAACAAGACAAGGTTGCCCACTCTTACTACTATTATTCAACAGAGTTTTGGAAGTTTTAGCCACAGCATTCAGAGAAGAAAAAGAAATAAAATGAATCGAAATTGGAAAAGAAGAAGTAAACTGTCACTGTTTGCCAATGACATGATACTATACATAGGGAATCCTAAAGATGCTACCAGAAAACTACTAGAGCTAATCAATGAATTTGGTAAAGTAGCAGGATACAAAATTAATGCACAGAAATCTCTGGCATTCCTATACACTAGTGATGAAAAATCTGAAAGTGAAATTAAGAAAACACTCCCATTTACCATTGCAAGAAAAGGAATAAAATATCTAGGAATAAAACTACCTAGGGAGACAAAAGACCTGTATGCAGAAAACTATAAGACACTGATGAAAGAAATTAAAGATGATACAAACAGATGGAGAGATATACCATGTTCTTGGATTGGAAGAATCAATATTGTGAAAATGACTCTACTACCCAAAGCAATCTACAGATTCAATGCAATCCCTATCAAACTACCACTGGCATTTTTCACAGAACTAGAACAAAAATTTCACAATTTTTATGGAAACACAAAAGGTCCCGAATAGCCAAAGAAATCTTGATAAACAAAAACGGAGCTGGAGGAATCAGGCTCTCTGACTTCAGACTATACTCCAAAGCTACAGTAATCAAGACAGTATGGTACTGGCACAAAAACAGAAATATGGATCAATGGAACAGGATAGAAATCCCAGAGATAAACCCACACACATATGGTCACTTTATCTTTGATAAAGGAGGCAAGAATATACAATGGAGAAAAGAAAGCCTCTTCAATAAGTGGTGCTGGGCAAACTGGACAGCTACATGGAAAAGAATGAAATTAGAACACTCCCTAACACCATACACAAAAATAAACTCAAAATGGATTGATGACCTAAATGTAAGGCCACACACGATAAAACTCTTAGAGGAAAACATAGGCAGAACACTCTATGACGTCAATCACAGCAAGATCCTTTTTGACTCACCTGCTAGAGAAATGGAAATAAAAACAAAAGTAAACAAATGGGACCTGATGAAACTTAAAAGCTTTTGCACAGCAGAGGAAACCATAAACAAGACGTAAAGACAACCCTCTGAATTGGAGAAAATATTTGCAAATGAAGCAACTTACAAAGGATTAATCTCCAAAATTTATAAGCAGCTCTTGCAGCTCAATATTTATTTATTATTTTTATTTATTTATTTATTTTTGCGGTACGCGGGCCTCTCACTGTTGTGGCCTCTCCCGTTGAGGAGCACAGGCTCCGGACGCGCAGGCTCAGTGGCCATGGCTCACGGGCCCAGCCGCTCCGCGGCATGTGGGATCCTCCTAGACAGGGGCACGAACCCGTGTCCCCTGCATTGGCAGGCGGACTCTCAACCACTGCGCCACCAGGGAAGCCCAGCCTCTGATCTTTTAAAAGGTACATTCATGGGGTGAGATGGAGAGCAAACAAACACCTATGCAATAAAAATATGAGAAATAACTGCAATGCAGAGAAGTAGAATAGGGTATTATGGTGGCATGCCTTGATAACCAGGCATGGATATCCTCAGGAAGCACACTGTGTGCTGAAATTTGAAGATTTGTATCACTCATCAACACAAGGACATTGACTATACCCTATTTTTTTAAATTTATTTTTTATTAAAAAAATTTTTTTTAACATCTTTATTGGGGTATAATTGCTTTACAATGGTGTGTTAGTTTCTGCTTTATAACAAAGTGAATCAGTTATACATATGCATATGTTCCCATATCTCTTCCCTCTTGCGTCTCCCTCCCTCTCACCCTCCCTCTTCCACCCCTCCAGGCGTTCACAAAGCACCGAGCTGATCTCCCTGTGCTATGCAGCTGCTTCACACTAGCTATTTTACGTTTGGTAGTGTATATATGTCCATGCCACTCTCTCGCCCTGTAAAGATGTGGGAAATGAAGTACAGAAAGATGAGATGTACCCTAAAGCAGTATTTCAGCAATATTTCTCTAACTTTATTTTGTATTAATATTATTGATGGCAATTTTTGTTTTTATAATCCAGAGTTGAGTTTTCATTCATTGAGTTTGGAGTGGGCCTTAATAATACAAATTTTTATCAAATCCCCAAATGGCCTTTGGACTACACTTTGAGAAACCACGTATTGAAACCACCCATTGAAACAGAATGTAAATATCATAATAAGGCCCTCTGGGAGGAGGAGGGCAGGCTTACCAAGCTGATTCAAAAATGGCTTCAGAGAGCAGGAAAAGGGAACTTGCTTAGGATTTTTATGGTGGTTAAATAGAGGGACTGGGGTAAGGGTCTTGACTTTCTACTGGCATCAAAGGGTGAAGTACCTGGGCTTTCTTTTTTAAATTTTATTATTTTTTTTTTTACTGAAGTATAGTTGATTTACAGTGTTGGGCCAGTCTCTGCTGCACAGCAAACTGACTCAGTAATACACATATAGACATTCTTTTTTTTTTTTTTTTTTTACAGTAAGTCCCCTACACATGAACCTTCAAGGTGTGCACTTTCAAAGATGCTAACGTCTGTTTGCATGTCCAGTCATGTAAGTTAGTTCACATGTCTGGCGTACACTGTCATGTGTGTGAATCCTCTACTGGTGGTTGTGCTTTTGTGTATACTTTACTATACAGTACTGTATACAGTACAGTAGTACGGTATCTTTATTTCAAGCCCAGGATGTCTGGAAGCAAGCGTAAAAGCAGAGGTGATGTAGTTGGTACTACTATATTTTCAAGGTACTGTACTATAAAATTAAAAATGTTTTCTTTATTTTTTTGTTTTTTTAATGTATTATTTGTGTGAAAATTATTATAAACCTATTACAGTACAGTACTATATAGCCAATTATGTTAGTTGGGTTACTCTAGGCTAACTTTGTTGGACTTACGAATGAGCTCTTGGAATGGAACTCAATCATATGTAGGGGACTGACTGTATATTCTTTTCCATTATGATGTATCACAGGATATGGAATATAGTTCCCTGTGCTATATAGTAGGATCCTGTTGTTTATCCATCCTACATATAATAGTTTACATCTGCTAATCCTAAACTCTCAGTCCTCCCCTCCCCCAGACCCCAGTCTGTTCTCTATGTCTGTGAGTTTGTTTCTGTTTTGTAGATAGGTTCATTTGTATGATATTTTAGATTCCATATATAAGTTATATCATATGGTATTTGTCTTTCTCTGTCTGACTTACTTCACTTAGTATGATAATCTCTAGTTACAACCATTTTGCTGCAAATGGCATTATTTCATTCTTTTTTATGGCTGAGTAGTATTCCATCATATATATGTATCACATCTTAATCCATTCATCTGTCGATGGACATTTAGGTTGTTTCCATGCTTTGGCTATTGTCAGTAGTGCTGCTGTGAACATAGGGGTGCATGTGTCTTTCTGAATTATGGTTTTGTCTGGGTATATGCCCAGGAGTGGGACTGCTGGATCATAAGGTAATTCTATTTTTAGTTTTCTGAGGAACCTCCACACTGTTTTCCATAGTGGCTGCACCAACTTACTTTCTTAACATCATGCTTAGATGTGAGGTTGAAGGGGAAGAGAGATGGGTGTGGCTTAAAAACTTAGCTGTTAAATATCAAAAATGGAGGAAGACTCTATTGCACTTCCAAGAATGAATAATTGCAGCTCTATATAATCTACCTTGAGTCTGAAATGAATTCTGTTCCAAGACTTCTTAATCTTATCCAGCCAACTTTCTTTTACTTTTGAGTTTTGTCTGATGTGGTAGATTATATTACTGTTCAGCAAATATTCTCGCCCTCCACTGACTTACATGTGGGGAGGACACTAATCCATTGATGTTGGACTTGACCATGTGATTTTCTTTTGATAATCAATGGAATATGGGAAAAACTGACATGTATTTGTTTTGTACCTTGGCCTTAAGAAGAGGCATTGTGTATTTCCATCTGTCTCTGTGGAACCTCTGCCTGAAAAAAAAATCTTGCCTTGAGTATCCTCTACTCTAAAAGGATTACCATTTGAAGCTGGTGTGGACCCACAGTTTGGTGCCAAGCCTAGCTGGACACAGCCTTAACCAGTCAAACTCCAGCAGACTCTTAAAACTGCAATTTGAAACAGAGCCTCTCCTAGAAACTCACATATTTGTGAGTATAATACTTGTTGTATGCCACTGAGTTTTGAGGTAGTTTATTATGAAATATTATTGTAAAAATAGCTGACTGATACATGTGATACATCTGTGTATAGAGATTTATATAGATATATGGAGATTTATATAATCACTACTTTTGTCCATTTCTTCTATTGCCTGCACACTGATCTTATTTTTTCCCTTTCTCTTCATACAACCACATCCTGCTTCTCATTTATGTTTATGATGTGGAACAAAGTACAGTCGACCCTCTGCAACTGTGGCTTCCAACAACCATGGATGGAAATTCAATCATCTGCAGTTGGTTGAATCAGCCATGTGGAACCCAAGCTGTTGAGGGCTGGTACTAAATCATTTTATATAAGGGACTTGAGTTGATCTATGGGTTTTGGTACCTGCGGGGGGTCCTGGAACCAATCCTCTGCAGATACCTAGAGATGACTGTATTCTATTTTAAAATTGAGACATGGATTTTAAATTCATTTTGACTAAGTATCTTATTTACATATCCAGAACCTGAAGAATATATAGGCAAATAAAACGTATGTGGACTAAAACCAAACCCCTTAAGTTATGTGTCATGCTTATTCACCCTTTTCTTGTCTTTACCATTTTATTTCTGCCTACTCTTTGGCAATAATACATTTTGGAATTCCTGTGCTTTCTTGGAATGTTAACATCTGGCTTAATCACTTCCTCCCAATTCTCCTTTTCTTACAATCATCTTGTTCTTATAATAGCAGATTTTTTTCTTTTCACTCTAATGCTCACTTATTATCACTATAACAGTATAAATTATCAAGAATTTCCCGGGAAATAGGTAGAAACTAAATTTTACCACCCTGATTTTTCATTTGAAGAAACTAACACAGCATTTATTCAATAGCAAGAGTAAACTTTGTAGTACTCCTGGACTTATTTGCACATAATTTGTGTTCAATTACATTTGTTTAGTTAATGGATAAAAGGCTCAAGCAATATTTCCACCAGGTTAAACCAAGTTGTATTTATTAAAAATATTGGAAATGTCAGTAAGGCTGAAGGATATTTCATAAATTAAAAGCACAACACAGATATTACTTCTATGTGGTAGATCATTCAGGATTGAGCTCAAAAGATCAAGCTGTTTTTAATATTCAGAGATTATTACCAGGCATGATAACAAAGCCTCTATCTTGAAGCTGTGTATGTATCATGAGAATAAGGTATAATTATGTTATAGTAATGAGTAAGGTAGCTCCTTTGACCCTTCAATAAGGGAAATTATTTTTCAAGGTATTTTAAGTATAAATTTTCAAATTAATATACTATTAAAATAGTCATGTGAAGGTTAAGTCTTATTATCGCCATTTTGTAGAAAAGCATTTTATAGTAAAGTCAGATTAGACAAGGTTATATATATACTTTTTTTTTTTTTTTCCGGTACGCGGGCCTCTCACTGTTGTGGCCTCTCCCGTTGCGGAGCACAGGCTCCGGACGCGCAGGTTCAGCGGCCATGGCTCACGGGCCCAGCCGCTCCGCGGCATGTGGGATCTTCTTAGACCGGGGCATGAACCCATGTCCGCTGCATCAGCAGGCGGACTCTCAACCACTGCGCCACCAGGGAAGCCCTATATATATATATATTTTTAATAGATCTTTATTGGAGTATGACTGCTTCACAGTACTGTATTAGTTTCTGTTGTACACCAGAGTGAATCAGCCATATGCATACATACGTCCCCATATCCCCTCCCTCTTGAGCCTCCCTCCCATCCTCCCTATCCCACCCTTCTAGGTCATCGCAAAGCACCGAGCTGTGTGATTACAAATAACTCTAAAATCCAAGTGTCTTAACACAATAAAAGTTTATTTTCTAGCTTATAAAAAACGCTCCAGATCCTGCTGATTCTGCAGGGCTATTGTCCTTGCTTTAGCAATCTGATTATTCAGGGTAAGGAAATTCTAAATCCTGTAGCTTCTCAAATATGTGGTCTCCTGAAGAACTGAACACTGGCTCTTAAATGCTCCCACTCAGAAGTAGTATACATCATGTCTGCCCATATTTCATTAGTTGAAGACAGACTCAAGTTCATTCCTATCCTCAAGGGGACAAGAAGCACAATCCTCTATTTCCTAGAAGAGAACCATTTGAACATAGCAACACCTTCCATGCTCACCTGAAGTTAGCTAGCTAGTAAACAGAAGAACAAGGTTTTCAACCCAGGTCTATCTCTAAATGCTGTGCTCTTAATCACTGGGCTATTTTTTGTTCCTTAACATAAATTAGTTAGTAAACTTATGGGAACTCAGAACAAGAAAAATTAAAAAAAAGGGAGAAACTAAGAAAGTTTCATGGAGACTGGTTACTAAATGATTTGTAGAATAACCTGAGATTCTGGAGGCTTAGATGTGTCATACATGCCACTTAAATCTCTGCCTTAGCTTTTGGTGTCACCTGATAAAAAAAGAAAACCTGGGGAAATTTTAGGGAAAAGCATAAACTGTGAAATAATTACTGCTCTGGGTTAACTTTGACAAGGCTTGACTACCTAGGCAACAAGTTTTTAGAGTGTGACAACATACTCATACTAACTATGATGTTAAAAATTTGTTCTGCATCTCAGATGACAGCCTCTGAATACAGGATTCAGGTAAACAATCTATTTGGATGCTTGGCATCCTGTTGAATTGAAAAGGGAATCTCCAGAGATGTCTATCAACAGAAGCGGACTTCTCTGTTAGGATTAAAAAATTAATTAATGATTGAGCTGCTGAAAGGCAAGTTGAGATATTCAGCTCACCCTTGCTGCATAGTCACTTAAGAATTCTCATTTCACTTTGCTATAAAATGGATTCATTAGTATTCCAACTGCTTATTTTATTGTGGCTATAGCTATGGCTAGATTTACAGGTTTATTCTTACTGAGCAATGATGTTTAATGATATTTTTATTTTGAAAGTAAAAAACCAAAAGCCTTATATTCATATATATATATATATATATATATATATATATATATATATATATATATAATAGCCTTATATAAAGCCTTATATGCCAGAGTATAGCTGCTACACTGATAAAGGTCAAATGAAGCAGTGAGTCCAGGGTCTAACTAAATTTATTTTACTTTATTTTTTAAAATGAATGATCACCTACAAGTCCAAAATGATCTCAGTTTTATTATTTCCCTGGAATTAGTTTAAAATTTGTTTCTCTTTTGAGAGCTGAGTTGTTCAAAATATCAAGAATTTGAAAACCTACTGGAAAGTTATCCATAATTATAACTGTTTAAATTTTATAGTCATATGAATAAGATTGGAACAAAAATAGTTGTCAAACTGACTTGATCGATAACAGGGCTGTAAGTAATCTTTAAAAGTCTACCGTTCTTATGATTTTATATGACAATGAATAAAATAACCAAGAAATGTTTAGAAGTAAATCTGAAGAATATATATTCTTGCATATTTTATCAGTCACAAGGATGAAAATATAATTGAGAAGCACCTTTTCTTTTAGTGTGTGGCAAATGTTGACACTTTAAGAAATAAACTATTATTATGACTGAAGAAAATATAGCATAGGAAAGGGCCATTTGAGAAGAAACTCATCTTCAGTGTCAGCAGATATATTACCTAGTAATTTACCAAAACTCACAAGAGGAAACATTAAACAATGCTTGAAGTCTTTTAGAAAAAGTCATATACCTGCCAGGCTATGGTTTCTGGGATTAGCCACACAGATTTAACTTTTCAATTAACACCTCTCTTTTAATATTAGATTTATTTTTCCATAAGAAAATATAGACACATTGGTTTCTTAAAATTCATGAAACTCCCAAATCAAGGCAAATACTTTGGCTTAATACTACCACATGCAAACAAAGAAAATATAATAATGCAGTAGAATTTTGAAAATCCTGATTAGACTTGAAAGTTACTAACTAAAAGCTTAGATTTGCACAGTGATTTCATAGACATATGTTTATTATGCTTAAGATAGTAGTTTTGCATTGTATTTTCTGGTCAGAACCTCTGATTGTACTAAAAATGAATGCTCCTTAATTGAAAAAAAATATAGACTGATGGAAGAAGGAAAAAACACATTAATAAACAAGTATTTGTATATGTGTACACACATACATAATTGATATTTTAAATTTAAAAATGTATGCTGATGAGTCATTAAAGCTCATTCTGCTTTCTCCTTCATCTTTCAGTAGAGCCTTTATTATAGAGTCTAAAAAATAAGATATATGATAATGGTTTGTGAAGAAGCATTTGACTTCTTTTTGAAATCTACTTGATTATAGATTAAAGTCATTGAATCTGTATTTGGTTCCCTTCATGGAAACCAGAAAAATGTCACAGTTGAAAAACACTCACTGATTCTCAGAAAAGTAACAATAGAGTTTTTAATATTTAGCAAAGATTTCACCTTACCTGTGTTTATGCATTTACCTCATATTTTCTTTTATGAGCTTAGGAAATGGTCTATTATAGAAAAGTATAGGACAACATACATTAATCATCTGATCTCTATAACATGAGTGACAGAGTGTAAAGCAACATAGAAAAATATTGCGTATACATAAGAAAAACTGTAGCCTTGATTCTGTTTCTCTGATGTTGGTTAAGTGACACTCTGTTTTAAGCCTCAATTTATTGATGAAAAATAGATACACAGTCTTTCCCTAGACTTTCAATTGTGTTGCAAAGAGCAAAGGACAAAATATATGAGAAAGTACTTTTAAAACTGAAAATCATGATACAGATTGGTATTCGACAGAATAGCTCCACTGGAATCAAACAAATTTAAGTCTTCTTGTTACCACTTTATTCAGCTGAATTCTACGTTGACCAGCAATACTTACTTACTTTTGTAATCAATTCTTTGTTTTGAGCAGGGCTTCTCTCATCTCCTCACCTCTATTTTTAAGAACTTTATTTCTGTTCCTGAAGGCATCCTAGGGAAACAGATTAATATTATCAGACAGTGAGAAATTTACAGTAAATTGTTTCATGTTCTCTGTCTCCTTTAAATAAGATCTCCCCTCCTTTTTTCATTCTTTCTTTTTTTTCCTTTTGTTTCATGATCCTTTCTTGTCTTTTAATATTAGAATTAGAGAAAATATATAAAGAAGATCACCTACCTACAACTACCACGGTGTTGTCTATCATCACCACCATTTCGACATTGTTTCTTCTACTTCTGCTGATACCACTCCTGGCTAGACAGGCAGTGATCTTAGCACTTTACATTTATTGACTCATGGCATCAACATGACAAACTCATATGAAGTTTCTTTTAGTAGCCCCCATTTTCAGTCAAGAAAACTATGGCCCATATAAATTAACTAATTCAAAGTGGCTACACACTCACCCACTGGGGTGAAATGGGCATTTGGAGAACAAGTCAGGATTAAGAAATGAAGGAACTCAAGAGAGTCAGAACCTGACATGTACTATGTGCATAGTGGGCAAGGGTTCCAATGAAATAAACCTTCCTCAGTTGTCTTCCAGCAGAAACTATCAAGTGAGTGTCATAAAGCATGTAACACATGGGGTCCTGGAAGAATAATCATCAGGTGATCCTAACTGCAATAAGAGTACAGTGGAGTGGAAATTGCTGTGCAAGGCATGTGAATTTTTCAATAAGTAGAAAAGATCTTCAGGTAAATTAGAAAGGTAGCATGATACTACTCTCAATCAATCACTGCTCAGACATATTTTGAAGTTCTGTCTTTGGTGATACATGAATTGGGTTTACTTCTCAGCTCCACCACCCAGTTCTATAAATTTAGAAACTGATTGACTTTTCTGGTTCTTCATTTCCTCATCTATAAAATGGGGATAATAATAGTATCTACCTATTTAGGGCTATTATGAGAACTGAATTTGACAATCTATATAGCATAAGTCATCAAGCCTGGCCCATAATAACTTTTACACATAAATGTTATAATTACAGTATTTAGTGGCAATAACCAAAACTCTGTAAATCTTCAGTTCATTTCAGAAAAAATATATATTTTTTCTAATCCAAAAGATCCATGGGCTTAAAAACCAAAATCACCGTCAGTTTAGTTTTTTAAGATACTCAAGTGAAGACAAACCCAATTCTCTCCCAAAATACCAGTCCTGTAAAGTAAGAGAAAACCAGTTGAGAACAGGGGGCTTGTGGCTCCCCCTAAGATCAGCAAATCAGGGCTGAGATGGATTTTTACCATCTGAAGTCTTTCTTTATATGCAATTTCACATTTGATTCTTTTTATGTGTGCTCAAGTGAATAGCAACAATTTATAAATGTCCTGTGGTGGTAATATGCCACAAATTCTCCTCTCCGCAATAAGATTCAGCCAATTAACTAGCTTTAGGTAAGAAACTATAGGACAGTCTACTGAGCAGGAGCAGTACCTACTACCTTTATAGTTAATAATGCATTCCTCTCTTACCTACCACAGCTTTTGAACTATTACTTTTTTACTGATCATCTGGATCAGAAGTCTAATTTTTAAAATAAAAACCCAAGTGATATACATATGTGTGTATATATATTTTTTCTGAAACAATGATTTTCCCCTGCTTAGAACACTCCAAGAGACTTTCCGTTGCAAAGTTCAAAATCCACTGATGTGTGTCTCAATCCTAAAAATGAACCTGTAAGAATTATTATTGTCTTATTTAACCTCCTCAGGCTAAAAGATGCCATGCTGTGGTAAGTCAGAGGCAAAAAAAAAAAAAAATACTTCAATAGGAAATCAGCAAGGAATCCAAAGAATAATAAGATTCCTCTGACACTTATCTGGAAATAGCCACAATTTTCATTACTATATATTATAAAAGTCCAAAAGTAAATGGTCTTAAAGATTAATAAAATTGAGTTATAATATTCTGTGCAAAAAAGTATAAATTTGAAACTGAAATTATCTTCTTCACCTTAAAAAGGTTTTCATGCCTTTGATCCTTTTTGAAACATTATAATAATAAATGAAAAACACCATCACGCTTTTTTTTTCTTGCACATTGACAAGTGGTTGACTGAAATTTCAAATTTTTTTTTTAATATCTTTATTGGAGTATAATTGCTTTACAATGGTGTGTTAATTTCTGCTTTATAACAAAGTGAATCAGTTATACATATACATATATCCCCATATCTCTTCCCTCTTGCGACTCCCTCCCTCCCACCCTCCCTATGCCACCCCTCTAGGTGGTCACAAAGCACCAAGCTGATCTCCCTGTGCTATGCGGCTGCTTCCCACTAGCTATCTATTTTACATTTGGTAGTGTATATATGTCCATGCCACACTCTCACTTTGTCACAGCTTACCCTTCCCCCTCCCCATATCCTCAAGTCCATTCTCTAGTAGGTCTGCGTCTTTATTCCCGTCTTGCCCCTAGGTTCTTCATGACCATTTTTTTTTTTAAGATTCCATTTATATGTGTTAGCATACGGTATTTGTTTTTCAATTTCTGACTTACTTTGTATCACAGACTCTAGGTCCATCCACCTCACTACAAATAACTCAATTTCGGTTTTTTAATGGCTGAGTAATATTCCATTGTAAATATGTGCCACATCTTCTTTATCCATTCCTCTGTTGATGGACACTTAGGTTGCTTCCATGTCCTGGCTATTGTAAATAGAGCTGCAATGAACATTTTGGTACATGACTCTTTTTGAATTATGGTTTTCTCAGGGTATATGCCCAGTAGTCGGAATGCTGGGTCGTATGGTAATTCTATTTTTAGTTTTTTAAGGAACCTCCATACTGGCTGTATCAATTTACATTAGCACCAATAGTGCAAGAGTGTTCCCTTTTCTCCACACCCTCTCCAGCATTTATTGTTTGTAGATTTTTTGATGATGGCCATTCTGACCAGTGTGAGATGATATCTCATTGTAGTTTTGATTTGCATTTCTCTAACGATCAATGATGTTGAGCACTCTTTCATGTGTTTGTTGGCAATCTGTATATCTTCTTTGGAGAAATGTCCATTTAGGTCTTCTGCCCATTTTTGGATTGGGTTGTTTTTTTTGATATTGAGCTGCATGAGCTACTTGTAAATTTTGGAGATTAATCCTTTGTCAGTTGCTTTATTTGCAAATATTTTCTCCCGTTCTGAGGGTTGTCTTTTCATCTTGTTATGGTTTCCTTTACTGTGCAAAAGCTTTTAAGTTTAATTAGGTCCTGTTTGTTTATTTTTGTTTTTATTCTCATTAGTCTAGGAGGTGGGTCAATAAAGATTTTGCTGCGATTTATGTCATAGAGTGTTCTGCCTATGTTTTCCTGTAAGAGTTTTATAGTGTCTGGCCTTAAATTTAGGTCTTTAATCCATTTTGAGTTTATTTTTGTGTATGGTGTTAGGGAGTGTTCTAATTTCATTCTTTTACATGTAGCTGTCCAGTTTCCCCAGAACCACTTATTGAAGAGACTGTCTTTGCTCCTTTGTATACTCTGGCCTCCTCTGTCATAGATCAATTTACCATAGGTGCGTAAGTTTATCTCTGGGCTTTCTATCCTGTTCCATGGATCTATAGTTCTCTTTTTCTGCCAGTACCATACTGTCTTGATTACTGTAGCCCTACTTCTGAAGTCAGGGAGCTTGAATCTTCCCGCTTTGCTTTTTTTTCCCTCAGGATTGCTTTGGCTATTTGAGGGCTTTTGTGTTTCCATACAAATTGTAAAATTTTTTGTTCTAGTTCTGTGAAAAAATGCCATTGGTAATTTGATAGAGATTGCACTGAATCTGTAGATTGCTTTGGATAGTACTGTCATTTTCATAGTATTCATTCTTCCAATCCAAGAAAATGGTGTTACTCTCCATTTGTTTGTGTTGTCTTTGATTTCTTTCATCAGTATCTTATAGTTTTCTGTGTACACGTCTTTTGCCTCCTTAGGTAGGTTTATTCCTAAGTATTTTATTGTTTTTGTTGCAATGGTAAATGGGATTGTTTCCTTAATTTCTCTTTCTGATCTTTCACTGTTATTGTATAGGAATGCAAGAGATTTCTGTGTGTTAATTTTCTATCCTGCGACTTTACTAAATTCATTGATTAGCTCTAGTAGTTTTCTGGTGTCATGTTTAGGATTTTCTCTGTATAGTATGATGTCATCTGCAAACAGTGACAGTTTTACTTCTTCTTTTCCAATTTGGATTCCCTTTATTTCTTTTTCTTCTCTGATTGCCATGGCTAGGACTTCCAAAACTATGTTGAATAATATTAGCGTGAGTGGGAACACTTGTTTTGTTCCTGATTTTAGAGGAAATGCTTTCAGTTTTTCACCACTGAGAATAATGTTTGCTGTGGGTTTGTCATATATGGCCTTAATTATGTTGAGGTAGGTTCCCTCTATGCCTACTTTCTGGAGAGTTTTTATCATAAATGAGTGTTGAATTTTGTCAAGAGCTTTTTCTGCATCTATTGAGATGATCATATGGTTTTTATTCTTCAACTTGTTAATATGGTGTATCACATTGATTTGCATATATTGAAGAATCCTTGCATCGCTGGGATAAATCCCACTTGATCATGGTCTATGATCCTTTTACTGTGTTGTTGGATTTGGTTTGCTAGTATTTTGTTGAGGATTTTTGCGTCTGTGTTCATCAGTGATATTGGCCTGTAATTTTCTTTTTGTGTAATATCTTTGTCTGGTTTTGGTATCCGGATAATGGTGGCCTTGTAGAATGAGTTTGTGAGTGTTCCTCCCTCTGCAGTTTTTTGGAAGTGTTTCAGAAGGGTAGGTGTTAGCTCTTCTCTAAATGTTTGATAGAATTCACCTGTGAAGATGAATTCTTCATTTTGTCCTGGACTTGTTTGTTGGAAGATTTTTAATAACAGTTTCAATTTCATTACTTTTGATTGGTCTGTTCATATTTTCTGTTTCTTCCTGGTTCAGTCTTGGAAGGTTGTACCTTTGTAAGAATTTGTCCATTTCTTCCATGTTGTCCATTTTATTGGCATATATTTGCATGTGGTAGTCTCTTATGATCCTTTGTATTTCTGCTGTGTCAGTTGTAAGTCTCCTTTTTCATTTCTGATTTTATTGATTTGAGTCCTCTCCCTTTTTTTCTTGATGAGTCTGGCTAAAGGTTTATCAATTTTGTTTATCTTCTCAAAGAACCAGCTTTTAGTTTTATTGATCTTTACTAATGTTTACTTGGTTTCTATTTCATTTATTTCTGCTCTGATCTTTATGATTTCTTTCCTTCTACTAACTTTGGGTTTTGTTTGTTCTTCTTTCTCTAGTTGCTTTAGGTGTAATGTTAGGTTGTTTATTTGAGGTTTTTCTTATTTTTGAGGTAGGATTGTATTGCTATAAACTTCCCTCTTAGAATTGCTTTTGCTGCATTCCATAGATTTTGAGTCATCGTGTTTTAAAATTTCTTTTGAGATTTCTTCTTTGACCCAAGTGTTATTTAGAAGTGTTTTATTTAATCTCCACATATTTTTGGATTTTCCAGTTATCTTTCTGTTATTGATTTCTAGCTTCATTCCACTGTGTTCTTAGAATAAACACTGCATCCTTTCTATTTTTAAAACTTTTGTTAAGGTGTGTTTTATGGCCCAGACTGTGATGTCTTTCTGTATAGTCCATATGAGCTTGAGAAGAATGTGTATTCTGCTGTTGTTGGATGAAGTAGTCTATACGTATCAATTATATTCAGTTGATTGATGGTGTTTAATGCAGCTGTGCCCTTACTTATTTTCTGCCTGCAAGATTTGCCCCTTTCTGAAAAAGGGTTGTTGACGTCTCCAACTATGATAATGGAGTCATCTGGTTTTTTTGCAAGTCTTTTTGTCTCATGTAGTTTGACATGCTGTTGTTAGGTATTGGTTTTTATGTTATTGTTATTTTCTTAAGAGAAGAAATTGTTACAGAACCAAATGATATATACCATAGAAAATTTCTGTATTAAACAAAATTTTAGTGAAGTGGGGGGTGCTGAGAATTATGCATGTGATCCACTTACAGTTATTGTACCTATTTGCAGGTGGTAAGTATGGCTTAAAGGAAAAAAAGCACTTAACACAACACCTTGAAATTTATAGTACATTTATGCCAGCTTGGGCTCTCATCTACACGTGAAAGAACTAAACTTTAAAACAAGTCTAATAAAAAAGAACCATCACGTAAGGTCTACAGAGGTACTACAAAATAAAAGTAGGAAAAGAGTACACACACACACAAACCTAATAGATTAATAGCACCAACATTAAAAAAAAAATGTTCCCACAGATCAGATGAAAACTAACCAAATACCTCACCAAGAATAAAAATATAAAGGAGAGATAATGTAAAATTGTTTCTAAAATGATAAAATAGATGAAGAAAAGCTTTCCAAAGAGAGGAAAAAAAAATAATAGATGCCTATGGAAACAAACTGACTTCTAAAAAATGAAAGATGAATTAAGATGAGCATATATGAGAATAGATGTGGCTGAAATTATAGTAATGGACTTTGTCTTGGTCTAGGTGCTCTAGAAAATAGAACCTAAGGGTGGAAAAATGTGCTAATACCTTATTGAGGTGTGTATTCCAGAGTAGCAAGAAGCCATAGGGGCAGAGAAGGAGAGAAAGCAAGTACATGATAGTGAATTGCTGAGTTTCACAGAAATTATAGCTGGTTGTTTGTGTAGGACCTTTACATTAAGGCTGTATGGGACTACTATGACTCAGAGCATTCAGTTAAGGGGAATTGAGGGAGAGAAATTTATGTGCTGATACTTTTTAGTCTTCCTTTTCTTATTGCCCAAATTAGGCTCATGGGTTTCACTTCTGGTTTGTGCATCATGACTCCACCAAGAAGTCTCTGGGCACGCCAAATCCCATGTCTTATGATACAGCACTTCTTTTGAGTCTAGAAGGGCTGAGAGAAACCAGAGCCTCCATCAGGCCAGTTGGTTGGCTTGGATACTGGAATTCCCTCAGCTCCCATTATGGTGGGAGAAATGGAGACTGGCTATCCTCTCAGGGGATGATGAAATAAACAGAAGCAGTAATAGATGAATAAAGAAGCCAAAGCCTAAAAGGCAGGTACAGCCAGATTAATCTGGGAGACTCATAAATTGTGTCCAAAGAGTTAATCCCTCTCACTACTCATATCCAGTATCCTCTGATTTTTGATCTTATACAAATTTATGAAAATAAGATACTATCACTTCATCCCTCACAGGAACAGTAAAAATCCAATGCTCCTTGATGGTGGCCAGTTGTAATGTCCCAAGAAGGCTTAAAAATGGTTAAAAAAAAAAAAAGTAAGGTCCTCACTGCTGCAGCTCTCCCAAGCCTATAAATTATCATCTCTGCCTACATGAACCATCTGGATTCTCCAGAAAGAACCAAGTCTGTAGGTTGCTTGCCTGGAGGGCTAATATGGGTCTTCATCTCCAGGGTGTCTTCAGCTTTAATTGCATTGCTCTTGTAAGGCTGCAGTTGTTGAAATCTCCCCATTCGCAGTTATCGTTGAAGTTGGAAACATCAAGAGATACCCTAAAGAATGCCCTGAATCCCAGGTGTGTATCTCCTTGTCCTCTGTGTATTAGCAACCCTAGCTCCTCATGATAATTGGGGTCAGTTTTCCCAGGAAAAGCAATGACTTCTTCCTTTACCCTCTGGTTCTCTGGTGTTAGTTGTATATTAGGGTTCAGTCAAACTCTTAAGGTATCCCTTAGCTAAATGATCCACTCCTTATATCCCACCACTATCATCAGGAATTAGAATCTCAAATCTATCTGATTCTAAGGATGCATGGAAGAGATGTTCAAATAGGAAATGTTTAGGAAAGGGACACTCTTCCTTCTTCCACTTCTTTGTAGACTTGTATATTCTGGTGATACAGTGCCATATTTTGATCATTTTTATAGTGACTGGGTGCATCACACAGAAGAGCCCTCCAATATTGTAAGATGTCCTTGAGGTTGTTCCTTAGTTGGGCATTCAGCATTCCATTCAGCCATTCTATCAGGTCAGCTGTCAGAGTGATGGCACACTTGGTAATGAGCCCATTGTTGCATCTCTTGGTCTGAAGCAATCTGTGTGGGATAACATATCAAAGCATCAGGAGTTCTGTAAGCCCTTAGGTGATATTGTTCTTAGAGGTCCTACAGGCAGAGAAGATAGACTCATATTTGGAATATGAATAATTTTGGTTTGTGAAGATGACTGTCTGCTTTAGGGTGAAATGGACCTGATATAATCAACAAGTTTCCAAATGCCTGGAAAGATCAGCATCAGTCCTATCCTATGGCAAATTGGTGCACTTAGCAGTGATAGTAGATAGCTTAGCCATGATGTGAAACAGCCATGTTGTTGATCCCATATATATCCTTTATCCCTGCCCCCATGGCCATTCTCTTAATAGGTTAACTATGTGAGAATATGAGTGGTTGAAGAGAGAAGGTGACGGAGTCATTATCTTCCTCTGGTCCCTGTGAGTATCCTCAGAAGTGGGTGCTGAGGGACAAAGACATGAGACACAACAGACATTCTTTGTGGCCTCTTCAACCTCATAACTCCATGCTTCTGGTTTTTAAATCTTCATTCCATGTCTCTGGTCAATGAGCCAGTCTGTTTAATCACCAGAATTTGGTGTATATAACTCATTCATCTCTTTCTTTAGACAGAACCCATAGCTTTCTCTTTTGGAAGAACTTCCCTCCAACACTGTTTGCAGAGGGAAGGGGCTACTCGGTGGGGCTCTAATATGGCAGCAGTTCATTTTTCACTAGTGCAAACATATCCATTAATGAGCATTAGTCCCACGACATTTCCTTGTCTGCCAGTTGGTCATCAGAAACAGCCCCTCAGCCCATGGGTGTGAACTGAGCGAAAGGCTTTGTGGCATCAGCAATAGCTGCCATTGAGCCTGAACCATCTGTTAGAGGCCAATCTAGAACACAGGGCTTCACTTATATTGTAGAATGTGTTGCCTCTCTGCCTAACTGACTTCTGTAATTCATTGGATCTAATGATGGCTAGACCAAGATGGGCAAGTCATGTTGCCATATCATGTTCCACTGTGGGTTCTCAATCTTTACTAGGGTGTAATACCAGGCCAAGGGCGTTTTTGCAAATAGTACATAGTTCTACCATGCTCCAAAAACCTACAGATGTGTACTACAACTATCATGTTAAGGCTTTCAAAAAATTTCATTCATGATTCTTAACCAATTTAGATACATAAAGTAGCATTTTATTTGCTAGGCCTTGTGTCAAAAGTTACAGGACAGCTTTCACTAGAGCATGGACCTGCTACAGAGCTCTCTCTTGCTTTGGATCCTACTTGAAATTGGCAGCCTTCTGTGGCGTCCAATAAATAGGTTAGAGGAATGTTTGCAAGTGCAGTCTGTGTTCCTAAGTTCACTAAGATCTTTGACTGTTTCACAGTGGTAGGAGGTACTGGGCAGAGAATGGGGTTGGAGAGCAACAACTTGTCTTTTGACTTGTTGGGGATGCCCCAGCATGACTAAGACCTCTGGACTCCCCAAAACTTCACCAATGTCTTATGCATCTGAATCATTACAGAGTTCATTTCCTATACTCTGGCACTTTCATGTCTTACAAAGACATCTAGCCCCATAGAAAAAGAGGTGAATGATATAAACAGAGTGCTAAAATTACAAATGGCTCTTAAACGTGAAAAGATTTCAAGCCTCATAAGAAGCGAAATGCAAATTGAAATCATACTTTGATACTATGTTTATCTTTCAGATTATCAAAGAACAAAAAGTCTGTGGTAGAATGAGAAACAGACTCACATACCTATTGCTGGACTGTAAATGGGAAAAATATCTATGACAGTCAATTTATCAATCTCTCTCAAAGTATCAAATGTTTATGCCATTTGTCCTAGCAATTTCTTTCCTTAGAATTATCCTACAGATAATTTTGCATTTGAGAAAAATGACATATGTAAAAAATTATTAAGTACTGCTTTGTTTATAATTAACAGATTGACAAATGATTTAACAATGGGATTGTTAAATAATGCTATTCAAAGGATAAAGACTTTTAGAAAGAATGATATGGATCTTTAGCTACTGATATGAAATGATACACAAAATATATTTTAAGTGAAAAAAGCAAGGTACTGAACAATGTATATGGCACACTACCATTTTTTTTTTAACCTCTGTTTATGAAGAATCTCTGAAACAATGCTCAAGAAACTCATTAATATTAAAAGTGGCTTCCTCATGGGTGGGAAGTTGATTATTTCTATGATGAGGATGTAAAAACAACTTATTTATTACTGTATACTTATTTATTCCTTTTGAATTTTTTACTGTATTCATACATTATTCATTTTTAAAAATCAAATAAATCCTACCTAATTCAATTTAAATTTTCATTCATATCTAATTCAAAGCTTCACCCCTTCCTCTAGTTCAGATCTGAGCAGCAGCTTGAGGACTTATAGTAGGCAAGAGAGTAAGAGTAAGATCCATTTATTCATTTTCCCTTTACCTCATCCCACTTGCCGCTAGTTCCTCTAAAATTGAGGCAGGGAAATAAAGGATTAAATAAAAAGAAAAGTCTTATGAGCTTTTCAAGGAAATTTATATACTCTTCCTGGAGTTTACATTTGTTAAAATAATGGGAAAGAAATTTGGCCATATCTGATGAATTTTGATGAAATCTGATAGAGTTCTTACTGGAGTTTGCAAATCATTGCCCTGCTGTCACAGCCATTAAAACTCTGGCTGTCTCATTACTCAACATGGGCAATTAACTCACTTCCTTCAGGTTGCCTTCTGTACTCCACAGAGTAACACTAGGTGCTGTAACAAACAAACTCTGGAATATAAGTGGTGTAATAAAATATCATCTTATTTCTTGCCAATGCAAATATCCCTAGTGGTGGGGATTAGGAATGAGTGTGAAGGCTTTTGGTTTGCATTCATTTAAACCCACACTGTCAAAGGCTCTGACCTCTTCAACATGTAACTTCATAAAATTTCTTGGGCATTGCTGTACAGCCAGTGGAAGAGGGAAAAACATGGTGGCGTGCAGTATGGGAGAGTTTTATGGATCAGGCCTGGAAGTGGAATGTGCCACCACAAGGTATTTCATGGACCTGGACTCATTTAAATAGGCAGACGTTACTGTAAGTGAAGCTGAGAAATGTAGTCCCAGGCTGGTCAGCAAATTTTCACTGACAGTCCTACACCATTGAAAGTCACGCGTAACACGTTTGGTCAGCTACTTGTCTATGCCATATACCCCGCAGCAGTTTCCCACGTCAGTTGCATCCCATAGCCTCTTATTGCTGAGGGTGGTGTTACCTTCCTCTTGCAACAGGCTACTCTTAGGCAAAGCGTATTAAATATAACACAAGCTTGGTTACCTTTTCTGCTTTGCCCAAGGGAATCTTAAAATCATTTCCAAGTGGGAAAGAGACAGTGGGCATCTTTGTGTGTGTGTGTGTGTGTGTGTATACATATATTCATAGGTATGTAAATTCTTACACAAGTTCAAAGGGAAAGGAAGCAGGGCTGGGCCAAAAAGCCTTCTGATAGAGATGCAGGTCTGACATCTGTGAAAGGAAAGACCTGAGGAAGTAGAATTGACAGGGAAAAGATCAGACACCTGTTCAGATCTGCAAAAGTGTTAGTCCCACGGAGAGCACTAGAGCAGAGGTTTCCAGTTAAAAGAATACCATATATGTCACAATGGCTAGACTCTGGTAATACAGCATGTTCAGTCATTGGTTGTTGTGCCTGGACAGAAAAGCACATGGATTCATTCTGAAAGATGAGGTAAACTCTGAAGGCATTAACAGTTGAAGGCTGTCAGCTAAAAACACTCCTTGAAGTTGAATGAGGAGTTCATTTCTGGAAGGAAATTGGAGCTAAAACCTCCATGGCTGCTTCAGCTAGAGACACCAGATTTCCATTATTTCAGGTCCCTTCAATTTCTATGAATAGGTCTGTTGGATTAGTCCTCAATTAACCTGGAAAGAATGAATGATCCTTTATTCAACTACCATCTCATCCCCACACCTCCACACTAACTGCACGGGTGTAGAAGAGGATATACCATAGTACTTCCATCAGGGAATGATGCAAAGTCTCCCCCAATCTGAGCTCCCAGATGCCAACCAAAAGTCAGTCTTGTAAGACTTTCAGAGGATAGCAGTGTCAGGTGAACTATGTTAACTATATTCTGAAAACACTAAAACATTTTCATGTCCTTCACCCTGTCACATTCTCATATTCTGTCTTCCTGAAATCATAGTTAATGGTCTATCAATATAAGCACTCTTGTATATACACTAGATCCCCTTCCTGTTATCTACTTATGTGACACTGGGGGAACAAATCATGATTAAATCCAAATCCAAGTCTTCAGTTCTTTCAATTGTGTATGATAAGAAAAAAAAAAATACACAAACCTCACACTAAGTTCATGACCAATGCACCTGTATCTGCTGCCCAGAAATTCTACTAAAATTCCTTAGTTTATTGGTTTTCAAACTGTGGTCACTGAACCCGTAGGATCAGCACCATCTGGGAACTTATTAGAAATGTAAGCTTTCAGATCTAACTACAAATCGACTGATTCAGAAACTCTGGAGGAGGACCTGTATATCCATGCTTTAACAAGCTCTTTGGGTGATTCTGATGCATGTCAAAGTGTGAGAGACTGTTCTTGACTATTCATCCTCACAATCTTTTAGATATCTACTTTACATGTTCCCTTCTTCTACTCAAATCATTAGTAACACTGCTCCCATCTTTCTTCTCAGTCAGTGGCCTTGCTTTTTATTTCACTGAGAATACAGGAGTAATTAGAAAGAACTTCCCTAAGCTCCCTTTTGCCCACACTTCTAACTTGTGCCCATATATTATCTGCCTGTGCTCCTTTTTGCTATGACCCATTTGTGCCCTGGATTTTATCCTCCCTAAGTATCTGTCTCACTTTCTCTTCAACATCATCAGTTCTCTTTCCACTGAATCATTTCCATCAGCATTCAAATATGTTGTAATGTCTCCAACAACAATTAATAGCACCTTGACCTTGATCTCTAGCAACCTCTCTATTTCAGTGATCCAATTTACAGCAAAACAGCTAAAAAGAGAATATATACTCAATATCTCTAATTCCTTTCCTCCCACTCTCTCTAACCTACCTTAATTAGGCTTTCTCTGTACCATTCTACAAGACAGCTCTTGTGAAGGAAACCAGTGTTCTCCACCTTGCTAAATATAGCGAATATATCAATTTTTAGTCCTCATGTTATCACTTGTAATCAGTTTTACAAGTTGATTCAGGCCTCTTTATATTCTCTTTCTGTTATCTAGAATATCTGCCATATTTCCATATGAGTCACTCCCTTTCATCTTCATATCTCTGCTCAAATATAACATTATTAATATAGCTTAATGTTAATAGCAAATACTATGATAGACTATTATCTACCAAACATGATTTTACATACTTCAGGTACTAATATTAGCCCAATTTTTAAGATGGAGAAACTGAGGCACAGAGAGGTATATTAATTCTTCCAAAGTCACACTGTCAGTAAGAGTGGTGCCACACCACAAATCAAACCCAAACTGTATTATATGACCTTAAGCCCTAAACCATACTGGCTGTATGGGTTTCCCAGACTCCCTGTACTAATTAACTAACATCACCCCTTACCCTGTCTCTCCTCCACAACTTTGTGTCCCTGCATAGCCTTTATTATCATACATGGCAGAGAATGTCAAGTGTCTCCTAAAAACTTGTTTTTGTTTCTTCTTAAGTGCACAACTCAACTACATTTCCTAATCTTGTTTGCAGTTAGTTGGCCATGGAATTGACTTCTGTCCAATGGCACATGGTCATAAATGATGTGAATCACTTATAAGCCTGGCATATGATAACCTCCAGATGCTCAGAGATGGATTTACTGTGAACCTAATGAAGCTTAATACTCAGGGATCTCACTTGATCCACCTTCTTTGAAGACATCTGGAGGGCCTTAGAAATGTACCTAAATGTTCTTGTGAAAGACATTTTAGATTATTTTCAACCCTTTAAGAAACTGGTCTCTTTCTACTCTGACTCCATCTGTCACATTTCATCTTTTGTTGTGCGAAGCTGGAGTGATAGCAGGTATTTTGGGATCTGTAAAGGGGAAAGTTGAATTAATGTTAAATGTGGATGGGCTTTGGGAAGATGTATGCATGTTTTGCTTTTCTTCCCAACTATATTTAATTCATAGCCATCCAGAAGTATAAATGGCTTTCGTAAGTTCTTTAATCACCAGCTGTGCCCATTCACCCAGAATCATAATACAGAGATAAGAGGACAGAGTTCTTATCATGATATGACTATGTCCCATGGCACTCAGCATCAGACTTACGTGGATGAAGAAAAAATCAGGTTTGAAACGCATGGTTTCAGAGGTAGTCTATGGAAAGTTATTCCTGTTATGAGAGAAGTAAAATTAGGTGAACAATATTCACTTCTCATTGAAAGCTAGTGGAATGAAAGTATTATCAAGATTATGAAAAGCAAGTGACTCCTAAACATGAAAAGAAAGAGCAGGAAAATGAAAAAAAATTATATTAAACACCTCACACAAAGTGTTGAGTTAAACCACTAAGATTTTGAGGTTTGTTAGAGCATTTTCTATTACTTAATAAAATGTAATACCCAACACCTTATATATTTTCATTTTGCTCATATGAGCTCCATGGTGGTAGAGTCTTTGCTATTTGTTCACTACTTGATTCCCAGCAATTAAAATGGAACATGGCATATAATAAACTTCCAGCACATAGTTTTTGAATATATAGATACATCATAGTGTAATTACAGAACACCAAAAATAGAGTATTACAGAAGTTTCCAGGGAGGAAAAAAAATTAACAGACTTTTATTAATGAACAAGACTCTGACTCACTTCTCATCAGACATGCAGAATACTACAAGACAAAGGAGTAACACTATTTTATATGGCTGGATAACAGATTACCATGGATTTAGTGGCTTAGAGCAGCACACTATTTTATCTCAAAATTTCTGAGGGCCTGAAGGGTAGTATGCTGGGTGCTATGCTGAAGGTTCACAAGACTGCAATCAAAGAGTTGGCCAGGGCTGTGGTCTCATCTGAGACTTGAGGTTTTCTTCTCACTGTTGCTGCCAGAAATTAGTTTCTTATAGCTGTAGGACTGAGACCCTCAGCTGATAGAAAGCATCTTCTGTTTGCTGCCAGGGGGACCTCTCTAGGACACGGCAGTTTGCTTCTTCAAGGTCAGCACGAGTATATCTCACTGCTTCAAATCTCTACCTTCAAAGGATGACTCAGACTTCTTTTAAAGGCCTTACCTGATAAGGTCAGGGTCACCCAGGATACTCTCACATTTGATTAATTCAAAGTCTACTGATCAGGGGCCTTAATTCCATCTTGGGGACCATCTTAGAATTTCGCCTATAAAAATTCTTTCAAAGGAATTTTCTTTCTAACCTAGAATTATACACTCAGACAAAACATCAGATATCTTAGACGTGTAAATATTTAGGAAGTTTTCTCTGTGTGGCAAAGAATTAACATAGCAGGCCTGATGTTGCTCTTTATAAGGGAACATTTGTGGAGCTGGCCTTGGCTGATATTTGGGAACTTGGCTTTGGAGTATTCCCTATGTTACTAATTGATAAGGTTGTTTTGTATGCCTGGGCACTGAATCCTGCTGTACCAAGATGACTAGATTATTTGTGCAAAAATTTGATTTGTGGTAAACGCCTTTTCCTTCTGGGAGTCTGTAAATTTTGTAATTATAACTCTGGCAGAGAATGGTCAGCCCCCATTAGAAGTTCTATATTGTGAGCCTCAAGTTGGCTTCCCTGGGCAAGAACACTTTACAAATGCTGCTGCATGCCACTGCAGTGACGTGTGCTTTACAGCGCCAACACGCCCTAACACGAGAGGGGAAGCCTGTACGTCTGTTCCTGATAACCCCAGACTCTGCCTGATGGGGCTTTTTCCGTGACTGATCCTTCTTCGTATCCTTTCAGTGTAATTTTTTTTTGTCTGACAAGATGGAGCATAGACCTACCCTTGAGAACTTATTTTTGAGTTACTGTTCTGCAAATCATTCATGGTAATAAATAGGTTTGCAGAAATATGGTTGAGGTTTCTACAGTCCATACTTCCCTATGTTATGGTCTGCAAATTCTGTTTAAAATAGATAATGTGCGCATACAGGCACACACACATTTGATATAAGCCAATAAGAACATCGGGATAACACAACATTCAATTACACAATATCCAGCCTTTCAAATAGTGGACCTTTATAAACCAGGACATGGAACAAGTTCATAATTGAAAGGGATTTTGCTGTTTGGATGATATCCTTCATTTTGACTGTGAATGCAAGTCTGTAACATCACACTTGTGACAGTGGTAATTATCACTGACAAAGTTTCTCTGCTGCTCCAATTCCAGCCAATTGCTTATTTCCTCAGCACCTTCCTTTCTCACTAGTGACTGTAAATCAATAGCATCCCTTTCTGGAACTCCTCAGTGAATAAGTGGTGAGGGACCTTTTAGGTTAACAGGAAGTCAGAGATTGTGCAACATTCTGTGGAACATTCAGAAAAGGCTTTGTTATAATATCCTCGGTCAATTATTACAGATATCTTTGTCTTCCCATCATTAAAGAATTAGCCTCTAATTTGACTTTCCTAGATGCAATTTTTCAGGAAGTTGCTAGACCTTGGATAACTGCAGCAAGGACAAAAAAGTGCAGTTAGTGAGATGCAGAGTCTGAAAAGCACATCATATTGGGAACCTATCTTTAGTGACTGTATGTCTTTTGTTACAAATCATTTTTCAGTGAAAATAATAAATCTTTTCTTGGATAAGTGACAGATGGTTTAGATTGGCAAATTTGCTTTCAGTAAATCCATAAGAGGAAGTAATCTGTAATGTTTCAGAAGGATAACAAGAGGTCAAATACTAAGATTTGGATATAATCCCTCAGCAGCTGGACTATGAGTGAATATCCTTGATCTAATACTGTCTTTTAGAAAATTCTCTTTGAGAAGATGTGTTGTGCATCTTATTTCAAAAGAAGTCTCATTAATTTCCCATATGCTGTGCAAAATTGCTTTGGGGTACCAACCTTCTCTGTACATTAAATGTTTCCATTTGGCTCTAACTTATAGAAAATCCTACTATTGTGACTTATACTACATATAGGCTTACATTTCTCATATTAAGGAAATTCAGAGGAGGTTATTCAGAGCCATTAGTGTGACTTGACAGTGCATTGCCAACTTGGTATCCTTTATCTTCCTGTTTCACTAATTTGAACCTGTGATTTTGGTTTCCATGATCACAGGATTATTGGTATACATTGAAGAGCATGTCTCAGTTAAATTAAGAAAAAGGGAAAGTACCAAAGGAAGATAGGTTCTCCGTGGAGTGCTTCATGTGGTTGATAATAGCTGCAAGGGAGTCTTGCACAATATGCATTTTAGTTTTACTGTTTGGTTAATAGAGGAAGAAAAGGGAAATTAATTTGAACATAGCTTTTGAGAAGTCCACCCAATGTGTTCCATAGTTTATTAAGTAAAATGCTATCCTTTTAATTAGAAGAGAATGAGTCACTTTCAGAACATAATTGAGCACTAGAGTAAAATGAAACTTGCTCCCTAGTAGATATAGAAAAATTGTTTTTATCTTATTCCTAGATATGGTAGCAAACCATATATTTGCTTAGATTTGCTTGTTCTTCATTTTGAAGCCTTATGTCTGTTATAGAATCAAAATAAGTAAATTTTTAGTTTCTCAGAAAAAAAAATCACCACTTATTCATTTTTGTCTTTCTTCCAGAATACAGCATTGCTCAGAGTATTAGTAACACTGATCAATTAAATTAATATTTTAACCACTCTTAAAATATCCAGAAATAATTACTCAAGGTGGTTTGGAGGAGAAATTTTATTTACTATAGCCATCAAATGATTAACATAATTTAGCTAATAATATTAGGAACTTTAGAAATATATGAGTAATATTTTATATTTACACTAAAATAATACATTTGAAATTAGATTTTTGGAGATACTTACTCTTGTCATTTCACCCCATCTTTTCTTGCTACTCAAAATACACTTAATAGGCATTAGCTATTTCTGGCCTTCACAGACAGTTTGAGATTAATTTCTGCTCTTTCCACGTAACTGTGGTGTGAACCTGCCCAATTTAATTCCAGCTCCAGGACATGGAGGGATAGGCTGTACTGATTAAAATATTAGGGATAATGTTTTTGCACTAAAATCCTAAAGGGGAGTCGCTACAAAGGTATAAGGAAAAGATGAATGAGGATTGGATACTTTTAGATGCTCACATATCCCCTATATTATTTAGTATGATAGGCCTAGATATGCTCTTAGAAAATGCACATCCTTACATTTAAACTCGTGAGAAAGATCTTCCAGTCTTAGCACTGTAGAAACAACAACTACCAAACTATTGCTCCTGCCTTCTCACTTTTACTGTTGAATGGAATGGTAAGATGCTAGAATATTAAGACACAGATAAGGGATTTAGATTTAGGATCTGGCATGGATATATTTAGAGTAGACTTTTCGATTTAGCTTTTGCCTTAGGCTACTCATATTAAACTTGACTAGGCAAAAATGATCTGAAAGGGAAGATAACGGAAGACATTACTAGAGCTCACTGAGGGATCTGATTTTATTCTGTTTGGGGGAACATGTCCCTTGGAGATGACAATGGCCATATGATCTGTGTTGGCCAATGAAATGTGAACGTGAAATGACATATATATTTTCCGAGTGGAAGAATTTAAGAGTTATGAATGATTAACTGTGCACACTTCCTCTGATGCAGCAATAGTGAAAGCACATGTTAATATGTAATGCCATGAAGTCAAAGCAACCTGGGATGATGAGTGAAAACTTAGAAGACGGCTGCTCTAGGGAGTCATCTAGACACACAGTAGACTGCATGACTGAGAAAGAAACTTTACTTAAAAGTTTCCATACATGTCAGTCTGAAACTAACACAACACTGATAATCAACTGCGCTCGAATATAAAATAAAAATTAAATAAAAGGTTCTGATCTCTCGGTGATGTTGTTATGGCAATATAATTAAGCCTACCTTGGTTGAACCTCTAAATCCTCAAAAATTTGAGAAACAAGACAAGTGATTTTAAAATATCAACTTATTTTATTAGTAAACTCTAAAGTGAGGGATAAAATCTAAGCTTAAGTATGGGGAAGAAAATGGAACTAGTAAGTAACCTCAAAAATAGGCAAACTCCTTCCTCCTTCCAAGCCACATGTAAAGCTGAAATCCCTACCTGGAATACCTTCTCAAGAAAGGATTAAGGAATGGGGAGATGGTGAGAAATATTGGACCTTGCTGGCAGATTCACTACCAAAAAGGAGAGGAGAGGAAACCAGTTGAACATGACCAGTTTTACTGGTACCAGATTTTCTAATTAGGTAAAGTTATTTCACCTCCCCGACATTAAGAGGATAAAGGGCAGAAAGGCCAGGAATGTACCAGCACCCCTACTTGTAAATAAACAGGATGGGGAAGAAGACTTGTTTGCTTGTTGCCCTGCAAAGACTCCATCTGGTCCCTACCTTCTGCTCCAGCTACACATTGCATTCCTGTATTTAATCTTGAAGGCATATGAACATGTTATTTCCTTTGAATTAAACACTCATCTATTCTCTTATTCATCATTCAAATCTCAACTCAATAGCTATTTCCCCAGTTATACCTTCTCTGCTTCCTTAACTGGATCAGTTTTCTTTATTAAAAGCTTTTTTATTGTATTGTTTATCTCTTATGTATTAACCACGTTTGTAATTTTATATTTGTTGTGTAATTAATTTTATTAATGCCTGTATCCCAGGAATAATATTATGCCTGTTTTATCCATCATCTATTCTTTTTTTTTTTTTTGTGGTACGCGGGCCCCTCACTGCTGTGGCCTCTCCTGTTGCAGAGCACAGGCTCCGGACGCGCAGGCTCAGCAGCCATAGCTCACGGGCCCAGCCACTCCACGACATGTGGGATCTTCCCGGACCGGGGCACTGAACCCGTGTCCCCTGCATCGGCAGGCACACTCTCAACCAGTGTGTCACCAGGGACGCCCCACCATCTATTCTTTGTGTCTTGCATAGTGGAGCTGTTTCTCTCTCTCTCTCTCTCTATATATATATACACACAGAAACACACACACATCCACATGTCTACATATATGCCAAAGTACATAAAATGTACAAATATACACATAATATATATTGTGTATTCATTATATTGATACATTATTTACACATACAAAAGTGTGTAGAATGTATACAGAATGTACATAAGCTAGTATTTTAAATATTTTTAAATATTTTCAATATTTTAAAGAGGTATATTCATAATTGTACAGGTGAGAAATATTTGGAAGGTAGATGAAGTATCTAAAAGCAATCTGTATAAAATAACTGGTAAATGAAATTGGATTTAAGGAAAACAAGGAATGTCAAATTATGGAGTGAAATGTGAAATTAAACTGTTTGAAAGTAAATTATAAGGGAATACTCGTCTGCCAGTGTACTGATTTTGCCTGTGAGAGCACTTTGATGAACCAGAAGCAAAGTCTTATGGTGGTGACTGAAATTGGTTTCATTATATATTAAGTCATTATCAATATTTGCCATCTACAGTCCACATTAAGGTGTAAATCAAGTGGCTACAACAAAGAACCACAGAATATAATGAATAAAAACATACATTTCCTTCCTACCTACTTCCAGGTGTAGGTGGGGCAGGTGGTGGGATGGCTCTACTCCACAGAATCATCCAGGAATAGTAATTTCTTATATTTTTTTCATTCAGCCTCCCTTTTGTTTCATTATGTGGTCAAAGCTGAGTTATTGTCATGATGTTCAGGTCCTGTGTATGGAGGTAAGAATTTAAGTCCAAGAAAACAGATTTCATTTTAATGGAGTGACTCAGAATTACCCACTGTATGTGTCTGTTAATCATCACTAGTTCCAGAGAGGTTGAGGAACATTCTGTCTGGGTAGATACAGTTAAAATTTTTTCACTAAGGGAGAAATCTATATTTCTGTGGAACAATAAATCATCTGCCACACAGCTTATGTAGGAAACGTAATTCTGGCTTCAAAAACCACATGTGTTATTTTAAATATCGATTCTATTCTTTTTAATTTCTTCATAAAGTTATTTGGTTGAAAGATTTTTTTAAGTTTTGCTTCTTTCTTAAGTAATTCATTTTTGTTTCAGAAATGTAAATAAATTTGCAATTTCACAATGTAGTTTAATGGAGAAGACATGAATTTAGGAACAGAATTATGTTTATATAAACTTGTGTTAATCCTATTTCACTAAAGAAGGATATTTTAAAAAGAAAACAAGCAAACAATAACATTTTTCAAAAAGCTTAGTTAAATTTGAAGTGAATGTTGATTTCCTTAAGATACCTAATATCACAGGTTTTCAAATTCTGTTGTGCAGCGATATCATTTTGAAGAGAAGCCTGAGGAATCACTGTGTGTGTGTCTGTGTGTGTGTGTGTGTGTGTGTGTGTGTGTATGTGCATGTTTGGGGCAAGGGAGTGTTGCTGTTCTGAACTTAGTTCTGAACTTCTTCCTGGGGTCTTAATTATTGCAAATAGAACTGCTAGGAACATTGGTAGATATATATTTATATGTTCATATACATATATATATTTCATATATATTTATGTTGATAATATATGTGGAAATAGAATCGCTGGATCATAATCATATGTTCAACTTTCATAGAAACTACAAATAAACAGCCAGAAAGTTTTCCAAAGTTTTTTCTACAAATTATCCACTGAAACTATCTGGGCCTAGAGATTTCTTGTTTTAGAAGCTTTTACATTTCAGATTCAATTTCTTTAATATTTATAGAACTATTCAGTTAATCTATTACATGTTGAGGGAGGGTTGGCAGTTTGTGTTTTTAAGGAATTGAGCCATTTTCCCTAACTCTTCTAACTTATGTGTGTAGAATTGTTGGTAGTATTCCCTTATTTTCCTTTTAATAGATACAGGAGTTATAGTTATGTGATTATTATTTCTTTTTGTTCTTGATAATTTTCTTTGCTCTGAAGACTAGTTTTTCTGATATTAATGTAGTCACTTCCGTGCTTTTTATAATTCACTTTTGCATGGTATACCTTATCATCTTTTTACTTCCAACATATTTTATTATATTTGAAGTGAAGTTCTTGTAAATAGAGTTGGGCATGGGGTACCTTTTGTACACCACATTCATTTTGAATATAGTTCTTTCCAGTAAATGTGGCAGGATATAAAACCAATTCCACCAGTTTAGCCCATGTCATTATAGAGAGGCATCAATATGAAAGTGTAGCATGTGCTTCCTACAAGAAGTGGGAGTCGTTCAGAGGCATTTTCTAATTTAGTGTAAAAATGAAGCAGCCCTTAAGTATTTGACTGATGACACATCTTTAATTAAAATTTTAAATGTAAACAGAGGCATATACTGAGCTTCAAAAATTTTGGAATTTAGTAATTAGTGAATATCACCACAGTAAGGTAAAATGCAAGGATAATATGGGACATAGAAGAGGATCAATTTTATGATAGAAAATAAAGGAAAAAACCCACAGTTTTCTTAGGATCATCTTAATAATTCTTTTGAAGAAAAGTTTTTCAGACAGAAATCTTTAGACAGTTTGTATCTATATTCATAGCCATATAACTATCTTTACATTTTTAGCCTTAGTTACAAGGGATTACGTTAATCATACTTCTTAGGGCACGATGTTACTCCTGATTCATGCAAGAGACCTCTTCTATGTATATACGTGTGTATGCATGCATCTATGCACCTGTGTATCTATCTATCATCTAACTATCCTTTTCTCTTATCCAATTCTGTTACTATAATTTTCATTCTGTTAATGTTACATTTTGATAAAAGTTGTGAATTTTATAAAGTTTATTTTATCAATATTTTCTGCTATGTTTAGAAATGTTTACTTATAATTTATGATAATACAGTTATACTAAACTCTTTATATGGCTCCCTGTATACTATTTTAAGTGAGGTTCTAATAATTTGTTCTCATTGTAAAGTTCTCTGTTAAATAATTCAGCTGGGAACTCTCATGTTACAGATAAAGAATAGCTGCATCCCAGCTAATAATTCTAGCCAAGATTCTTTTGGCTAAAGATAGCATAATAAATATGTACTATCCATTACCTGTGGTTCTTACAATTTAGTTGTAAACAGAAAGGTAGATTCTTAGGCCCAACACAACATAATAATAACTAGATATTACACACTGCGCTAAGTAATTTACATGGATTTTCTCACATGATGATTGCAAAAATCCCATGAGTTACTTGTTATTATTACCCAATTTTTTTGACAAAGGAAGCATGTCTAAAGAGGAATTCCATAATCTGAATTTTTAACCAGCACTCCAGGTGATTCTATTGTAGGTGGTTAGGAATTACATGAGGTGAGGTGAGTTATATCACACTGTCTACACCAGGATTATTAATATACAGATGTGATATATATTTTCATATTAAATATTATATAATATACTAGATTCCTTAAGTTCTTGTTTTCAGCTTCATTAATAAACCATAGTTGCTGCAGGAAAAGTATGTAATTGTATAATGATAAGAGAGATGCATTCCCTTAATAAAGAAATGTATATATGACAGATCCAACAGAGGAAAATATTTATCCTTGATCTATATTTTATATTCAAACAATTGGTAAATTATTTTTGATACAGAATTTTCTTATTTTAGATATAACATTTTATCATAATTTGAATAGTTTAAAAACCTAACCTCCTTTTTTGGAAAACACAAACTCTTTTTGGACAATACCCCAGGTGTTCTAGATCAGACATAGAGATGAACTGTTTCTTTGAAGTTAACTGGAAAAGACAACCGTTGCTTCTTTTGGGTAAGGGTTATATCTAGGATTGTCAACCTGGCTGGTCCTTCCTCTTCTTGATTAAAATATCAAAGTTAAATAATTAGGTAAAGTATTTATAAAGAGGAATAAAAACAATATTATATATAATCACAGGAAAATATTTGTTATTTAGCCTTAAAGAATACCTAGAAGATCAAATAAGTCAATGCTAGAATTAAGATGAATAAAATGAACACCTTAAACATCTGTAGGGGACAAATTTAAGACTCCAAATGGGAAGAGTTTTGGAAGAGGAAGGTTGAAGTTCAGGTTTACTATTCTAGCTTCTGATTGGAGACACAGGAGCAGTGCATCCACGGTTTATTGCACATCAGTTATAACATCTAGCCAAAGATACTCCGAATACGTGATGGTGAAAATGAGGTATGGTAAATGAAATAATGTTTTTCCTGGTTTCTTTTCATGAGCAGAAACCCCATCACAACCTGCAACTTTCCTTACAACTCTTTGATATTTGCTCCTGTACATCTTTCCCATTTTAGCAAGCACTGAATGAAAAGAACACAATTGTCACATTCCCCTTCTCTAGTCCCACTCAGATTTAAACACTGAATACCTTCGACTAGACTAGCATAGTCCCTGACCAAGACTGGAAAAAAGCAGGAGGGTTTTTTCCTACATTCATATTAATCTTTGTATAGTGCACATTTGGAGTAAATCTGTACCTTTCTTCCCACTGAGATAAACTGTCCTATTGTCTGTTGTGTTTGCTCATATCATTTGTCTGGAGTTCTGTTAGACATTCAAGATCAAATTCAGTTAAGAAAGCAAATTTCATGATGGTAGGATATTTTAACCTTTTTTTCCACTGCTATACTCCAGCAGATATGGCAATGCTTCATTCATAGTAAACAACAATAAATATTAGTTGAATGAATCAACCAGTGAATACCAATATTACTCCTCTGTGCCTTTACAGTTTTGAACTGAGATCTGATACTCTATTTATTAAACTCAGGTCAGTGCTGACTTTTAGGGATCTAGATCCCATTTGTCTCCCCTGAATTCTGTCTGAAGTTTTGTTGCAGACGGAATAAACAGCACAAAAATTTCTATCTAATATAAAATGTGGCTATGAGTTTGCAAACTCCATTGTCACATTTTAACCTCCAGAGTAGATACCTAGGGGAATCAACTAGCTAGAATTAAATACAAATTTACCTTGTTCCTTTGCTGTACATAAATTGCTAGATAATAAAGTAGTAGAAAGAGCCTTGGTTTTGTAATAACCCACATAAGGATTCCAGTACCATCTCTGACATTGTAACTGTTTTGTGTCTATAGGCAAGTTTCCTCATTCGATTCAATAAAAAATAATTGTGTGCTCCAATTCATCAGGCAGTGTACTAAAACCCAGGGTTATGAAAATACAGTCTATCCTTAGAGAGTTCAATATGTAGTAGGAGAAACAGCCACATAAACAGATAATAAAAAAAGTTTTAAAATGCAATAATAGTGATTTCACTGAGGATTATAAGAGGTCAAAAGAGGAGAATATTACCTAGCCTTAGGAACTTCTTCATTGAAATTATACCCCATGTGAAATTACCAGCAAAATATAGCCCAAATCTAAATGTTTCTTGCTACCTCCGAAGCTAGCAATCTGGTGTACTCTAAACCATCATCACATCTTCTTTGCATAAAAAGAAGGTGGTTCAAATTTGGTGTTACAGTATCACCACAATAGCCATATTAATCTTGAAAATATAAATTATGTCATTTTCCTGTTTAAAATTCTCCAATAGCTTTCCACCATACTTTTTTTTAACATGTTTATTGGAGTATAATTGCTTTACGATGTTGTGTTAGTTTCTGCTGTATAACAAAGTGAATCAGCTATACATATACATACATCCTCATATCTCCTCCCTCTTGCGTTTCCCTCCCACCCTCCCTATTCCACCCCTCTAGGTGGTCACAAAGCACCAAGCTGATCTCCCTGTGCTATGCAGCTGCTTCCCACTAGCTTTCTATTTTACGTTTGGTAGTGTATATATGTCCCTGCCACTCTCTCACTTCGTCCCAGCTTACCCTTCCCCCTCCCCGTGTCCTCAATCCATTCTCTATGTCTGCGACTTTATTCCTGTCCTGTCCCCAGGTTCTTCAGCACCATTTTTTTTTTTTTAGATTCCATAGATTCCATATACATGTTAGCGTATGGTATTTTGTTTTTCTATTTCTGACTTACTTCACTCTGTATGACAATCTCTAGGTCCATCCACCTCACTACAAATAACTCAATTTTGTGTCTTTTTATGGTTGAGTAATATTCCATTGTATATATGTGCCACATCTTCATTATCCATTCATCTGTCGATGGACACTTAGGTTGCTTCCATGTCCCGGCTATTGTAAATAGAGCTGCAATGAACACTGTGGTACATGACTCTTTTTGAATTATGGTTTTCTCAGAGTATATGCCCAGTAGTGGGATTGCTGGGTCGTAGGGTAGTTCTGTTTTTAGTTTTTTAAGGAACCTCTATACTGTTCTCCATAGTGGCTATATCAATTTACATTCCCATCAACAGTGCAAGAGGGTTCCCTTTTCTCCACACCCTCTCCAGCATATATTGTTTGTAGATTTTTTGATGATGGCCATTCTGACTGGTGTGAGGAGATACCTCATTGTAGTTTTGATTTGCATTTCTCTAGTGATTAGAGATGTTGGGCATCCTTTCATGTATTTGTTGGCAATCTGTATATCTTCTTTGGAAAACTGTCTATTTAGGTCTTCTGCCCATTTTTGGATTGGGTTTTTTGTGTTTTTGATAGTGAGCTGCATGAGCTGCTTGTATATTTTGGAGAAGAATCCTTTGTCAGTTGCTTCGTTTGCAAATATTTTCTCCCATTCTGAGGGTTGTCTTTTTGACTTCTTTATGGTTTCCTTGGCTGTGAGAAAGCTATTTAAGCTTCAATAGGTCCCATTTGTTTATTTTTCTTTTTATTTCCATTTCTCTAGGAGATGGGTCAAAAGGATCTTGCTGTGATTTCTGTCACAGAGTGTCCTGCCTATAATTCCCTCCAAGTGTTTTATAGTGTCTGGCCTTATATTTAGTTCTTTAATCCATTTGAGTTTATTTTTGTGTGTGGTGTTAGGGAGTGTTCTAATTTCATTCTTTTTTTTTCTTTTTAACATCTTTATTGGGGTATAATTGCTTTACAATGGTGTGTTAGTTTCTGGTTTATAATAAAGGGAATCAGTTATACATATACATATGTTCCCATATCTCTTCCCTCTTGCGTCTCCCTCCCTCCCACCCTCCCTCTCCCAACCCTCCAGGCGGTCACAAAGCACTGAGCCGATATCCCTGTGCCAGGCGGCTGCTTCCCACTAGCTATCTACCTTATGTTTGTTAGTGTATATATGTCCATGACTCTCTCTCACCCTGTCACAGCTCACCCTTCCTCCTCCCCATATCCTCAAGTCCGTTCTCCAGTAGGTCTGTGTCTTTATTCCTGTCTTACCCTTAGGTTCTTATGACATTTTTTTCCCCTTAAATTCCATATATATGTGTTAGCATACGGTATTTGTCTTTTTCTTTCTGACTTACTTCACTCTGTATGACAGACTCTAGGTCTATCCACCTCATTACAAATAGCTCAATTTCATTTCTTTTTATGGCTGAGTAATATTCCATTGTATATATGTGCCACATCTTCTTTATCCATTCATTCGATGATGGGCACTTAGGTTGTTTCCATCTCTGGGCTATTGTAAATAGAGCTGCAATGAACATTTTGGTACATGACTCTTTTTGAATTTTGGTTTTCTCAGGATATATGCTCACTAGTGGGATTGCTGGGTCATATGGTAGTTCTATTTGTAGTTTTTTAAGGAACCTCCATAGTCTCCTCCATAGTGGCTGTACCAATTCACATTCCCACCAGCAGTGCAAGAGTGTTCCCTTTTCTCCACACCCTCTCCAGCATTTATTGTTTCTAGATTTTTTGATGATGGCCATTCTGACTGGTGTGAGATGATATCTCATTGTAGTTTTGACTTGCATTTCTCTAATGATTAATGATGTTGAGTATTCTTTCGTGTGTTTGTTGGCAGTCTGTATATCTTCTTTGGAGAAATGTCTATTTAGGTCTTCTGCCCATTTTTGGTTTCGGTTGTTTGTTTTTTTGTTATTGAGCTGCATGAGCGGCTTGTAAATTTTGGAGATTAATCCTTTGTCGATTGCTTCATTTGCAAATATTTTCTCCCATTCTGAGGGTTGTCTTTTGGTCTTGTTTATGGTTTCCTTTGCTGTGCAAAAGCTTTGAAGTTTCATTAGGTCCCATTTGTTTATTTTTGTTTTTATTTCCATTTCTCTAGGAGGTGTGTCAGAAAGGCTCTTGCTGTGATTTATGTCATAGAGTGTTCTGCCTATGTTTTCCTCTAAGAGTTTGATAGTTTCTGGCCTTACATTTAGGTCTTTAATCCATTTTGAGCTTATTTTTGTGTATGGTGTTAGGGAGTGATCTAATCTCATACTTTTACATGTATCTGTCCAGTTTTCACAGCACTACTTATTGAAGAGGCTGTCCTTTCTCCATTGTATATTCCTGCCACCTTTATCAAAAATTAGGTGTCCATATGTGCGTGGGTTGATCTCTGGGCTTTCTGTCCTGTTCCATTGATCTTTCTGTTTTTGTGCCAGTACCATACTGTCTTGATTACTGTAGCTTTGTAGTATAGTCTGAAGTCAGGGAGCCTGATTCCTCCAGCTCCGTTTTTCGTTCTCAAGATTGCTTTGGCTATTCGGGGTCTTTTGTGTTTCCATACAAATTGCGAAATTTTTTATTCTAGTTCTGTGAAAAATGCCAGTGGTAGTTTGACAGAGATTGCATTGAATCTATAGATTGTGTTGGGTAGTAGAGTCATTTTCACAATGTTGATTCTTCCAATCCAAGGACATGGTATATCTCTCCATCTATTTGTATTATCTTTCATTTCTTTCAACAGTGCCTTATAATTTTCTGCATACAGGTCTTTTGTCTCCTTAGGTAGGTTTATTCCTAGGTAGTTTATTCTTTTTGTTGCAATGGTAAATGGGAGAGTTTTCCTGATTTCACTTTCAGATTTTTCATCATTAATGTATAGGAATGTCAGAGATTTCTGTGCATTAATTTTGTATCCTGCTACTTTACCAAATTCATTGATTTTCTCTAGTAGTTTACTGGTAGCATCTTTAGGATTCTCTATGTATAGTATCATATCATCTGGAAACAGTGACAGCTTTACTTCTTCTTTTCTGATTTGGATTCCTTTTATTTCATTTTCTTCTCTGATTGCTGTGGCTAAAACTTCCAAAACTATGTTGAATAAGAGTGGTGAGAGTGGGCAACCTTGTCTTTTTCCTGATCTTAGTGGAAATACTTTCAGTTTTTCACCATTGAGGATGATGTTGGCTGTGGACTTGTCATATATGGCCTTTATTATGTTGAGGAAAGTTCCCTCTATGCCTATTTTCTGCAGGGTTTTTATCATAAATGGGTGTTGAATTTTGTCTAAAGCTTTCTCTGCATCTATTGAGATGATCATATGGTTTTTCTCCTTCAATTTGTTAATATGGTGTATCACATTGATAGATTTGCGTATATTGAAGAATCCTTGCATTCCTGGAATAAACCCCACCTGATCATGGTGTATGATCCTTTTAATGTGCTGTTGGATTCTGTTTGCTAGTATTTTGTTGAGGATTTTTGCATCTATGTTCATCAGTGATACTGGCCTGTAGTTTTCTTCGTGACATCCTTGTCTGGTTTTGGTATCAAGGTGATGGTGGCCTCGTAGAAGGAATTTGGGAGTGTTCCTCCCTCTGCTATATCTTGGAAGAGTTTGAGAAGGATGGGTGTTAGCTCTTCTCTAAATGTTTGATAGAATTTGCCTGTGAAGCCATCTGGTCCTGGGCTTTTGTTTGTTGAAAGATTTTTAATCACAGCTTCAATTTCACTGCTTCTGATAGGTCTGTTCATATTTTCTACTTCTTCCTGATTCAGTCTTGGCAGGTTGTGAATTTCTAAGAATTTGTCCATTTCTTCCAGATTGTCCATTTTATTGGCATAGAGTTGCTTGTAGTAATCTCTCATGATCTTTTTTATTTCTGCAGTGTCAGTTGTTACTTCTCCTTTTTCATTTCTAATTCTATTGATTTGAGTCTTCTCCCTTTTTTTCTTGATGAGTCTGGCTAGTGGCTTATCTATTTTGTTTATCTTCTCAAAGAACCAGCTTTTAGTTTTATTGATCTTTGCTATTGTTTCCTTCATTTCTTTTTCATTTATTTCTGTTCTGATTTTTATGATTTCTTTCTTTTTGCTAGCTTTGGGTTTTTTTTTTTTTGTTCTTCTTTCTCTAATTGCTTGAGGGGCAAGGTTAGGTTGTTTATTTGAGATGTTTCCTGCTTCTTAAGGTGGGCTTGTATTGCTATAAACTTCCCCCTTAGAACTGCTTTTGCTGCATCCAATAGGTTTTGGGTCGTTGTGTCTCCATTTTCATTTGTTTCTAGGTATTTTTTTATTTCCTCTTTGATTTCTTCAGTGATCACTTCATTATTAAGTAGTGTATTGTTTAGCCTCCGTGTGTTTGTATTTTGTACAGATCTTTTCCTGTAATTGATATTTATTCTCATGGCGTTGTGGTCGGAAAGGATACTTGATACAATTTCAATTTTCTTAAATTTCCCAAGGCTTGATTTGTGACCCAAGATATGATCTATCCTGGAGAATGATCCATGAGCATTTGAGAAAAATGTGTATTCTGTTGCTTTTGGATGGAGTGTCCTATAAATACCAATTAAGTCCATCTTGTTTAATGTATCATTTAAAGCTTGTGTTTCCTTATTTATTTTCATTTTGGATGATCTGTCCATGGGTGAAAGTGGGGTGTTACAGTCCCCTACTATGAATGTGTTACTTTCGATTTCCCATTTTATAGCTGTTAGCAGTTGCCTTCTGTATTGAGGTGCTCCTATGTTGGGTGCATAAATATTTACAATGGTTATATCTTCTTCTTGGATTGATCCCTTGATCATTATGTAGTGTCCTTCTTTGTCTCTTCTAATAGTCTTTATTTTAAAGTCTATTTTGTCTGATACGAGAATTGCTACTCCAGCTTTCTTTTGGTTTCCATTTGCATGGAATATCTTTTTCCATTTCCTCACTTTCAGTCTGTATGTGCCTCTAGGTCTGAAGTGGGTCTCCTGTAGACATCATATATAAGGGTCTTGTTTTTGTATCCATTCAGCCAATCTGTGCCTTTTGGTGGGAGCATTTAGTCCATTTACATTTAAGGTAATTATTGATATGTATGTTCCTATTCCCATTTTCTAAATTGTTTTGGGTTCGTTATTATAGGTCTTTTCCTTCTCTTGTATTTCTTGTCTAGACAAGTTCCTTTAGCATTTGTTGTAAAGCTGGTTTGGTGGTGCTGAACTCTCAGCTTTTGCTTCTCTATAAAGGTTTTAATTTCTCCATCAAATCTGAATGAGATCCTTGCTGGGTAGAGTAGTCTTGGCTGCAGGTTTTTCTCCTTCATCACTTTCAGTATGTCCTGCCTCTCCTTTCTGGTTGTAGGGTTTCTGCTGAGAGATCAGCTGTTAACCTTATGGGGATTCCCTTGTGTGTTATTTCTTGTTTTTCCCTTGCTGCTTTTAATATGTTTTCTTTGTATTTAATTTTTGATAGTTTGATTAATATGTGTCTTGGCGTATTTCTCCTTAGATTTGTCCTGTATGGGACTCTCTGTGCTTCCTGGACTTGATTAACTATTTCCTTTCCCATATTCGGGAATTTTTCAACTATAAGCTCTTCAAGTATTTTCTCGGTCCCTTTCTTTTTTTCTTCTTCTTCTGGAACCCCTATAATTCGAACGTTGGTGCGTTTAGTGTTGTCCCAGAGGTCTCTGAGACTGTCCTCAGTTCTTTTCATTCTTTTTTCTTTATTCTGCTCTGCAGTAGTTATTTCCACTATTTTATCTTCCAGGTCACTTATCCATTCTTCTGCCTCAGTTATTCTGCTATTGATCCCATCTAGAGTATTTTTAATTTCATTTATTGTGTTCATCATTGTTTGTTTCATATTTAGTTCTTCTAGGTCCTTGTTACATGTTTCTTGCATTTATTCTATTTCCAAGATTTGGGATCATCTTTACCATCATTATTCTGAATTCTTTTTCAGGTAGACTGCCTATTTCCTCTTCATTTGTTAGGTCTGGTGGGTTTTTATCTTGCTCCTTCATCTGCTGTGTGTTTTTCTGTCTTCTCATTTTGCTTATCTTACTGTGTTTGGGGTCTCCTTTTTGCAGGCTGCAGGTTTGTAGTTCCCGTTGTTTTTGGTGTCTGTCCCCACTGGCTGAGGTTGGTTCAGTGGGTTGTGTAGGCTTCCGGGTGGAGGGGACTAGTGCCTGTATTCTGGTGGATGAGGCTGGATCTTGTCTTTCTGGTGGGCAGGTCCACGTCTGGTGGTATGTTTTGGGGTGTCTGTGGACTTATTATGATTTTGGGCAGCTTCTCTGCTAATGGGTAGGGTTGTGTTACTGTCTTGCTTGTTGTTTGGCATAGGATGTCCAGCACTGTAGCTTGCTGGTCGTTGAGTGAAGCTGGGTGCTGGTGTTGAAATGGAGATCTCTGCGAGATTTTCACCGTTTGATATTATGTGGAGCTGGGACGTCTCTTGTTGACCAGTGTCCTGAAGCTGGCTCTCCCACCTCAGAGGCAGAGCCCTGACTCCCGGCTGGAGCACCAAGAGCCTTTCAACCACACGGCTAGAATAAAAGGGAGAAAAAGTAGAGAGAATTAGTAGAAGTATGAAGAAAGAAAGAAAGAAAGAAAGAAAGGAGGGAAGGAGGGAAGGAAGGAAGAAAGAAAGAAATAAAGAAAGAAGGAAAGAAGGCAAGAAGGAAAGAAAGGAGTGAGGGAGGAAGGAAGGAAAGAGGGAAGGAAGGAAAAAAGAAAGAAAGAAGATAGAGTAAAATAAAATAAAGTATAATAAAGTTATTGAATTAAAAAATAATTATTTAGGGAAAAAAAGGGATGGATAGAACCCTAGGACAAATGGTGGAAGCAAAGCTATACAGACAAGATCTCACACAGAAGCATACACAGACACATTCACAAAAAGAGGAAAAGGGGAAAAAATCATAGATCTTGCTCTCAAAGCTCACCTCCTCAATTTGGGATGATTTGTTGTCTATTCATGTATTCCACAGAGGCAGGGTACATCAAGTTGATTGTGGAGCTTTAATCTGCTATTTCTGAGGCTGCTGGGAGAGATTTCCCTTTCTCTTCTTTGTTCTCACAGCTCACAGGGGCTCAGCTTTGGATTTGGCCCTGCTGCGTGTAGGTCACTGGAGGGCATCTGTTTTTTGCTCAGACAGGACGGGGTTAAAGGAGCGGCTGTTTCGGGGGCTCTGGCTCACTCAGGCCAGGGGGAGGGAGGGGCACTGCGTGCGGAGCGGGCCTGCGGCGGCAGAGGCCGCGTGACGTTGCACCAGCCTTAGGCCCACCGTGCGTTCTCCCGGGGAAGTTATCCCTGGATCCCGGGAACCTGGCAGCGGTGGGCTGCACAGGCTCCCTGGAAGAGGGGTGTGGATAGTGACCTGTGCTCGCACACAGGCCTCTTGGTGGCGGCAGCAGCAGCCTTAGCGTCTCCCGCCCATCCCTGGGGTCCGTGCTTTTAGCCGCGGCTCGCGCCTGTCTCTGGGGTCCGCGCTTTTAGCCGCGGCTTGTGCCTGTCTTGGGTTCGCGCTTTTAGCCGTGGCTTGCACTCGTCTCTGGAGTTTCTTAAGCAGCGCTCTTAAACCCCTCTCCTCGTGCACCAGGAAACAAAGAGGGAAGAAAAAGTCTCTCGCCTCTTCGGCAGGTGCAGACTTTTCCCCGGACTCCCTCCTGGCTAGCCGTGGTGCACTAACCCCTTCAGGCTATGTTCAAGCCGCCAACCCTAGTCCTCTCCTAATTTCATTCTTTTACATGTAGCTGTCCAGTTTTCCCAGCACCACTGATTGAAGAGGCTGTCTTTTTTCATTGCATATTCTTGCCTCCTTTATAAAAAATAAGGTGACAATATGTGCATGGGTTTATCTCTGGGGTTTCTATCCTGTTCCATTGATCTATATTTCTGTTTTTGTGCCAGTACCATACTGTTTTGATCACTGTAGCTTTGTAGTATAGTCTGAAGTCAGAAAGGCTGATTCCTCTAGCTCCGTGTTTCTTTCTCAAGATTGCTTTGGCTATTTGGGGTCTTTTGTGTTTCCATACAAATTGTGAAATTTTTTGTTCTAGTTCTTTGAAAAATTCCATTGGTAGTTTGATGGGGATTGCATTGAATCTGTAGATTGCTTTGAGTAGTATAGTCATTTTCACAATGTTGATTCTTCCAATCCAAGAGCATGGTATATCTCTCCATCTGTTTGTATCATCTTTAATTTCTTTCTGCAGTGTCTTATAGTTTTCTGCATACGTCTTTTGTCTCCTTAGGTAGCTTTATCCTAGGAATTTTATCCTTTTGGTTGCAGTGGTAAATGGGGGTGTTTCCTTAATTTCTCTTTCAGATTTTTCATCATTAGTGTATAGGAATGCAAGAAATTTCTGGGCTTTAACTTTGTATCCTGCTACTTTATCAAAATCATTGATTATCTCCAGTAATTTTCTGGTAGGATCTATAGGATTCTCTATGCAGAGTATCATGTCATCTGCAAACAGTGACAGTTTTACTTCTTCTTTTCTTATTTGCATTCCTTTTATTCCTTTTTCTTCTCTGATTGCTGTGGTTAAAACTTCCAAAACTATGTTGAATAATAGTGGTGATAGTGGGCAACCCTGGCTTATACCTGATCTTAGAGAAAATGGTTTCAGTTTTTCACCACTGAGAACGATGTTAGCTGTGGGTGTGTCATATATGGCCTTCATTATGTTCAGGTAAGTTGCCTCGATGCCTACTTTCTGGAGAGATTTTATCATAAATGGGTGTTGAATTTTGTGACTAGCTTTTTCTGCATCTATTGAGATTATCACAGTTTTTATCCTTCAATTTATTAATATGGTGTATCACATTGATTCATTTGCATACACGTAAGAATCTTTGCATTCCTGGGATAAACCCCACTTGATCATGGTTTATGATCCTTTTAATATGCTCCTGGATTCTGTTTGCTAGTATTTTGTCGAGGATTTCTGCATCAGTGTTCATCAGTGATATTGGCCTGGCCTGTAGTATTCCTTTTTTGTAATATGATGGTCTGGTTTAGGTATCAGGGTGATGGTGGCCTTGTAGAATGAGTTCCTCCCTCTGCTATATTTTGGAAGAGTTTGAGAAGGATAGGTGTTAGATATTCTCTAAATGTTTGATAGTATGCACCTGTGAATCCATCTGGTCCTGGGCTTTTGTTTGTTGGAAGATTTTTAATAAGAGTTTCAATTTCAGTGCTTGTGATTTGTCTGCTTATATCATCTATATCTTCCTGGTTCAGTCTCGGAAGGTTGTGCTTTTCTAAGAATTTCTCGATTTCTTCCAGGTTGTCCATTTTATTCGCATATAGTTGCTTGTAGTAATCTCTCATGATCCTTTGTATTTATGCAGTGTCAATTGTTACTTCTTTTTCATTTCTAATTCTGTTGATTTGAGTCTTCTCCCTTTTTTTCTTGATGAGTATGGCTCATGGTTTATCAATTTTGTTTATCTTCTCAAAGAACCAGCTTTTACTTTTATTGTTTTTTGCTATCATTTCCTTCATTTCTTTTTCATTTATTTCTGATCTGATTTTTATGATTTCTTTCCTTCTGCTAACTTTGGGTTTTGTTGTTGTTCTTCTTTCTCTAATTGCTTTAGACGTAAAGTTGTTTATTTGAGATTTTTCTTGTTTCTTGACATAGGATTATATTGCTATAAACTTCCCTCTTAGAACTGCTTTTGCTGCATCCCATAGGTTTTGGGTCATCATGTTTAATTATCATTTGTTTCTAGGTATTTTTTGATTTCCTCTTTGATTTCTTCAGTGATCCCTTGGTTATTTAGTAGCATATTGTTTAGCCTCCATGTGTTTGTTTGTATTTTTTAGTTTTTTTCCTGTAATTGATATTGAGTCTCATAGCATTGTGGTTGGATGTATCTTTTCTTAAATTTACCAAGGCTTGATTTGTGAGCCAAGATATGATCTATCCTGGAGAATATTCCATAAGCACTTGAGAAGAAAGTGTATTGTGTTGTTTTTGGATGGAATGTCCTATAAATATCAATTAAGTCCATCTTATTTAATGTGTCATTTAAAGCTTGTGTTTCCTTATTCATTTTCATTTTGGATGATCTGTCCATTGGTGAAAGTGGGGTGTTAAAGTCCCGTTCTGATTGTTTCACTGTTGATTTCCCCTTTTTTGGCAGTTAGCATTTGCTTTACATATTGAGGTGCTCCTATGTTGGGTGCATAAATATTTACAATTGTTATATCTTCTTCTTGGATTAATCCCTTGATCATTATGTAGTGTCCTTCTTTGTCTCTTGTAATAGTCTTTATTTTAAACTCTATTTTATCTGATATGAGAATTGCTACTCCAGCTTTCTTTTTATTTCCATTTGCATGGAATATCTTTTTCCATCCCCTCACTTTCAGTCTGTATGTGTCCCTATGTCTGAAATGGGTCTCTTGTAGAAAGCATATATATGTGTATTGTTTTTGTATCCATTCACCCAGTCTATGTCTTTTGGTTGCAGCATTTAACCATTTACATGTAAGGTAATTATTAATATGTATATTCCTATTACCATTTTCTTAATTGTTTTGGGTTTGTTGTTGTAGGTCTTTTCCTTCTCTTGTGTTTCTTGCCTAGAGAAGTTCCTTTAACATTTGTTGTAAAGCTGGTTTGATGTTGCTGAAGTCTCTTAACTTTTGCTTGTCTGTAAAGATTTTACTTTCTCCATTGAATCTGAATGAGATCCTTGCTGGGTAGAGTAATCTTGGTTGTAGGTTTTTCCTATTCATCACTTTAAATATGTCCTGCCATTCCCTTGTGGCTTGCAGCATTTCTGCTGAAAGATCAGCTGTTAACTTTATGGGCATTCCCTTGAATGTTATTTGTTGTTTTTCCCTTGCTGCTTTTAATATTTTTTATTTGTATTTAATATTTGATTGTTTAATATGTGTCTTGGTGTCTTTCTCCTTGGATTTATCCTGTATGGGACTGTCTGCGCTTCCTGGACTTGATTGACTATTTCCTTTCTCATATTAGGGAAGTTTTCAATTATAATCTCTTCAAATATTTTCTCAGCCCCTTTCTTTTTCTCTTCTTCTTCTGGGACCCCTATAATACGAATGTTGGTGCATTTCATGTTGTCCCAGAGGTCTCTGAGACTGTCCTCAATTCTTTTCATTCTTTTTCCTTTATTCTGTTCTGTGGTAGTTATTTCCACTATTTTATCTTCCAGGTCAATTACCTGTTCTCTTGCCTCAGTTCTTCTGCTATTGCTTCCTTGTAGAGAATTTTTAATTTCATTTATTGTGTTGTTCATCATTGTTTGTTTGCTGTTTAGTTCTTCTAGTTCCTTGTTAAATGTTTCTTGTATTTTCTCCATTCTATTTCTTAGATTTTGGGTCATCTTTACTATTGTTACTCTAAATTCTTTTTCAAGTAGACTGCCTATTTCCTCTTCATTTGTTTGGTCTGGTGGGCTTTTACCTTACCCCTTCATCTGTTGCGTATTTCTCTGTCATCTCATTTTGCTTAACTTACTGCATTTAGGGTCTCCTTTTCGCAGGCTGCATGTTCATAGTTACCGTTGTTTTTGGTGTCTGCCCCCAGTGGGTAAGGTTGGTTTAGTGGGTTGTGTGGGCTTCCTGGTGGCAGGTCTGGTGCCTGTTTTCTGGTGGATGAAGCTGGATCTTGCCTTTCTGGTGGGCAGATCCATGTCTCGTGGTGTGTTTTGGGGTGTCTGTGAACTTAGTATGATTTTAGGCAGCCTCTCTGCTAATGGGTGAGTTGTGTTCCTCTCTTGCTAGTTGTTTGGCATGGGGTGCCCATCCTGAAGCTTACTGGTCATTGAGTGGAGCTGGGTCTTAGCACTGAGATGGAGCTTTCTGGCAGAGCTCTCACCAATTGATATTACATGGGGCTGGGAGGTCTCTGGTGGTCCAATGTCCTGAACTTGACTTTCCCATCTCAGAGGCTCAGGCCTGACACCCGGCCAGAGCACCAAGACCCTTTCTGTCACACAGCAGTGAATATGGCAGACTCCATTATGCAGTCATATTACGAGGGTCTATAATAGTTCAGCTAGAACAGGTTGACTTGGGAGCAATTTGTCTACGAGGCTATCTTCAGCATCTGGTGGCTAAAAGAGTAGGTCTCGCATGTGCTGCCAGAATCTTTAACGTTTATATAGAGGTCTTCACTGGGTTCAGTCACAGATTTGGTACAGATGGTCTCAAAAACACCTTACTGTCAAGGTTCTGTGGTTGAAACAGCTCCTAAGCCTGAGGGTCTACGAGCTGCAGAAGACGAGACTGCCCAGGGTGGCCTGCAAGCTGATTCTTGCCATGAACCCTGCTGCTGCCGTTGTGGAATCTGGCTTCCCCACTGCTCTACAGTGAGTTTTCCATGAAGCTTTCTCTCTGTGCTGATGAGATTCATGCTACCCGAGTTGCCCAAAGCCATAGACTGCTTAAATGTTGGGGCTACATTACAAACCCAGCAAATCTTGCCCCAAGGTCTGTGTTATGTCACCAAATGAGGGTGGGGAGGCCATGCACCTAAACACCTCACCCTTGCGAGCCATTTCCTCAATCTTGCACAGCCACAGGAAGAGTCGCCCATGCTGGCGCTCCTGCCCAGCCACACAAACCCCTCTCAGCCTTAGAGGCTCATGTTTTCAGTCTACAATAACTTCTGTTGTTACTAAATGGAGTGGGTGTTTGAGGAGTTTAAATATTGTTGTGGAATGCAGTTCGCTAACAGGAAAAGATCCTAAGGTTAAGTCTACACATGTGATGAAAATCATCCATTTTTTAATACTGATGATACCTACCATTAAAAGCCTACTATGTTAAAGTCAAGGAGCCTAAACTCTTTATGGATCTCATATTACGAAATCCTTGCAAAAACCTTGCTTAGAAACTCATTTTATAATAAGAGAACTTCTTGCTCAAGATTTTTCATAGGCTCACAAAGTATTAAGTAGTTGTGAAATTAATGATTTTTATATAAAATATTTCAATAATAATTTTAAGAAGTTATAGGTGAGGAGAGAGAGGGGAAGAAGACAGAAGAGTAAGACGCGGAGATCACCTTCCTCCCCACAGATACACCAGAAATACATCTACACGTGGAACAACTCCTACAAAACACCTACTGAACGGTGGCAGAAGACCTCAGACCTCCCAAAAGGCAAGAAACTCCCTGCATACCTGGGTAGGGCAAAAGAAAAAAAAAAAAAGAATAAACAGAGACAAAAGGATAGGGATGGGACCTGCAGCAGTTGGAGGGAGCTGTGAAGGAGGAAAGGTTTCCACACACTAGGAAGCCCCTTCGCGGGCGAGACTGCGGGTGGAGGAGTAGGGGAAGCTTCAGAGCTGCGGAGCAGAGCATAGCCACAGGTGTTCAGAGGGCAAAGCGGAGAGATTCCCGCACAGAGGATCGGTGCCGACTGGCACTCACCAGCCCGAGAGGCTTGTCCGCTCACCCGCTGCGGCGGAAGGGGCTGAGAGCTGAGGCTCAGGCTTCCTTCAGAGCGCAGGGAGAGGACTGGGGTTGGCGGCGTGAACACAGCCTGCAGGGAGTTGGTGCACCGCGGCTACCCGGGCGGGGGGGAGTCCAGGGAAATGTCTGGACCTGCCGAAGAAGCAAGAGACTTTTTCTTCCCTCTTTGTTTCCTGGCGCGCGAGGAGAGGGGATTCAGAGTGCTGTTTAAAGGAGCTCCAGAGATGGGCACGAGCCAAGGCTAAAAGCGCGGACCCCAGAGACGGGCATGAGATGCTAAAGCTGCTGCTGCCGCCACCAAGAAGCCTGCGTGCGAGCACAGGTTACCATCCACACCCCCCTTCCGGGGAGCCTGTGCAGCCCGCCACTGCCAGGGTCCCGGGATCCAGGGACACCTTCCCCAGGAGAACGCATGGAGAGCCTCAGGCTGGTGCAACGTCACACTGGCCTCTGCAGCTGCAGGCCAGGCCCACACTCCGTGCCCCTCCCTCCCCCCGCCTGAGTGAGCCAGAGTCCCCGAAGCAGCTGCTCCTTTAACCCTGTCATGTCTGAGCGAAGAACAGACGCCCTCCAGCAACCTACAGGGCAGAGGCGGGGCCAAATCCAAAGCTGAGCCCCTGGGAGCTGTGAGAACAAAGAAGAGAAAGGGAAATCTCTCCCAGCAGCCTCAGAAGCAGTGGTTTAAAGCTCCACAATCAACTTGATGTACCCTGCATCTGTGGAATACCTGAATAGACAACAAATCATCCCAAATTAAGGAGGTGGACTTTGAGGGCAATATTTATGATTTTTTTCCCCATTTCCTCTTTTTGTGAGTGTGTATGTGTATGCTTCTGTGTGAGATTTTGTCTGTATAGCTCTGCTTCCACCATTTGTCCTAGGGTTCTATCTGTCCTTTTAAAATAATTTTTTTCTTAATAATTATTTTTTATTTTAATAACTTTTATTTTACTTTATCTTCTTTCTTTATTTCCTTCCTTCCCTCCTTCCTCCCTCCCTCCCTTCTTTCATTCTTTCTTCCCTTCTTTCTTTCTACTTCCACTAATTCTTTCTTTCTACTTTATCTTCTTTTATTCTGAGCTGTGTGGACGAAAGGCTCTTGGTGCTGCAGCCAGGAGTCATTGCTGTGCTTCTGAGGTGGGAGAGCCAACTTCAGGACACTGGTCCACAAGAGACCTCCCAGCTACACATAATGTCAAACGGCGAAAATCTCCCAGAGATCTCCATCTCAACACCATCACCCAGCTTCACTCAACGACCAGCAAGCTACAGTGCTGGACAATCTATGCCAAACAAGTAGCAAGACAGGAACACAAACCCACCCATTATCAGAGAGGCTGCCTAAAATCATAATAAGTCCACAGACACCCTAAAACACACCACCAGATGTGGACCTGCCCACCAGAACACAGGCACTAGTCCCCTCCACCAGGAAGCCTACATAACCCACTGAACCAACCTTAGTCACTGGGGACAGACGCCAAAAACAACAGGAACGAAGAACCTGCAGCCTGCAAAAAGGAGACCCCAAACACAGTAAGATAAGTGAAATGAGAAGACAGAAAAACACACAGCAGATGAAGGAGCAAGATAAAAACGCACAAGACCTAACAAATGAAGAGGAAATAGGCAGTCTACCTGAAAAAGAATTCAGAAAAATGATAGTAAAGATAATCCAAAATCTTGGAAATAGAATAGACAAAGCACAAGAAACATTTAACAAGAACCTAGAAGGACTAAAGATGAAACAAACAATGATGAACAACACAATAAATGAAATTAAAAATACTCTAGATGGGATCAGTAGCAGAATAACTGAGGCAGAAGAACGGATAAGTGACCTGGAAGATAAAATAGTGGAAATAACTACTGCAGAGCAGAATAAAGAAAAAAGAGTGAAAAGAACTGAGGACAGTCTCAGAGACCTCTGGGACAACATTAAAAGCACCAACATTCGAATTATAGGGGTTCTAGAAGAAGAAGAGAAAAAGAAAGGAACTGAGAAAATAGTTGAAGAGATTATAGTTGAAAACATCCCTAATATTGGAAAGGAAATAATTAATCAAGTCCAGGAAGCACAGAGAGTCCCATACAGGATAAATCCAAGGAGAAATATGCCAAGACATATATTAATCAAACTGTCAAAAATTAAACAAAGAAAACATATTAAAAGCAGCAAGGGAAAAGCAACAAATAACAGTCAAGGGAATCCCCATAAGGTTAACAGCTGATCTTTCAGCAGAAACTCTGCAAGCCAGAAGGGACTAGCAGGACATATTTAAAGTGATAAAGGAGAAAAACCTGCAGCCAAGACTACTCTACCCAGCAAGGATCTCATTCAGATTTGATGGAGAAATTAAAACCTTTACAAAAAAGCAAAAGCTGAGAGAGTTCAGCACCACCAAACCAACTTTACAACAAATGCTAAAGGAAATTCTCTAGGCAAGAAACACAAGAGAAGGAAAAGACCTACAATAATGAACCCCAAACAATTTAGAAAATGGGAATAGAAACATACATATCGATAACTACCTTAAATGTAAATGAACTAAATGTTCCCACCAAAAAACACAGATTGGCTGACTGGATACAAAAACAAGACTCATATATATGCTGTCTACAAGAGACCCACTTCAGACCTAGAGACACATACAGACTGAAAGTAAGGGGATGGAAAAAGATATTACATGCAAATGGAAACCAAAAGAAAGCCTGAGTAGCAATTCTCATATTAGACAAAATACACTTTAAAATAAAAACTATTAGAAGAGACAAAGAAGGACACTACATAATGATCAAGGGATCAATCCAAGAAGAAGATAAAACAATTGTAAATATTTATGCACCCAACATAGGAGCATGGCAATACATAAGGCAAATACTAACAGCTATAAAAGGGGAAATCGACAGTAACACATTAATAGTAGGGGACATGAACACCTTACTTTCAACAATGGACAGATCATCCAAAATGAAAATAAAAAAGGAAACACAAGCTTTAAATGATACATAAATCATGATGGACTTAATTCATATTTACAGGACATTCCATCCAAAAACAACAGAATACACATTTTTCTCAAGTGCTCATGGAACATTCTCCAGGATAGATCATATCTTGGGTCACAAATCAAGCCTTGGGAAATTTAAGAAAATTGAAATCGTATCAAGTATCTTTTCCTACCACAATGCTATAAGACTAGATATCAATAATAGGAAAAGATCTGTAAAAAATACAAACACATGGAGGCTAAACAATACACTACTTAATAATGTAGTGATCACTGAAGAAATCAAAGAGGAAATAAAAAAATACCTAGAAACAAATGACAATAGAGACACGACACCAAACCTATGGGATGCAGCAAAAGCAGTTCTAAGAGGGAAGTTTATAGCAATCCTACCTTAAGAAACAGGAAACATCTCGAATAAACAACCTAACCTTGCACCTAAGCAATTAGAGAAATAAGAACAAAAAACCCCCAAAGTTAGCAGAAGGAAAGAAATCATAAAAATCAGATCAGAAATAAACGAAAAAGAAATGAAGGAAACAATAGCAAAGATCAATAAAACTAAAAGCTGGTTCTTTGAGAAGATAAACAAAATTGATAAGCCACTAGCCAGACTCATCAAGAAAAAAAGGGAGAAGACTCAAATCAATAGAATTAGAAATGAAAAAGGAGAAGTAACAACTGACACTGCGGAAATACAAAAGATTATGTGAGATTACTAAAAGCAACTCTATGCCAATAAAATGGACAACCTGGAAGAAATGGACAAATTCTTAGAAATGCACAACCTGCCAAGACTGAATCAGGAAGAAGTAGAAAATATGAACAGACCAATCAGAAGCAGTGAAATTGAAACTGTGATTAAAAATCTTTCAACAAACAAAAGCCCAGGACCAGATGGCTTCACAGGCGAATTCTATCAAACATTTAGAGAAGAGCTAACACCTATCCTTCTCAAACTCTTCCAAAATATAGCAGAGGATGGAACACTCCCAAACTCATTCTACGAGGCCACCATCACCTTCATACCAAAAACAGACAAGGATGTCACAAAGAAAGAAAACTACAGGCCAATATCACTGATGAACATAGATGCAAAAATCCTCAACAAAATACTAGCAAACAAAATCCAACAGCACACTAAAGGATCATACACCATAATCAAGTGGGGTTTATTCAAGGAATGCAAGGATTCTTTAATATATGCAAATCAATCAATGTGATACACCATATTAACAAATTGAAGGAGAAAAACCATATGATCATGTCAATAGATGCAGAGAAAGCTTTCAACAAAATTCAACACCCATTTATGATAAACACCCTGCAGGAAGTAGGCATAGAGGGAACTATCCTCAACATAATAAAGGCCATATATGAAAAACCCACAGCCAACATCGTCCTCAATGGTGAAAAATTGAAAGCATTTCCACTAAGATCAGGAACAAGACAAGGTTGCCCACTCTCACCACTTTTATTCAACATGGTTTTGGAGTTTTAGCCACAGCAATCAGAGAAGAAAATGAAATAAAAGGAATCCAAATTGGAAAAGAAGAAGTAAAGCTATCACTGTTTGCAGATGACATGACACTATACATAGAGAATCCTAAAGATGCTACCAGAAAACTACTAGAGCTAATCAATGAATCTGGTAAAGTAGCAGCATACAAAATTAATGCACAGAAATCTCAGGCATTCCTGTACACTAATGATGAAAAATCTCAAAGTAAAATGAAGAAAATACTGCCATTTACCATTGCAAGAAAAAGAATAAACTACCTAGGAATAAACCTACCTAAGGAGACAAAAGACCTGTACGCAGAAAATTATAAGACACTGATGAAAGAAATGAAAGATGATACAAATAGATGGAGAGATATACCATGTTCTTGGATTGGAAGAATCAATACTGTGAAAATGACTCTACTATCCAAAGCAATCTACAGATTCAATGGAATCCCTATCAAACTACCAGTGGCATTTTTCACAGAACTAGAACAAAAAATTTCACAATTTGTATGGAAACACAAAAGACCCCGAATAGCCAAAGCAATCTTGAGAACGAAAAACGGAGCTGGAGGAATCAGGCTCCCTGACATCAGACGATGTTACAAAGCTACAGTAATCAACAGTATGGTACTGGCACAAAAACAGAAAGATAGATCAATGGAACAGGATAGAAAGCCCAGAGATAAACTCACGCACATATGGTCACCTTATCTTTGATAAAGGAGGCAGGAATGTACAGTGGAGAAAGGACAGCCTCTTCAATAAGTGGTGCTCGGAAAACTGGACAGGTACATGCAAAAGTATGAGATTAGATCACTCCCTAACACCATATACAAAAATAAGCTCAAAATGGATTAAAGACCTAAATGTAAGGCCAGAAACTATCAAACTCTTAGAGGAAAACATAGGCAGAACACTCTGACATAAATCACAGCAAGATCCTTTTTGACTCACCTCCTAGAGAAATGGAAATAAAAACAAAAATAAACAAATGGGACCTAATGAAACTTCAAAGATTTTGCACGGCAATGGAAACCATAAAGCAGAGCAAAAGAGAACCCTCAGAATGGGAGAAAATATTTGCAAATGAAGCAACTGACAAAGGATTAATCTCCAAAATTTTTAAGCAGCTCATGCCGCTCAATAACAAAAAAACAAACAACCGAAACCAAAAATGGGCAGAAGACCTAAATAGACATTTCTCCAAAGAAGATATACAGACTGTCAACAAACACATGAAAGAATGCTCAACATCATTAATCATTAGAGAAATGCAAATCAAAACTACAATGAGATATCATCTCACACCAGTTAGAATGGCCATCATCAAGAAATCTAGAAATAATAAATGCTGGAGAGGGTGTGGAGAAAAGGGAACACTCTTGCACTGCTGGTGGGAATGTGAATTGGTACAGCCACTATGGAGGAGACTATGGAGGTTCCTTAAAAAACTACAAATAGAACTACCATATGACCCAGCAATCCCACTAGTGGGCATATATCCTGAGAAAACCATAATTCAAAAAGAGTCATGTACCAAAATGTTCATTGCAGCTCTGTTTACAATAGCCCGGAGGTGGAAACAACCTAAGTGTCCATCATCGGATGAATGGATAAAGAAGATGTGGCACATATATACAATGGAATATCACTCAGCCATAAAAAGAAATGGAATTGAGCTATCTGTAATGAGGTGGATAGACCTAGAGTGTATCATACAGAGTGAAGTAAGTCAGAAAGAGAAAGACAAATACCGTATGCTAACACATATATATGGAATTTAAGAAAAATAAAATGTCATGAAGAACCCAGGAGTGAGACAGGAATAAAGACACAGACCTACTAGAGAATGGACCTGAGGATATGGGGTGGCAGAAGGGTAAGCTGTGACAAATCGAGAGAGAGGCATGGACATATATACACTACCAAAAGTAAAATAGATAGCTAGTGTGAAGCAGCTGCATAGCACAGGGAGATCAGCTCAGTGCTTTGTGACCACCTAGAGGGGTAGGAGGGAGGGAGACACAAGAGGGAAGAGATATGGGAACATATGTATATGTATAACTGATTCACTTTGTTATAAAGCAGAAACTAACACAGCATTGTAAAGCAATTATACTCCAATAAAGATGTAAAGAAAAAAAAGTTATAGGTGAGGTGAACAATTGAGGTAAGTTTTCCAAAGAAAATATGTGTAGATATTTAATTATTACTGTGGTTAAGAATTCAAACAGGGCATAGTAAAGACAGTTTTTCTTTGTTGCTGTCAGGAACTTCAGTTGGAGGACATGAATGCTGGGGGCATGAATCATATGAAAGCTCATTAAGTCACAGGTATATAAGTTGATACTGGTAGTTAGCTGAGACTTTAGTTGGAGCTGTTAGCCAGAACATCTATTCCCTCCAGGTGGGCTGGCTCTTTCCTCTTAGCATGGAGTCTAGGTTCTAGAGAGAGACAGAGACAGAGACAGAAAGAAGGGGACAGAGAGAGACAGAGAAACCAAGATACTAAACTATTTCCTTTATGACTTAGCCTCAAATTCCCACAGCATCACTTTTGTAAGTCTCTTCCTTGGCCTCTATGGCAGAGACTGCTAGTTTCTCTCTTAGTTCATGTTCTCCTATTTTTCCCTGGGCATTCTAACCTCCCTCCAGTAAGATGTGAACCCTGTGACTGAAGTATTGCTAATGGACTATGAGTAAAAGATACGTACACCTTTTGAAGACTTAGCCATTAAAACACTTATGATCACTATAACTTGTACAACCTGGAATATATTAAACCTTCAGGGTGACTTTGAAATTACATGAGAATGATGGCTGACTCTCCAACAGCTTTGGACCCTCAATAGCTGCACTGAGAAGGACAACCACACTATGAAGCTCACCCAGTATTGTTATGAGAAGCAGAAACGAACTTCTGTCTGATCCACTGTACATTTTTTGATCTATTTTTACGGCAGTTACTCTATCAAACATAGCCTGCAGAGTAATTGATAATGAGTTGGGGCTAACTGAATTTTAGAGTGAATAAATACCTTTCATGCAATTGTCAACATTATACATAACAATTACAATCCATGGACATTCCTACTATAGTTGCACATATAACAAAAGTGACATATTTTGACAGTATTACTTAAAATTGTTCTGAATGTTCTAACAAATGCTATTAAAAATAAAATATATAGTTATTGAAAAGAAAAAAGGACAAAACATATTATAAGTGTATAATAGGATTATTTAGAAAAATCAGTGGAAGGAACAAATAAAACTAAGAGTACAGTGAGACTGCTTTTAAGTATAATTATCAAAATTTGATAGTTATTCTACAAATATGGAAATATAGAAAATATAAATTAAACATTTTATTCACACTAAAAATGAAAAAAATAAATATCTAAGAATAGACTTTAATAATAATAGGTCTTTAAAATTTTGGAAAAATAGTATCCAGAGCATATTTTAGTATATATCAAAACAGTAAAAAGCACATGTTAAAAGATAATTTTCAAAATCTTAAACTCCTCCTGAAACTTGTTTATTGTCTCGGTCACTTTGGTGTTCTCATTTTGACTGTTTCATCCCAAAGCCTGAGGGATTTTAAAGTATCATGCATGTTTTGTGCAGTAAAACAGTGAAATGCCCCACAGGGAAACTTTTTCTTGGCCTTGGCTGTCGTGTTGTTTTTCTTGGAGTATCCAGGAGTAAAAGTTCAAAGAACCACACCAGGATAAGAACTCCAGTTCCTCTTTGAAGACTCAGGGTCACCTCCACAGTGGATGTAGCCTACAAACCAGCCATGTGGCTGACAGGGTCTTGATACTCTGGCCTGGTGTGCCAGAGGAGGGATAGCCGAGTTCAGGACACTGGACCAACAGAGACCTCCCGGCCCCATGTAATATCAATCAGCGAGAGCTCTCCCAGAGATCGCCATCTCAATGCTAAGACCCAGCTCCACCCAACGGCAAGCAAGCTGCAGTGCTGGACACCCAATGCCAACAAACTAGCAAGACAGGAACACAACAACACCCATTAGCAGAGGGGCTGCCTATAATCATACTAAGTTCACAGACACCCCAAAACACACCACCAGATGCGGTTCTGCCCACCAGAAAGACAAGATCCAGCCACACCCACCAGAGCATAGGCACCAGAACCCTCCACCAGTAAGCTGACAAAACCCACTGAACCAACCACACCCACTGGGGGCAGACACAAAAATCAACGGGAACTATGAACCCACAGCCTGTGAAAAGGAGACCACAAACACACTAAGTTAAACAAAATGAGAAGAGAAATAGGAAGAAAGAAATAGGAAGAAATAGGAAGCAGATGAAGGAGCAAGGTAATAACCCACCAGACCAAACAAATGAAGAAGAAATAGGCAGTCTACCTGAAAAAAAATTCAGAGTAATGATAGTAAAGACGATCCTAAATCTTAGAAATAGAATGGAGAAAATACAAGAAACGTTTAACAAGGATCTACAAGAACTAAAGAGCAAACAATAAATAATGAACAATACAATAAATGAAATTAAAAATTCTCTAGAAGGAATCAATAGCAGAATAACTGAGGCAGAAGAACGGATAATTGACCTGGAAGATAAAACAGTGGAAATAACTACTATAGAGCAGAATAAAGAAAAAAGAATGAAAGGAATTGAGGACAGTCTCAGAGACCTCTGGGACAACATTTAATGCAACAACATTTGAATTATAGGGGTCCCAAAAGAAAAAGACTAGAAGAAAGAGACTGAGAAAATATTTGAGGAGATTATAGTTGAAAACTTCCCTAACATGGGGTAGGAAATAGTCAAGTCCAGGAAGCACAGAGAGACCCATGCAGGATAAATCCAAGGAGAAACACACCAAGACACACACTAATCAAACTATCAAAAATTAAATACAAATAAAATATATTAAAAGCAGCAAGGGAAAACCAACAAAAACATTCAAGGGAATCCCCATAAGGTTAACAGCTGATGTTTCAGCAGAAACTCTGCAAGCCAAAAGGGAGTGACAGGACATATTTAAAGTGATGAAAGGGAAAAACCTACATCCAAGATTACTCTACCCAGCAAGGATCTCATTCAGATTTGATGGAGAACTTAAAACTTTTACAGACAAGCAAAGGTTAAGAGAATTCAGCACCACCAAACAAGCATTACAACAAATATTAAAGGAACTTCTCTAGGCAGGAAACACAAGAGATGGAAATGACCTATGATTACAAACCCAAACAATTAAGAAAATGGTAATAGGAACATACATATTGATAATTACCTTAAATGTAAATGGATTGAATGCTCCAACAAAAACACAGACTGGCTGAATGGATACAAAAAAAATAGGTGTATATACGCTGTCTAAAAGAGACCCACTTCAGACATAGGGGCACATACAGACTGAAATTCAGGGGATGGAAAAAGTTCTTCCATGCAAATGGAAACCAAAACAAAGCTGGAGTAGCAATTCTCATATCAGACAAAATAGACGTTAAAATAACGACTATTAGAAGAGACAAAGAAGGACACAACAGAATGATCAAGGGATCAATCCAAGAAAAAGATACAATAATTGTAAATACTTATGCACACAACATAGGAGCACCTCAATACATAAGGCAAATACTAACAGGCATAAAACGGAAATCAACAGTAACACAATCATAGTAGGGGATTTTAACACCCCACTTTCACCAATGGACAGATCATCCAAAATGAAAATAAATAAGGAAACACAAGCTTTAAATGACACATTAAATAAGATGGATTTAATTGATATTTATAGGATATGCCATCCAAAAACAGCAGAATACACTTTCTTCTCAAGTGCTTGTGGAACATTCTCTAGGACAGGTCATATCTTGGGTAACAAATCAAGCCTTGGTAAATTTAAGAAAATTGAAATCGTGTCAAGTATCTTTTCCAACCACAATGCTATGAGACTAGATATCAATTACAGGAAAAAAACTGTAAAAAATACAAACACATGGAGGCTAAACAATACGCTACTAAATAATGAAGAGATCACTGAAGAAATCAAAGAGGAAATAAAAAAATACCTAGAAACAAATGACAAAGAAAACATGATGACCCAAAATCTATGGGATGCAGCAAAAGCAGTTCTAAGAAGGAAGACTATAGCAATACAATCCTACCTTAAAAAACAAGAAACGCCTCAAATAAACAAGTTAACCTTACATCTAAAGCAATTAGAGAAAGAAGAACAACAACAAAAAAAACAAGTTAGAAGAAGGAAAGAAATCATAATGATCAGATCAGAATAAATGAAAAAGAAATGATGTAAACAACAGAGAAGATCAATAAAAGTAAAAGCTGGTACTTTGAGAAGATAAAATTGATAAACCATTAGCCAGACTCATCAAGAAAAAAAGGGAGAAGACTCAAATCAATAGAATTAGAAATGAAAAAGTAACTGACTGCAGAAATACAAAGGATCATGAGAGATTACTACAAGCAACTATAGGCCAATAAAATGGACAACCTGGAAGAAATGGACAAATTCTTAGAAATGCACAACTTTCCAAGACTGTACCAGGAAGAAATAGAAAATATAAACAGACCACTCATAAGCACCAAAATTGAAACTGTGATTAAAATTCTTCCAACAAACAAAGCCCAGGACCAGATGGATTCACAGGTGAATACTATCAAACATTTAGAGAAGAGCTAACACCCATCCTTCTCAAACTCTTCCAAAATACAGCAGATGGAGGAACACTCCCAAACTCATTCTACAGGGCCACCATCACCCTGATACCAAAATGAGACAAAGATATTAAAAAAAAAGGAAAACTACAGGCCAATATTACAAAAATACAAAAATCTTCACCAAAATACTAGCAAACAATCCAACAGCACATTAAAAGGATCATCCATCCAGATCAAGTGGGCTTTATCTCAGGAATGCAAGGATTCTTCAATATATGCAAAACAATCAATGTGATACACCATATTAACAAACTGAAGGATAAAAACCATATGATAATCTCAATAGATGCAGAAAAAGCTGTTCACAAAATTCAACAGTGATTTATGATAAAAACTCTCCAGAAAGTAGGCACAGAGGGAACCTACCTCAACATAATAAAGTCCATATAGACAAAGCCACAGCCAACATCATTCTCAGTGAAAAACTGAAACCACTTCCTCTAAAATCAGAAAAAAGACAAGGTTGCCCACTCTTAGCACTATTATTCAACAGACTTGTGGAAATTTTAGCCACAGCAATCAGAGAAGGAAAAGAAATAAAAGGAATCCAAATTGGAAAAAAAGAAGCAAAAATGTCACTGTTTGCAGGTGACATGACGCTATACATAGAGAATCCTAAAGAGGCTATCAGAAAACTACTGGAGCTAATCAAAGAATATGGTAGAGTAGCAGGATACAAAGTTAATGCACAGAAAACTCTTGCATTCCTATACACTAATGACGAAAAATCTGAAAGAGAAATCAAGAAAACACTCCAATTTACCAATGCAACAAAAAGAATAAAAACTTGGAATAAACCTACCTAAGGAGACAAAAGACCTGTATGCAGAAAACTATAAGACACTGCTGAAAGAAATTAAAGATGATACAAACAGATGGAGAGATATACCATGCTCTTGGATTGGAAGAATCAACATTGTGAAAATGACTATACTACTCAAAGCAATCTACAGATTCAATGCAATCCCCATCAAACTACCAATGGAATTTTTCAAAGAACTAGAACAAAAAATTTCACAATTTGTATGGAAACATAAAAGACCCCGAATACCCAAAGCAGTCTTGAGAAAGAAACACACAGCTGGAAGAATCAGGCTCCCTGACTTCAGACTATACTACAAAGCTACAGTAAATGAAGGCAGTGTGGTAGTGGCACAAAAACAGAAATATAGATCAATGGAACAAGATGGAAATCCCAGAGATAAACCCACGCACATATGGTCACCTTATCTTTGATAAAGGAGGCAAGAATATGCAATGGAGAAAAGACAGCCGCTTCAACAAATGCTGCTGGGAAAACTGGACAGCTACATGTAAAAGAACGAAATCAGAACACTCCCTATCACCATACACAAAAATAAACTCAAATGGATTAAAGAACTAAGTGTAAGGCCAGACAGTATAAAACACTTGGAGGGAAACATAGGCAGAACACTCTATGACATAAATCACAGCAAGATCCTTTTTGACCCACCTACTAGAGAAATGGAAATAAAATCAAAAATGAACAAATGGGACCTAATGAAACTTAAAAGCTTCTGCACAGCAAAGGAAACCATAAACAAGATGAAAAGACAACCCTCAGAAGGGGAGAAAATATTTTCAAACAAAGCAACTGACAAAGGATTAAAATATACAAGCAGCTCACGCAGCTCAATATCAAGAAACCAAACAACCCAATCCAAAAATGGGCAGAAGAAATACAGATTGCCAACAAACACATGGAAGGATGCTCAAAATCATTAACGATTAGAGAAATGCACATCAAAACTACAATGAGGTATCACCTCACACCAGTCAGAATGGCCATCATCAAAAATCTACAAACAATAAATGCTGGAGAGGGTGTGGAGAAAAGGGAACCCTTTTGTACTGTTGGTGGGAATGTAAATTGATACAGCCACTATGGAGAACAGTATAGATGTTCCTTAGAAAACTAAAAATAGAACTACCATATGACCCAGCAATCCCATTACTGGGCATATACCCTGGGAAAACTGTAGTTCAAAATGAGTCATGTACCACAATGTTCACTGCAGCTCTATTTACAATAGCCAGGACATGGAAGTAACCTAAGTGTCCTTCGACAGATGAATGGATAATGAAGATATGACACATATATACAATGGAATATTACTCAGCCATAAAAACAAATGAAATTGAGTTATTTGTAATGAGGTGGATGCTCCTAGAGTCTGTCACACAGAGTGAAGTACGTCAGAAAGAGAAAAACAAATACCATATGCTAACACATATATATGGAATGTAAAAAAAAAAAGGTTCTGAAGAACCTAGGCGCAGGACAGGAATAAAGACGCAGACATAGAGAATGGAGTTGAGGACACGGGGAGGGGGAAGGGTAAGCTGGGACGCAGTGAGAGAGTGGCATGGACTTATATATACTTATATATACTATCAGCTCCGTGCTTTTTGACCACCTGGAGGGGTGGGCTAGGGAGAGTGGGAGGGAGATGCAGGAGGGAGGAGATATGGGGATATATGTATATGTATATCTAATTTACTTTGTTATAAAACAGAAAGTAACACACCATTGTAAAGCAATTATACTCCAATGAAGATGTTAAAAAAATGGGAGAAAATATTTGCAAACAAAGCAACTGACAACGGATTAATCTCCAAAATATAAAAGCAGCTCACGCAGCTCAATATTAAAATAACAATGCAATCCAAAAATGGACAGAAGACCTGAACAGACATTTCTCCAGAGAAGATACACAGATTGCAAACAAACACATGAAAGGATTCGCAACATCACTAATCATTAGAGAAATGCAAATCAAAAGTACAATGAAGTATCATCGTATACCGATCATAATGGCCATCATCAAAAAAATCTACAAATGATAAATGCTGGAGAGGGTGTGGCGAAAAGGGAACCCTCTTGCACTGTTGGTGGGAATGTAAATTGATACAGCCACTAAGGAGAACAGTATGGAGGTTCCTTAAAAAACTACAAATAGAACTACCATATGACCCAGCAATCCCACTACTGGGCATATACCCTGAGAAAACCATAATTCAAAAAGAGTCACGTTCCACAACGTTCACTCCAGCACTATTTACAATAGCCAAAATATGGAAGCAACTTAAGTGTCCATCGACAGATGAATGGATAAAGAAGATGTGGCACATATATAAAATGGAATATTACTCAGCCATAGAGAGAAACGAAATTGGGTTATTTATATTGAGGTGGATGGACCTAGAGTCTGTCATACAGAGTGAAGTAAGTCAGAAAGAGAAAGACAAATACTGTATGCTAACACTTATATATGGAATCTAAAGAAAAGAAAAATGGTTCTAAAGGACCTAGGGGCAGGACAGGAAAAAAGACGCAGACGTAGAGAATGGACTTGAGGACATGGGGAGGGGGAAGGGTAAGCTGGAGCGAAGTGAGAGAGTGGCACTGACATATATACACTACCATATGTGAAATAGATAGCTAGTGGGAAGCAGCCGCATAGCCTAAGGAGATCAGCTCGGTGCTTTGTGACCACCTAGAGGGGTGGGAGAGGGAGGGTGGGAGGGAGACGCAAGAGGGAGGGGATATGGGGATATATGTATACCTATAGCTGATTCACCTTGTTATACAGCAGCAACTAACACAACAATTTAAAGCAATTATACTCCAATAAAGATGTTAAAAAGGGCTTCCCTGGTGGCGCAGTGGTTGAGAGTCCGCCTGCCGATGCAGGGGACACGGGTTCGTGCCCCTGTCCGGGAAGATCCCACATGCAGCGGAGCGGCTGGGCCCGTGAGCCATGGCCACCGAGCCTGCGCGTCCGCAGCCTGTGCTCCGCAGCGGGAGAGGCCACAACAGTGAGAGGCCCGCGTACCGCCAAAAAAAAAAGAAAAAAAAGAAAAAAAAAATGTTAAAAAAAAAAAACCTTAAGAGCAGAAGAAATTGTAATAAAGTCAGAGATGCATTGTATTCCTATATGAGAGGACTAATGAGTAATGCTTGTTTTCCATAAATTAATTTATAAAATAAATGCAACTGGTGTCACGTCAGTCTACAATTTTGGGTATCAAGCAGATTTAAAAAAATAAAATGGAGGGCTTACCTGGTGGTGCAGTGGTTGAGAGTCCGCCTGCCGATGCAGGGGACACAGGTTCGTGCCCCGGTCTGGTAGGATCCCACATACCGCGGAGCGGCTGGGCCTGTGAGCCGTGACCGCTGAGCCTGCGCGTCCGGAGCCTGTGCTTTGCAGCGGGAGAGGCCACAACAGTGAGAGACCCACGTACTGCAAAAAAAAAAAAAAAAGTAATAAATTTAAAAATAAATAAATAATAAAATGGAATAAAATAGAAGATACGGAACATATCTTACAATTTAGTACAGGAAAATATGAATGTAAAGTATTTATTTCCATAAGTTGTGGAAAGAAAGCAATGAAAAAAATTATATAGACATTTAAATAGTTATTATTCTGCAATAAAACTCCTTAAAACCCAAGCAGCAGCAATTATATAGAGATATATGCAATAACAGAAGTTCTGGCATATGACATGGAAAGAATGATGTGTAAAAGGGAGATGTTGCTAAAAATGAAGCTGAGAATTACTTTCTACAAAGACGTTAGGGAAAATATATCCATTTAATACTCAAAAGCAGTCAAGGTTTAGCTTTGTAAAGATGTTTAGGAATCTGTAGGTCTGTCCTGTGAGAGTTTTGTAGCGATGAGTAATGTCATGGCTGTTAAGAAAACAGGAAGAAGTGCAATGTCAATTCATTTAATTTAACTGATATTAAAATCTTAATTTATCAAAAAATCTCTGTTAAAGTAGATTTAAATTTTACAAAATGTTAAAGATGACTAAATTTGTAAACCTATATTCAAAAGCCTAAACTTTACGTTTAAAGAATCCTTCACATTTCTCAGGATGGTAAACTGCAGCTCTATTAGGTGAAGGAGTAAGTGAAGGTCCTATTACCAGGTGGAACAAGGGGAGGGGGAAAAATTCTGCTAAACGAGCTGTAGCTCTATCCATGCTAAGAGGTAAAAGAAAAACTGCTCTTTGATTCCTGGAAAGATATATTATTAACCCAATTAAGTTTATTTCTTTAAGCTATATCTTAGCTGGACCAAAATTGTCATTTTTCTTTCCAGTGGTTAGTTGGTATAGTTCAGAGAACTACTGAAAACTTTGATCCTAAAAGCAAGGCAAATCAGCAATACAGAATACTTTAGGGACCATGTCTTTATTTTGGTGAAGGTTTAGGGGTAGGTACATAGCCCCACGTGCAATCCAAAGAGCTTGCAAACAGAGCAGCTATAAATGATGTCTCAGGCAAGAGAAAAAAATATTCCTCGCATTACACATAGAGGCTTTAAAAAAGGTTCCTTCTGTACTAACTAACGGATGTAAAAATTGCACAGGTAAACTCTATTGAACCGTTCTAATTACTATTTAATGACAACTCTTAAAATTGAATTTGTCAAAGGTAAGTAATAATGTCAGTGTGATAGCTGGAGAGGAACTTTGAGTATGGATCAATTTCCTTTATTTGCTAGAATAAAAATACTTTCATTAACTGAGAAGAATACATCTAAAGATTCAGTCTGAAGTACTGTCAATAATCATACTTTCCCTGACACCTTGATTTCTTCTATACTTTATAATGTTTATTTTTATTAATTTTCCTTATCTGTGTCATTTCTTATTGATGCATTCATAGTTGTTTTCTCAAATGAAATAAAAGTTGGTGTAATAAAAATAATTTCTAAGAATTTTAAAAACCTGGCTTTAGATATAGTTTGGCGGCTTACTAGCTCTTGGACTCTGCACCTAACTTGAACTCTCTTAGCTTCACCTTCTCAGTTTACAAAATGAGAACTGTCAATCTAGCTCTCAGTATTATTGTAAGGTTATTATAAGTGTTAGGAACTTGCTTTGTTAATTATAACTTGCCACGTGATTGCAAGTAATATGTTTAATAGTGATTCTGTCCGTATGAACTTGTGCCTGGCAGCATCTCTCAGTGGTCTCCACACTGGCTGTGTTCATCCATCCACTGGCCCCTGGAGAGTCATGCCTGATACAACCTATTATTGTTGTAGGCTCTGTTTCTTCTTCCATCAGCTTTGAGACACTTGGCTCCAAATGGCAACTCCCTGCTGCAATGGGCTGCCAGAAGACACAGTTTCCTAGCAGTCGATGTCTACGTCTGTCTGAAATTCTTCCACAGCGAATCTTAAGAATGTTTCATCAATCTTCCCTGCTGACTGATTCTACTTTAGTCCAGCATACAAGAAGTGAATGGATATCTTGCTGGTATTGAACGTGCACACATGTCCTGCCCGGAGGATCTGTGCTACAGCCTGTGGAGTTGCAATATGGTTGAGCTGAATTCATTCTAAGAAACCATTCTAGCCGATCCTGCAAGTTCATAATGCCAAACTTGGAATGTGGCATGTGCTAATTTATGAACTTCTTATGGTCTCATGATGCCTAATAAAGTGCTGATCTCACTGTGAATATTTAATTAAAAATTTGGTTTCACTGATAATTTATATAACAAAATGGTAAAATTCAGGTTACAAAAGATTTTGTCTTGAACTTGGAAATCATAAAAGTAACTGACGTTTATTGAGCACTAACTATGTCAGATATTTTAAGCATACTGTATTTCACAGCTTCTTTTTATTCCCTTAGTTTATTATTACATAGGTTTTCTGATAAGGAAGCTTAGGCACAGGGGGTTCAAGGAATGTGCCCCAAATATCCAGCAAAGAATATACCATGGATTTGAACTGAAAGGACCTGTCTCTGAACCTGGGCTATTAATCGTTCCACCATTATGCCTTCTAACCATTTTGGTATGCTTGTCAACGGAGAGATGTCTAAACATTGGGATGAATACTTGAGAAGTAAAATACTCATATGAACCTCAGATAAGGGAGAATTAATGTCCCAGAGCTGTTTCTTGGACTATGAGTCTTATATTTGTGTGTAGGTATTTGGGTGTATAATTTGGGGCATTAAAATGTGCAATGCCAGTCATTTTCTGAGGAAAGCTATCTTGTTTAAGGAAGGGGATTAAATGAAAGTACATAAAAATAGCATAATAATATAATCACTTTAATACAACAAAGAGTATCATTTGGGGGAGTTTGACCACATGATTAAGTCAATTGGGAGAGGGCGCTCCCTTAATTCAGTAAGAGCAGCAAAGGCAGCTATGAGATTAAACAGTTTAACATTAGCTGATCTAAGAGATTGGGTATGAGGAGTGAACGTGACCTACGTTAGTAACAACCTGAATCTCTATATAACATCAGGAAGGATTACTGGAGTCTGGGTCGCTGGTGACCATGCAAGCCTCAGAGTAACAATAACAACAGTAATGTAGCACTTCCCAGAGGCAGAAATCATGGTGACATCAGTGGTCATGTTATAAGGTTTTCCGTGATGCAACAGAGCAGTCATCAGCACCAATAAAGAAGAAATGTAAAACTTATTTAGGATAATGTATGAACAACTTAGGACTCTACAAAAGAGGAGGAGGGATAAATTGTGCTGGGTTTCTGATATCTCACAGTTGGAGTTCTGGACAGTAAAATCTATTTTCTATTTCCTTTTTTTAAATCTTATATTAACTATATACATCTATCAAAATCCTCTTCCAGGTTGAGAAACCAACTTTTATATAAATGGAAAAGGGAAAATCTACATGCTATTTTTTTGTTTTTGTATTGAACTGGATTAATTTATCTAGCACCATGAAGCTACATTATAATCACACTTAGTTGCCCTGATATTTAAGAATAATCCACTTGAAAAGACCTAAGAGTGCAATCTTTCATACAAGAAATAATGTGAGGGCAAAATTCCTGTTAAATCAATATTGCCGACAACTAAACATGAGCTTTAAAATATTTCTATTTCTTAACAATCTCAAAAATAATTCAAGACAAACAGTATTCTCTTTTGGATAGTAGACTATTGCTGATTTTGTTGAAACTTATTTAAGTGTTACATTATCAATATCTTTTTTCTAGGTTGCTTGCAAGATGATAAGTTAAAATGTGGTATCCCAATTCCCCTATTTTCTCAAATAATCACCAAAGACATAAGTAATACAAAAGACATAAGCATGTGACAGGCAACACAATTGCCTACATTATTCTTTGAAAAGGCCTATTTTTTTTTTCTTCTTCTGTAAATGTTTGTATGCTTGGTCTTTTTCAAGTAGAAGGCACAGAGTAAAAAAATGGGTGAGGATAACAAGAATTAGTAAGTCTGTCTTGACTTCCTGACTTCATATGGTAAGTAAAAATAATTCTTCTCAACTTTACTGATTTTCAAAGTTGAGCAGGACTATGCCATTTAAATAAGACAGGTAAAAGTTTTGCAGCTATTATCAAAACTTATAAACACTGTATTTAATCAGTTGCTATTACTGCATAGCACTGTACGTGGTTCAAGGAGTTTTAAGTTAAACCTTGGAAACAGTACGATCAACATTAATCAGATGTACCCTTATATAAATACCAAAACTATGGGGTTTTACAGAAAGGAAACACTAGTTTTGTATGGGTAGGATCTAAGAAGTTTATCTGGAGGAGATAACCTTTGAGCAAAAATTTGAAGGTAACTTTGGGTTTCCTTAGTAGCCATGGATTTATCCTAGCTACCATATAAAGATTAATGAAAGTCAGTCTATGAAAATATACAGAACATCTGAAGCTAGATTGGAATACAAAGGCTTTAAAAACAGAAAACTATGGTAAAACTCTTCTGTGCTAGTTTCTCCTTCTTAAAATAGAGACAAAAATAATACCATCCTGACTTGCATTGCTGGTGCTATAGGAAGGTTACTTAGTACTATGATGTTGTTGGCAACACACAATTTGTAAGACATACAAATGATAATTTATAGATTGCCAATAAAATTAAGATTATTAACTTCATTTGTATAATACATTATGTTTGAAACAACAAAACCAATTATGTGGTTATTAAATAAAACAAAGCCACTAGAGTCAGAAAGATGAATATAAAATCGGGGTGCCTTTGGAATTTACGGATTATACTGTAATAGGCAGAATTACGGTTCCCCAAGATGTTTTAATCCCCAGAATCTAGGAATATGTTATTTTACATGACAACGGGGAATTGGAGTTGCAGATGAAATTAAAGTTGCTAATCGGCTGAACTTCATGACCTTTTCCTGGATTATATGGGCATGTTCAGTGTGATCACAAGGGTCCTTAAATGCAGATGAGGGAGACAGAAGAGTCTGTGTTAGGGGGATGTGATGTGAAAGACTCAACTAGCCATTGCTGGCTTTGAAGATGGAAGAGTGGTGTGAGCCAAGGAAAGTAGGTGGCTAGAAGCTGGAAAAGAAACAAACAAACAAAAACAAGCCAGAGTCTTGCCTAGAACATCCAGAAAGGAACACAGCCTTGCTGACTCATTGACTTTAGCCCAGTAGGACCTATTTCAGACTTCTGACATTCAGAACTGTAACATAATAAAGTCGTGTTGTTTTAAGCCACTAATTTGTGGTAAAATGTTACAGTAGACATGAAAACTAACAGAAATACCATGTCTGCTTTTGCACCATTGCATTCCCAGCATCTAGCATACTATCAGTCCTCAACAATTGTTAAATGAAAGAAGAGGTGAGTACATGTATTTGTTTAACTCTAAAAGTATAACCTTTTCTCTTTAAGACTCAGTTAACTGATTCATCTATCATATGGAACTGACCCACATGAATTTGAAATGTCTCCCTCCAGTATAGTTTTACAATCCCTTCTATTTGATTAGATATCACATCGAGTATTAAAGACAAGAATTTGGGGAAAAAAAGAGAGAGAAAAAAAAAGAAAAGGTAATGTGGCCTGGTTTGGTCTTTGGAAGTCATACTGCAATATTTGTTGTTATCTTTGATGACTCATTATATGGGTACACTTAGGTGTGCATATGCACTCAAGAATATTGTGACCTACATGAAAATATCATTTGGTTTTATTCTGTAGTTCACACTGTGTGTGCCAAAGAGTTGCCCCATCACTGTGCCTCTGAAGCTCCAAAGAGAATCATAAATGATACATGGCTACCACACTGTCTGTAAGACCATTTCCCATAAAATTCCACAGGTTCTAATACTGCTATTAAAGAAATTCCATCCACACTCACAGAACACACCAAGCTCTAGCAGATATGGCAGGTCCCAGCAATCTGCTTCTTAAAATAACAAAGCAGCTGTCTTGATGAATCAACTTGATTCATGACCACATAATGTGCTTTGATGTTCAAGAAACTTCACTTTAGACAGTTCAGGAGTAAACTGCCCAGAGTAAAAAAAAGTATTTTTTTTTAATATTGAAAGTATTTTTATGAGGTGTGATTTCTGCATGCCTGTCATCTGGGTTCACAGACACATGCTCATCACAAAGACGCACACAGCCCTGGAATTCCCAGAAGACGAGCTGATCACAGGTCAGTGTTTATCACTTAGGGGTCCCTGGTAAGGTACTGAGGGGCAGTCACCAGGTAGAGTCTCTGGCATTGGGAGATGATGGGGAATCCTTCTGTGAAAAGCAATCACGCTTTTCCTTAACAAAGAGAAGCAAAGGTCAGACTCCTTCTGGGAAGCTGTGTAAAGGAGAAGTATTTTTGTTGCATGATGAACAAAATGGTAAAACAGTCTACAACTTATAAGCTATATGGTAGTTTGGGCTACATATGGGTCAGTTAAGATATTAGTGGGTATTGTGTTACTTTTCTCCAGCTATCTAGATGGATTCTTTAAGGCAAAATCCATAAATCAGCATGAGTAAAAGTTCCCTTAACTGAAGCAAAAATATCTGATGGCTTTTCCCAATATCAACAATTAGCTCCAGATCTAAGGGAGATAGCTAAGGGTCTTAATCTTAATCTCTTAATTGGGGATTGTCTTTTGGGAATGATTTTACTGCATCCTTTCCTGGAACAATAACCCACTGCCTTCTTGTCTGCACGGAGCTCCTGTTTTCATTTATTACCCATTTTCATTCATACCCTTCCTCCTCTGGTGGGATTCTCTGGGTTGGCTATATTGCTTATTAATAGGGTATACAGTAACATCAGTATGGCCAGAGCTTTCCGTTTGCTCCATTCTAGTGAAGAACCCATGGGACTGGACAAGTACTTGCAATTAAGTTCAGCAGCCTCTATTTGTCACATGGCCACATGGGTGTCTAGAGTTCTCAACTTCTTTTATCCTACTTCCCAAGGAGGTAATCATCAATGTATTATACTAAGTTACTCTTACACTAAGTTACTCTTTTTCTTTTAATTAATTAATTTTTTGGTTACATTGCGTCTTTGTTGCTGCGCACGGGCTCTTCTCTAGTTGCAGCGAGTGTGGGCTACTCTTCATTGTGGTGCGCGGGCTTCTCACTGCCTCATTGCAGTGGTTTCTCTGTTGTGGAACACAGGCGCTAGGCGTGCAGGCTTCAGTAGTTGTGGCATGCAGGCTCAGTAGTTATGGCTCGTGGGCTCTAGAGCGCAGGCTCAGTAGTTGCGGCGCACGGGCTTAGTTGCTCTGCGGCATATGGGATCTTCCAGGACTGGGGATTGAACCTGTGTCCCCTGCATTGGCAGGCAGATTCTTAACCACTGTGCGACCAGGGGAGTCCCCTGCACTAAGTTCTCTTAAAGGTTATTCATTTGGAACCCTGCAGTACCAGATTATGATAGTACAGTGATAAGGTCAAACATACTCATGAAAAAACCATAAATGTGTGTTGAATATTTTTCCATGAAAATGCAAATTGTGCCTTAGTGGACTATGAGATAGAAAAGAAAAAGGACACAGCTGCCAAATGTATTATAGTATACTAAACACCCTTAGTGTGTTGTAATTCTTGAAGAGTTTTACTATACAAGGTATGATGAAGCAATCAAAGAACTACCTTATTTAATCCTTGATATCTACTGTTATGGACTGAACTATGTTCCTTACAACTGGGAGTTTAAGTCCTAACTCCCATTATGATTATATTTGGTGGGAGGCCCTACAAGGAAGTAATAAAGGTTAAGTGAGGTCAAAGGAGTGGGGCTTTAATCCAACAGGGCTGGTGTCCTTATAAGAAGAGAAAGAGACACCATGATTCCCTCTTGTTCCACGTGCAGACAGAAGATTATGCTCTATAATGCAGGTGGGCCTCAACCAACCAGTTGAAGGACCTGATAGAACAAAGACTAAACTCCTCTGAGCAAGAAGGAATTTGACAGCAGAATTCTGAAACTTCCTACTAGCAGGGTCTCTAGCCTGCTGTTCTACCCAGCAGATTTTAAGCTTACCAAGCTTCCACAATTCCATGAACCAACTTCCTTAAAATATATCTTTTCTCTCTCTCTCTAACATCCTGTTGGTTTTGTCTCTCTGCAGGACCCTACACAAATATCATCCTATTTGGCAGTGTTTAAAATTAGTGCTATGCCCTCCCGATCATTTATTCTTAGACTCCATGCTAGCGAGGATTTATCAGACATCTGCTAGTTTCTCTGCAGAATGGCTCAGCTCTTTAACAGAATACACTTTGTTTTTCAGGGTCTCCTAGTCATGGCCCCAGGCACTTATATTTGGGGTGATTAAAGGTGGTAGGTAAGTTACTTTGCAAGTGATTATATTCTCTCTCCATGTAGCTACTGCATGGTCCTAGTCCCCTCCTATAGAAATCTGGTTTTCAGCATGGATACTATAAGAACATGAAATAATAGCAGTGTTTGCTAACTTTTTTTTGCTTAGCATTATCTATCTTCTTGGCCAATTCCTCTGTGTCTAACATCATTTACTCCTGATTCCATTGGTAAGACTTGTCCACTGTAATATTGTTGAGACTTTTACCACTTCATTCCAAAGATGCATAGAGAGCCACTTATAACATCAAAACTACATCATGTTTCCAAACTCATCATTTTTCTTGTCAAGTAGCACCTTAGCCATTATAATTCATGGGCCTATAGCTACTACCAATGTTTTTTACCACAAAGGTTTAAATGTCAAATCAGATTACGGTGACAGATCTCTTCCAACTTCAAACTTTAACAGTGATTTAAAGGGTACAGGTAAGCACCAGGCACAGATTAAACAATCCTTTCCTGGAAGAGCCCCAAACCATCAGACGCAGTTTCCAAGATTCTCTTTTCTCCTGCCTAAGACATGATTTGGTTTCAGATTAAAGGAAAATTTTGAGCAGCACATGTGAAAATACTGTTCGCAAACAAAGCCATTTCTGTTTTGTAACTGCTCTATTTTATACTCCATTAATTACATAGATAGGAAAATGCTATGTGACGCCTCCCATTCTCCAGCCAGTCATGCCCCATAAATGTATACATTCCTCCTATTTTAAAGGTGATAAGCAATCTAGAAAGACTAAGTACATCTGCTAAAATAATATTCCAGAGTTAGGGATTCCTTGGTATCTTTCTTTTAGCAAACATCATTAACTTGTTTATCAGGAAGGTCTGGTTATCAGCACTTTTACCAGGTAGTCTGCTGGAGCAATTCATTCTTCTGGGTATCTTTGTGTGGAAGAAGTGAGTAACAGCCCTGCTATTAATCATTTCCTTCCCAACAGGGCACATTCTTATTGACCTCCATAGCAGAAGAAGGAGACAGACAAGAACGTTCACCAACAAAAACAATTACCTTATTTTCTTCAAGACTCACCCATAGTGATTTAGAAAACAGTATTATGAAGCTTCCATAAAAATAAAACAAAACTGTAACTTAATTTTGGAATTCAAATTTCCAGAAATAGTTCAGTTCTTCCCTATGGAGGATGTTTTAAGGAAAACTATTGATAGGCATGATTTAGAAAACTAATAGAAATCTACATTATTTAATCAAGTTAATAACTATTCCTTTGTATATGGAAATCAGAATTATATGTGGAAGTTTTTGCAAATTTGGAAAAAATAAAAATGTAAGATGTTTAAAAATGTTTTTTAGTAATTTGGAATGTGTTAATTTGTGAAGATAGTTATTCTGAAAAATTTAAGCAGTATGTATAGGGCTTCCCTGGTGGCGCAGTGGTTGAGAGTCCACCCGCCAATGCAGGGGACACAGGTTCGTGCCCCGGTTCAGGAAGATCCCACATGCCATGGAGCGGCTGGGCCCGTGAGTCATGGCTGCTGAGCCTGTGCTTCTGGAGCCTGTGCTCCGCAACAGGAGAGGCCACAACAGTGAGAGGCCTGCGTACCACAAAAAAAAAAAAAAAAAACAAAAAACATGTATAATGATGAAAAATTAATTTCATCATTATGAAATAATGAATTTCATTCATCACTCAATTCTTTTGCACGGTGATATAACTCCCTGAGAGCCAGATGCTACAAACTGATCTCATACTTTTTTAGAAGCGTAGGAAAACTGAGTGTGTCAAGTTAACACCTAAAAACTACATTGTTTTATGATGCTTTTAAAAATAATAAGAATTGATGACTCAATGTATTATATTCTTATATTTTCTTATTAAATAATATTTAAGATGCTTAAGAGGTATTAAAATAATTTCTGATACTAATATCCAAAATGAAATTAAGAATATATTTCAAATACTTTCTATTTATTCAGGCCTTTTTTGCTTCTTGATAAAACTGTAGACTTTTCTTTATATGTAAATGTATAATGTTTTAACATTTTATGTGTTTTATATATGTGTATTTTTATTGTGAACAAGCCTTCTTATTTGTTTTCATTTTATTTTAAATCATGTAACTGGTATGTAGAAAATCTACTAATACTTTGAAATACTTTTTAATTTACATATCCTAAAAACACTAATAACAAAAAAGTTGAATTCTAATAAATTTCTAGTCGATTTTATGTATATGTGTTTGTGAGGCAATATCTTGTGTAAAATGACTATTTTGTCTTGTTTTCTATAATGGTTTGACGGCTGCTTCACATCTTATTTCAAGGACTTGACACTTTAATATGCGATTTAAGATTTTGCAACTGGCATTTTATATGATTTAATTCTGGTTTTTATAATACTGTAAATCGTAATCTATTATTTTACCTCCCTAAAATATGTAAAGTATTATCTTCTTTTATTAGTCTTATATTTTAATTTTTAAATAAAATACATTTAAATAAAATACATTTTATTATAAATGCTTCTTGTTTTAATACTGTTTCCAAAGAATGCAAATCATTTGCATACATTGAATATTTTAACATTACTTTAATTTCTTATTGTTATTTCAGTATGATATTAAATCAGCAACACATATAAATATTCATAGAAATAATGGATAGTTCAAACAAAAGTAGCAATGTTTTAAAACTTTAAGTGCCTTGTTAAATAGCTGATGCCAGATGTATTGAAATTCATTTTATTTAATTCTCAAATATAGTACTTTAATACATTCATTGCCCTAGAAGACTTATTCTAGAGACTCCATTCCAACTCATAACAAACATTATAATACTTCTGTTATAAATTTTGAAAATGTTTTTATAATATTGTCTTTGAAATTATTTGAGCATGATGATCTAATTTAATTTAACCTTATATGACTTTTCAGCTATGGGAATGCATAGAAAGGGAAAAATTTAATCCACATATTTCCTTACACAAAATGAAATTTTATTGTATAAAAATCTAATGATGTTATTTGATAAGAAAATTATCACCTATCAGTTTTCATTTTGCTGTTTTCTTTAACATATAAATATGTTATTAAGAAACAAGTTCTGGAGACTGAATTCAAATCCCAGGTGTGTCATGTCCTTGCTCTCTGACTTTGGGAGACATCACTCCAACTCTCTGTATCTCAGTTTCCTCATTACTAAAGTAAGAATAGTAACAATGACTATATCATAGGCTTCTTATGAATATTAAGATTTATAAATTTTCTAGAACAGGCACATAAAATGTGCTTAGGCACATAAAAACATTATTTAATTACTATACTAAATATAAGTAAATAAATTTAAAAAATAATCAATTTGAGACTATCTTAACAGTTTTAAAGGGACTCTGAAAAAAATCAATGCCTTGCTCACTATATCTATGATGCCTAAAATAATGCACTCTTGCTATCACATACATGAGCTTTTATCATGAAGGATGTTTCATTTTCTCTTAGTACTTAAGAATCTGAACTAAAATATTTTGAAAATTAATCAGTAGGTAAAGTTATTGAACTTTTTTCTGTATACTGTTTTATTATAATACTATTAACATTTTATTATAATACTATTAATACTAATGACTATTCTGTAGATATATTGTTTTATAATAATGCTATTAATCAATACTAATATTAATACTATTATAATACAAATAAAATAGTTAAAAATCAAATAGTTTTTTTTTTGTTTTTTTTTTTTTGCGGCACGCGGGCCTCTAACTGTCGCGGCCTCTCCCGTTGAGGAGCACAGCCTCCGGACGCGCAGACCCAGCAGCCATGGCTCACGGGCCCAGCCGCTCCGCGGCATGTGGGATCTTCCCAGACCAGGGCACGAACCCATATACCCTGCATCGGTAGACGGACTCTCGACCACTGTGCCACCAGGGAAGCCCTCAAATCGTTTTTGAACCATTTTTCTGTAGATATATTGCTTTACTATAATACTATAATTTATCATAATAAATATTATAATACTATAATATTAATATAACACTATAATACTATTTTTCTGAGATACATTATTTTATTGTAATACTATTAATATAACACTAGATATATTGTTTTATTATAATAATATCACTCTTACTATATTTTCTAATAAGATATAATTGACATATATTTGTTTCAGGTGCATGTAATAATTCAATATATGCATATGTTGCAAAATAATCACCACAATACATCTAGTTAATATCTATCATCACACACAGTTACAATTTTTTCTCTCCTGATGAGAACTTTTAAGATCTACCCTCTTAGCAACTTTCAAATGTATAACACAGTATTTTAACTATAGCCACCATGCTGAACATTACATCCCCATGACTTATTTATATTATACTGGAAGTTTATACCATTTGACCCTCTTCACTCATTTTGCCCATTCCCCATCTCCAGCCTCTAGCAACCACCAAACTGTTGTCTGCATCTATGAGATTTTTTTTAAAGATTCCACATATAAATGAGATCATATGGTGTTTGTCTTTCTCTGATTATTTCATTTAGAATAATGCCCTCAAGATCCACCCATGGTGTCAAAAATGGCAGGCTTTCTTTCTTTTTTATGTCTGAATAATATTCTTGTGTGTGTGTGTGTGTATACCACATCTTTATCAATTTAACTGCTGGTGGACATGTAGATGGTCTTGATGTCTTGGCTACTGTAAATACTGCTGCAATGAACATGGGAGTACAGATATCTTTTCAGGTTAGTGATTTCATTTCTTTTAGATAAATACCCAGAAGGAGAACTGATGGATAACATGATAGTTCTATTTTTAATTTTTTGAGGAACTTCTATATTGTTTTCCATAGTGGCTGCAACAATTTACATTCCCACTAATAGTACACGAGGGTTCCCTTTTTTTCACATTCTCACTAACACTTATTATTTCATGTCTTTTGATAACAGCCATTCTAACAGGTATGAGGTGATATCTCATTGTGGGTTTTTTTTTTCTTTTTTCTTTTTTTTTTTTGCTGTACGTTGGCCTCTCACTGTTGTGGCCTCTTCCGTTGTGGAGCACAGGGTCCAGACGTGCAGGCCCAGTGGCCATGGCTCACGGGCCCAGCCGCTCCGCTGCATGTGGGATCCTCCCAGACCGGGGCACAAACCTGTGTCCCCTGCATCAGCAGGTGGACTCTCAACCACTGTGCCACCAGGGAAGCCCTCAGTGTGGTTTTGATTTACATTTCCCTGATGATTAGTAATGTTGAGCATCTTTTCATGTACCTGTTGGTCATCTGTGTGGTTTCTTTGGAAAAATGTCTAGTCAGATCCTCTGCTCATTTTAAAATCAGGTTGTTTGATTTTTGTTGTTGTTATTGTTGAGTTGTATGAGTTGTTTATAGATTTTGGATATTAACTACCCGTATCTATGATTTGCAAATATTTTCTCCCATTCAGTAAGTTGTCTTTTCATTTTGATGATGGTGTTCTTTGCTGTGCAGAAGCTTATTAGTTTGATGTAGTCTCACTTGTTTATCTTTGCTTCTCTTGGCTTTGTTTTTGGTGTCAAATCCAAAAAATTATCACCAAGACTGATGTCAAGGAGCTTGTAAACACCTATGTTTTCTTCTAGGACTTTTGTGGTTTCAGATCTTACATTCAGTTTGATTCTTTTGCATGTACCTCTCTAGTTTTCATAACACCATTAATTGAAGAGGCTGTCTTTTCCCCATTCTATATTCTTGTCTCCATTATCATAGCATAGATTTTTTGCTCATATAAATGTGGGTTTATTTCTGGGCTCTCTACTCTGTTCCATTGATCTATATGTCAGTTTTTGTGCCAGTTATCATGTTGCTTTGATTACTGTAGCTATGTAGTATAGTTTGAAATCAGGAAGCACGATACCTCCAGCTTTCTTCTTCTTTCTGAAGATTGTTTTGGCTGTTCAGGGTGTTTTGTGTTTCCATAACAATTTTAGAATTATTTGTTCTATTTCTGTGAAAAATGCCATTGGTATTTTGATAAGATTACACTGAATCTGTAGACTGCCTGTGGTAGTATGGCATTTTAACAATATTAATTCTTCCCATCCATCAGCACAGTGTATCTTTCCATTTGTTTGTTTCATTTTTACTTTCTTTCATCAATGTCTTATAGTTTTCAGAGTACAGGTCCTTCACCTCCTTGGTTAGATTTATTCCTAGATATTTTCTTATTTTTGATGAACTGTAAATGTTTTTTTCCCCTTAATTCCTCTTTCAGATAATTTGTTATTAGTGTATAGATAGGCAATAGATTTTTCTATTTTGATTTTGTATCCTGCAATTTTATTGAATTCACTTCTTAATTCCAATAGTTTTTTTGGTGGAGTCTGCAGGTGTTCTATATACTATATTATAGCATCTGCCAATAGAGGTTGTTTTACTTCTTTCCAATTTGGATGGCTTTTATTTCTTATTCTTGCCTAACTGATTTGACTAGGACTTCCAGTATTATGTTGAATAAAAGTGGTAAGATCGGGCATCCTTGTCTTGATCTTAGTGTAAAATCTTTCAGATTTTCACTGTTGAGTGAAAATATATTCATTTCATTTCATAGCTAAAAGTTTTCTCTTTACTATTTTGATAGTTTTGATCTTCAATTTTGAACAAACTCCCTATGACAAGTTACTTTTATTTTACTCTCATACGCCTTCTAAACCTGTTCTAATCTTTAGTAGTATCACCAAGGCTTATTCCTTTCCATTTTACCCAATTAATTGTATCTCCTCTTTTGGATCATTACATTGAATTCTCTGGCCTTCCCTTATTCCATTGTCCATTTATCTTAACCACTGCATGCTTAATTCAAGCTCCCCAAATCTCTCTCCTCATTCTTTATAATAGGCTGCTATCTGGTCTCCCTGTTTACACTCTTAAACCCGAAAATCCATTGCTTCTGCAGAGCCAAAGTGATTTGTTTCAAAACAAATTTTTTAAACAGACTCATCTATTATTTAAACTTTCTGACACTTGCCCAGCACATTTAAAACACATAACATTACATTACCTGGCTGTTACTTACTCCTCTGACTGCATCTCTTTCTAATACTCCTTTACCACTATAATCTAGTCCCATTAGCAGTACATTTCTGGTCCTTGATGAAGCCAATATAATTCTTACTTTAAAGCTTTTAACCTAGCTTTCTAATTTGCCTGGAAGAGTCTTCCTTTTAAATCTTACAATGCTAACACCCTCATGTTGTTTGATCTTACCTTAAATGCCACCTCCCGGACAGCTCTTCTCTAACCACCCCATCTAAAATGGCTACCTAACCATTATTTGCATTACAATCACATTCACTTACTTTAAATTTTCTAGAAAGCACATGTGACTATTTGATTTTTTCTTGATTATTTCATGAAGTTATATATCTGTTTATTACTTATGCCTCACTAGAGTATAAACTACAAAAATATAGAGATTTTTATATCTTGTTTGTGATCTGTCCCCAGAAGTTTTAACAGTTGCTCGATAAATATGTATTGACTCAATATTGAATGACTTAATTTTTTAGTGACATTTGTCTGGTTAGTTTCTGCAAAGCAGATGATAAGACTAAAATTTGAGTGAAAGAGATTTTGGGGAGATGATCTCAGGCAGAACTATTAGGAAAGTAGAGAATTCAGGGAGAAAAAAGAAGTCAATTTAAAATGTGGTATTGGGAAAAATAATAGTTCCCTAAAGAGGTCTGAGTTCTAATCCGTGAATCTGTGAATATGTCAGCTCATATTCACAGGAAAAAGGAACTCTGCAGGTGTGATTAAGTTAAGGATCTTGAAATGGGAAGATTATCCTGGTTCATCTGGGTAGGTATAATATACCACAAGGTGGCAGGAGTATTAGAGTCAAAGAGATACTTGAAGGTAATACCTTACTGACTTTAAAGACTGAAGAAGGAAACACCTGTCAAGGAATGCAAGTGGCCTCTAGAAGCTGGCAAAAGTGAGGAAATGGACTCTCTCCTAGAGCCTCAAGAAGGAATGCAGCCCTGCTGACACCTTGATTTTAGCCCTTGAGAACTACTTTGGACTTTAGACCACCAGCCTGTACCATAATAAATCTGTGCTGTTTTAAGCCACTAAGCTTGGGAACAATTTGTTTGAGCATCAGTAAGAAACTAAAACAGGTGAATTAAAGAATGTATTATCATTATTAGCAAATGGACCTCAATCATGCTGGGGACCGGAAATTGTGTAAAGCTTCTTCCAGAATTGCCTCACTCAAGAAGGATGGTGCACTCATTCAACAATTCTTGCTAGTCTTTGGTCGTTCTCCTGGCAATGGCTGTCTGTAGCATCATCGACCTACTCTGCACACAGAGAGAGACTGTCATACTGAGTGAAGTAAGTCAGACAGAGAAAGAGAAGTATCATATGATATCACTTATATGTGATCTAAAAAACTGGTACAAATGAACTTATTTATAAAACAGAAACAGAGTCACAAAACTTCTGGTTACCAAGGGGGAAGGGGTGGGGAGGGATAAACTGGGGGATTGGGATTCACATATACATATTACTATATATAAAATAGATAACTAATAAGAACATACTCCATAGCACAGGGAACTCAAATACTCTCTCTAATGACCTATATGGGAAAAGAATATAAAAAAGAGTGGATATATGTATAACTGATTCACCCTGCTGTACAGCAGAGACTAACATAATACTGTAAATCAAACTGTACTCCAATAAAAATTTTTTGTTAACATCTTTATTGGAGCATAGTTGCTTTACATTGTTGTGTTAGTTTCTGCTGTATAACGAAGTGAATCAGCTAAACGTATACATATATCCCCATATCCCCTCTCTCTGCGTCTCCCTCCCACCCTCCCTATCCCACCCCTCTAGGTGGTCACAAAGCACCGAGCTGATCTCCATGTACTAAGTGGCTGCTTCCCACTAGCTATCTATTTTACATTTGGTAGTGTATATATGTCAATGCTACTCTCTCAATTCATCCCAGCTTACCCTTCCACCTCCCTGTGTCCTCAACTCCATTCCCTATGTCTGGGTCTTTATTCCTGTCCTGTCCCTAGGTTCTTCACAACCATTTTTTTTTTTGATTCCATATATATGTGTTAGCATATGGTATTTGTTTTTCTCTTTCTGACTAACTTCATTCTGTATGACAGACTCTAGTTCCATCCACCTCACTACAAATAACTCAATTTCGTTTCTTTTTATGGCTGAGTAATATTCCATTGTATATATGTGCCACATCTTTATCCATTCATCTGTCAATGGACACTTAGGTTGCTTCCATGTCCCGGCTATTGTAAATAGAACTGTATTGAACATTGTGGTACATGACTCTTTTTGAATTATGGTTTTCTCAGGGTATATGCCCAGTAGTGGGATTGCTGGGTCATATGGTAATTCTATTTTTAGTTTTTTAAGGAACCTCCACACTGTTCTCCATAGTGGCTGTATCAATTTACATTCCCATCAACAGTGCAACAGGGCTCCCTTTTCTTTGCACTCTCTCCAGCATTTGTTGTTTGTACATTTTTTGATGATGGCCATTCTGACTGGTGTGAGGTGATAACTCATGTAGCTCTGATTTGCATTTCTCTAATGATTAGAGATGTTGAGCATCCTTTCATATGTTTGCTGGCAATCTGTATAACTTCTCTGGAGAAATGTCTATTTAGGTCTTCAGCCCATTTTTGGAATGGGTTGTTTGTTTCTTTGATATTGAGCTGCATGAGCTGCTTGTATATCTTGGATATTAATCCTTTGTCAGTTGCTTTGTTTGCAAATATTTTCTCCCATTTTGAGGGCTGTCTTTTCGTCTTGTTTATGGTTTCCTTTGCTGTGCAAAAGCGTTTAAGTTTCATTAGGTCCCAACTGTTTATTTTTGTTTTTATTTCCATTTCTCTAGGAGGTGGGTCAAAAAGGATCTTGCTGTGATTTATGTCATAGAGTGTTCTGCCTATGTTTTCCTCTAACAGTTTTATAGTGTCTGGCCTTATATTTAGGTCTTTAATCCATTTTGAGCTTATGTTTGTGTATGGTGTTAGGGAGTGTTCTAATTTCATTCTTTTACATGTAGTTGTCCAGTTTTCCCAGCACCACTTATTGAAGTGGCTGTCTTTTCTCCATTGCATATTCTCGCCTCTTTTATCAAGGATAAGGTGACCATATGTGCATGAGTTTATCTCTGGGCTTTCTATACTGTTCCATGGATCTATATTTCTGTTTTTGTACCAGGACCATACTGTCTTGATTACTGTAGCTTTCTGGTATAGTCTGAAGTCAGGGAGCCTGATTCCTCCAGCTCTGTTTTTGTTTCTCAAGATTGCTTTGGCTATTCAGGATCTTTTGTGTTTCCGTACAAATTGTGAAATTTTTTGTTCTAATTCTGTGAAAAATGCCATTGGTAGTTTGATAGGGATTGCACTGAATCTTAGATTGCTTTGGGTAGTAGAGTCATTTCCACAATATTCATTCTTCCAATCCAAGCACATGGTATATATCTCATCTGTTTGTATCATCTTTAATTTCTTTCATCAGTGTCTTATAGTTTTCTGCAAACTGGTCTTTTGTCTCCTTAGGTAGGTATATTCCTAGGTATTTTATTCTTATTGCTGTAATGGTAAATGGCAGTGTTTCCTTAATTTCTCTTTCAGATTTTTCATCATTTGTGTATAGGAATGCAAGGGGTTTCTGTGTCTTAATTTTGTAATTTGCTACTTTACCAAATTCATTGATTAGCTCTAGTAGTTTTCTGGTGGCATCTTTAGGATTCTCTATGTAGAGTATCATGTCATCTGCAAACAGTGACAGTTTTACTTCTTCTTTTCTGATTAGATTCATTTTATTTTTCTTCTCGAATTGCTGTGGCTAAAACTTCCAAAACTATGTTGAATAACAGTGGCAAGAGTGGGCATCCTTGTCTTGTTCGTGATCTTAGTGGAAATGCGTTCAGTTTTTCACCATTGAGAACAATGTTTGCTGTGTGTTTGTCATATGTTGCCTTTATTATGTTGAGGTAAGTTCCCTCTATGCCCACTTTCCGGAGAGTTTTTATCATAAATGGGTGTTGAACTTTGTTGAAAGCTTTTTGTACATCTATTGAGATTATCGTATGGTTTTTATCCTTCAATTTGTTAATATGGTGTATCACATTGTTTGATTTGCATATATTGAAGAATCCTTGCACTCCTGGTATAAACCCTGTTTCATCAAGGTGTATGATCCTTTTAATGTGCTGTTGGATTCTGTTTGCTAGTATTTTGTTGAGGATTTTTGCATCCATTTTCATCAGGGATATTGGACTGTAATTTTCTTTTTTTGTGACATCTTTGTCTGGTTTTGGTGTCAGGGTGATGGTGCCTCGTAGAATGAGTTTGAGAGTGTTCCTCCCTCTGCTATATTTTGGAAGAGTTTGAGAAGGACAGGTGTTAGTACTTCTCTAAATGTTTGATAGAACTCACCTGTGAAGCCATCTGGTCCTGGGCTTTTGTTTGTTGGAAGATTTTTAATCACAGTTTCTCTTTCAGTTCTTGTGATTGGTCTGTTTATATTTTCTACTTCTTCCTGGTTCATTCTCAGAAGGTTGTGCTTTTCTAAGAATTTGTCCATTTCTTCCAGGTTGTTCATTTTATTGGTATATAGTTGCTTGTAGTAATCTCTCATGATCCTTTGTATTTCTGCAGTGTCAGTTGTTACTTCTCCTTTTTCATTTCTAAGTTTGTTGATTTGAGTCTTTTTTTTTCTTGATGAAGCTGGCTAATGGTTTATCAATTTTGTTTATCTTCTCAAAGAACCAGCTTTTAGTTTTGTTGATATTTGCCATCGTTTCCTTCATTTCTTTTTATTTCTGATCTGATTCTTTCCTTCTGCTAACTTTGGGGTTTTTTTTGTTCTCCTTTCTCTAATTACTTTAGGTATAAGGTTAAGTTGTTTATTTGAGATTTTTCTTGTTTCTTGAGGTTGGACTGTATTGCTATAAACTTCCCTCTAGAACTGCTTTTGCTGACTCCCATAGGTTTTGGGTTGCCATGTTTTGTCATTTGTGTCTAGGTATTTTTTGATTTCCTCTTTGATTTTTTCAGTGATCTCTTGGTTATTTAGTAGCATATTGTTTAGTCTCCACACCCCACTTTCACCAATGGACAGATCAACCAAAATAAAAATAAATAAGGAAACACAGGCTTTAAATGACACATTAAAGAAGATGGACTTAATTGATATTTATAGGACATTCCATGCAAAAACAATAGAATACACTTTCTTCTCAATTGTTCATGGAACATCCTCCAGGATAGATCATATCTCATGTCACAAATCAAGCCTTGGTAAATTTAATAAAATTGAAATTGTATCAAGTATCTTTTCTGACCACTACACTATGAGACTAGATACCAATTACCAATAAAATTTTAAAAAATGAAATTATCAGAGTACACCATAGTTAAAAAAAAAAAGAAAGCATATTCCTGATAATAGAGAAAACCCTTGGGTCCAATCTTAGGGAAGAAGCCTCACTGTCATGCATGGAAAGGGTGACTGGAAAGAGATGGCGGAAAACCAAAAGTATTTGCTGAAATAATATGACCCCTTCACACACTTCTCTGCCGTATTTAGTGTTAATATTTATTACAATAACTTAAATGTAATTAATAGTTTTTGCCAAGAACTATGCTAGGTTAAGGCTGCACAATGTCTTAATCTTACTTCCCAGGAAATTTCCTATTAGTAGGTAAAGAAAGAATTTCTCGAGTCTATAAAGAAAGTTAAAATGGAAATATATATAAGTTGACTTTGTAGCACACCAGAGGACAATTGGATCCAGATAGTGTAAGAAAAAGGCTACGACTAGAGGGTATCAAGGTGCTTAAAGTTAATATAGAAGCAAAGTATATAAGGAAATGTATTGTAAGCATAGGGTATAGTATGTACAAACATATGCCTCAAGAAAGATTTGAATATTGTTATACCTACAGAACACAAATTTTTTGGTGAGGTGAGGGTTAGGACATAAGTGGATTCACGTGCCAAATGACTTTCAAAATATCCATTAGAATTTTGGTTTTGGATGTTGCTACGTAATTCCCTGTTCTCCATATATATTTGATGTGAACATTTGGCAACACGGTTAATTGACAAGAAACAAACATATACTTCAACTCCTTCACTTGGTGTTTCATCATTTCCAAAGCTACCACCCTGATCCAGGCAGCCATTGTACTTTCCCAGTGTATTTTATTGCCTTTGAGCTAAACTCTTACTTTCTTGGTTATGTCACATGACTGTCTATTCTCAAATGAGTAGGCAAAATGATCTTTTAAAAATTTAAGTTGGGTCATAGCCATCCTCTGTTCAGAATGATTTGAGTGATTCCCATTTCATTCTGAGTAAAAGTCAAACTCTACAATAACCTACAAGGTCATTTAGACTTCCTTTACTTCTCTTACCTTATCTCCTCCAATTCCCACTCATTTTCATTATACTACAGCTACACTTTTTCCCTTTCAGGACTTTTGTATTTTCTGTTCCTCTTACCTGGAATGCTCTACCCCAAAACATACATGGAACCTCCTCATTTAAATTTTCATTTTAAAATTATCTACTTAATAAGCACTTCCCTGACCATCTTATATACAATTTCATAACTTCTCAACACTTTCTTTCACTCTTCTGTTTTATTTTTTCTCCTTAAAAACTTATCATTGTCTAATGTATCCTAAATTTTATCTATTATGTTTGTTTTTCATCTCTTCCACTCCATAAAGTCAGAGATTTTTTTCTATTTCTTTTTTTCCTGTGGCTAAAACTTAAAAACTTATCATTGTCTAATGTATCCTAAATTTTATCTATTATGTTTGTTTTTCATCTCTTCCACTCCATAAAGTCAGAGATTTTTTTCTATTTCTTTTTTTCCTGAGTCCATGGTATCTCAAAAGATGTCTAGGATGTAATAAATCTCCAATAAATATTTTTAAATTAATAAAGTGTCTTTAATATGGAAGATATATAGTAAGAAGTACTCTTTTTAAAACAAAGATCAATATGAAGTAATTAAGGACAATGGAAATTTAATGATTCTGCAAGTAGGCAATGATGATTAAAATAGTGGTTTTTAACTTAGTCTGTGTTGGAATTCCTCTTCCCCTCATATATAACAATAAATAATTGAAAATACTACTAATATGGCTAACCTATCACTTGTAACGTTCCAATCACTATTCTAATAACTTTACATGCAGTAACTTATTTTAACCTCAAATCAATACAATGAGGTAACTATTATTATTATCCCCATTTTACGAATAGGGAACTCAGGTACAGAGATGTTTAGTAATTTGCAAAGCTAGTAAATGACAGTCAAAATTCAAATGCAGGTAATCTGGCTCCAGAATTTACATTTAAACCACATCACTACTCCGTCCTTATATGTAAATTTGGCTAATACTCCTAGTTCCATAATCTTTAAATGTTCAAAGCTTTCCACATGATATCCTCAAACACTTACAGGTTTCTATTCTAGATTCTGCTTTTCCTGGCATCTCAACTTAGTGCAGGTTGCCTTTCTGCCTCTCTCTCTTTCTCCTCTTTATTTCTCTCTCTTTCTATCTTGTTTCTTTGTTGTAACTTGATTTTCTGAAACACAGTTATCTTCAATGGGTTTACAGACACACACATACACACACAGTCTCGTTCAAAATGAAACTCAACAATACTGAAAAGCCATAAAGCATTGATGTGGAGTATATATGTATATGTGAATCAATCATTAACAAACATGGAGAGCACTTAGTCTATGCCAAACATTGTACTTAGTGCTTTACAAGTATCACTCGTTGTATACTATCAATAACCCTATGAAGGTAGCTCCACTAGTGTCATTCTCTTTTACTTAGGAGAAAACAGACATACAGAGTTAAGCAACTTGGTCGGAATAAAATAGCTAGTAATTCAGAGGTGAGTTCACACCCTGGTGGTTTAGCTCCAGTCACTCTCTCTTAATGATTATAATATCTTGGGCAGGTAAAACTTGTCAGAAATAAAATTAATTAAAATATAAGGAGAAAAAAATATAAGGAGAAATAAATGTATGTATTACCTATTTTCATATATATAAATATATATTATACATGTACATATTATACACATTTATATATACACATAATATATGAGATATATTACAGATGTTATATCTCTGGAGAACCATACTAAAACAGATTTTTATCTCAAGTGTGGTTCCAGAGGAACAGGATTTTATGGCTGAGTGTTCTGGTTTTTATGTTTCTGGAATTGACTCTGTAATCTGATTAGATTTGAAAATACTAATGACTGTATTTCCAGTAGCGGAGAGAGCACTGACAGTCCATTGTGTAATCTGTCAATAGAGATTTGCAAAGTATCTCAACTGGATACGTCCAATGAACCACTTATAAGGAGCAAGGAACTGGTAACTATGTATGTGATACTTTTGACCATTTTTGGAAAACTAACAAATATAATAAGATTGGCTGTTTGTTCCTTCTGTCACTGGACAAAATGGAGAAATAAAAAGATGAGCTCAGAGGTTTGAATTTCCAGCTCAAGCACCAAAAAAATAACCTGAGGTTTCTGTGAGTGCACTGAAAGAGACCCAGATCTCCTTGAATTCAGGGGAGGCCAGGACCCCTTGAGGACTGCAAAAAATATATACTATTAATCTTTCTCTCCGTCTTCTCCAAAGGGACCTACAGTCTTTTGCTAGGTTAACTTTGTATTCCAGGACTGGAAATACACATTTCAGGGACTACCTGACACTGGATCTGAACTGACACTAATTCTAGTAGACCTAAAATATCACTATGGTCCAACAGTCAGAGTAGGGGCTTATGGAGGTCAAGTGATCAATGGGGTTTTAGCTCAGGTCCATCTCACAGTGGGCCCAGTGGTTCCCTGAACCTATCCTGTGGTTATTTCCCCTTTTCCAGAATACATAATTGGAATAAATATACTTAGCAGCTTGCAAAATTCCTTAATTAGTTCCTTGACCTTTGGAGTGAGGGCTATTATGGTGGGAGAGGCTGATTTGAATCCAATTAAACTGCCTCTACCTAGGAAAACAATAAATTGAAAGCAATACTGCATTTCTGGAGGGATTTCAGGGATTAGTGACACCATCAAGGACTTGAAAGTTTCCACAAATAAGAGGGAATTCCTATCTCTGCCTGATGTTTTTCCATACTCTCCCATGTCACCTGCCTAATGGACATTGATCCTCTCCTGCCTTCAGATCCAGACTGTATCTATACCATTGGCTTTCCTGGGTCTCCAGTTTTCAGGCTGTAGGTACTTGGGACTTCTCAGTCTCCATATCCACATGGACCAATTCCTTATAATCTCTCTGTTTCTGTCTCTGTCTTTCTCTTGCCTCTATCTTGAACCCAGGCTAATACACCTGCAATTTTAATAAAAGAGAGGAAAATACAAACACAGAAAATTAAGAAAGAAGTGTAAGTAGCTATTAATACAGAGTAAACTAGCAGATTAGAAAAGGTTAGCTTATTAAAATGGCTCTTCTCTCATCTCCACCTCCTCCCTCACTCTCATTTTACCTAGATTTGTTCCAGGAAGGAATTATGATTGCTTAAGTTAGATAAAAGTTTCCAACCTGGAAATGTGAGCCCAGCATTGCCAGCTCTTCTGTAATTTAATAGGAAACAAAAATCTAGACCTTTATGTAAACTTTCCCAATTTTTAAATGTTAGCTCGGCAATTTTAAAACACTGTAATACGCGTACACAAATGTCTGTTGATCAGTCTCAGCTCACACTTCAGGCTCTTGCCCTCTGATGAAAGGTAAGGATAACCACATATTTTTAGATAACATTTCCTAAACACTGAGGTTTATATCTGAAATTCTGTAATCCCTGAGCATTAGTGAAATCACATTTCCTGGCAAGATGTGGCATGCAAATAGTCAATGCTTTATTTAAGGGAACAAAAATGTACTTTAAAAACAAACTGAATTAGAAGTAGGCATGATAAGGACTTTTGAAATTTGAAAAACCTGATAAGCACATATTTCTAAATGCAAGAATATTAATTTCCCATGTAGGGAGGAGCTGAGAAAATATTCGTAAGCAATTCAAAGCTCTTTTACTTTTAGAAATACCCACAAAGAAGTATGTCCTTCACTCATGCAGCAAGTATTTATTCATTACCTATACTTTATGCTAAGAATTGAATGGATAGTGTCATGCTATATAAACATGATTCCATAACTTCATGGAATATTTGGTCATTTCTAAAGTCTAATAGTGAATGGTGGGGGGAGTGGAGAGAGTGAGAAAGGGTGATGCGGGGGTGAAGAGAAGGATGGGACGAGGAAAAGCAGGAGAAAATGAACTAAAAATGCCCATAAACTATGAACACCTGTTAAATATAATCCATGGTCCATTAATTAATAGGTTTATTGCCATACTGTTAAATATAAATTATTTAAATATTAGATGAAATTTACCCCAAATGAAATTTGGGGTGGGAGGGGAAATGTTAGTCGTAAGCCATTCTATCTGACCATAATTAAATATCTGTGCCAGTTGTATATCAAAGCCACTTTAGTTTGTGGAAATAAAGCCAAATAAACTGTATCACCTACATATTTGTAGTTTCTTTGTCCGATTTCTATACAATTTTATGTAATTCATGGTTTATGATAAAGGGCTTGCATAGTTACAATTTTTTCCTACTACACTTTGTTTAGTTCAAGGTTGGATTTAATCCTCACTCAATAACTGTTTGGCACAATAAAATGACACAGAATTAAAGAATGTTAACACTAGAGGGAATTTAAGAGATTATCTTTTCATTTGTCAACAATGCATAGGTACAGATGTTGAGACCTAAAGAAGCAGTGCTTTGTCAAGAATTTATAGGAACACGTAGAGGTGGCCTACATAGAAAGTGTTTGACAATACAGAAATGTCTGTTTATGAGACATGTTTAAAATTCGTATGTATTTTTAAAATGATACATATGCTGTGCACTAAACTTAGTTCATAGGTAAAGAGCATTCTTTCTAATCTTGATTGGAGCAATTTCCTGCAATCTTTGATTGGCACTATTTGTGACTTTTGGTGCCATGAGCTTTTCTGTGCCTGGCTGACTGTTATAGTTTCCTCAGTAGTCAGTCTCACTAATCAAAGAAAAATGAGTCTAAAAGGCATGTGTGATCGTAGCTCCAGGCAAAGCTACAAAGTTCAACCATCAGTTGCAGGGGTCAGTATATAGGAATGAGTAGAGTTTTGAAGTCAACTTCTGGATTACAGTTATTGCTGGTGAACATGACAGTTTAGAACTAAATGACTCAACACAAAACAAGGACCAGCAATTAAAATATTTCAGTAAACAGCTCTCATCATCATTCTTGTGGTCTTTTTCCTAATGGACTTCAGAAACACTGCTTCTAATATATGCAAGTCATGATACTAAAAAAAAGTCTTCAGCCATATATTTGGAATTTAGTCTTTGTGCATTGTATGCTTTCTGCAATCTCTAAACTGAATGATTTGATCTTTAATTTTAAAAAAGCCATTATTGACCTATATGATTTATTAGAGATGTCAATTGATTACTTTATGTTGATGGAGGATTCCTATTTTCTTAGTAATACACCATGGGTCACAGTAAATAAAAACATTATCAGGATCGCTTACTCAAGAAATTGATTTTCCATAGGATCCTATTTAAAGTCTTATTCTGGGAATAAGCCAGCAGTGTTTTATAAAGCAAACACTGTCATGCTTAAGAAATTAATCTTACAGAGAAAGAGAAAGACACAAAAGAAACATTATTTGATGCAAAGCTGAGTTTTACTATTGTGTTTCAGGTCAGTGGTTTTATACAGTACATGAGCAAATTCATCACCCCTTGTTGTCCAGTTCAAACATGGAGAGACATGGCATTGATATATACAAAGGAAAAGGACTTGAAAATGTTCTGTAATGCTAGTTTGTTCAAAGCTTATGGAGAAATCACTCTAAATGTTTTATTTGTATGTGAGATTTATCAATATGACCAAATTTTCTAAAAACAGAAAAGTTTTCCTAAATTCTTTTGATCTTTTCCAATTGTCACTTTAAAAGAGCATACAATTCTATGATCTGCTTGTTCCCCTGTCTCTTTAATCTTTCAATTTCTACTTATAAGAAAATCCTTTATAAGAACACAAGGCTATAGGATAGCAAGGAGGAAAGAAAATTGATTTTTTTGAGATTACAGATATTAAATACTGGTATTCTGAAGCCAAAGATAACTAACTGATAAACACCAGTAGGAAATGAATATACATTACCAAAAAGAGAATGTTTATTAGGATACAAATTGAAAGAATATTTCTCTAAGGAAATCAAAGAAACTTTCTTTAGGCAGGCTTGGAAGTAAAAATCTTCAAAAATATCTGTTTTTAAAGAATCTAATTTTCTCTGCTTATAAAGACAGAACAAATGCATTTACTATTCTGAAATGTGAAGAAGCCATATAGGTAAAACTACTTACAACTCTTCAAGCACTATGCAAATTTTAAGATTATAATGACTATAATTATAATAATATAATAAAATATTAATGATTAACTTCCATAATTGAATAGCATTTAAAAATTCTAATTATTTTCACCTTTATTATCTCAAAATTTCACCCAAAGTAATTCTGTATTGTAGGAAGTAGAGTAATACTTATTTTAAATTAATAAAGGAGGAGATTTTGAGGCCAGTTTGAGATTATTCCTACCCCAGACCAACAATCATTGCTATTGTGGAACATGACCAAACATTTAGTTCTCATCACAAAGCACCAATTCAGCTTACAAAAAGTACTATCATGCATTTGCAATTTGACAAGTGGCCAGACATCTCTGCATTACCTTTCCAAAAAGAAAAACAAGGGAAAAGAAACACATTTTTTTGAATAGTAGAGTACAATATATTTGTTCTGAGTATTTCTATTATTTAGTAAGTGTGGTAGTCATTAAGACTGTTCTCAATAATCCAGCTGTCTCTTTCTAATGACAAGGCTGTATTAAACTGCCTAACTTGTAATTATATATGGCCATGTGACTTTTTTCTTAAGACATATAAGCAGAAATGGCAAGTTTAACATTCAGGATGAAGCATTAAGCAACAGTGCATGCTTCTTTTCTTTTTTCTTCTCTTAATTTCTTCCCCTTGGCATGGTGACTGGCAATGTTAGAGACGGTGGCTGTTCTTTCAATACAGACTGACAGAGTGATATGATAAGCAAAGCACCTTTCTACCCTACATACATGTGGAACATGCAGTAAAATTAACTTTTTGTTGTTGTTTGTTTGCTATATGAGTTTATAATGAGTTTATATAGATTTGTATAAACACCAAAACAGTCAGTATGCAGTACACTTCCATCACCTCCAAAATTTTCCTCTTGCTATTCATTTTGTAGTCAAACACTCTCCCCCACCCTAATCCCTGGAAACCATCAATATTTTCTCAGGTCCTATAGTTTTATCTTTTCTAGGAAGTCATATAAAATGGAACCATATAGTGCATAACATTTTGAGACTGGCTTATTCATTCAGCATAATGTCTTTCAGAGTCACCCCTGTGTTACATGTAATTGACAGCTCATTTCTTTTCATCGTGGAGTAAAGATTCCATTGTATGAATGTACCAGTTTCTTTAACATTCACTCAACGAAGGACATTTTGATGGTCGCCAGGTTTTTGGTAGTTATGAATGAAAAAGGTATAAATTTTGTTTATAGGCTTTGATTTGAAAATGAATTCTCATTTCACTCCTCTAAGTAAAAGTGGGCTTTCTGAGTCATATGGTAAATGCATATGTAATTTTATAAGAAATTCTCAAACTTTTCTAGAGCAGTCGTATAATTCTGTGCAAAGTATATGGGTCACAGTGGCTCTGTATCTACAACACTTGATACTGTCAGATTTTATGAATTTAGCTATTCTAATAGATGTATACTGGTATCTCATTATAGTTTTAATTTGTATTTCTCTAATGATTAATGAGATTGAACATCTTTCCATGTACTTATTTTCCACCTGCACACCTCTTTTGGTCAAGTGTCTCCTCATGCCCTCTGCTCATTTTTAAATTGAGTTGTGTACTTACTTATCACTGAGTTTTGAAAAATTTTTATATATTCTGGGTATAAGTTCTTTATTAGATATATGGCTGCAAGTATTTCCTCCCTGCCTGTTCCTTATCTTTTCATTCTCTTTATAGTGTTTTTCATTGAGCAAAGGTTTTTAATTCTGAAATCTAATTTATCAATATTTTTCTTTTAAAGATTTATCTTTTGTTGCCACATTAAGAATTCTTTGCCTAACCCAAGGTTATAAAACTTTATCCTATGTTTTCCTCTAAAATTTCATTGTTTTATGTTTTAAATTTGTCTTTTGTTATTATTTTTTAATGAAGTATAATTTACCAAAAACCTATGTTAGTTCCAGGTGCACAACAAAATAATTCAATATTTCTATATATTACAAAATTGATCACCATCATAAGTCTAGTTACCATCTGTCATACAAAGCTACTGCAATATTGATGACTCTAAACACCCCATTCTGTACATTTTATCCCTATGACTCATTTATTTTGTAACTTGAAGTTTGTACTGCTTAAACTCCCTCACCAATTTCGTTCATCCCCTCACATCCCTTCCCTCTAGCAACCAACTGTTTTTTCTCTACATCTATGAGTCTGTTTCTGATTTGTTTTTTCAAGAGTTATTTTTAAATTAATTTTGCGTATAAGTAAGTCATATCATATTTGTGTTTCTGTCTGACTTATTTCACTTCTTATAATATACTCCAGGTTCATACTTGTTGTCAAGAATGGCAAGGTTCAATTCTTTTTTATGGTTGAGTAACTATATATTCATATATAATATCACATCTTCTTTATTCATTCATCTATTGATGGGCACTTAGGTTGCTTCCATGTCTTGGCTATTGTAAATAATGCTGCAATGAACATGGGGTACATTTATCTTTTCAAATTAGCGCTCCTGTTTTCTTCAGAAAAATAGCCAAGGAGTGAAATTTCTGGAGAGTATGACAGTTATATTTCTATTTTAATTTTGAGGACATTCCATACTGTTTTCCGTAGTGAGTGGACCAATTTTCATTCTCACTAATGCTGTATAACGGTTCTCTTTTCTCTACATTTACAACAACATTTACTATTTGTCTTTTTGATGACAGACATTATGACAGGTATGAGGTGGTATCTCATGGTTTTGATTTGCATTTTCCTGATGATTAGTGACAGTGAGCATCCTTTCATGTGTCTGTTGGCCATCTGTTATGTCTTATTTGGAAAAAAGTCTGTTCAGGTCCTCTGCCCATTTTTTAATCAGGTTGTTTGTTTTTCTTTATGTTCAGTTACACATGTTCCTTGTATACTTTGGATAGTAACTCCTTATCGGATATGTAGTTTGCAAATATCTTCTCCCATTCACTAGGCTACCTTTTTATTCTGTTGATGGTTTCCTTTCCTGTGCAAAAGCTTTTTCGTTTGATGTAGTCTCATTGTTTATTTTTGTTTTTGTCCGTTGCATGAGGAAACATCCAAAAATATTGCTAAGACCAATGTCAAATAATGTAGTATCTATGTTTTCTTCTAGCAGTGTTATGGTTTCACGTCTTACATTAAAGTCTTTAATCCACTTTGAGGTTAGTTTTGTATATGGTGTGAGAAAGTCATATAGTTTCATTATTTTGCATGTGGCTGTCCAGTTTTTCCAAAACCACTTAGTGAAGAGGCTATATTTTCCCTACTGTATATTCCTGCTACCTGTGTCTAGATTAATTAAACATATACACATGGGTTTTATACTGGGATCTATACTCTTCCACTGACCTATGTGTCCATTTTTTTGCCAGTACCATACTGTTTCAATTACTGTAGCTTTTTAGTATAGTATTTTTAACTTCAGCAGATTTCATTTTTATTTATTTTTTTGATTTTTTGGAGCATAGTTGATTTAATGTTGTGTTATTAGTTTCAGGTGTACAGCAAAGTAAATCAGTTGTACATATACATATATTCCTCTTTTTTAGATTCTTTACCCATATAGGCAATTACAGAGTATTGAGGAGAGTTCCCTGAGCTATACAGTAGTTCCTTATTACTTATCTATTTTATAATATATAGTAATATGTATATGTCAATCACAAGCATCCAATTTATACCTCCCCCCTTTACCCCGTGGTAACCATAAATTTGTTCTCTACATCTGTAACTATTTATGTTTTGTAGATAAGTTCATTTGTTCCCCTTTTTTAGATTCTACATAAAAGTGATATCATATGGTATTTGTTTTTCTCTGACAAACTTCACTCAGTATGACAATCTCTAGGCCCATCCATGTTCCTGCAAATGGCATTATTTTTTCTTATGGCAGAGTAGTATTCCACTGTATATAAATGTACCACATCTTCTTTAACCATTCCTTTGTTGATGGACAGTTAGGTTGCTTCCATGTCCTGGCTATTGTAAATAGTGCTGAAATGAACATTGGGGTGCATGTATCTTTTCAAATTATGCTTTTCTCTGGAAATATGCTCAGGAGTAGAATTGCTAGATCATATGGTAGCTCTATTTTTAGTTTTCTATGGAACCTCCATAATGTTCTCCATAGTGGCTGTACCAATTTACATTATCACCAACAGTGTAGGAGGATTCCCTTTTCTCCACACCCTCTCCAGCATTTATTGTTCGTAGATTTTTTTGATGATGGCCATTCTGACTGGTGTGAAGTGATACCTCATTGTTGTTTTGATTTGCATTTCTCTAATAATTAGTGATGTGGAGCATCTTTTCATGTGTTTTTTAGCCATCTATATGTCTTCTTTGCAGAAATGTCTACTTAGATATCCACCCATTTTTTTCTTGGGTTGTTTATTTTTTTTTAATATTGAGCTGCATGAGCTGTTTGTATATTTTGGAGATTAATCCCTTGTCAGTTGCTTCATTTGCCAATATTTTCTCCTATTCTGAGGGTTGCCTTTTCGTTTTGCTATGGTTTCCTTTGCTGTGCAAAAGCTTTTAAGTTTCATTAGGCCCCATTTGGTTATTTCTGTTTTTATTTTCATTACTCTAAGAGGAGGATTGAAAAAGATATTGCTGTGATTTACGTCATGGAGCGTTCTGCCTATGTTTTCCTCTAAGAGTTTTATAGTATTCAGCCTTACATTTAGGTCTTTAATCCATTTTGAGTTTATTTTTGTGTATGGTGTTAGGGAGTGTTCTAATTTCATTCGTTTGCATGTAGCTGCTCAGTTTCTCCAGAACCACTTATTGAAGAGACTGACTTTTCTCCACTGTATAGTCTTGTCTCCTTTGTCATACATTAGGTGACCATAGGTGCCCAGGTTTATCTCTGGGCTTTCTATCCTGTTCCACTGATTGATATTTCTGTTTTTGTGCCACTACCATACTGTTTTGATCACTGTAGCTTTATAGTAAAGTCCAAGGTCAGGGAGCCTGATTTTTCCAGTTCAGTTTTTCTTTCTCAAGATTGTGTTGGCTATTTGTGGTCTTTTGTATTTCCATACAAATTATAAATTATTTTGTTCTCATTCTGAGAAAAATGTCACTGGTAATTTGACAGGGATTGCATTTAATCTGTAGATTGCTTTGGGTAGTATAGTCATTTTCACAATACTGATTCTTCCAACCCAAGAACATGGTATATATCTCCATCTGTTTGTGTCACCTTTTATTTCTTTCATCAGTATCTTATAGTTTTCTGAGTTCAGGTCTCTTGCCTCCTTAGGTTAGATTATTCCTAGGGTTTTTTTTTTTTTTTGATGCAATGGTAAAAGGGATTGTTTCCTTGATTTCTCTTTCTGATCTTTCATTGTCAGTGTATAAGAATACAAGAGATTTCTGTGCATTAATTTTGTATCCTGCAATCTTACCAAATTCATTGATGAGCTCTAGTAGTTTTCCGGTGGCATCTTAAGGATTTTCTATGTATAGGATCATGTCATCTGCAAACAGTGACAGTTTTGCTTCTTCTTTTCCAATTTATATTCCTTTTGTTTTCTTCTCTGATTGCCATGTCTAGGACTTCCAAATTATGTTGAATAATAGTAGCAATACTGGACATCCTTGTCTTCTTCCTGATGTTAGAGGAAATGCTTTCAGTTTTTCACCACTGAGAAAGATGTTTGCTGTGGGTCTGTCACATATGGCCATTATTATGTTCAGGTAGGTTCCCTCTGTGCTCAGTTTCTGGAGAGTTTTTATCATAAATTGGTGTTGAATTTTGTCAAAAGCTTTTTCTGCATCTATTGAGGTGACAATATGGTTTTTATTCTTCAAATTGTTGATGTGGTGTATCACATTGATTTGCGGATATCGAAAAATCCTTGCATCCATGGAATAAATCCCACTTGATCATGGTGTATGATCCTTTTAATGTGTTGCTGGATTCTGTTTGCTAGTATTTTGTTGAGGATTTCTGCATGTAGGTTCATCAGTGATAGTGGCCTGTAATTTCCTTTTTTTTTGGTAATACTTTGTCTGGTTTTGGTGTCAGTGTGTTGGTGGTCTTGCAGAATGAGCTTGGGAGTGTTCCTTCCTCTGCAATTTTTTGAAAGAGTTTCAGAAGGGTAGGTGTTAACTCTTCTCTAAATGATCGAATTCACCTGTGAAACCACCTGGTGATGGACTTTTGTTGGAAGATTTTTTAATCAGTTTCAGAATTGAACCAGTTTCAATTTCAGTACTTGTTATTGGTCTGTATGTATTTTCTATTTCTTCCTGGTTCAGTCTTGGAAGGTTGTACCTTTCTAAGAATTTGTCCATTTCTTCCACATTGTCCATTTTATTGGTGTACAGTTGCTTGTAGTAGTCTGTGATCCTTTGTACTTCTGTGGTGTCCACTGTAACTTTTCATTTCCAATTTTATTGATTTGAGTCCTCTCCCTTTTGTTCTTGATGAGTCTGCCTAAAGGTTTAATAATTGTGTTTATCTTTTCAAAGAATCAGCTTTTAGTTTCACTGATCTTTGCTATGGTTTCCTTTGTCTCTGTTTCACTTATTTCTTCTCTGATCTTTATGATTTCTTTCCTTCTACTAACTTTAGGTTTTGTTTGTTCTTTTTTCTCTAGTTGCTTTAGGTGTAAGGTTAGGCTGTTTATTAGAATTTTTTCTTGTTTCTTGAGGTAAGATTGTATTGCTATAAACTTTCCTCTTACAACTGCTTTTGTTGCATCCCATAGGTTTTGGATCATTGTGTTTTCACTGTCATTTATCTCTAGGTAATTTTTTATTTCCTCAGTGATCCATTGGTTATTTAGTAAATATTGTTTAGCCTCCATGTGTTTGTGCTTTTTACATTTTTTCCCTGTAACTGATATCTAATCTCACAGTGTTCTGGTTGGAAAAGGTGCTCGATGTGATTTCAATTTTCTTATATTTACCTAGGCTTGATACCTCGGACCTGTGATCCAAAGTGCGAGGTATCCTGGAGAATGTTCCATGTACACTTGAGAAGAAAGTGTATTCTGCTGCTTTCGGATGGAATGTCCTATAAATATCAATTAAGTCTATCTGGTCTAATGTGTCATTTAAGGCTTGTGTTTCCTTATTAATTTTCTGTCTGGATGATCTGTCCATTGGTGTCAGTGGGGTGTTAAAGTCCCCCACTAGTATTGTGTTACTGTCGATTTCCCCTTTTATGGCTATTAACATTTGCCTTATATATTGAGGTGCTCCTATGTTGGGTGCATATATATTTACAATTGTTATATCTTCTTGGATTGATCCCTTGTTCATTATGTAGTATCCTAGCTTGTCTCTTCTAGACCCTTTATTTTAACGTCTATTTTGTCTGATATGAGTATTGTTACTCCAGCTTTCTTTTGATTTCCATTTGCATGGAATATCTTTTTCCATCCCCTCACTTTCAGTCCGTATATGTCCCTAGGTCTGATGTATTTCTCTTGGAGACAGCATATATCTGGGTCTTGCTTTTGTATCTATTTAGCCAGTCTATGTCTTTTGGTTGGAGCATTTAGTCCATGTACATTTAACGTAATTATTGATATGTATATTCCTATTACCATTTTCTTAATTGTTTTGGGTTTGTTATCCTAGGTCTCTTCCTTCTCTTGTGTTTCCTGCTTAGAGACGTTCCTTTAGCATTTGTTGTAAAGCTGGTTTGGTGGTGCTGAATTCTCTTAACTTTTGCTTGTCTGTAAAGGTTTTAATTTCTCTGTTGAATCTGAATGAGATCCTTGCTGGGTAGACTAATCTTGGTTATAGGTTTTTCCCTTTCATTACTTTAAATATATCCTGCGACTCCCTTCTTGTTTGCAGAGTTTCTGCTGAAAGATCAGCTGTTAACCATATGAGGATTCCCTTGTATGTTATTTGTTGCTTTTCCCTTGCTTTTAATATTTTTTCTTTTTTTTCTTTTTTTTTTTTTTTTGCGGTACGCGGGCCTCTCACTGTTGTGGCCTCTCCCATTGCAGAGCACAGGCTCCGGACACGCAGGCTCCGGACGCACAGGCTCAGCGGCCATGGCTCACGGGCCCAGCCGCTCCGCGGCATGTGGGATCCTCCTGGACTGGGGCACGAACCCATGTCCCCTGCATCGGCAGGCGGACTCTCAACCACTGCGCCACCAGGGAAGCCCTGTATTTAATTTTTAATAGTTTGATTAATATGTGTCTTGTTGTGCTCCTCTTTGTGTTTATCCTATATGGGACTCTCTGTGCTCCCTGGACTTGGGTGATTGTTTCCTTTCCCATGTTAGGGAAGTTTTTGACTATAATGTCTTCAAATATTTCTCAGGCCCTTTCTCTTTTTCTTCTTCTTTTTGGACCCTTATAATTCGAATGCTGGTGTGTTTAATGCTGTCTCATTGGTCTCTTAGACTGTCCTCAATTCTTTTCATTCTTTTTTCTTTATTTTGTTCTGCAGCAGTCATTTCTACCATTCTGTCTTCCAGCTCACTTTTCTTTTGCCTCAGTTATTTTGCTATTGATTCCATCTATTGTACTTTTCATTTCAATTATTGTATTGTTCACCTCTGTTTGTCCTTTAGTTCTTCTAGTTCTATATTAAACATTTGTTGTACATTTCAATCCATGCCTCCATTCTTTTCCTGAGATCTTGGATCATCTTTACTATCTTTACTCTGAATTCTTTTTCAGGTAGATTTCCTACCTCCTCTTCATTTACTTGTTCTTGTAGATTTTTATCTTGCTCTTTCATTTGCAACATATTTCTCTGTTGTCTCATTTTGTCTGATTTGCTGTGTTTGTGGTCTCCTTTCTGCAGGCTGCAGTATTGTAGTTTCTCTTGCTTCTGGTGTCTGACCCCTGGTGGGTGAGGTTGGTCTAGAGGCCTGTGCCATTATCGCTTTGATAGGGGGTTTGATTGGTGTTGTGGTGACCAGAGCCTGCCCTGGATATTGAGCAGGGCCTCTTTGCTCTGTGGTTGTCACTGCCCTGTCAGGGGTGGGGTCTGTTCCCTAGCTTTTAGAGGCCCCAGATCTGTTTTTCAGCTGTGTTTCTGATCTACTGTGTGAAGTAGGCAGGATTAGAGCACTCCCACTGGGAGAGAAGCCGCTGAGTATTCCTCCTCTGGAGCTGTTCACCTGTGAATGAGCTCTGCTGTGCCCCCTTTCGCCCACTGTGTAGGCTGAGAAAGTACAATGTTGTTGGCACTGCTCTTGATCTCACCTTAACTGTGGGTATGCTGGCAATTGGCCCTGGTGACTCTCACGTGTTGTTTTAACCATGCTACAGGTACAGATCCACTGAGGTCAGGTCCCAGGACTGCAGTAGTCGTGCACCTGGACCCGCTGTGGGAGCTATGGAGGCAGCTCAGACTCTGGCCTGGCCCAACCTCCACATGTATGTCCCCACAAAGCCCACAGCTGCTAAAGTCAGACCTGTCCCAACTGCAGCACACTTGTCCTTTTGGATGCTTCGCAGGCACTGAATTTAGGATGCTATCAGCGGAGGTGTAACTCTACAGTTTGTGCAGCTGCGAGGAGAGATTTCAGCTCTTCTTCCACAGTCACACAGCCCCTGGGGTCTCAGTTCTGGTTTGAGCCCCACCTCTGCATGTGTTCCTCCCACCAGAATCTCCTCCAGAGGTTGCTGGAGCACATGAGCCCATCAGGTAGGAAGGAGCCGAGGTGGTGATCGGGGCAAGCAGGCCGCCCAGGTGGGAGGGTTTAATTGATTTCCAGGTGTTTTAATCTCTTTGATGCAGTTGTAAATGGGATTGATTTTTAATTTCTGTTTCTGATAGTTCATTATTAGTGTATAGAAAAACCATAGATCTTGGTATATTGATTTTGGATCTTGCAACTTTATTAAATTCATTAGTTCTAAGAGATTTTCAGTGGATTCTTTAGGGTTTTCTATACAGTATTTCTGTATATTATTATGTCATCTACAAATAGTGAGAGTTTTACTTCTTGCTTTTCAATTTGCATACTACTCTTTTCCTTGTCTTATTTTTGTGCTAGGACTTCCAATACTATGCTGAATAAAAGTGGTGGGAATGAGTATTCTTGTGTTGTTCCTGATCTTAGAAGGAATGCTTTCAGGTTTTCAGCATTAAGCAAGGTGTTAGCTGTGGGCCTGTCATATATGTCCTTTAATATATTGCGGTATGTTTCCTCTATACCCACTTTACTGAGAGTTTATATCATAAAAAGATGTTGAATTCTATCAAAGCCTTCTGAATCTATTGAGATGATCATTGATTTTCATTCTTGGATTTGTTAATGTGGTGTATCTGTGGTTGTGTGATTGATTTGCAGATTTTGAACCATCCTTGCATCACTGGAATAAATCCCATTTGATCATGGTGTTTGATATTTTAATGTATTGTTGGATTCGGTTTGCTAATATTTTGTTGAGGACTTTTTGCATCTATGTTCATCAGTGATACTGGCCCACAATGTTCTTTTTTCGGGTTGTTACTGTCTGGTTTTGGTATCAGGGTGATGCTGGCATCATAGAATGGGTTCAGAAGTGTCCCTTCCTCTTTAATTTTTCAGAATATTTTGAGAAGGGTAGGTGTTAACTCTTCTTTAAAATGTTTGGTAGAATTCACCTGTGAAGCCATCTGGTCCTGGACTTTTATTTATCTTTTTAATTACTGATTCAATTTCATTACTGGTAGTTGGTCTGTTCATATTTTGTATTTCTTCCTGATTCAGTCTCGAGAGAGTGTATATTTCTAGGAATTTACTCATTCTTCTATGTTTTCCATTTTATAATTGTTCATAGTTATCTCTTATGGTCCTTTGTATTTCTGTGGTAACTTTTTATTTATTTTTTTTGCGGTACGTGGGCCTCTCACTTTTGTGGCCTCTCCCATTGTGGAGTACAGGCTCCCGACGCGCAGGCTCAGTGGCCATGGCTCACGGGCACAGCCACTCCGCAGCATGTGGGATCCTCCCGGACCGGGGCATGAACCTGTGACCCCTGCATCAGCAGGCGGACTCTGTGCCAGCAGGGAAACCCTGATCTTTTCTTGATGTTTTTAGTCTCTATTTATGCTCTGATACTTCTTATTTCTTTCCTTCACTAACTTTGGGTTTTGTTTATTTTCTTCTAGTTCCATAATTGTAAGGTTACATTGTTTATTTGAGATGTTTTTTTCCTGACATAGGCTTGTATTGCTATAAACTTCCCTCCTAGAATGGCTTTTGCTTCACCCTATAGATTTTGGATCATTGTGTTTCTATTTTCATTTGTGTCCAGGTATTTTTGACTTCCTCTTTTATTTCTTCAGTGTCCCACTGGTTGCTTAGTAGCATATTTTTTAGCCTCCACATGTTTATATCTTTTGCAGTGTTGTTCTTATAGTTGATTTCTAGTCTCATAATATTGTGGTCAGACAAAATGCTTGATATGATTTCAATCATTGTAAATTTATTGAGACTTGTTTTGTGGCATAGCATGTGATCTATCCTGGAGAATGTTCCATGTTCACTTGCAAAAAAATGTGTATTCTGCTTCTTTCGAATGGAGATTTTATATATATATATATATATATATATATATATACATATATATATATATATATATGTATAGTTGGTATGGTAAAATGTGTCATTTGAGGCCAGTGTTTTCTTATTTCCTATCTAGATGATCTTTCCATAGAGGTAAGTAGGGTGTTAAATCCCCCACTAATATCATGTGACTATTCCTCCCCTTTTGTTTATTAATATTTACATAGTGTAGCATTTCTATATGTATTTATGTAGTCCCATGTTGGAATATATCTTCTTTCTTGTTGGATTGATTCCTTTATCATTATGTAATGTCCTGTTTTTAATTAAACAGTCTTTTTTTTTTGTGAAAGTCTATTTTGTCTGTTGTAAGTATTGCTACCCAGCTTTCTATTTGTATCCATTTACATGCAATATCTTTTTACATCTGCTCACTTTCAGTCTGGATGTGTTTTTAGATTTGAGGTGTGTCTCTTGTAGGCAGCATGTATATGGGTCCTGTTTTTTTTAATCCATTCAGCCACTCTATGTCTTTTGATTGGAGCATTTAGTCATTTACATTTAAAGTGATTATTGATAGTCTTTACTTGTTGTCATTTTATTAAATTTTTTCAGGTTTTGTTGTAGATTTTGTTTGTTTCTTTCTTCTTCTTTTGCTCTCTTACCTTGTGATTTGATGACTATCTTTAATGGTTTGTTGGATTCCTTTCTCTTTTTTGTGTATATTTATTATAGACTTTTGGTCTGTGGTTACCATGAGGTTCATATATAACTATATATAATCATATATATGATTATTTTAAGTTTGAACACATTTTTTAAAACCTGCATTTTTACCCCCACATTTTCTTTTTCACGTTTTATACCTTTTGGTTTTATTTGTCCCTTAACTACTTATTGTTGTTATAATGATTTATTACTTTTGTCTTTTAACCTTCCTACTAGTTTTGTAAGTGGTTGATCTACTATGTTTACTGTATGTTTCCTTTTGCTAATGAGATTTTCCTTAATTTTCATATTTCCGGTTGTCATCTTTTTTTTTTTTTCCCACTTAGTAAAGTCCTAACATTTCTTGTAAAGCTGGTTTAATGGGGCTGAATTTTCAGTTTCTGCTTGTTTGTAAAACTCTTTACCTCTCCTTAAAATCTGAATGATGGCCTTGGTGGGTATAATATTCTTGGTTGTAGGTATTTTCTTTTCAATAGTTTAAATATATTGCACCAGTCCCTTCTGCCTGTAAAGTTTCTACTGAGAAGTCAGTGATAGTCTTATGGAAGTTCCATTGTATGTAACTAGCTGCTTTTCTTTTGCTGTTTTTAAGATTCTTTCTTTATTTTTAATTTTTGCCATTTAGTGAATATTGCTGCAATGAACGTAAGAGTGCAAAATACCTCTCTGAAATCCTGATTTCAATTCTTTACAATTTATACCCAGAAGTCGGTTGACAGATCATATAGTAATTTTATTTTTAATTTTCTGAAGAACCTCCATACTATTTTCCATAGAAGCTGCACCATTTTACATTTCCTGGCATAAAGACAGATATATAGAGAAATGGAATAGAATAAAAAAACTCAGAAATCAACCCACACATATATCTGCTATTTGACAAAGGAGCCAAGAATACATAATGGGGAAATAATATACTGTTCAACAAATGGTGGTGGGAAAACTTGATATCCACATGCAAAAGAATGAAACTGGATCCTCACCTTACACCATACACAAAAATTAACTCAAAATTTAAAACATCAAAGTTTTTAATGTTTAAAAACTTAAACATTAAAACTGAAACTACAAAGCTCTTGGATGAAAACATAGGGGAAAATTTTCTTGATACTGGTCTTGGAAAGATTTTTTATATATGACACAAAAAGAACAGGTAACAAAAGCAAAACTAGACAAGTAGGACTACATCAAACTAAAAATCTTCTGCATAGCAAAGGAAACAGTCAACAGAGCAAAAGGACAACCTAGGAAATGGAGAATATATTCATAAATCCTATATCTGATAAGAAGTTAACATACAGATTATATAAGAAACTCCTACAACTTAATAGCAAAAAAAAAGTAAACCAATTAAAAAATGGGTAAAGGACTTGAACAGACATTTCTCCAAAGAAGACATACCAATGGCCAACAGGTATATGAAAAAGTGCTTAACATCACTAATCATCAGAAAAATGCAATTCAAAATCACTTAGTCTTGATTTATTATTCTTTTCATATATTGCTGGATTTGGTTTGCAAATATTTTGTTGAAGATATTTTAAGCTATGTTCAAAAAGTATACTGGACTTTTCTTATACTGTCTGCTTCAGATTTAGTATAATATTCCCTCCTCTACTATTATCTGAAAGAGATTATATAGAATTGGTGCTACTTCTTCTTTTAATGTTTGGTAGAATTTACCAGTCAATATATCTGGGCCTTATGTTTTGGAAGATTTTAAAATATGGATCCACTTTTTAAAATGTTTATAGGAATATTTAGGTTATCTATTATTACTTGATTGAGTTTTGTGATGTAAGAATATCTTGCTCTCAAGAAAATTACATTTTACTGGATGAATAGCTAGAAAACATAGGCTCTTACACAACACTGTGACATAGGCTAAGAGAAGCATTGTCTAGTGAGTAGTATCATCATGATCCTAGATATGCTCCATAATATAGCCAGACTCGAGAGATTATTCATTTAGGATATTGAATAGATTCCATTCTACAGGAGGAAGGATACAGAAGAAACTGGAAAAATTGAGTCTTAAACATCTCATCTGTGGTTCAGAAAATACCTTTGGTCTTTGATTATTACAAGAACTCATTGTTCAGTGAGGTGTTGGTATAAAAATCACACTCAGAAACTGAATCAATACAGGGGGTTAGAATGGCAACTGGGAACATATTTCATGTCTACAAATTGCTACAGGCACATTGGAAAAGGAACCATGCTAGATAATAGATCCATATCTCACAAGCTTGACTTGTTAAGTTACTTATGTACTTCCTCTTCTGCTCAAAGTGTTTTTTTCTTTCTTTAACAACCAATGTGAGGCTGAGCTTATTGGTAAAAGCCTTCAGGATTAGAGCTTCACAGGGTGAGGGAAGAAGTTATGGAATCAGGGATGGACAAAACACTGTTTCATAATTTATTTTAAAAACTAATAAAACATTCTATCAAGGAAGTCAGTTAACTAGGGCATTTTTTTAAAGTTTAAGAACATCAATTGATTATTAAGTAAAAGTCAATTAAAATCACTATTATAATTAATAACACTATTAAGTTAAATAAACTAAAATATCATATCAGCCCAACAATTTTGCCAAGATACCCTTCTGAGACAGGGGGAAAGCCTTGGTAATGAAAAAATACAGGGCTTATGAGGAATATTTCTATTGAGAACACTTAACAAAAAATGCTGGTCTATGATATTAGTATAAAATCTAGCAACTTAGAGAAGTCCTAGGCAGAGAACAAAGTATTAATCCAAAGAGATGACAAAGGTTAAACACTGCAAACGAACCTCGGGAATACAACTGAAAAACAAGTAGCTGAAGTGGGTTTGGAGAGGTTGATAAATGTTTATCCTGGAGTGATATGTCTGGGTTGGAAGGCAGAAGTAATGTGGTTCAATATAGAGCTATTAAAGGCATCATGATATTTGGATAATTTTGGTCAACTGTAATATTATGAAACAATAACAGCAATAGGACATCTGGAAGCCCTTAAATCTTTGATAAATGGAGGTCAAAGATTCTCTCCTTGGCCAAACTTTAGACAGGCTTCTCTGTGATGTCTTTTTGACTAGACCTCATCCGTGGGCCTTATCTTCAGCTGCATAGGCGTTTTGACAAGAATCCTACTAAGTCAGTTTAGCAAGAATCTCCATACTCTTGATGTCTCCTCCTAGTAATATTCCAGCCACTGGCCCTTCCTCATTCTGCTCACTGACTATAAATCACCTGCTGTCTTTGCTGTGTTTGCAGTTGAGCCCCATCTCTCTCCCTTACTGTGAAAGTCTTGACACCTAATACAATAGTCCTGAATAAAGTCTTCTTCATGATTTTAAAAGTGTCAGAATGATTTTTTCTTCAACAGTTGTGGCTCCTGTCTAATAAAATCATAAAACTCTACAGAAAATTTTATGACTTTTGCATTGAGTGTACTCCAAAAATGGTCTAATGAAGAAAAAATATCATGTAACTCTTTTCTAATCTCCAGCATTTTGCAAAATGCTAGGGTAAGACCTCCATAGAAGGATAATTAGATTTGATAGAATTATACATTTCAACCTGAGTTATGAAAACAAGCATAGTATGTACAAACTTGCAGTTACTCACGTAAACTGTTCTAATATCCTTAATGATCATTTACAAGCGTAACAGTCCACTGTCTACACAATATATGTAGGAAAAAAAACCCTCTTTTACTGATCATAAAGTCTTAAGCTTGGCTTTAATATTTTATCATGATTCTTTCTCCTAGAATAAGCACTTCTCACTTTTTCTTTGTTGTTGGGCTCTGCATGCAGAATATTCATTACAGGCACTATGTACTGTTGAACCAAATAGTCATGGTCCCTGCACTCTTGAAGCAATTTAAAAGAGGATTTAAACTTAATTTCTATAACACTGAGAAAGAGCTACTGGTATGGTAGAAATAAAATCATGGTATTCTGGAATCCAGATTAAGCAAGTATATTAAACAGGAAGGAGTGGTCAATAGTTTTAAATACTGCTGAGTAGTCATTGATGAGATCAGTTTTGGTAGCATGGTAGGTAAGAAAGCCTAATTGGATAGGCTTATGAGAAATGAAAGAGAAAAACTGGAAAAGTGAAAACACACAATTTGAGGAAGTTTGCTTGGGAGATGACCACAGAAATGGGGCAGTAGTTGGTGGGCAAAAATGGAAAATGGAGTCAGGAGAAAATTTATTCATCTGTGGTGTGTTCATTTTAGGAGGGGAAAAACACCAGCATGTTTTAAAATGATGAAATGAATAAAGTGTGAAAGATAATAAAGTGTAGGATAAATCAGGGAGAATTTCTGGAGCAATGATCTTGAGTAGATAAGACAATACAGGGTATACTGCATAAATGAAGGGGCTTATAACATATAAGTGCATGTATATGTCATCTAACTTAATTGGAGGAAAAGCAGAGGAACTAGATGAACATTTTGAGAAATGCATGAATAGGTGGGAATCTGAGGATGTTCTCAGCCAGTGACCAAGAACTAAATTAGAAAATGCATTTGGAGGGGTTCTCTGGTGGCACAGTGGTTGAGAGTCTGCCTGCCGATGCAGGGGACCCGGGTTCGTGCCCCGGTCCGGGAAGGTCCCACATGCCACGGAGTGGCTGGGCCTGTGAGCCATGGCTGCTGAGCCTGCGCATCTGGATCCTGTGCTCCGCAATGGGAGAGGCCACAAGAGTGAGAGGCCCGTGTACCGCAAAAAAAAAAAAAAAAAAAAAAAAGACAAAAAAACCCAAACAAACAAGAAAATGCATTTGGAGATTGTGAGATTAGGTATAAAAGCTATATTAGAGGACAAAGGCACTCCAAGGGCTAAAATAGTCTTGCTTTCTCTCCTCCCACCACTCCCAAATTCTCCAAGTAAGACAATGTAAAACAACAGCAAATAGGAAGTTTGAGTTAGTCTCTCTACCATTCCCTCTCTTAACTGCCCCTAGTCACAATGAAGAACTAATAAAGACGTAGAGAATGACTTGAGGACACGGGGAGGGGGAAGGGTAAGCTGGGACGAAGTGAGAGAATGGCATGGATATATATACACTACCAAATGTAAAATAGATAGCTAGTGGGAAGCAGCTGCATAGCACAGGGAGATCAGCTCAGTGCTTTGTGACCACCAGAGGGGTGGGATAGGGAAGGTGGGAGGGAGATGCAAGAAGGGGATATGGGGATATATGTATACGTATAGCTGATTCACTTTGTTATACAGCAACAACTAACACAACAATGTAAAGCAATTATATTCCAATAAAGATGTTAAAAAAAAAAGCAAATTTGCCACATTTAGGATTTTTGCTAGATTAATACCATCTGAATATAGAGAGGTAGGTTACTCCTCCTCAGGGGAGTGGAAAAAAGAAGGTGTGGCAAAGAGGCCAGGGTGACAATCCCTACCAATGGAAAAGAGAGAAGTGCAGAAGAAGAACTGTGAGGAAAGGCCAGACAAGCAGATCTATGGTAAATGGCTAGTGAAATCTCCTGCCCCCAAAGACCAAATTTGGTTTCAGAAGAGTTATCTAAGTCATTTATGTTTACTTGTCATATTTTAGATACAAACCTATCTTATTTACTGACACTACTCCTAGATTATGAAGTCATATCATCAGCTAAAAGAAGTAGATATCTTTTAAAATGTGAAAGATGAGCATCTGTGAAACTTTAGTGTCTTCATTTTTTGAGTTTTTTCTGACTCAACTTTGACTTTCCAGTGAAATAACCAGGGACACAGTGTTAGAAGTAGTGTATGACTTGATTTTAGCAACTTGAGTCCTGGTGCTACTGTGTGACTGTGGTCTAAATAATTTCTAAATGCTCTATGGGTTCTAAATTAGTACAACACAATGGTGATTTTTTCATAATTTGAGTCTTGATACACATTTTCTCCACAATATTTATTTAGTTTCCTACTATAAATTATTAACATGCATCTTTACATTCTCGGAAAGATTTCAAGTACCTTGATGAATAGACAATGTCTTCCTTAAAGTTTTTTCACAGTTCTTGTGCCTAGTACATTTAATAATTTCTAGTAGAACCAAAACAAAAGCATTTTAAAATACAAGGATGGTGGTTTAGGACAAGAATTCTAGTTGATATTGTGTTTTGAATATAGACAGTCTCCCCCTTCTTTCTGAGAAAATATTTGTAGTATAAGTAGTGTCATCCAAAATACATTACAGTCATTTTCTGGGATATTGTGACAACCAAACATATGAATTTACAAAGCCCACATAAATGGAGTCCTCTTGATGGGGTAGTGCACAATTTGCACATCCAAACATGGAAATCATGTTTCTGACATGCTTTCCCTATGCCATAGAGAAGAGGGAATACTGGTATACATGACATACATCCTGCACTTCCAAAAGGAGTATAGAGGGAAAAAACAGTGTCTTTTCTAATACATATGAAATAGTCAGTGCAGTTTTTTTATGTTTTTTTCAACATTCGTTACCCTATTTTTAGTCATTTCATATTAAAAAATTAAAATATCCTCTACTGTAATCACGTAAAAAAATTCTAAAGATGCCTCAAATAGTTTTTAAAGGCTGCTATTGTGGTTACTTGATTCATATCATAAATAGCTATGCATCTCTAAGTACAAAAAAAAAATGCTTGGGACTTAAATGAAGCACATACTTTAAAAAGATCTTTCCAGTCGCTGTGCCTAAACAGAGTAGTGAGTGAGCCCCAACTGAAATACCCAGCAATAATCACTGCATATACACCAGTCCCTAGTGAGCTGTATATTAATGTTTGGCAATTGATGGCAGAATTCATAATTTCATGGCAGCTCTGGGGGAATAAAAGGTTTATTAAGAAAGTAAAATATTTCTGAATATTGGATTGTTTTTAAAATTTTCCTGCTCTGCTTTTGGAAAGTAAGGAAGCATATATCGTAATACTAAAAGAAACTGAATCAACATTTGGCATCATTTTATTTAACTTCTATTTAACATAGCCCAAAGTCAATAATCTACCTATATATATATACTCAAAATTTATTATTTCTGGGAGAAGAACTATAATGCTAAGAGTGAGTCCCTTTCTTCAGGTCCTATTCTTCTATCTACATCCTAGTTTTACCTCTACTCTCTCCCTGCACAATTCCCCACTGACTTCATGATGGCAAAATTCCTGGAGGCTTTTTTCTTTTTTTCATGAAAAACAACCAAATAGAGAAAGCAAATTAATTTTATACTAAGGGATTTAAAAAATGTATTAATGTGAGCTTCAGTATATAGAAATGCCTTCTCTTTTACCAGAGTTGGAGGGAAATATTTTTTTCCCTCAGACAGACATCAGTTTGCCAGAATGTTAACTTTTATAGATAAAGTTGATTTACATTCATAACCACACTACTGAGATAGCAGATGATTTTGAAAATGAACACAAAAGAACTGATGGTACTGTATCTGAAAGCTTGTATCTTCATTATCCATTCTCCATGCAAAGTAGTCTTTTATGCCTACTCTAGCTCCTTCTCTGGTAGTCAGTCAGTCAGGTACATTTTCAGATCAAGATGAACATGCCTAGTTCTCCAAAGACTGAACCATCACTCCAATTATTTTCTATTGCCCCCATGGGAAGCAGAATAATGCCCTTCGCTCAAAGATGTTCACACCCTAACACTTGCAACCTATAAATATGTTACCTTACATGGCGAAAGGGACTTTGAAGAAGTAATTAAATTTACTGACCTTGAGATGGGGAGAATATCCTGAATTATTCATGTGGACCCAATTTAGTCACAGGAGTTAAAAATTTTCCAGGCTATGGTCAGAGAGAGATGTGAGATTAAAGAAAGATGAGAGAAATACAACACTGTTGACTTTCAAGATGGAGGAAGGGCCCATGAGCCAAGGAATGTGAAAAGAAAAGAAAATGGGAATAGGAACATACATATCGATAATTACCATAAATGTAAATGGATTAAATGCTCCCACCAAAAGACACAGATTGGCTGAATGGATACAAAAACAAGACCCATATATATGCTATCTACAAGAGACCCATTTCAGACCTAGAGACACATACAGACTTAAAGTAAGGGGATGGAAAAAGATACTCCATGCAAATGGAAACCAAAAGAAAGCTGGAGTAGCAATTCTCATATCAGACAAAATAGACTTTAAAATAAAGTCTATTAGAAGAGACAAAGAAGGACACTACATAATGATCAAGGGATCGATCCAAGAAGAAGGTATAACAATTATAAATATTTATGCACCCAACTTAGGAACACCTCAATACATAAGGCAAATACTAACAGCCATAAAAGGGGAAATCGACAGTAACACAATCATAGTAGGTGACTTTAACACCCCACTCTCACCAATGGACAGATCATCCAAAATGAAAAGAAATAAGGAAACACAAGCTTTAAATGATACATTAAACAAGATGGACTTAATTCATATTTATAGGACATTCCATCCAAAATCAACAGAATACACATTTTTCTCAAGTGCTCATGGAACATTCTCCAGGATAGATCATATCTTGGGTCACAAATCAAGCCTTGGGAAATTTAAGAAAATTGAAATTGTACCAAGTATCTTTTCCGACCACAACGCTATGAGACTAGATATCAATTACAGGAAAAGATCTGTAAAAAATACAAACACATGGAGGCTAAACAATACACTACTTAATAACGAAGTGATCACTGAAGAAATCAAAGAGGAAATCAAAAAATACCGAGAAACAAATGACAATGGAGACACGAGGACAAAACCTATGGGATGCAGCAAGCAGTTCTAAGAGGGAAGTTTACAGCAATACAATCCTACCTTAAGAAACAGGAAACATCTTGAATAAACAACCTAAACTTGCACCTAAAGCAATCAGAGAAAGAACAAAAAACCCCCAAAGTTAGCAGAAGGAAAAAAATCATAAAGATCAGATCAGAAATAAATGAAAAAGAAATGAAGGAAACAATAGCAAAGATCAATAAAACTAAAAGCTGGTTCTTTGAGAAGATAAACAAAATTGATAAACCATTAGCCAGACTCATCAAGAAAAAAAGGGAGAAGACTCAAATCAATAGAATTAGAAATGAAAAAGGAGAAGTAACAACTGACACTGCAGAAATACAAAAGATCATGAGAGATTACTACAAGCAACTCTATGCCAATAAAATGGACAACCTGGAAGAAATGGACAAATTCTTAGAAAAGAACAATCTTCCGAGACAGAACCAGGAAGAAATAGAATATATGAACAGACCCTCCTCATTTTGCCTAATTCTCTGTTTGTATCAAAGTATTAGGTAAATCAGTTATCTCAGTCTTGAAGGAGTGGCCTGTGGGGATCAGAAGCACAATTCTGCCTGGCTAACCAGAGCCAGGTACTCAAAGGATGTCCCCTATGTGGGCTGTGTGCATCTTCCTGCTGTGGTAGGGCTGCAGTTGTTGCCGAGTGTTGGTGGGCAGGGCTATTGTTTGGCTTACTGGGAGGTTTGACCAAGGTGTAGAGGTAGGCAGGGATCTCAGTGGGGTGCATTCATTGGTGCTAATAAGTTAAATGGAAAATTCCAAAATGGTGCCCACCAGCACTGGCATTAGCAAATAGCCTGAAATCATGAAAATGGCTCCTGCCAGTGTCTCAGTTCCCAGGGAGTGTCCCAACTGGTTTCTGCCTCTCTGGAAGATGCTTCAATATTAATAAGTGGGTCTTCTCCACCTATGGTCCATGAGCTTTTCAAAACGGTGTTTTCGCCCTGGTTTTGGGGTAGAGTGAATCTGCGAGTGAGCCCTTTAAGAGAGGATTTTCTGTTCCCTGCAGTTCTATAGTTTTACTGGGTATATTCCTTCTTGTTTTTCAAATCTAGGTGTTTGGGGAGCTTGTCTTTCCTGTTAAGAATCTAGGGGGTGGGGGTGCCTGATATAGAGATTGAATCCCTCATTCCTTAGGGAAAAGATCTATACCTGTGTGATCTCTCTTGACTCTAGATCACTGTGGCTGAGGTGTGGATTTTTCCTTGAAGAGACCATATCTCTGCCTCTCCTACCCACCTCAACAATGTCTTTTTACCCTCTGGTGTGGAGGCTGTTCTTCAAACTTTCAGGTCCCTTTTGAGGGAATTATTTCATATTTAGTTGTAGATCTGTTGTGTCCCTGGGAAGTGGTGAGTCCAGAATCTTCCTATACTACCATCTTTAACTTGATCAAAGTTATACAATGTTTTCTGCCTTAAAAATCAATACGTACAGTACCCTAAAATAATAATTACTGTTTCCCCACTGCTTCTCAGGAGGCTTAATGACTATCGTTGGTGATTTATGTGTTTTCAGTGAATGCCAAATAATTTGAATATTGTCTAAGCTAAACATAATTAAGAATTTTTTAGCTAGGGCTTGAAAAAAATTACACACACTAAAGGGAAATATGAATATGTGTGTCTGTGTATATATATACATATATAGATATATTTTTAAATTTTGGTGTGTCTATGTCAAACCTCCCCTCTATTGGTCTGGATAATAAAAAAAATTTGACTATAGCTAAAAATCAAAATACAAATAAATCAATAATAAACATATGTTAATGTGGCACTGCATTTGGAACTAAAGTTGACCAAAACCAAGTTAACACGTGTCTATCTAGCTACGTCACTATTTTACTGATAAGCCATTGAATCAGCATAAAACTTAAAGCAATCTTGAGCTAACAAACTTCAATGTTCCCTCCATTTTTTCCTGGCCTTTCTCAAGAACAGCAATTCCCACTAATTCCCATTAAGCAGTATTTATTCTAATCATGCCAGTCTCCTCCTGGTCACCTACATACCTACTGACACTCCTCCGCTGTTGAAGCTTTTGCTGGTTTTACTACATGACAAAAAACTGCAGGAAGCTGAAAAGCAGTGATGAAGTGTACTTTCTCTCCAACTTATTGAGCTTCTTGAGAAATGCTCAATCATAATGATATATATAGGTTCTTTTATTCATAAAATAGGGAAGGAATGGTTTTAATCTTTATAACATATGTATGCATGCACATATTTCCAAGTTAGATATAGTTACATGAAAATGTATGGACTTAACTATTTTTCTTCTATGAAAACAAGAATCATATTTTATTCATTTTGAGTTCTGTTGTTTAGAAGAGTGCTTTGCACAGTATGAAAAGCTATAATTCTGTCAGATAAATGTGAAATATATGTACCCACTTAGCAAAAGACTATTGTTTCAATAATCTTAGTCACATACAGAAGTTTTTTGAGATAAGAGCTAAATGTTCTGCGTCTCAATTTCTTTTACTTTATAAATGCATGCAACTATAATATTTTTACATACTTTTTTCCTAGTGAAAATCTTTGGACCTTTACATTTATCGTACTGCTACTACTGAGTGTCTGGTCTCTTCTTTAATGTGTTCCAGATGAAACTTTTCACTTATGAAGCCAAAAATTATTATGTACACTGACTAAATCTGTATGAATATCACAATGAGGCTAGAACATTTTCATTTTGTAGCAAAGTAGTATTTTGTTTATTAATAAAAACTATAGAGATTCTAATGATACTTTTCTTCATAATTATCCTGAAATATCTTTGCACAGTATTTTATTTGATACTCCAACTGCCTGATGAAATTCTGCTAGATTGTGATTGATGGAAACCTTATCCTGCATCCTAAATAATCCCAAAGTAATAATTTGTAAGTAAAAGAGAACTTCAAGATGCTCTGACAATTAATCTAGTCAAGTCTATATGACTTTGCTTTTAAATCTCTCAACATTCCATATGCTGAAGAACTGTTCATAGAGATATGTGAGCAAAACTCTTACTTGACTATTCAGCAGATATATTATCATAGCTGGGAAAATAGCCACTCTTCAGAATGCTGACCCTGATTTTTATGTCTTTGAATGTTCATAAATTGTTTGATTGTAATGGTTCATAAAATTCTAAAAATGACTGAATATTAAACCCACAGTATAAAGGGATCACTTAATATTTTTATGGCTCATTTTATCTGTGTAATCGTTTCCAGAATACATCAATAAAATTGATCAGAATGTCCCAAAATATTAGTGACAAAGAAGTATTTTGTGCTGATCTTTTCCCTTCTGTTTTAAGTTGCTTCATATTTTGTCTGCCCTTCAATAAGTCCTGTAAGTAATTCTCCAGCTGATTACTCTTATTCCTTGAGTACTTACTTTATTATATAATTCCCTATTATAAATGACACATATCTCCATTTGGGAATAACTTTCTTTGGCAACTAATGCACCATTACATCTGGCACATGTTACTAGCAAAGCAGAATATTAGGCACTGGTATTCCTTTGTTTTCATTCTATTTCTTAGCATTTCACAGCCCTTGGTCCATGGAGAGCGACTCCATGCTCCCTTTTCTCTTCTTTCATCAGGAAAAGGAGAGTGTGATTTGGCAGATGAACAGCACCTGCTTTGACTTCCTCAAGGTTGGTCATTGAGCAGATTACATACAGCAAGTGTTTTTCAAGGGTTGGATTCTTCATGCTACATTCATTTTAAGTATCAAATGTGCAATACTATTTCTCTCCTTGTTGCCTTCTCAGATCTCTGTGACCTCTGCTGATGAATTATCGAAAACCTTGAAAGTAATCACTGGAATACTTCCTCTTCAATCATCAAAATTTAGTTTTCATTAGAGTTAAGTGTTCAGAAAGCAACTCAATTAAGCTAGATCCACTAAAAATAGGGGTTTTTTTTAAAGCAAGAAAATATTCTTTGTTCCTATTCCATGGTTCTTTTACTATTGTGTTCTTCAGTGACTTGCTCCAAGACATTTTACGCTTCCTTCGTAGTGGCATGAACTTCTTGCAAAATGATTTATTAGGAAGGCACGCTTTTATTGATATCTTTAATATATAAAAGAACCATATTTCTAGGTAAACTATCATTTTAGGTTTTCTTCTAGTGGAATAGACATAGGAAGTTGTGCTGTCTGAATGACTGTCACTGATATTTTACTAGGAAACTCTTTTTCCTTTAAATGATTATTTAATGACTAAATGTGATCTAGGTATTGTGTATAGGACAACAAAACAGGCATTTGCTACAAAAAGGTCATTCTATATCATGTGGAGATAAATGTATAAATAAGTCATTTTCAGATTATGAGAGACTATATTAAAATATGTTCAAAGGATCATAGGATCACAGGAGAAAGAAAGACTAAGAATATAAGACATGGAATTTAGGGGCCAGACTGCTCAGAGTAAAGAACTTTGAGCTGGGTATTGAAAACTAGTAGTTGGAAATATGTAGCTGACTCTGACTGGAAATTCTAGAGCAAAGAAATAAAGTCAATAATTATTGGTGCAAAGGTGGTTAGAAAGTTAACAGAAGTAGAACAGTGGCAAAGTTTGGGTGTTTTAGGTGCAAATAGGAGAGTTTATTTTGAAATCTTGTGGAACATCAATTGTCAAAATTTTGGATGAAAAAACAGGGACAAAGAAGACTAAGATGTGATAAAAGAGATGAGGGAATATTTAGTAGAAAAGTGTCAAAGCCTGCTGAATGTTGGAAGGGTGGGAAACATATTAAGATATAGGATGCGGGCTTCCCTTGGTGGTGCGGTGGTTGAGAGTCTGCCTGCCGATGCAGGGGACACGGGTTCATGCCCCGGTCCGGGAAGATCCCACATGCCGCGGAGCGGCTAGGCCCGTGAGCCATGGCCACTGAGCCTGCGCGTCTGGAGCCTGTGCTCCGCAACGGGAGAGGCCACAACAGTGAGAGGCCCACTTACCGCAAAAAAAAAAAAAAAAAAAAAAAAAAAAAAGATATAGGATGCGCTCAGCTGTGTCAATGGATGTGGGAAATTAAAATAAACTCTGAAAAAATACTAGTAAGTATAGCCTTAATAATAAACATTTTCAGTAAAGTAGAAACTAGATTTCTGTGAAATATCTAGCCTTTCAAGTCTTGAGTTGTATAGATGACTTCTTTTGATTTTCCTTCAATATCACTAAAACAATGACTATTGTCCATGGTTCTTCATGGTAGATATGTAAATGGACACGTTTGTATGCAGTCTATGGCTTTGTGCCATAGACGCCATTGGCCTCCACGTACACATACACATACAAACATGACGTGGATTAAGCAGAGATACCTTACAGAATAAAAACCTCTATCCCTGTATTGGTTTACATTATTATTTTCTTCATTTCAGAGAATATCTACTATTCACGTCTGCTCCCATAATAGCAGCCCAGCTTTTAAAAATTTCGTATTATTCCTTTACATAATTATACATTAGACTATTGATCCTTTACATTTATGATTATACATTAATGTTAAAATAAAGTTGAGTTAAACTTATTTTACCTCTATATCTGAACTGTATTTCTAATAGGACACATTTCTAGAACGGTAATGATTAGATAAAAGTGTATATGTATTTTAAATGTATTGACAGTTATAAGAGTTCCACAATTCATACTCCCACTAGTAATTATAAGGAATTCAATTTCCCCAGCTCACCAACCTGCTTATTTTCATTACGGTTAAAATTTTACTAATGGGGTGCATGTTCTATCATCATTTTAACTGCACATCTATTTGATTCATACTGGGATTTATTCCTATTGAACATTTTATTTTTTTTCTTTTGTGAAGTGCCTGTTTCTATTTTGTATTGATTTATAAGAGTTACTTAAGTATTATGGATATGATTTATTTAGATCATAATTTATACAATTTTTCCAAATTATTGTTTGTAATTAAAATTTTACTTATCTTGTTTAGTTATTTTAATAGCATTTACATTTTTCTGTAAGACACATACCAGTTTTTTGTTTTCTATTTGTTGTGTCCTTCTTTTCACTAATACCATACATATTCCAAGCACATATTTAATCTTTTAGTACTTTTTTAAAGCTTATTTTTTATATTTATATTTCAAATCCATGACACATTTTAAAATCCATCAAGCATTTAGTACTATATAAAATGGGGCAGGGATATATATTTTAATATTAATTTATGATGTAGATACATTATAAGAAGATGCCTCATTTATCATATTTCTACATGGACTTTGTGTTGCTTTTAGACTTTTTGTTGATTTATTAATCTGCTTGTATATCCTTATGGTAGAATTGTATTTTGGTTATCGCTGATATGGAATACATTTTAATATTTGAAAAAACACTTCATAATTTTCAGTAACCACATAATTTGAGGGTTTCTCACATAGGTATTCCACCATGTTAATTCTGGAAAAATAAATAAGAATATCTTTGTTACTGAGATCACAGTAAATTACAGATTTATACTTTTAATGTGTTTACTATGTGACTTACAATGGCATTGTTCTGCCATTTTTTAAATTTTTCTGTTCCTTAATGACTTTTTATCTTAGGCAACTTATTATTTTCTTACTAGATATTTCATATATTGTTAATGTTACACAATAGATTTTATCTTTATTGCATTTTAGACAAGTTGCTGTTGACAGGAAAGCTATCTCAGCTACAGTACTATGGCATATATAATAGAAAGGAAAGTTTTTCTATTGCTTTTTGCCCTTGTTATGCATCTGTCTCTGTTAGCTCCAATCTCTCAGCTGTCCCCAAGATTAGGACACATCCTCATTGAAGAGGTAAATCTGTGACTTGAAATTCTCACTCTTCTTCTTTTTTTTTTTTAAACGTCTTTATTGGAGTACAATTGTTTTATAATGTTGTGTTAGTTTCTGCTGTATAACAAAGTGAGAGCAGACTGTAAAGTCAGATTTATGTATGATTTATGACTTAGTAAATGGGGATTATTATTTTTTTAGTTCAAGTGATACAAAAAAGTAGAAAGTATCAATATTTATGTGTGTATATGGAAGGATGTATCTATGTGTGTTTCTATGTGTGTATATAGGTGCAATATTGGATATATAAAAATAAAGAAATCCTCCTATAGTTCACCTTTCACATATTCTCATAGATAATTTTCAGGGATTCTATAAGTATTTCTTCATAAGGATTCAGAATAAGCACTCAAAAATATTTATTGGATGAAAATATCGATACTAATGAGAAACAAAATTTTTAATCTTTGTAAGTTCCACATCACATATAATCAACAAATATTTATTGGTTGACTGAAGAAAACTTTCTGTGATTTACATGAAGTGAGTGTGAAGAGCTAGCTAAATATATGCACTAAAGAATGATGCTTATATAGATTACTGAACTTTTATTTATTAATATTCTTTGTCTCTCTCCACATATATAGAGAGAGATTTCTCTATATATCTATATAGATATTCAGACATATTATCATGTGATATCTAATGTGGTTTTTCTTTAAGGCAGTGTCAAAAAGATGATAGAAGACGATTGTGGAATTTAAGTATTTATTATTCCAAGCATTTGACTATTGTGAGAAACTCCAAAGTTGCTAACCCTACAGTTCTGCTGAGGCACCAGTTCAGCTTTTAAATGCCAAGAGTTGGTGTGGCAGCAGTTGCCACTTAACTAGTAAGTGAACATACAGTAACAAAGTTTTATTAATCAAGACTTATTCTGTATAAAGGATTTGTCCTTGGTGACTTCAGAAATTAACATAATCAGGTAACTACTCGCATTACTGTCCTATATGAAAATCAGGACACAGGTACACACAAAGAAAAATTTGTTCAATTGTTATTGAGGTCCTCAGTGAAGATTATAATTTGTCTTGAATAGTGAAATGAACTTTTCACTTATTCTCAGTGCTATCTTCATTGATGTCAGTAAGAATGTAGATATATTTACTCATACTGTGATAATAACTATATGCGTAATTTTAATTGCTAATTCTACTTGTCATGTATTTGGCATTATTTCCTGTAGCATATCATGCTGTGAAATACATTTGCACTTAGTTAATTCCTTCTATTCACATTAACACTGAAGAAAAAAACAGCAGCACATAACTTTTTATAAGAACAGTAAGAGCCAGATGCTAAAGAAACTTGCTTTCACTTACATAGCTCTTTTAAGTTAAGTGATTTTCTACTAGTAAGTCAAATACCCGATACACTGCCTCAGAGAAACAGAATTCAATTATGTTTTACTTGATATAATTGTTTCCTTCTCATGGACTTTTGCCCATGCCATATTTCTTGCTATAAATGTAAAATACTCTAATATATTTATCAAATAATTAAAGATGCTAGAGATGTACCAATGTTCATAGGAATTATGAAATATCAAGCAATGTATGAAATATCAAAATTAAATCACATAATCTTTAGATTCATAAAATCCAACAGGGACATTATGGACTTTCAGTAATTACTTATTTCTAACTACAAATATAAAGCTTCAAGTCTTAAAGAAATATTTATTTACAGGAAATTTTTTTTCTCTCCCTGTGTCACTCCAGCAGAATAGACAAATCCAACACATAATTCACCATATGTTAAACTCCCCTTACCTTATTTTTATTGCCTCACTTACAGCAAGGCTAGTCAAACATGCAACTAAATGTGGAAGTCTACTTTTTAAAATGAGGAAGAGACCACTAAAAAATGTTATAGGTTTAATTAGAGTAAATCATTTTTAAAACTGTATTTCTTCTGTGAATATCTGTGGCATAACAACATAAGACTGACTTGATATCTAGACTTTCATTCATTTTGAAAAGCCCATCCTAGATAAAAATACAACTTTTATGTAAGTAAATGGGTTTTCTCTTTAGAAAAATGCATCAGATAGAAATAATTTCGATTTTTATAATTAGAATGCTCATGTAAGACAATTATTTTCTTATCTGCTATGATTTCACACTTTCCTAGGAAATCATCCAAAGAAAAGCCAAAATGATTTGTTATTATGAACAATTTGTTATCGTTGACTATGGAATGAAAATGTTCTTTAAAAATAACATATCTTCATGGAATAATAAATTATTATTTAGCATTTTTAGTAACAAATCTTTAAATAGTATGAATGAATATGTCAAATCTCTCAAGGGATCTTGATAATAACAGGACTGTGGTTAGGGCAAGAGAATTTAGGTACTCACTTCAGGTATAGAATTTAGGGTGTAGCAAAAACTCAGTTTTCAAGATGAATGTCTTCATGCAATTTTAAAAATCCAACTTAATGCAAAAATTCGATGAGCAAAATATAAAACTTTTAAATAAAGAAAAGATCTAACCCTGTGTTTGCATAACTCAACTGCACTCTATTCCCTGCCCTGCTAATAAAAATACACATTTGCTGAATTTTTAAAAAATGCCTGCTCAATCAGAATTGGAAAATTTGATTTCCCAACACTAAATTACAAAGCCATGTGATTAAAAATCATGATACTTTGTGGTAACAAATAGAAAAAGAAAGAAGGATGGCTGATAATTTCATATGTATCTACTCTGAGATTAGAGAAAATGGTTGTTCCAAAGAGAAACTAATCTTAAAAAGATTAAGTGTAAAAAAATCCATTGATCACTATCTTTTGCTTTCTTTTCATTGATTATTCAAATAAAATAACAGTTTACAGGCATAATTTATTTATATTTTAAAATATATAGCTTATTCATACTATCTAATTTTTATATTGGACATAATTTATTATTCACTAATTTTTATGTGGCTAACTACTGTTTTGTTCTTGCCACGAAGAATCATAAATTTTCACTGTGAGAACCACCTGGAAATTTCATCCTTGTACTAGTTAATAAGTAACCAAGAAATCTAGTCAGATCATCTAGAGTAGCAGCCAATGTTAACTCTAAAACTGGGGCAGGAGTTGGTGGAATTACTTACTAATACCAAATAAAGAATATTTTGAAGATCTTCATTTCCAATAAAACACTGACTCTGTCTTGATCTTTAAATCCAATTATCAACTACTTTTGAGCCACTGAACAAAATTTTGTCCTTTTCACAAAATTCTACTGTTTGTTTAAATCTTGAGTTACTTAAGTAAAATTGTATTCAGAATTGTTTAAAAGCAGAAAATTGCTGATTTAGGAAATAAGAGCCCTCAGGTTAGGAATATGCTAAATACGGCAATCTTATTTTCTAAAGAATTACTAAAATAGAGTCTGTAATGAAAATCAGAGATAGTAGAAATAACTTACTGAAAGCAGATGGTTGCTATAGTGACAGGATACATCCACACTGGTGTTGATTGAAAGGAACGTATCTCAGAACTAACAGAGGCCACAGAGGATGGATATCTTTGGGAATCTTTCTTTTCTCCAACTTGTCTGTCCTAGTAAAAGATGGAGAGATTGAAGGTCAGGGAAGGCATGAAGATCTTACAAATGAGAAAATTCTTCTTTAATCCAGAAAATATTAGCAGAAGGCGACTCCAAAATTGTGTAGTCCAAGTGATGGGGCAAATACTTAATAAAAATTTAAAAGTTGAGCTGAGATTTTATCTCGAGTACATCCTTAATTGATTCATCATGGATGCCTGAAGTGGTAGTGCAGTGAGCTACACTTTTATGCTCCACTCAGCATAAAAGAATGCAGTAGTTAACAGACAAGTCACTGGTTGTGGAGACAGGAGTTGAAAGTACTCCTGTTTGCCTCTGGAATGTGAGCCAGGGAGGGCACACAAGAATCATGCTTTTCAGCAAACAGAACCAGCAAAACAGAAGTAATGGTGTATACGAGAGCCTAAACCCCCAAGCAACTTAGTATTATCTATAACCAGTGCCCCTAGCCCAGAGCTATTCATACCCAAAATACCAGCATACAAAACCACAAACAAAAAAAGAAAGAAATTTCTGAGTTTATAAAAAGTGAGATAGCACTTTTTAAAAAATTAGCTCACTTGGACTACTTCTTGGGTTTTAGCTATAAAATCAATTGCTTTTATTTTGAGTGTATGCTTGTGGAAATATTTTTGAAAATTTTCTCTTTGCATTCTCTATTAAGAACACATTTAATAAGTTAATTCGTTTTTAATCATTTAATTTGATTGAGAAGTTTGTGTCTGGGTCTGCTAAATCTGCTCATCAAAAGAGAGAAAGAACAGACCTAACATAAGAAAAGCGAGTAAACTACATTCTACTGAAAACAAAAATAATTTCCAGAGAAATTCTGGGACTCTGAGGGGATGGAACATGATATATGGATTTGTTTATTGGGATATTCTGTAGTAAGCATATTTGTATTGAATTTGCAATAGAGAACAATTTTACTTGGAAAAATGATATAATAATGGTTTCCAACCATTGTCACATCTTTTCTTCAATAAAAATAATGCAGACTTATAATATACAAAGAAGATAAATGCAGAGCTATCTTGGGTGAATCAGGAATGGAGGAATGGGTACCTCAAATGCTCAGATTATTTTGCCACCACTGCCCCCACCACCACCACCTCACAACAACAGCCTCTGAACTGGCAGAGTAGGTTTTCTTTTCAGAGTAGTTTTTAATAACTGGAGATATTAATATCCAACAATAGCTTCCTTTCAACTCAAAACAAATGAATGATAATTAGAAATAAAACAGAAATAGGCTACTGTGTGGAGAACATGTGGACATGGAAATAACTCAGAGCAGAGAGACTTATTAGAAGACTAAACATTAATCCAGGAAAGAAGTGGTTGTGTTCTAAATCATGGTAGTGGAAATTTTGGGAAAGATGCGATAGAAGAGTGGATAGGTTCAAAAAAATATTTGGATGGTAGGATTCAAAGGATTAGAGGGTTGGAGTGCTTTACTTGATGTGGGAAAGATAAGAAGGAGGGACAAGACGAGGAAGAAGACTGGAATTTTGGCTGGACAGTGGAGTGAGAGTGATACTATTCACAATATAATAAATTCAGGTAGAGTGATTTCAGTTTGACACATGCTGAGTTTTTGGGGTTCCTGAGAACCTTTAAGTGGAGATGCTGATTTCACAGATTTATAGGTCTATATATCAAGGAAAGAGCCAGAAGGACACAGATATACAGATACACAGAATGTGTGTGCACACACATACACATATATATGCACACATACATATATATGCACACATACTTACACACACACACACACAATGACAGTTCAGGCAATGAAACCTGATGAGACCAAGCACTGTGAAGAATGAAATTGGAAGGCAAAGAAAGGCAGAGGAAAGGAGATGGAAATAATAGAAGGGGATCTACAAAAGAGAACTGAGCACAGAGCATGGGAAGAGTTGCCTACCCAGAAGAATAAAACAGTGATCACAAAATACGTTCCTACAGAACTATTCTTACTCAGGTGAATATCCTTTTGAAACTTCTGTTTCATCGCTTAGCATCGAAAATCCAGATGCATAGCAATATTATTTACTTTATGAACATCAAAACATATTAATAATTGGATAATGAAGTTTAATTACTGGAAAGCTAGAGTTATAACTCCATTTCTAGATATCCTAGATTCAGAAATGATTTAGCTCTATTTTGACTGGTGAATGGGATTGGAAATTCTATTACATATTGGTTTTTGTTTATAAATTGTAAGTCAAAACCCAATAATATGACTGCTATAACAGAATAGAATCATATAATTGTGTTTAATCTATAAATATAATTTAAAATGAGAAAAAAAACTAATCTCAAAAAAAATTCTGCCTTTCAAAAAACAATTTTTCTTGGACGAAAATCTGGGAGTAAATGAATCAAAATTAGAATTGCATACATCAAAGCAATTCTAAATAGTCAAAGTTATACTTAGAGGAAAAATGATGACTGTTCAGAGCTTTATTTAAAGGATAACAAGAAAGTAAAACATATCAAACACAAGATTATAGAAACATAATTTTTGCAAGGGGAAGGAATAAAAAGAGAAATGTGAAAAACTAATAAATTTTAAGTAATTTCGTTAAAAGTTATTTTTAGTAAAATGGATCCTAGGTGTCTCAGGCATAGGGGCTTCCTACTGTACACCAAAACAGTGCTTTCCAACCATCTGTCTTATATTCTTAAATCCTATTCAAATGATGTCTTTACAACTATTATGAAAAGTTAGTATTATCAAAACTATCTTACAGGTTAGAAAACTGAGGTTAATGGACATGAAAATTACACAGGAAGTAAATACTGCAGGAACAATTTACCCTTTGGTGTGTTAAATATAAAACTTGTGATCTTTCCATTCTATAATGGAAAATATGTTGTCTTCAATTTCTTTTATCAGCATTTTATAGTTTTTGGAGTACAGGTCTTTTGCCTCCTTAGGTAGGTTTATTCCTAAGTATTTTATTCTTTTTGATGCAAAGTTAAATGGACTTGTTTCCTTAATTTCTCTTTCTGATACTTTGTTGTTATATTATTTACTTTTTTAAGTTGTTATGGCATTGTTTCTAGGTTTACATATACTGAACTAGTCTAGCATAGTTGGAATAATACAATAATTACATTAATACAAATAGTTTCTCCCAATTTGCATATACATGCTCAGAATACTTAGCTCAACAGAAGCTGAGGGCTGAGGTCTAGGGGAGGAACCCACAACATGGCAGGGAAGAAGCTGGGCAGATAACATGTTCTGACTTTGCTGTATTCCTATCCTCTGTACCATGCCAAACAAACCCTGTTGCTAAACACAACTAGATGTGGGTAAGGGAGTTCTAATTATTTATTCCATGGAAGTTGGCATTACCAGGGCACAGAGTAGATTGAAGAAAGGTGGAAAATGGATTGGAAAGGGTAAATAAAAAATATTCAACATAACTGCTAATTGCAGGGATGTGATACTCTGAATATTTTATGCACTAATGACATTATTTCACATAAGCCACCAAGGATTACCTTTTCTTTTTTTTTAAAACATACACATTTAACTTTATTTCATCATTGTCATTTAAAGCTTGATTTTATAAAACATAAAAGGACATTCTTAAAAGTTTGGTATCATAGCAATTTGAACAGTAGGAATATCCATAGCTTCATGGGTTCAAGTTATATAAATTAAAATCAAATAATTGGAAAATTTTTCAATATGGAAACTATACAAATGAAATAAATGGCAAAAGGACCTAATAAGAGCAATATTTTATTACTTATGGACTATCATTAGTTACTTTCAGGATCTAAACAAACATTCTGAATATTCATATTTCTTTAGCTCTATTTTATATTTAAATATTTCTGTACATTCTGAGTCAAGCTGCTTGACCAAAAGGTCTGATTTAGAAAGACATTTATTTTTATGGCAAAAGTTTTTCCATCTACAGTACTACCTTCAAAGGAATTGACATTACAATGTTAATGAAATCTGCTAGTTCCCTTTGGAACAGTGTGCAATAACTTACATCAGCCATATGGAAAGTGAAACAGGTACCAAGGAATGGAACAATTATGCACAGATTCAGTAAAGTATAATGTTAAGTTTTCCCCATCTAAAAATTAACCAATGAAATATATCAACTAAAGTTGATTTGGTTTCAGGAAAACCACATTTGAGAATACAAGTACATTACTGTCTTTAGCTCATCCTCAGTCATTGACAGGAATTTTGTAGGCTACCATGCTACTCACTTTGTGAATTGTAGTAGTAAATGAACAAAGATGAACTTCTTCAGAACTGGCAATGAACTGTGGTCCTGACTCTTCCCACTTTTCAGGTACAACCAAATCTTTGTATAAATCAGGAGATCAAATGAACAAGAAACTTCCAACAGTGGCAGAAATGTCACTGTAGCTGTGATCTGTCTGATCACTGAGCGAATTTCATCTTGGATAGCTTTCTGAGACTTTTCTCTGGGGCCACTGTCATCTTTTGTGGTCTTGTCACATTCAATATCAAATTGCCATCTTTCAAGGACCTCACCACTTTCAATATTTGAGATGACTACCACCAATTTCTGCACTGAACACTTGTATAACCATTCTTTCAGTTGTTCCACCACATTATTTAGGCATTTTATGAGTTCAGGATCAGTAGTTACAAGCAAGGTGAGTCCATATTTCTGCACTCGAGTAAAGGTTTCGGATGGATATAAGCCACGCTGACATAAAATGCTGTTGATGCCAAATGCTGGTCCAGAATGGCGCTTCCTGAACTCTAGTCCATCACCGTCGACCAGTTTCACCTCGCGGGGGTGACGGTGAGGGGTGAGCTCTGCACTTTAAAGAAACTCTCCTGGCGAAGGGGCTGTACCGTGAAGCAGGCCTCAGCAGCACCTAGGCGTCCTCCTCCATCATTAGCAACGCATCCGGAGGAGGCGCCTGCATCCGCCTCTTCCCAGATTCCTCCTGCCGGGCAGGAGTCCGGGGCTGAGAGGGCTTGGGTTCGGGGCCACTCCAGCCCACCCGGCTTCCCCTCGCCTCGGAAGCCGAGCCGCAGGCCTGACGGGCGGCCTGGGCTCCGTTCTCTCAACCTCTTACATTATTTGAAAATAAGAAGCTTTAGAAGCTTCTTTTACTCATTATGCTTTAATTTACATAATATAATTAGTTCACTGATCATACTCTTATTGGTACTCTGATTTGCCATAACAATCCTTCATTTTCAAATACTTCTTGAATGTTTCTTTTAAATTTTGGCTGCATAATTTCCACTTAACTTCTGCACCTGTGTTGCTCTTTCAATTTCCATAACCAACTATTTTCTCTTTTGAGTAATGTTCTATAATCCTGACTGGTTTTACTGACTTTTATTTATAAATTGTAATCTGTCCTGTATGTTTTCCTTTTGTCACAGAAAAATTGTGAATCCAGAACAAAACAAATATTTCAAGAGAGAATTTTTCCACAAGTCACTTTTTTTAGATAACTAGAATGAGTTACGTTGATAGAAAGTGTTCTTCAAAAGACAAACCACTTAAATAAGATATTCCTCACCTAGTAGTCAGTTGTACTTCTTTGGTGTCCTCAGGGAAATACTAATGTCAGATTAATACACCTATTTTCTGTATGTAGAAATTTTAATATATATCTGCATATTATATTTTTTCAACATATATGTTAACTTGTCTCAACGTTTTGTAGATGAGTAAATTGAAACTCAGAAATCCTATGTATACTGCCCAAATAATCAGCAAAAAATGACAAAATAGCAATTCCAGCCAGATTTACTGTCTCAATAATTTGCACATACTTCACTGTATATATACATATTTAAGATTTGTGTACAGAGACTCTTAGCATCTCACTTTTAGAGATTAAAATATTAGTAAGTCTTCCATTTTGTTATGATACGGAAGTCCAGAGTTTCTAAATATTTGTAAAAAGGAGCAACTGCTCTTGGAGAGAAAAACAGCAGGCACATATTTAACTTATCAGTCCTTTACAAGAAAATAATTGGACAGCAGAGAGAAATATAACAGGTCACCACCTCAAAAAAGGACAGCATTTACAAGAGACCATGGCATGATAAGAACAATCATATTATGAGTTTGCAACTGTTGTCATCCATCATGTTGGGAATACAAATAAGGATGAGATATGGAAAAAGAATATATGCGGGTTGCTAAAGCTTTTCTCAGGAAGTATTTTTTCTCATTAAAAGCAGTTTAACAAATAACATCACAGGTAGGGCAAATGCAAAATGACAGGCCTAGCAACAGAGGGCAGACATCATTTCTATAATCAAATGGAAATCTCACGAGCATTATGAAACTAACCAGAGCAGCTGCCTTTGAATTTTGCCAAAAAGACATATGCTCTTAGAACAGCCCCTTCCACTGCTGGTGGCTGAAACCCAGCAGGGTACTATTGTAATGCTATTCCACTTATATTTTATTATTTTACTCATAGCCACATTTTACTCAGAATATTGAAACTTTCATGGAAATTAAATGCCATGTGTTCACATTAGACTTCCACTGGCAGCTCCATTCTATGTGAAACAGTCTAGTCTAAGAAGAATTTGACCCCAGTCTTGCTGAAAACATTCCCTCCTTAGTTATCTAAATGTCAACTCCTTCAAATTTAGCACTAATATTTTAAAATACAAAGGTCTCAGTTTTACATACATAAAAGGAAACTATTCAAACTGAAACCAAGCAGGACCCTGCGGGGCCCTCTTGGGGACAGACAACCTCCCCCCACCTTAGATCCCCCAGCTCTTGTTTGTAGAAAGTTTTAGCCTCCTCTGCCTTCCATGAGTTACAAAGAACAAATTTAATCAGAGAAGTGAGCAAATGCAAAAATAAAGGAAAGCAGTCAAGCAAGACAAAATAATAACAGTTTAGCCATAAAACAAAGTCAAGGACCTTTAGTTCCTTCTCAAGGGCCATAGATAATATCTTGAGCCATATCCTTGAGTTGTTTTGCTGATACTAAAACCCCTACCAGGTGGAGGAAGTTAACTGCATGCTGACCACCAGCACAAAGACCCCAGGCCAGGTGGAACCAGAAGGTTGGTGTCTGAGATCCCTGAAACATCACCTTGTTAGTTACCTCACCATCAACCAATCAGAGAATTGTGCATGAGCTGATCACATTGTCTTTAAAAAACCCTTCCCTGAAATCCATCAGGGAGTTCAGGTCTTTGGAGCACAAACTGCCCATTCTCCTTGCTTGGTGCCCTCAATCAACACTGTACTTTCCTTCACAACCCGGTGTCAGTAGATTGGCTTTTTTCCACGTCTGGTGAGTAGGCCAAAGTTTGGTTTGGTAACAAACCCTGTAGTCACTAGCCCTAGGAAGTTTTTTTTACAAGTAACATTGTAAAACTATGTCAGAAATACTGAGTAGGAAGTTGTATTTATCAAGGACAAATATTAAATCCTATGTTTCCCATGTGCAATGTGCATTGACCGTCATTCCTTCACATTAGGACTAATTGCTTCCTAATCCTTAGGGGGAAAACCCTAAATCATATTGTTCTAATCAGCAGCCCAGAAAGATTTAAACAGAGGAAAATAGTAGCCCAACTTCCTAAGTTGTGTTTGTAAAATGCATTCGCAGGTTTTGTGCGGTTTTTTTTAATTGTTGTTATTTTAAGATGCTGTGAATTTGAAAGAATGAACATAATCATAAAATGCACAGGATTCTAAACCCATAATCAGGATATTTAGAGTAATTCTCAGTTTCTTGGTTATAACAAGAGCACATAAGCCAAAATAATTTTTAAAATTAAACAAAAATATTGGCTTAGTGGCTTCCCTGGTGGCGCAGTGGTTGAAAGTCCGCCTGCCGATGCAGGGGACATGGGTTCATGCCCCAGCCTGGGAAGATCCCACATGCCGCAGAGTGGCTAGGCCCATGAGCCATGGCCGCTGAGCCAGCGCGTCCGGAGCCTGAGCTCCGCAATGGGAGAGGCCACAAGAGTGAGAGGCCCGCGTACCGCAAAAAAAAAAAAAAAAAAAAAAAGAAAAAAAATTGGCTTATTTGAGCCTGAAGTTTATTCAGACTATCAAACATGTTGCCCTGAAATTAGCAGGCTTAAGAATGATAAATACAGTGTAATGATTAAGATCACTGGTTTGGAACCAGAGTGCTAGGCTCAAAGTGTCTGCAATATAATAACGTGGTGACCTTTGGCAAGTTATTTAAATTCTCGGTATCCCTTCATCTGCAAATCATACAAAAATATATGTATGCATATCGTGGGGTTACTGTGAAGATTAAATGAGTTAATGATTTTAAGTACTTGGAAATTATCTAGTATACATTAAATGCCCCATTTTTTAAAAAAAACTTAATTTCCAGCTACATGAGTATGTATCTTTTAATGTGTGGAGATTCCTCAAAAAATTAAAACTAGGGGCTTCCCTAGTGGCGCAGTGGTTGAGAGTTCGCCTGCCGATGCAGGGGACACGGGTTCGTGCCCCGGTCCAGGAAGATCCCACATGCCGCGGAGCGGCTGGGCCCGTGAGCCATGGCCTCTGAGCCTGCGCGTCTGGAGCCTGTGCTCCGCAACGGGAGAGGCCACAACAGTGAGAGGCCCACGTACCACAAAAAAAAAAAAAAAAAAAAATTAAAACTAGGACTTTCATATGATCCAGCAATCCCACTTCTGGGTATATATCCAAAGGAAATGAGACAGATTATAAAGAGATATCTGCACACCCATGTTCACTGCATCAATATTCACAGTAGTTAAGATGTGGAAACAATCTAAGTGCCCATCAACGGATGAATGAATAAAGAAGATATGGTGTGTATATATATAAAATGGAATATTATTTAGCTGTAAAAAGAACATCCTGAAATTTGCACAACAGAGATGTACCTTGAGGGCATTATGTTAAGTGAAATAAATCAGACAGAGAAAGAAAATACTGTATGGTATCACTTATACAATCAAAAAAAGCTGGACCTGTAGAAACAGAGAGTAGACTGATGGTTGCCAGGGACTGGGGAATGGGTAAAATCGGGAGATGTTATTCAAAGGGTACAAACTTAAATTATAAGTCCTGGGTATCTAACGTACAGCATGGTGATTATACAAAATAACAGTGTATTATATATTTGAAAGTTGCTAAAAGAGTAGATCCAAAACGTTCTCACCACAAAAAGAAATGGTAATTATGAGAAATAACTGAGATGTTAACTAATGCTATGATGGCAATCATTTTGCAATATATATGTGTATCAAATCAACATGATGCACACATTAAACTTATACAATGTTTTGTACATGTATAATACATGTCAATTATATTTCAATAAAGCTAGAAATACAAATTCTTGGCAAGTGTTCTTTTCTCCATCCCTTATATGCTTTTCTACTAAAAATATAATTAGGTTCTCAACTACTGAGACTTACTGAGACAGATAATAAAATGTACAATATGAGCCATGCATAAGATGCACTGAATTGAGAGCAGGTGAAGTGGGTTCAATTTCTACCTCTACCACTCAAAAGCCCTTGTCCTTTAGGCTCACATTATCATTTGTAGAACTAAAAAAGTAGATGTTTGTAAGTAGGTGATATGTTTAGTATAGATGTGAAAGTATAAATGTGACTAGTACTGATGAAATTCATAATAAAGTGCCTCTTCCAAAATATAAAGATATTTAAAAAATATAATGAAGATATATACATGAGAATTCATTACCTTGTATTTGTTATGGTGACATTTGTACAATTTATTCCTATTTTTTTCCACGTAATATTCTTAACTGGTTTAATTATTTAACCAGTTAAAAATAAGAAAAAAGAAAATCACTAAAAACATTAAAATAGATGACAGCCTTTTGAACTCCTTATATAAACCAAAGCTGTAAGTTAGGAAGATTTGTTCTTGACACGTAAAGTCACAAAATAAATTTATGACACATAGCAGGTACTTAAAAGTAAAATGTGGAAATTTAAATGTGGATAGACTCCTAGAGGGAAGAATTATAGGTCATGAAATATATCTTCACTGATTGAGGGTTTAAGGCATGCATTAAAAAAAGAAACCAATTCTCCAAGTAGTTTGTATTTATATCTCATTACAGCCACTATGATTAGTTGACTTTCAATAAAATAAGTCACAAAGGAAAAAAAATATGCCAGGAATCAGATTAACATGGCGGAGGAGTAGAACATGGAGCTTACCTTCTCCCACAAATACATCTACATGTGGAACAATTCTCACAGAACATCTAATGAATGCTGGCAGAAGACCTTAGATTTCTAAAAGGACAAGAAAATCTCCATATAACTGGGTAGGACAAAAGAAAAAAGAAAAAAAGAGAAAGGAATCAGGGCAGGACCTGCACCCCTGGGAGGGAACTGTGAAAGAGGAAAGATTTCCACACGCTGGGCAGTCCCCTCACCGGTGGAGAAATCAGCCAGGACAGGATGGCAGGGGGGAGCTTTGAAGCCTCAGAGAAGAGCAGTGCAACCAATTTGCAGAGGGGAAAGCAGAGAGACACCTGCACAGATGGTTGGTGCCACAGCCCTGCGCTCCCCAGCCTGAGACGCTCCTGTGCTTGTGCAGGCGGGGGCTGGGTGCTCAGGCTCGGGCTTTGGAGCAGACCTGGCGAAAGGACTGGGGTTGGCTATGTGGAGACAGCCTGAGGGAGCTGAGGTGTGGTGCACCCCAACCAAGGGAGTACAGGAAGAAACACAGGCCTGCCAGAGAAGCAAGGTGCCATTGTTGGGGTGCACAGGAGGAGAGGGGCAGGACCACCATAGGAGCTTCTTTCTCTGCACGTATGTACTCTCAAGTGGCAGGGTACTGCCTACAAGAGCTCCAGGGGCAGGCGCGAGCCGCTGCTGCCATCTCAGACTCCAGAGGCAAGTGCAGACCTCTGCCACTGCCAAGGGTCCCATGAGCCAGTGCCAGTCTCTGCCCCCACCTTCCTGGGAGCCTGCAAGAGCAACGCACCTGCACACCCCCTACTCAAGGGGATAATGGCCAGCACGTGCTAAAGGAAGAGATAGCAAGCATCCAAACTAAAAGCAGCCCTTGCACCAAAAAAATATTATACCCACATAAGCTACTCTGGGACACTCCGGCATATAAATAGCCCTCCAAGACTACAGTAGATAACTGTTTCTCCTAAACTCACAAAGTAAAAGAAATATAAGTAAAATGAAGAAGCAGAGGAACCATTCCCAGTTAAAAGACCAAGAGAATACCCCTGAAAGAACAATGTAACAGACCTCTTTGGTCTAATAGAAACCAAGTTCAAAAGAGGAGGTAAAGAAAATACTGAAGGAATTAAGGCTATCACAGAAATGTAGATTACTGTAAAAAGGAACTAGAAACTATAAGCAGGAGCCAAAAAATATTAGAAAATTCATTTGCCTAGAAGAAAGCTGAGAAAAAGGCAATGAATAGCAGAATTAATCATGCAGAAGAAAGAATAGGTGATCTGGAAGTAGAAATACTGGAAATTACACAATCAGAACAGCAGACAGAAAAATGAAAAAAAAAAGAAAGCAATATAAGAGACCTATGGGATAATATAAAACATGCCAGTCTATGCATAATAGGGATTCCAGAAGGAGAAGAAAGAGGAAAGGGGATTGAAAATGTATTTGAAGAAATTATGGCTGAAAACTTCCCAAACCTAAAGAAGGAAACATATATCCAGATACAAGAAGAGCAGAAGGTCCCAAACAAGATGAACTCAGACCTACACCAAGACATATAATAAAAATGGCAAAAGTTGAAGATAAAGAGAAGATTCTAAAGGCAGCAAGTGAAAAACAAAGAATTACAAAGGAACCCTCATGAGGCTACCAGCTGATTTCTCTACAAAAATATTGCAGGCCAGAAGGGAATGGCAAAATACATTTAAAGTCTTGTAAGGGAAAAATCTGCAAACCTACAATATACTACCCAGCAAGATTGTCATTTAGAATAGGAGGAGAGATAAAGAATTTCTCAGACTAGCAAAAACTAAAAGAATACAGCAATACAGAGCCTATTCTAAAAGAAATACTGCGAGGTCTTCCTAAATAGAAAAGAAGCAAGAAGATATAGGAAAGAAGAAGTCACAATTGGAAAATAAATCACTTAAATAAGACAATATACATATTAAAAAAAAGAAAAAAAAACTTACTTGTGAAAGCGATGAAAAACCCAAGGAACAGCAAAAGGATAAACATGAAGATGTAAAAAAGGACATCAAAATCATAAAATCAGGAAAGGAGGGTAAGAAAATAAATTTTTTTTTTTTTTCCAGAATCTGTTTGAGCCTATATGACTATCAGTCTAAAGCAAGCAGATATTGGAAGGGGTTAACATACTTGTAAAACAGGGTAACCACAAATCAAAAACAGACAAAAAACAAAAAAAGAAGAGAATACAAGCATAAAATGAAAGGAAATCATCAAACCACACACACACAAAAAAGGAACAAAGAAGAAACAGAATCAACTGGAACACAAGGTTTAAAAAGGCCATAAATACAGATGTATCAATAATTACCTTAAATGTCAACAGACTGAATTGTCCAATAGAAAGACATAGACTGGCGGACTGGATTTAAAAAAAAAAAAAAGAACAGCCTACAATATGCTGCCTACAAGAGACCCACCTAGGGTAAAGGACATATATAGATTAAAACTGATGGGATGGAAAAAGATATTTCATGAAAATGGAAATGATAAGAAAGTGGGAGTCGCAATACTCATATCAGACAAAATAGACTTTAAAACAAAGGCCATAAAGAAAGATAAAGGAAACTAAAATGATGAAAGGATCAATACAAGAGGAGGATTTTACACCTGTACATATATGCATCTAATAAAGGAGCACCCAGATACATTAAAAAAAAAACTAACGGACCTAAAGGGAGAAATTGATGGGACTACAATAAGAGTAGGAGACTTTAACACCCTACTCACATCGATGGACAGATCTTCTAGACAGAAAATCTTAAGGCAACAGAGATCCTAAATGATACAATAGAACAGTTAGACTTAATTGATATTTTCAGGACATTACATCCAAAAAAACACCAGAATACACATTCTTTTTAAATGCACATAGAACATTCTCTAGGGTACAAAACTAAGCTCAACAAATATAAGAGTATAGAAATTATTTCAAGTGTCTTCTCTGACCTCAACAGCATGAAACTAGAAATAAACCACAGGAAAGAAAATGATTACGTGGAAACTAACAACATGCTACTAAAAAGCCAATAGGTCAATGAGGAAATCAAAAAGGAAATTAAAAAAATACCTTGAGGGCTTCCCTGGTGGCACAGTGGTTGAGAGTCCACCTGCCGATGCAGGGGACACGGGTTCATGCCCCAGTCCGGGAAGATCCCGCATGCTGCGGAGCGGCTGGGCCTGTGAGCCATGGCTGCTGAGCCTGTGCATCCGGAGCCTGTGCTCCGCAACGGGAGAGGCTGCAGCAGTGAGAGGCCCACGTACCGCAAAAAAAAAAAAAAAATACCTTGAGACAAAGGACAAAAAACCCACAACCATACAAAAATCTATGGGATGCAGCAAAAGCAGTTCTTAGAGGGAAGTTCATAGTGATACAGGCCTTCCTCAAAAAACAAGAAAAATCTCAAACAACCTAACCTGTCACCTAAAATAATTAGAAAAAGAAGAACAAACAAAGCCAGTCAGCAGAAGGAAGGAAATAGTGAAGATCAGAGAGGAAATCAATAAGAGATTAAAAAATAATAGAAAGAAATCATAAAACCAGGAGCTGGTTCTTTGAAAGGCTAAACAAAATTGAAAAGCCTCTAGCTAGGCTCACCAAGAAGAGAGAGGAACCACATAAACAAAATAAGCAATGCGAAAGGAGAGTTAATAAACAATAATGCAGAAATTAAAAAAAAGAGAATACTATGAACAATTACATGATAACAAATTGGACAACCTAGAAGAAAGGGAAAAGTTTCTAAAAATATAAGCCCACTGAAACTGAATCAAGAACATATAGATAATTTGAATAGACTGATCACTAGAAGTAAATTAGACTCTGTAATAAAAACAACAACAACAACAATTCCCTACAAACAAAAGTCCAGGACCAGATGGCTTAAGGGTGAATTCTACCAAACATAAAAAGAAATTGTACTGATCCTTCTAAAAGTCTTCTAAAAGACTGAAGAGGAAGAACACTCCCAAAGACATTCTATGAAGCCACCATCACCCTGATACCAAAACCAGACAAAAACATTACCAAAAAGGAAAATTACAGACCAATATCTTTGACGCATATAGATGCAAATATTCCCAACAAAATACTAGCAAACCAAATCCAACAACACATAAAAAAGATCATATATCATGACCAAGTGGGATTCATCCCAAGTTAACAAGGATGGTTCAACATATGCATATCAATCAGTGTAACATCTATGATCATCTCAATAGATGCAGAAAAAGCATTTGACAAAATTCAACATCCCTTCATGATAAAAACTCTTACCAAGGTGGGTACAGAGGGAACATATCTCAACATAATAAAAGCCATTCATAACAAACCCACAGCCATATAATACTCAATGGTGAAAAGCTGACAGCCTTCCCACTAAAATCTGGAACAAGACAAAGATGCCCACGCTCACCACTTCTATTCAATACAGTATTGGAGGTCCTAGCCACAGCAATTAGACAAGAAAAAGAAATAAAAGGTATCCAAATTGGAAGGGAAGAGGTATAATTGATACTATATGCAGATAATATGATATTATATAAAGAAAACCCTAAGGACTTCACACAAAAACTACTAGAACTGATAATAAATTCAACAAAGTAGCAGGATGCAAGATTAATATTCAGAAATTGGTTGCATTTCTTTATAATAATAATGAAATATCAGAAAGTAAAAGTCAAAAAAACAATACCTTTTAAAATCGCACCAAAAAAAAAAATGCTTAGGAATAAGGCTAACCAAAGACGTGAAAAACTTATATGCTGAGAGCTATAAAACATTAATAAAGAAAATTAAAGAGGATGCAAAGAAATGGAAAGATATTCCATGCTCTTGGATTGGAAGAATTAATATTGTTAAAATGGCCATACTGCCCAAAGAACTATATAGTTTTAATGTGATCCCTATCAAATTATGCATAACATTTTTCACAGAACTAGAAAAAATAATCCAAAAATATATATGGAACTATAAAAGACCCAGAACTGCCAAAGCAATCCTGAAGAAAAAGAACAAAGCAGGAGGCAAAACTCTCCTGGACTTCAGACAATACTACAAAGTTATAGTAACAAAGCTACAGTAATGAAAACAGCAGTGTGATACCGGTACAAAAACAGACATATGGATCAATGGAAAAGAATAGAGAGCCCAGAAATAAACCCACACACCTACCATCAATTAATCTTCGACAAAGGAGGCAAGAATATAAAATGGGGAAAAGACAGTCTCTTCAGGGAGTGGTGCAGGGAAAGTTGGACAGCTGCATGTAAATTGATGAAGTTAGAACATACCCTCATACCATACACAAAAATAAACTCAAAATGGCTTAAAGACTTAAACATAAGACATGACACCATAAAACTCCTAGAAGAGATCACAGGCAAAATACTCTCTGACATAAATTGTACCAATGTTTTCTTAGGTCACTCTCCCAAGGCAATAGAAATAAAAACAAAAATAAACCAACGGCACCTAATCAACCTTACAAGCTTTTGCACAGCAAAGAAACCATAAACAAAACAAAAAGAAAACCTACAGAAGGGGAGAAAATATTTGCAATCAATGTAACTAACACAAACTTAATCTCCAAAATATACAAACGGCTCACACAACTCAACAACAAAAAAATAAACAACCCAACCAAAAAATGGGCAGAAGACCTAAACAGACATTTGTCCAAAGAAGACATACAGATGGCCAGTAGGCACATGAAAAGACGATAAACATCACTAATTATTAGACAAATCCTCAAATGAAAACTACAATGAGGTACCAGCTCCCACTGGTCAGAATGGCCATCATTAAAAAGTCTACAAATAACAAATGCTGGAGAGGATGTGGAGAAAAGGAAACACTTGTACACTGTTGGTGGAGCCACTATGGAAAACAGTATGGAAGATCCTCAGGAAACTAAAAATAGAATTACTATATGAGCCAGCAGTACAACTCCTGGGCATATATCCAGACAAAACTGTAATTCAAAAAGATACATGCACCCCAGTATTCACTGCAGTGCTGTTTACAATAGCCAAGACATGGAAGAAACCTAAATGTCCATCAACAGATGAATGGATAAAGAACATATGTTGCATATATCGAATGGAATACTATTCAGCTATAAAAAAGAATGAAATAATGCCATTTGAAGCAACATGGATGAGACTAGAAATTACATACTAAGTGAAGTCAGAAAGAGATAGACAAATTCCATATGATATCACTTATATGTGGAATCTAAAATATGGCACAAATGAACTTATCTATGAAACAGAAACAGACTTGCAGACATAGAGAACAGACTTGTGGTTGCTAAGTGGGAGTGCGGGAGGGAAAGGGATGGAGTGGTAGTTTGGAGTTTGGAGTTAGTAGATGCACACTTACATTTAGAATGGATAAACAAGGTCCTACTGTATAACACAGGGAACTATATCCAATCTCCTGGGATAAACCATAATGGAAAAGAATATATATATGTGTAAAACTGAGTCACTTTGTTATACAGTAGAAATTAGCACAACATTGTAGATTAACTATACTTCAATTAAAAAATATATATATATATGGTACTGCACACCTTTGTTAATGTTATCCTGTAATGATTAACTTATTTTGAAAGTCAAATCTCATCCTATTTTGTTTTTACTCTCTCTCTCAATATCTCTCCACCCTTTGTGTGTATATAATAAATAAACCACACAATCTCAAAATGTATCAATACTAGGGAAAAAAAACAAAATTTCTAATTAGAAAGGTGTTTATTATGTTCATCCTAAAAGTAATACAGTTTCACCCCTATCCAATTTTTGCTTAATAGCGTCACTAAGTGTTTATTTTAAAACTTTCTACTAGTCTACTCTTTAAGTTTAATCAGTTCTGAAACATATACTGACCCAGCCCTTTAAATGTCATACATAAACATTACATTTCAGAAGAATTGTTGCCTAATAGAAGGTAAAACTTTGTCCCTCCTAGTTTTAAATCTAAATAACATATGCTTTTTGCTTTAGTGAATTTTAATGATACTTACTGATCATGAACTACATGCCACAGAACAAACACTAGTGAATAAGTTGTAGATAATATTACCTGAAGCATCACAAAGTTATTTATCCTGAATTTATGGATTAAAAGCAGATATGGAAATACTACCTCTGTTGGGATTTATCCTAGTTATTGTTACATAATAAATTACTCCAAAAAATTAGTGGCTTAAAATAACAAATAATTATTCTCTCATAGTTTTTCTGGGTTAGTAATCTGGGCACAGGTTAGTTTTGTCTCAGGGTCTCTCACAAGGCTGCTTATCTGAAGTTTCACCTACAAGCAGAATTGTTGGCAGAACTTAGGTCCTCACGGGTACTGGCCAGCAACATCAGTTCCTTGCCATGTGCACCTCTCCATAGAGCGTCTCACATGTCAACTGATTTCTATCAGAGTAAGAAAGTGAGAGAAGGGAGAGCAAGACAGAAGTCAAAGTACTTTGAAACCTAATCCCAGAAATAACATCCCATCACTTGCTGTGTTCATTAGAAATGAATAAATAAATAAAGTGCATCACTAAAATCAGCCAACACACAAGGGGGAGAGGATTTATAAGAACTTGAAAAACATAGGGTGGGGATTATTGGGGACCATCTTAGAGGTTGTCTACTACAGAATTGTGGCAGAAAAAGGCCTAGTACTGAGTAAAGTTTTGAGTTTCATTTCATGACCAGTTTTAGATTAAAAGGTTGTAAAATTTTGTCAATATATTAGATTATTGTTAAACATTTTGAAAAATTAGGATTCTAGCCAGTTTTATATTTTGCCACAATTTCAAATATATGAAATGATGCCTTCTTAACGCTTTTCCTCTTGATTAGAAACATAATCACTTGGGCTCCAGTGATTTCACAACTGCATGTTTCATGTAATTACTTTATAATTACATAAAAGTAGTGAAATTTAATAGAAATAGAGTCAGAACTATAGATTATGAGTAATACAGAAATTAATATTTTATAGCTACTTTATAGATTCCCACTGTTTGGTCTCTTCAGTATCGTTAATTTGTTGACTTTGCTTATTATTTAAATTTAAAGTAAAAATTTATGCTATAATAAGCAAGTTCTACTAAATTTTCAAGTTATGGCTGTCTTCCTGAGCTCAGGCAGTATTTTAGATAGCTTTTACTGATATTAGAATATTTAATATCTGTTTATACATAGAAGACAAAACTGAATTTATTACTATATAAACATAGCCAACATCTTGCTGCATTTGGGAAAAACATAAATTCTTATGGCCCTGTCAAAGGAAAAGCCCCTCATGTCATCCTGGCCCAAATTATTACTCCTTTTATGAAACTATACTTGGTCCCAGCACTTTAAAATACGTAATACATGAGTACTTCTAAAACATAATACTCTTTTTATTTTTAGGTCAAAAATTTTGCCTTGTTTGTGTTATAAAAAAGTTAATGTATTTTCCCCAAACTACAAGCAACCTGCATTTTCAAGGGTTTCTACTTTTATGAAACTTTCTAAAACATAATAGACCTAATTTGTTAAACTATGTTTTTCTATATTCGAGTCTTTGGATTTGGATAATGTCTCTTGTCCTGAGCACCTGGATGAGGAGTAGAGAAATTTGCTGAGATGACGAAGTCTATACACAGAACAGGCTGGGGACACGGGTTGGAAAAGATCAGAGAATGACTTAGAATGTGTTGAGTATGAGAAGTTTATTGGATAGTAAACTGGAGATACTGAATAGGAAATGAATATGAGCCTGAATTAAAGGAAAATAAATATAGGCAATTATTAGCACACGAATAAATGTACAGCCATTAGACTCGAGTAATTTTTAGTATTACTACATGTGTACATGTCAGCAAAGGGCTCACTGCCTGACACACATAGAAGCCAATACTATGGCACTGGCTTTTAAGAAAAGAAAAAGCCTTATTGCAAAGTTGATTGGTAAGACAGGAGGTAGGGCTCAAATCCGTCTCCACGGTGGCAAGTGAGGTGGATATTTAAGGGTTAGGGTTTTGGAGTGGTAAAGAAAGGAGGAGAGCAGCTGGATACAAAGTTCCAGGAAGTGCTGCTAAGTTCTTATGCACAGGTACAAGCAGGTTTCATGCCTCTTCTTGGGTCACATGTGCAAATTTTGGGAGTTGGTATTAAACATGTGGGGGAACTTGGCGCTGTGACATCAAAAGGTCATCTATAGACAAGCAAGTCTATTGTGCAGACTTGGTTCAGACACACTGGTTCCATCCCAGTTTCAGCCAGTTTTGTTGTATTACAAACAGAGGGGTTTTTAACCAGCTGTTCCCTTATTTGCTGTTCTGTAAGACAAGCTCAAGGATTTCTGTAGGTCACCAGTTTCTGTTAACATTATGGGGCATGGCTTCAGAAAGGAATTTTTAACCCTGTGGGCATGGTTTCACATAGATTAAGAAACAAGTAAACCAACTAAGAGATAAGGTTAGTATTGTTAGAGGACTGACAGTGGCATCTGTGAAGCCAAGCTAAGGATGTGCTTCAAGAATGAGCAATTGTATCAATAGCTACAACCAGGTAAGATGAAAACTGAAACTTGACCTTGAATATAGTGATATGTCACTGTTGACACTGAAAAAGTATATTTCATCATTCTAATGGGGTCAAAATTCTTACTGGAATGGGATCAAGGCAAAATGAGAGAAGACAAAATAGGGACGATAGTATAGATAAATGTATTTAGGATTTTAGTGTAAAGGGATCAGAAAAGAAGAAAAGAGTGTAAGTTATAGTAAGATATTTGGTTAAGAGGATTTATAGAAAATGTCCCCTTATGTTCAGCAAGATGAAGGACACTTGTTACTGTGACAGATTTTTTTAGTTCTGTGGTAGTGATTAATGTGTAAATATAACAGATTCTTCTGAAATAATAAGAGTGGAATAAAGATAGCAAGCTTAGAAACTGTTGAGGTATATTTGTGTGAGTAAATCCATAAACTATATAGGGAAGTAGACAATAGCAAAAATATAAAAAAACAAGGCTGGTTCTTTAAAATGCTTAGTATGATTTATAAATCTTTGGCAGCATTAATAAAGGTAAAAAGAAAGAAAATAAGAGTGAGCAAAATTCAGGATAAATAATGTAAAATAGCTTCTGACATATCAGAGATTTATAAAATGATAAAAGAATATAAGAAATTTAATCATTGTAAATTTGCAAATATATTTGAAAGGAAAGCATTTACGTAAAAGTATAAAATACAAAAATTTACAGGAAAATAGAAATCATGAATAAGCTACTGACTTTTTAGTAACTAATAAAAAATTAAAACCACACCACCCTAAAATTCCTTAGTCCTACGTGTTCCTTTTTTTTCCCCTGGTGAATTTCACCTAATACACAAGGATTATATAAACCCATTGTAATACACACTGCATTTTTTAAGCTTGTGTAGCATTCATTTCAGAACCATAAGAAAAGTATGAGAATAGAAATCAAAGTTCTTTTCACTTATGAACATATATTCAAAAATTTTAGATAAAATTTTCAGTTAAGTGAATCCCATGGTATGTTAAAAATGCTTTGTAAATTTAAGCAGAAGACATGGGCTAAGAGAACTAGCCAGCATGTGAAGAAGAACAGGAAGAATTCCAAGAAGCAAGAAGAGCAAATGAAAACTCTGAGTTTGTGAACATCTCGGAACATTCAAGAAATCTAAAGAAGGGAAACACAGTGACATCTGTCAGACACCTTGAACTAACAAGCTTCAGGTAGTTGGCAGTTTTAACGTCTGACTGTGCTCCATGTCTTTGATATGTCTATATTTTGCAAAGCTGAGTTTTGTGTGATGCTATGATAAAAAAGAAGTATCCCGAGAAAAATGAGTGTGGAAAAGGAAGTGAAAGTGGTGGTGTCCAACGCAAATACAAGATTTAAAAAGATGCACAAAATCCAACAGCCACACACATTTCCTCGGAGAAAATGCAAAAATGGACATGTAGTTCTGGGTGGTGAAGACACAGAGATGAATGAAAAATCAGAAGACTGGAAAGATCATGCCTTCTCTCAACATCTCAGGTTCAGGACTTTTAAATTCTTGCCATAGAATGAAAAGATAACATTTAATAGATGCACAAAGGTCCAAACACAGATAGCCAAAGCTAATTGAGTATTTGTACTCCTTCTATGTCACTGAGTATCTACAAAAAAAGTTTATGAATTGGGAGCGGGAACTATTTTGTCTAGTTTCCTAAGAAACAGATAAAAAAAAATTGGAACTAGTAACAGAATGTATAATAAGATTCAGATATTAATTCCTGCTGACTTTAAAATCACCAGAATACTTCATGATCATAAAAAATAATAAAACAATATTGAGCATTAGGTGGGGAGAACACTGATCAAAAGGCTTATCACTACTATCACTGTATTTTTAAATTTAGCAGTAAGTTAAAAACAATGTTTTAGAACACATTTAAAATAATTATCTTTTTTTTTACTTTTTATTATACTACACGCTCAAAAATATGCACACAAACAATAAATAGAAAGGAAAACAAAGGTTGTGTCATCTTGGAAGATATTTCTTTTGATAAAGGAATCAGATCTGACATCAAACTAGAGAGAGTAAAAACTGAGTGTTTTAAGCCAAATGTAATAGCACTTTTCCTAAATTTCTCTATTCTCTTTAGAATACTCTTCCATTCTTCTGCACAAGATGCCATATACTTTCCAGCACGAGCAGAAAGAAAGATATGGGATACAATACAGAACACTCGAAGAGAGAAGTTTCTAGTTCAAAATCCTAGTTCAAAAATGATACCTACGGGGCTTCCCTGGTGGCGCAGTGATTGAGAGTCCGCCTGCCAATGCAGGGGATACGGGTTCGTGCCCCGGTCTGGGAAGATCCCACATGCCGCGGAGCGGCTGGGCCTGTGAGCCATGGCCGCTGAGCCTGCATGTCCGGAGCCTGTGCTCCGCAATGGGAGAGGCCACGGCAGTGAGAGGACCGCGTACCGCAAAAAAAAAAGAAAAAAAAATGATACCTATGAAGTACAAAACATTAAAATGTTTCTATCTCTCACTGTTACTTATTTTACAGAATTTCTTTGTCCAATATGGTAGCCACTAACAACACTGGACTTCTACGAATTAGAGTAAATTAATTAAGTATAAATATGATTAAAAACTTAGTTTTTTAGCCATACTAAGCCACATCTCAACTGTTCAATAGCCATATGTGATTAATGAATCTTGTATTGAAGAGTGAAGATATAGAATATTACCAATGTTGCAGAAAGTTCTACTGGACAGGTCTACTACAGAATGAATGGAATATGGGAAAGCATCAATCCCATACTAAATGTAAACTATAAGATCATAGCAATCCTTTTTCTAGATAATTTAATGTTCTGTAGTGTGCTCTGAAAATATACAAATAGACAAGCAGATAATTTTTAAAAATCCATGTATTAGAAATTGATATATTATTAATGAAGCTCCATAATTAAGTGGTGAAATGATGGACATTTTAGTAGATGTTATTAAGAAAAGGTGCACAATATATGGAGAAGAATAAAATTAAAACTACCATATGATTCAGCAATCCAACTCTTGAGTATATATTCAAAGGAAATGAAAATAAGATCTTGAAGAGATCTTAGAAATTGAGGGACAAAGGTTCAAAAAACTGATACTGAAATGGAAAAAAGACATTAACAGATAATTTACAAAAATACATATAAAATTTGTCCTCAAATATATGGAAAAATATTCAAGCTCACTCAATGGTAAGTCATACATATCTGGGATGACGCTGCTGAACCAAATTGGAGAAAAGCTTGTATTTGAAAGCAGAATGCTCCCATCTGTCAGTTTAATGTCTCCATGGCTTATAACGGAATGTGTGAAATATAACGTGTTGTAAACTGGTAGTTTGAACTGGGAGGGGATTTTAAAAGTATGCTGAAGAGAGATGCTCTCTCTCACATACACACATTTTTTTTTTCTTTAGGAAAACTTACTCTTGGCAGCTGGTCTGACTAATTCCCTGATACCTGCTTCCACACAATAATATCCACAGTTCATTAAAAGTAAAAAGCATGAAAACACATTCTGTTTGTGAGGCCTGGGGAAAGAGGTACTTTCATATGTCATAAATATTAAAGCTGATGCCTATTGTGTTAGGTTGGGCTCTCAGGAAACAGATACCATGATGGAATGTGATATGCAGGGATCAAGACCTGTGAAAAAAGGAGAGAGAAAGCAAATTTGGATGGAGGAAGAAGTCTATGATGCAAGACCAGTAAAATCTAGCCAGTCTGCAGGAAGACTTGGAACATATTTAATACCTAAGAATTGTCTTTTGGAAGCTGAAAAGGACAGGTCTTTATACTCCTGCTCTGACTGGTTATTCAATGTGGGTGGTCCCTGGTTCTCTGCAGCTGAGTCAGATCCTAATGATATTAACAGTTAGAGTCTATGTGCTGACAGCTGGGGTCACAAGCACTTCTTGAGCAGGTAATCTGAGAGATTCTGTTTCCATCACAGTACTTATAATGAGGATAGAAATGAAATGGAAATAATGAATAGGAAAGGAAAATAACATAAGAGGTATCTAATGATGGTAATGTGCCCTGTCCTGAGGAGTATTCTTAAGTCAGTCTTACACATCTGGCATTATTTATTGATACATGCCACAGGGTTAAGTCCCAAGTCAGCCTAATTTGCTCTCTGGGAATTCACATCATTTCCCTGAGCCACTGTGGTCTTAACCGATATGTAAAACAGCAAGGATAATAATTTTCTCATAAAGAGTTTCTGAGGCACATGGTACTTCTGTTCCCTTTGAGGCTTGAAACTTTGTTTTAAACATCTTTATGCAATAAAATATTATATACTGTACATAAACAGTCATGGATATACTTTTTTCTTGGTTAAATATAGTAAACATGTTAGAAGTCTGATTATTCTCATAAAAGCTGACAATACCAAAGCTCAGTCAAAAAATGTTCAGATATCAAAGCTCAGTCAAAAAGAATTTACATAGTGAACGAGGACTGAAATCTCAATAGAAAGTGTTATCAGGCAGATTAGATGCCAAGTTCTGAGAAGTCTAGAAAAGTAGAAAGACTGATGATCTAAGAAAGAAGGCTCAGAAAGACAAAGGAAATGAGTATCATTAGATACATTCTACATGCTAGGCACTGAACTGGGTATTTAAAATATTTTTTCCCACTTATATGCACTTATAACTTTGTGAATTAAGAATGATTACTCCATTGACAGGAATACAATAATAGTAGGAGACTGTAACACCCCACTCACATAAATGGACAGATTTTCTAGACAGAAAATCAATAAGGCAACAGAAATCCTAAATGATACAATAGAACAGTAGACTTTTAATTGATACTACATCCCAAAAAAAAAAAAAAACCCAAAACATGCATTTTTTTCGCATTTTTTTCAAGCACACATGGAACATTCTCTAGGACTGACCACATACTAGGGCACAAAACAAGCCACAACAAATTTAAGAGTACAGAAATTATTTCAGGTATCTTTTATGACCACAACAGCATGAAAGCAGAAATCAACCACAGAAAAAGAAATGAGAAAAAAACGATTATGTGGAGACTAAACAACATGCTACTGTTGTTTAGCAATGGGTCAGCAGTGAAATTAAAGAGGAAATTAAATAATACCTTGAGAAAAATGACAATGAAAACACAACCATATAAAATATATGGGACACAGCAAAAGCAGTTCTTAGAGGGAAGTTCATGGTGATACAGGCATGGCTCATGGTGATACAGGCCTTCCTCAAAAAACAAGAAAAATCTCAAAGAAACACCCCAACCTACCAACTAAAAGAATCAGAAAAAGAAGAACAACAAAACCTATAGTCAGCATAAGGAAGGAAATAATAAAGATCTTAGAGGAGATAAATTTTAAAAGATTAAAAAGCAGTAGAAAAACTTAATAAAACCAATAGCTAGTTCTTGAAAGGGTAAACAAAATTAACAAACCTCTGGCTGGGTTCACCAAGGAGAGGAACCAAATAAAATAAGACATGCAAAAGAAGAAATAATAACCAATATCTCAGAAATTTAAAAAAAGTAGAGAATACTATGAACAAATATATGACAACAAATTGGACAACCTAGAAGGGACAAGTTTCTAGAAACATACAGCCCACCAAAACTGAATTAAGAACATATAGATAATTTCAGCAGACTGATCACTAGAAGCAAATTAGACTCAGAAATAAAAACAACAACAACAACAAACTCCTTACAAACAAAAGTCCAGGGCCAGATGGCTTCACAGGTGAATTCTACCAAACACACAAAGAAGAACTTATACTGATCCTTCTCAAACTCTTCCAAAAGACTGAAGAAGAAGAACACTCTTAAAGACATTCTATGAAACCACCATCACCCTGATACCAAAACCAGACAAAGACACTACCAAAAAGGAAAATTACAGGCCAAAAGCTTTGATGTATATAAATGCAAAAATTCCCAAGAAAATACTAGGAAACCAAATCCAACAACACATAAAAAAGATCATATATCATGACCAAGTGGGATTCATCCCAAGTTAACAAGGATGGTTCAACATATGCAAATCAATCAATGTAATAAACCACATTAACAAAAGAAGAGTCAGAAACCACATGATCATCTCAATAGATCCAGAAAAAAAACATCTGATAAAATTCAACATCCATTCATGATAAAAACTCTTACCAAAGTGGGTATAGACGGAACATATCTCAACATAATGAAAGCTACTTATGACAAACCCAAAGTCAATATAATACTCAATACTGAAAGCCTTCCTGCTAAAATCTGGAAATAAGACAAGGATGCCCACTCTCACCACTTCTATTCAACACAGTATTGGAAGTCCTAACCACAGCAATCAGACAAGAAAAAGAAATAAAAGGTATCCAAATTGGATGGAAAGCGGTAAAATTTTCATTACATGCAGATGACACGGTATTATATATAGAATACCCTAAGATTCCACACAAAAACTACTAGAACAGACAAACTCAGAAAGGTAGCAGGAAACAAGATTAACATACAGAAATCAGTTGCATTTCTTTACACTAACAATGAAATATAAAAAAGGGAATGTAAAAAAAAAAATCCCTTTTAAAATTGCACCCCAAAAAATAAAATACTTAGAAATAAACCTAACCAAGGAGGTGAAAGACTTACATGAGAACTATAAGATATCAATAAAGAAAATTAAAGAGGATTCAAAGAAATGGAAAGATATCCCATGCTCTCAGATTGGAAGAATTAATATTGTTAAAAAGGCCATACTACCCAGAGCAATCTACAGATTTAATGTGATCCCTATCAAATTACCTATGACATTTTTCACAGAAATAGAAAAAATAATCCAAAAATGTATATGGAACCATAAAAGACCCAGAATTGCCAAAGCAATCCTGAGGAAAAAGAACAAAGCAGGAGGCATAACCCTTCCAGACTTCAGACAATACTACAAAGCTACAGTAATCAAAACAGTGTGGTATTGGCACAAAAAATAGACAAATGGATCAATGGAACAGAATAGAGAGCCTGGAAATAAAGCCACACACCTATGGTCAGTTAATCTTTGACAAAGGAGGCAAGAATGTACAATGGAGAAAAGACAGTCTTTTCAGGGAGTAGTACTGGGAAAGTTTGACAGCTGCATGTAAATCGATGAAGTTAGAACATATACTCACACCATACACAAAAATAAACTCAAAATGGCTTAAAGACTTAAATATAAGACATGACACCATAAAACTCAGAAGAGAACATAGGCAAAACATTCTCTGACATAAATTGTACCAATGTTTTCTTAGGTCAGTCTCCCAAGAAAATAAAAATAAAAGCAAAAATAAACAAATGGGATGTAATCAAACTTACAAGCTTTTGTACAGCAAAGGAAACCACAAACCAAACAAAAAGTCAACCTACAGACTGAGATATTTTATTTGCAAATGATGAGACTTGATAAGGGCTTAATTTCCAAAATACTCAAACTGCTCATACAACCAACAACAAAAAAATAAACAACCCAATCGGAAAATGGACAGAAGACCTAAATAGACATTTCTCCAAAGAAGACATACAGATGACAAACAGGCAGATGAAAAGATGCTCAACATTCCTAATTATTAGAGAAATGCAAATGAAAACTACAATGAGATACCACCTCCCACTGGTCAGAATAGCCATCATTAAAAAGTCTACAAACAACAAATGCTGGAGAGGGTGTGGAGAAAAGGGAACCCTCCTACGCTGTTGGTGGGAATGTAAGTTGGTGCAGCCACTATGGAAAACAGTATGGAGGTTCCTCAAAAACTAAGAATAGACTTGCCATCTGATGCACCAATCCCTTTCCTGGGTATATATCTGGACAGAACTATAATTCAAAAGGATACATCCACCCCTATGTTCATAGCAGCACTATTTATAATAGCCAAGACATGGAAATAACCTAAATATCCATCAACAGATGAATGGATAAAGGAGATGTGGTACATGTATACAGTGGAATACTACTCAGCCATAAAAAAGAATGAAATCATGCCATTTGCAGCAACATGGATGGTCAGAGATTATCATACTAAGTGAAGTAAGTCAGAAAATGAAAGACAAATACCATATGATATCACTTATACATGGAATCAAAAATATGACACAGATGAACTTATCTATGAAACAGAAACAAACCCACAGACATAAAGAAGAGACATGTGGTTGCCAAGGGCAAGGAGGTGGGGGACGGAGGGATTGGGAGTTTGGGTTTAGCAGATGCACACTATTATATATTGAATGGATGAACAAGGTCCTACTGTACAGCACAGAAAACTATATTTAATCTCCTGTGATAAACCACAATGGAAAAGAATATAAAAAAGACATATATATATATATATATATATATAACTGAATCATTTTGCTGTACAGCAGAAATTAACACATTGTATATCAGTGATACTTCAATTAAAAAAATTAGTACTGCAAATTTATAGAAAAGGTAACTGAGGTAGAGAGGAGCAAATTAAGTTGTCCAAGACCAAAGAGCTAGTAAGTGGTAAATTCTATATTCAACACCAGTCACTCTGAGCCCTAAGCCATTATTCTTTTCAGTTAATAATTTCACAGTTGAAAACTACTGTTAAGCCAAAATCTGTCTGTATTTTGTGTTCAGTGTACCAAACAACCGATAAATAAAACCCTTTATTCCTGGTTGTGGAGCCTAGTTATTTTCCTCAAAAACTGGCAGGGCACCTAATTGATATTCTATTGGCTGTATCATTTTCAGGTAGGCAGTGGTTATTTATTTTACCCTCCTAGGTATGTATGACTTGGGATATGAGGTAAAAGATAAGGGTTATAGTAAACTGAGCTGGGTGTCAAAGTGGTGCAGAAATGATATTAAAACAGCCCCTTGAAGAGTCAAGGAAAATGGGAATGACTACATTGGAGGGCAAAACAGAAAGTAAAGGCAGAGAGTAAAGCCAGAACATCAAACCAAATGCTCTGGATTTAAAGGCAGAAACTAAATGCTAGCTTTTAGGATGGAAACAGACACAAAACTTAAGTAAACAACTATGAGCTACCACTACACTCTTACTGGAATGGCCAAAATACAGAACACTGACAATTACAAATTCTGACACTGATGTGGAACAACAGGAACTCTCACTCTTTGCTTATGGGAATGCAAAATGGTACAGAAACTTTCAAAGTTTGGTGATTTCTTACAAAATTAAACATGTTCTGATTCAGTAATCATGCTCCTTGGTATTTACCCAGAAGAGATGAAAACTTATATCTATACAAAAACCCGCATATGGATGTTTATAGCAGTCTTATTCATAATTGCCAAAACTTGAAAGCAATCAAGTTGTATTTCAGTAGGTGAATGGATAAATTGTTTTGAATCCAGATAATGGAATCTTATTCAGGGCTAAAAAGAAATGCGCTCTCAAGCCCTTAAAATACATGAAGGAAACTTAAATGCATATTACTAAATGAAAGATCAACTGAAGAGGTTACCTACTTTATGATTCCAACTCTATGACATTCTGGGAGACAGTAAAAAGATCAGTTGTTGCCAGGAATTAGGGGTGAGGGAAAGATAAATAAGCAGAGCACAGAGCATTTTTAGACCAGTAAAAATACTCTGTATGGTACCATAATGTTGGATACATGTCATTATACATTTATCCAAACCGATAGAATGCACAAAACCAAGAGTGAGTCATAATGTAAACTAGGAGCTTTGCAGGGTAATGATGTGTCAATGTAAGGCCATATATTGAAACATATACCACTCTGGTGGGTGATATTGATAATGGGGGAGGCTATCCATTTATGGAGGTAGGGGGTATATCAGGAAATCACAGTACCTTCCACTTAATTTTGCTGTGAACCTAGTGATGATTTTAAAAAGCCTATTTGAAAAAAAATAAACAAAAACAACTATTACGTGAATTTGGATAGGTGATTTTCTGTGGTGTCTGTGTAGCTACAGGGACATTTTCTGGGATACTCCAGGATTTGCCTTTAAGTGGGATGAGAGCTAGTAAGGGCTCCAAACCAACTTGTTCAATTCTCTGCTATGAAGTCCCTTATAAGTTATCTAGAGCAACATTCTTAATGTGGGAGTAAGGAAACAGGCTCAGAGAGGTTAAGTAACTTATAGCAAGTGACATAGCTATTGTATGTCAGTCTTCATCTATAAAACGTCAATGTCTTATTTGAGAAGTGTCAATGTCAGCAATGACTGCTCTTTTGATAGAAAATTAGTTGTGTATTATAAATGTATGCTAAATAAGCAAATTCACCCTACAGAGCTTGGTGAAGGAATTTCACTAAGAAAATTAAGTGATAATCAAAGGCCACTGTAATAATGTGTTATAAGTCCAAAATCAAGATGTGTTATCTATAAATTCGGTATTCTTTCAATTTTTGTGTATTTGCTTGCCATAATAGAATAATATTTCTTCAATAAAAGAGATCTGAGGTCAAATGTATTTCTAAAATGAAATGTTTTATATAGCATTCCTGGAGATTCACAATATACATCAGTGCAGTAAAGGAAATATTTGGTTGTTGCAAAATAATATTACATATCTACAGTTAGCTCTCAATCACTTAGCTAATGAAAAGAAATTTTTTGTAAAACTTTGTCACTAAATACTTTGTTATATAAACAATTTCCCAACTCCAGAGCAGTTAAGAAGCAGAAGATCATGAGTTATTAACCATGCTCAGGCTCTGGGACCAAACTTTGGGATCAAATCCTGGCCCTGGCACTCACTAGTCATGTGACTCTGGAAAAATTTCTTAGTCCTTCTAGGCTTTAGTATCTATTAGATAGAAATAATAATTTGATATACCTCATAGACTTTTCAGAATTAAATCAGCTAATATTTATAAAAGACTTTGAATAGTGCCTGGCACAGAGCTATCACACAATGCATGTTAGCTGCTGGAGTTATCACTCACTAGCAAGCAGGGAAAACATCTAGAAAATGGGAGGGCTTCCTTTGCAACCTGGATCTTTATTCACCTCCTTTTTTTAATATATTTTCCACAATATATTCTTTTTCCCTATTCCTTTCTTTCACCTTGTCTATCGTGAGAAGCAGTGTGTGGACAAAGATAAGTTTAGGACATGTGATATTAGAATCAGAGATTGAGGGAAGAAGAAAACAAAGAATGAGAAGAAAGAAAAGTACACATGAATGCTCAGACGAAAAAAGAAAGACATGGATTTGAATGAATAATTTCATGGAGTTACAGCCTTACAGGTTCAGAATTCCTAGTTCTGAAATATACAACATCTACTGTACAAGATGGGCTACTTGTAGGATTCATAAAACGGTAATGAAATAGATTTTTTTTAAATATATTGAACTGATTTTCACTTGCTTATGAGTGATACTTGAATTGTCAGTTTCAGCATCCTAACATAGTACCAAGCAACATTACAGTTCCTACCTCACTCGTTTAGTTCATTGCTATGAAATAAATTTGACCTTCATAAAATACCATTTGCTATAAAAATGATTCTTGTTTCGCATAAGTAAAACTGTATTATGGGAGGTACTTATTTATTGTTTCTTCTTAATTGATTTTCTATTATTTTGCAAAAACTGCATTCCAGAATGTTGAAAGATATGGTCCTACTCTGATTATAGAAGTTCAACTATTTTTTCTAGTGAAAATCAGTACCAGTAAGGGGATGTGACAAAAATATATTCAAGCAATATTATGACATAATAACATGTGATTAACTGAAAGTATTGATTCATTTGAAGGCAAAACATATTAGGAACAACTGAAAAGTAGATCTCAGGAGATAATTAACAATGGGCTTCATGGAAGAATTATCACCTTTGGAAAAATCATTATTAGAGTAAACAGTACTACAGAAAATTTTTCACAGTATGGAAACAAATGTGATATACAGTCTAAAAATTAGGTTGAGAAGCAATGTTAAATAAGTCAAAGATGGTAATGAAGACAGTATTCACAGACACAGAAAATGACTCCGACACCAGGTAATGGAAATAACAATTATACTTAATAGCAGACAGCAGTGTAGGTGTTAGCTGCTACTTGAACAGAGAAGAGATGCATTATTCAAAATTATTTTTCTTAATTGTAAAACATACGAGAAAAAAGAGAAGACGCAATTTATTCTAGAAACGCTGTCGTAAAAAATCTAATATTCAGATCAAAAGACAATTCAAGCATGGTTTACTGGCAAACCTATAAACAACTATATATGTTTGACATTTTCTTTCAAATGTCTGCATTTTAAAGACACCAGTTACTGTGATGATGTTTTTAATATAAATGCAACATACATTAGTGGACATTATATATTAGAAAAAACTTACTTGGAAAGTAACTAAAATATGATAACTGTAAAATAATACAGTGTATTTCAAAGACTTAGTATGGAAAATGTAAAACATCTTATTTGTAGTACTTTTCTTTTTTTAATGAGCCAAGCTTTGTTTGGGGGCTTTTGTTTGTTTTAATTTTTATTATTTATTTATTTTTGGCTGCATTGGGCCTTAGTTGTGGCACGCGGGATCTTCACTGTTGCATACGGGATCTTTCGTTTCAGCACGTGGGCTCTTCCTTGCAGCACACAGGCTTCTCTCTAGTTGTGGCATGTGGGCTTCTCTAGTTGTGGCATGTGGGTTTTTCCTCTCTCTAGTTGTGGCACATGGGCTCCAGAGTGCGTGGGCTCTGTAGTTGTGGCATGCAGGCTCTCTAGTTGAGACACGTGGGCCCAGTAGTTGTGGCATGTGGGCTTAGTTGCTCCATGGCAGGTGGGATCTTAGTTCCCCGACCAGGGATCAAACCTGCATCCCCTGCATTGGAAGGCTGATTCTTTACCACTGGACCACCAGGAAAGTCCCTGTGGTATTTTGTTGATTACAAGTTGAATTGAAAAACATCTTTAACATATTGGGTTAAATAAAATATATTACAAAATTTAATATTACCTGTTCCTTTTTATTTTTGTGTGGTTAACAAAAAAAAATGTGAAATTAAAGAGCTAGGTCTAATTATCTTTTAATTGGTCAGAGCTGATAGAGATGGTAGTTTGAAAACCATCATACAGTTTCTTGGGAGATGATTTCACGTACTCTTAAAAAGAATTAAAAGTTGATTTCTTTTCATGACACGGAATTCAGGCCTTGACCATGACAATCAAGAAACTAACAAAGGCATCCAGATGATACTTTAGAGATCCTTACATTAATTACATTTTTACAGTCTATGCCTGTATTGTTTATGTATATTATAGTAACTTTGAACTGAATCAATTAGATACCACTTTCCAGCTGAGACCTTTAAACTCTCTAAGCCTATGTATTTATCAGTTAATCACAAAAAAAAAAAAGACTTTTGGTCTTTTATGATTGCTGGTTGAAGGTTTTAAGAATTTAAGTAATAATCAATTTGTATTACATTCAGTTCATGTTAAGAATTATTATTAGATATTATTACTATTATTGTTATTAGTAGAAACTTTAGTTTTTTCTGAGCTTATGAATACCTGGAATAGCTGGCAGACTCTATTCATGCCCTTCCTTTTTTTTTTTTTCCCTACCTATGTTATAAAGGGCACAGCAGGGAAATCACCAGCTAGAGCATGAAGCTAGAGCTATTTTGCATTCATCTTCCCTTCAGGAGGAAATATTGAAATGCCAGTTGCTGTGCTGCCCGATACACTGTGAAATCATTTACTGCCCAATGGGATTAAGAGACCTGGTGATGTGTTGCTTTTTCTGAATATAATTTCCCTGAGACAGCTGCTGCAACATAGCCATCTGATTGGGTATCATGGCTGAGACATATTTTAGAAGCCTATCTTCCTTTTTCCCTATTTCTCAACATGGGCAATTTATATCCATAAACCAATGACTTAAAGTGTTTTGCTCAGAGCAACTAGTCAAGAGAGCAATGCATTTAGAGTCAGGAGACCTAGTTTCTATTCCAGACTCAGCCACTAATGAAATTGATGACTTTGAGTTATTTAATTTCTCCTGCCCTTAATTTCTTCCTGTATACAACAAAGAGTCTGAACTGAATTTTTTAAATACCTCTTTCAAATACAGTTGCCTAAACTTTTCTTGTCACGTTTGAAATGAAAATACTCTGTTATTTTATGATTTTTCTGCTATCTCCCTGATGTTGCCTATTTTGAGTCATTGGCATTTATTGATCCATTCAACAAGTATTTGAGGGCCTGCTTTTGATAGTGTTCTAAGTGTTAGGAAAACAATAGTAAACAAAAATATATCCTTGTGAACTCTGTAGTCTGGTGAGAGAAAAAAACATTAATCCAATATTTATACCTACATCTCCACACAAACACATATGATATAATTGTAACAAGTGCCATGGAGGCATAAAATTCAGAGATATGAGAGTAAAAAAGAAGTATGTAGCTTTGGGGGGAAGAGAGGATATGTGTGTGTATAAACAAATATTATTTATTTTCCTTTTAGAACATTATATATTCTCATTAATGTACTATTTATTCATTCATTAAAATTTTGAGTCTAATTCTTGTTATATCTGAAGTGTTACATACTTCAATTTACAGTAATAAATAAAACCTTTATGGTGCTTACAGTGTAGTTAAAAAGACATAGCAAATAATCAACAGAGTTTTGCTTCCACTTAAGATGTGGAAAGCAAGGGAATGTGACTTCTATCCTAACAACCAAAAAAGGCATACCATTTACAAAAGCGTAACTTTCCTGGAAAGTACAGAATACTTGTCTGTAGACCACCAAGGGACTTAATTTCAAGTGACAAACCTCTCCCAGGAGAAAAGGGACAAATGAACTGTTTCATTTTTCTCAAAGCAGAGAAGATATAGGTGCTTCAACAGAAGGATGAGACATTGGCTGAAATGATGAATCACTGTGACCGAGCTGGGCTATCCTATCAGTTTAGCATAACTGGGAGCCACAGACATGTGGAGAGCTCTTCCCACAGGCTTCCTCCAGATACTTAGATTAGGCAGGGCTGAAGACAAGAGTGAATTCCCTCAGTGGCACAGGCATGCATGAGATGATTTTCAGCCACAATGCCTGCCCTGGAACTTCTTCCCATAGGAAGCAAGTCTTTAGCCACTGAAGTGGAGGTGACAGCGAAAAACACCCTCTCAACCCTATGGTCTTTTGGGGAGTGGTAGAAGCGAAATCTGTCTAAGGATAGGAAATTCTCTTCACTGATGCCATAAAGCAAGCAAATATATACAACTTCTAGAGGAAGGATAAAAGTCCTTTGTGCCTAGGAAAGGTCCATGAAAAACCCCTGGACCCAGCACTGATATAAACAGAAGTTTGCTACTATTTAGGGAGGAACAGGGAATTCTCTTTTTCTCCTTCTCTTCTTTCTAAAACCTATCACAGATAGAAATCAATTTCTAGTCATAGAGAGTGCTGCCAGAAACCCTGAGAAGGTGCTAGGCTTCCCACAGCCTAGACACATAAACCCTTACTAAGACTGAGGTTGCACCAGGAGAAATGCAGTGTGCTGCTGCAGGACAGAGCATGGAAAGAGAAGCTACCTCTGTGCACAGCTGTGCAGAGGCAACTGAAAGCAGAAAGTGGAAAAGGAACACAGAGAAGCCTTCCAGCCACCTCAGGGCTAATGCTAAGCACAAGGTAACAATGACGTGTTGCTGGAAGAATCTGAACAAACAGAATGTGAACAGAAGGGATGGGGCCACTTCTAACCTTGGGTGATAAAAAATGACCCTGAATAGTTTTCCACTCTCCTTCTCCTTGTACTGTCTTGAGATTAATATGTACAGTGACTCTGAAAGACACATGGTAAAGATAGCATAGGCATCTTCCCTCACGACAGAAGCAGCTTGGTGTTTTGTCATGTCTCGGAAGAGAAGAACTAACAGATTGGGGACACCAAATGAACTTTATATGAGCTTAAAATAAAATCCTGTTATGATTGTGCCACTACACATTTTTGTCTGTTATCTAGCAACAGTGCTTTCTTAATTATAAAAATGGTACTTTGAAGTAAAACAATTTCACAGTACAAACATAAACTATATGGCATTGGCCTAGCAATCAGATACAGTATCTGAGAAATTGATACCAGAGCTCAGAAACATGTCAACTCCCTGGACAGTGGCAGTACATCATTTAAGGCTGTTGCCCTTGATATAGTAGACTGACCACACGCCTACTAAGTTGTAGTTCTAGGAAATGTGAAAATTAAAATGATAGTATGCACTGGCTTTTATTTTATGCTTCCGGAATATATTTTATGAAAGAGATAAGTTCAAGAAATAATTATATGGTTTACAAAATGAAATGAAAGCAAACAAAGAGTCCTAACATTTGGAGACTCTCAAAAGTTAGGAAAATTCTGGCTGCTTCTGGACTTATAACAGTCAGATTTGAGCAACAGATTATCAGGAAAACAAAATCACACAGCCTTGTGCAAAGCTTAGATTAACAGTTTTTCTAAATAGATAAGCCTATTATTTCAGATAACCTCGAGGTGTTCAAAGGTGTTCAGCATTTAAGAGAGAGAGAGGAAAGAATTTACGATTAGAATTAGGAAATTATTTTGGATGTGGTTAGGTAGTTGCTGGTACATAAATGGATAGGAAGCAGATAGATCTGAAGCTCAATGTCTTTGAGGAATTCTCTTGTCATTAGAGCAAAGCCAATTTTTAAAATGCATTGCTTATTTTAATCTTAAATCAACCCTCCACCTCTAAACTTGAACCAGTAAGAAATGGACTCTAAAAACTGGGCAGCCCCCAAAGAAGGATACACCCTAGCAGCCACTTCATACATGTCTATGGATAATAATGGAAAAGGAACAGGAACAGTCCCACAGGGTGGCATTAGAAAGCTTTGGAGAATAGTGTACTGGTGAGTTACTCACAAAACAGAATTAAGATCCTGTTATGCCAGGGTTGAGAGATTTTCCACATTGGGCCCAGCAGTAATTTAGTATTTCTATGATCCAGACTGCTGTGTATTTCTAAATATTTCCTTTTTTTTTCTTTTTTTTTGTAGTGGAAGTTTTCACTGCAATTATCCTGTTTTCACTACAGCATTGTATTCTGGGTGTGTGTTGAGGAGGGTGGGTGCAGATAAGTTCTCTTTATCATGTATATATTATTCTGTCATAAAGCACAACCTTCAGTTGTAAAGAAAATGACTGTAAATCACCCAGAAACCCTGAACTTCCATTTGGATAATGTATGCTAGGGTTGCATCACTTGAGAAGGTGCTGTGGGAGGGAAGTTAAAACAGATATTCCATGACCAGAAAACCGAACTATAACAAACACTGACTAGTTGCTATGGTTGCATTGCATTTTTTAATGTGTTTTTTTCTCTTTTTTTAACATATTTATTGAAGTATAATTGCTTTACAATGGTGTGTTAGTTTCTGCTGTATAACAAAGTGAATCAGCTATACATATACACATATCCCCATATCTCCTCCCTCTTGCTTCTCCCTCCCACCCTCCCTATCCCACCCCTCTAGGTGGTCACAAAGCACCGAGCTGATCTCCCTGTGCTATGCGGCCGCTTCCCACTAGCTATCTGTTTTACATTTGGTAGTGTATACATGTCCATGCCACTCTCTTACTTTGTCCCAGCTTTCCTGGGACTTTGTCCCCTTTTCCTCAAGTCTTTCTCTACACCTGCATCTTTATTCCTGTCCTGCCCCTAGGTTCTTCAGAACCATTCTTTTTTCTTTAGATTCCACATATATGTGTCAGCATACGGTATTTGTTTTTCTCTTTCTGACTTCACTCTGTATGACAGACTCTAGCTCCATCCACCTCACTACAAATAACTCAATTTCATTTCTTTTTTTGGCTGAGTAATATTCCATTGTATATATGTGCCACATCTTCTTTATCCATTCATCTGATGATGGACGCTTAGGTTGCTTCCATGTCCTGGCTGTTGTAAACAGAGCTGCAATGAACAGCTTTTTTGGGGGGGGGCAGGATATAAGATGTATTTCTCACTATAGATCATACTCAAAAATGCTTGAAAGCCACGGATCTAGACAATTCTCAGTAAGATACCAGGATACTTGCTCTTCTGATTCCCATTTGACAGATAGAGAAAACTAGGCTTTCAAGGAGTGGGTGAGATGGGGCTCCTGGGTCCCCTGGGTGGGGAGCCCTTGCTCTGAGCCCCTCCGAGGGGTCTGCAGGACTGGCTGTAAAGGCGGGACCCCCGGCTTGCAGCTCTGGTCCCTGGTCCTCCTGCTCAGCAAAGCAGGGTTGGCCAGCGTCCCACATCTCAGCCGTCTAGGGACCAGAGGGCGTGGGTGTCTGGAGCTTGGAGGAGGTGCTGGGTTCAAATTCCACCTCTACTGTCTCCTGCCTGGGAGACCATGGCCCTCAGGGAAAGAGGAAAGTGCCTTGAAGGAGACGGCCCTCCTGCCCGTCCACAGCCCCCATGGAAAGCCATGGCCCAGGGCATGGGCCAAGGCCATGCTCTCCCCAACCTGGACACAGGTCTCCCGCCTATCCAGTGGAGGGCGGATGCCCGGGACTTGGCCTCAACGGCCCGTATCCCTCTGTGCAGGCCCTGGTTCCGACCAGCCATCCAGACACCTGAGCCTGGGGCCGCCACTCACCTGGCCGATCCTGGTGCTGAGCAGGTGGGGACCACAGGAGCGCGTGATGGGCAGGAAGAGGCAGGGCCACCACCTCTCAGGCCTCAGCTTTCTCCCCCAGCCATCCTGTTATTTCTTCCTTTGGCTACGACCAGACTCCAGCCCTTTCTCCGCCCCCAACACCTCTGCCTCCTGGTCCAGCCCCATCCTGGGACTCCTGAATCACAACCTCCATGCTGGCCTCCCCACGTCCGCCACTGTCCTGGTCATTGTGGTACACGACTCTTTTTGAATATGGTTTTCTCAGGGTATGTGCCCAGTACTGGGATTGCTGGGTTGTATGGTAGTTAGTTTTGATTTGCATTTCTCTAATGATTAGTGATGTTGAGCATCCTTTCATGTGTTTGTTGGCAATCTGAATATCTTCTTTGGAGAAATGTCTGTTTAGGTCTTCTGCCCATTTTTGCACTGGGTTTTTTGGTTTTTTTGATATTGAGCTGCATGAGCTGCTTATAAATTTTGGAGATTAATCCTTTGTCAGTTGCTTCATTTGCAAATATTTTCTCCTATGCTGAGGGTTGTCTTTTCATCTTGTTTATGTTTCCTTTGCTGTGCAAAAGCTTTTAAGTTTCATTAGGTCCCATTTTTTTATTTTTATTTTTATTTCCATTTCTCTAGAAGGTGGGTCACAAAGGATCTTGCTGTGATTTATGTCATAGACTGTTCTGCCTATGTTTTGCTCTAAGAGTTTGATAGTTTCTGGCCTTACATTTAGGTCTTTAATCCATTTTGAGTATATTTTTGTGTATGGTGCTAAGAAGTGTTCTAATTTTATTCTTTTACGTGTAGCTGTCCAGTCTTCCCAGCACCACTTATTGAAGAGGCTGTCTCTTCTCCATTGTATATTCTTGCCTCCTTTATCAAAGATAAGGTGACCATATGTGCGTGGGTTTATCTCTGGGCTTTCTATATTGTTCCATTGATTTTTTAAATGTAAAGTCTGCTTGCTTTGTTCCTATTAAGGGACTTTGCATTGATATTCACAAATGGAATTAATGTGTATTTTTCTGTCTTGTGCAATCTTTATTAGGATTAGGCATCAAATATACCTGTTTAAGAAACAGAATCTGGATGATTCTAGTCTTCTAGGCTATAGAAAGAAGTCAGGTAACCAGGAATCATCTATTCTTTGAGGTTTAATAAATTCCCCTGAAAAACATCCAGCCTAGTGCTTTTTAATGTGTTTCTTTGTGATAACTTTCTATAGTTCTCCTGTGGAAATTTTTTATTATCTCTGTATCTCTACTAGTGTCCACTTAATAAATACTAATTAAATTACTTAGAAAGTATTTATTATAATCTAAGTTTACATAGTATTTATAAGCTTTTATGAAAATTTATGGGTTTTTCAAAATTTTCCTTATCTCTCATTTTCTCATTTATTTCTCCCTCTCATTTCCCTCTTATTTTGCATATTTGTATTTTCTATCTCTTCTTAATTGTCAACGTTTGATTTTTTTATTTTGTCAAAGAACTAATTTTTGATTTATTCAATAGTTCTACTACTTTTCTCTTTTAGTTAATTTCTACTTTCGTTTGTATGTATCCCACCTTTTTTGTTTGTTCTCTATGTTTACACTGGAATGTGTATGTGTTCCAACAGCTTTGTTATGAAATTCTGTTCATTTATAAAATATTTAAGACTATGGGCATCACTTGGAGATATTGTGTATTTGGTTCTAAAACACCACAATGAAGCGAATATTGCAATAAAGCAGGTCAAATGAATTTTTTGGTTTCCCAGTGCAAATGAATGTATATACTATACTATAGTCTGTTAAGTGTGTAATAAATAGCATTATTCTAAAAAACAATGTACAAACCTTTAAAAAATACTTTAGGCTAAAAAATGCTAACCATCCTGTGAGCCTTCAGTAGGTCATAATCTTTTTGCTGGTGGAGGATACTGCATCAGTGTTGATGGCTGCTGACTGGTCAGGGTGGAAATTGCTGAAGCCTGGGGAGGCTGTGGCAGTGTCTTAAAATAAGACAACAATGAAGTCTGCCACATCAGTTTACTCCCTTTCACGTACGATTTCCCTGTGGCATGCAATGCTGTTTGAGAGCATCTTACTCACAGGACTTCTTTCAAAATCAGAGTCAATCCTCTCAAACCATGCTGCTTTATCAACTATTTTTATGTAATATTCTGAACACTCTGTTATCATTTCACCAATCTTCACAGCAACTTCACCAGGAGCAGATTCCATCTCAAGAAATCACTTTCTTGGCTCATCCAGAAGAAGAAATTCACCTCCTCATCCATTAAAGTTTTCTCATGAGGCTGCAACAATTCAGTCACATCTTCAGGCTCCACTTCTAATTCTAGTTCTGATATTCCCACCAGATACTTCCTCTGCTAAAGTCTTAAACCCTTCAAAGTCACCCAGGAGGGTAGGAATAAACCTCTTCCAAACCCCTGTTAATGTTGACATTTTGACCACTTCCCATGAACTGTGAATATTTTTAATGGCATCTAAACGGGTAAATCCTTTACAGAAGGTTTTGAATTGACTTTGCCCAGATCCATCAGATGGATCACTATCTATGGAAACTACAGCTTTAAAAAATGTGTCTCTTAAGTAATAAAACTTGACTCCTTGATCCATGGGCTGCAGAATAAATGTGTGTTAGCAGGCATGAAAACAACATTAATCTCACTGTACATCTCCATCAGAGCTCTTGAGTGATCAGGTGCATTGTTAATGAGCAGTAATATTTTGAAAGAAATCTTTTCCTGAGAAGTAGATCTCAACAGCAGGCTTAAAGTATTCAACAAGCCATGTTGTAAGCAGATATGCTGTCATCTAGGGCTTTGCTCTTCCATTTACAGTGCACAGGCAGAGTAGATTGAGCATAATTCTTAAGGTCCTGAGGATTTTCCAAATGGTAAATGAACACTGGCTTCAAGTTAAAGTCATCAGTTGCCTTAGCCCCTAACAAGAGATTCAGCCTGTCCTTTGAAGCTTTGAAGCCAAGCATTGACTTCTCCTCTCTATGAAAGTCCTAGATGGCACCTTCTTTTAATATAAGGCTGTTTTGCCTACGTCGAAAACCTACTGTTTAGTGGGGCCATCTCCATTAGTTATCTCAGCTAGATCTTCTGGATAACTTGCTGCAGCTTCTACATCAGCACTTGCTGTTTCACCTTGCACTTTTATGTTATGGATATGATCTCTTTCCTTAAACCTCATGAACCAGCCTCTGCTAGCTTCAAAGTTTCCTTCTGCAGCTTCCTTACCTCTCTCAGCCTTCACAGACTTGAAGAGAGTTAGGGCCTCAGTCTGGATTAGGCTCTGACTTAAGGAAATATTGTACTTTGTTTGATCTTCTATCCAGACCACTAAACTTTCTCCGTATCAGCAACAGAGCTGTTTCCCTTTCTTATCTGTACGTCCATTGGCGTATCACTAAATTTCCTTTAAGAACTTTTCCTTTGCATTCACAACTCGACTTTTTGGCACAAGAGGCCTCACTTTCAGCCTCTCTTGGCTTTAGACATACCTTCCTCACTAAGTTTAATCATTTTTAGCTTTTGATTTAAAGCGAGAGACATGTGACTCTTTCACTTGAACACTTAGAGGACTTTGTAGGGTTATTAATTAGCCTAAGTCAATATTGTTGTATTTTAGGGAATAGAGAGGCCTTAGGAAAAGGAGAGAGATAGGACACTGGCCAGCTGGTGAAGCAGTCACACATTTACTAAGTTCCCTGTTTTATATGGGTGCAGTTTGTGGCACCCCAAAACAATTACAATAGTAACATCAAAGATCAACAAATATAATACTATGAAAAGTTTGAAATACTGTGAGAATTACTAAAATGTGACATAGAGACATGAAGTGAGCAAATGCTGCTGGAAAACAGCACCGACAGACTTGCTTGAGGCACAGTTATCACAAACCTTCAATTTGTAAAAAATGAAATATCTGTGAAGTGCAATAAAATAGAGCACAATAAAACAAGGTATGTCTGTACATACTAGAATTTTCCTGTGCTTCTAATATTTGGATTATTAGCACACTTTTTACAAGATTTCTTTGACTACTTACTATTAGAAAGAATATCCTATTTTCCTTGTCTCTTTCAGTTCACCCAAATTTTCCATTGTATTTTTATCAAATATGTAATATTTACATGCTATTCTGAAATGTTGTCCCTACTTTTATAAGTATTCAGTTAATACATTCAATGCTGAAACTCAGCTGCACTGCCAGAATTTAATAGGATAAATCTTGTCCTTACTCAGTTCTTTAGAAAACATTTTTAGAAATAGTATTCCATGAGTCTTGTGTATTTACTTACTTGTTTACTACAGCTCAACTATATATGTATTAGATTCTTTTAATTTTTTAAATTTTAGTAAAATATACAAAACATAAAATTTGCTATTTTAACTATTTTTGCGTGTACATTTCAGTGGCCTTAAATACATTCACGTTGTTTTTAAAAAATCACTACACTCCAACTCCAGACTTTTTTCATCTTCCTAAACTAAATTCCATACCCATTAAACAATAACTCCCCCAGCCCTGGAATCTACCATTCTAATTTCCGTCTCTATGAATCTGAGTTCTCTAGGTAACTCATGTAAGTGGAATCATACAGAATTTGTTCTTTCGTGACTGGCTTAGTTTCCATAATGTCTAAAAAGATCATATGTGTCTTGCATAAAACAGAATTTCCTTGGTTTTTGGTAGATAATATTCTACCAAATATTATGGTAGATAATGGTAGATAGATATGGTAGATGGTAGATAATATTCTACAATGTGTATATGCTTCATCTTAGTTATTAATTTGTCAATGTGCACTTGGATTGCTTCCTTATTTAGGCTATTGTGAATAATGCTGTTGTGAACACGTGTATACAAATATGTTAGAGTCCCTATTTTTAGTTACTTTGGTTATAGACCCAGAAGGGGAATAGCTGTATTATGCAGTAATTCTATGTTTTTTTGAAGAACCACCATACTGATTTCCAGAACAGTTGCTCCATTTTACATTCCCACCAGCAACGTAGGAGGGTTCCAATTCCTCCATGGCACCACCAACGCTTGTTATTTTCTGTTTGTTTCTTTGTTTTCATAATAGCCGTCTTAATGGTTGTGAGATGGTGTGTCATTCTGGTTTCAGTTTGCATTTCCCTAATAATTAGACATGTTGAACATCTTTCATGTGCTTATTGATCATTTACATAACTTTGAGGAATGTCTATTGAAGAGCTTTGCCAATTTTGTAAATGGGTTCTTAGGGATTTTGTTTTGATGTTGTATAGTTTTAGGAGTCCCTTTTATATTCTGGATATTAATTCCTTTTCAGATACATGGTCTGCAAACATTTTCTCCCAATTCATGGGTTATTCACTCTTTTGATAGCACCCTCTGATGCACAAAAGTTTTTAATTTTGATGAAGTCAAATTTATCTATTTTTTTTATTATTGTTGTCTATGCTTTTGGTGTCATATCCAAGAAATTACTGCCAAACCCAACGTCATGAAGCTTCCCCCTTATGTTTTCTCCTAATAGTTTTATAGTTTAGCTTTTACATTTAGGTTTTGATCCATTTTGAGTTATTTTTTGTATGTGGTTTAAGGTAAAAATCCACCTTCATTCCTTTGCAGGTGGATATCCAGTTTTCTCAACACAATTTGTTTAAAAGAGTGTCCTTTCCCTGTTGAATAGTATGGGCACTCTTGCCAAAAATCATTTGGTCATATATGCAAAGGTTTATTTCTGGGTTCTTCATTCTACTCCATTGGTCCATATGTCTGCATTTATGCCATATTACACTGTTTTAATTATTGTAGTTTAGTATTAAATTTTGAAATCAGGAAGCATGAGACTTCCTAATTTGTTTTTCTTTTTTCAAGACTATTATGCCATTTGGAGTCCACTGAGATTCCATGTAAATTTTAAGATGAAGTTTTCTACATCTGCACAAACATCATTAGGATTTTGATAGGGATTTCATTAAATCTCTAAATTGCTTTGGGTAGTACTGACATAATATTAAGTCTTCCAAGCCATGAACCTGTGATATGTTTCCATTTATTCATTTCTTCTTTAATTTCTTTCACCAAAATTTTGTTTGTTACAGTATACAAAGGCTTTCACCTCCTTGGTTAATTTTATTCTGAAATATTTTATTTTTTATGCTCTTATAAATAAAATTGCTTTTTAATTTTCCTTTTGTGATTGTCCTTTGACAGTGTATAAAATTGCAAATGATTCTTGCAACTTTGCTGAATTAATTCAGTAGACCTAGCAGGGTTTTTTTGTGTGTATGGAATCTTTAGGGTTTTCTAAATATAAAATGCCTGTGAACAGAGATAATTTTACTTCTTTGTTTCCAATTTGGACGCATATATATATATATATATATATATATATATATATATATTAACTTCACTGCTCTGGTTAGGACTTCCTAGTTATGTGTTTACTACAAGTGGTCATAGCAGGCGTCCTTGTCTTTCTCCTGATCTTTGAGGAAAAGCTCCCAATCTTTCACCATAAAGTATGATATTAATTTGGGTTTTTCACACATGACTTTTATTATGTTGAGGTAGTTTTCTTCTTTTCCTAGTTTGCTGAACATTTTTATCCCAAAAAGGTGCTGAATCTTGGCAAATGCTTTTCCCACATAAGTTGAGCTGATTTTATGGGGTTTTTTTCTTTGTTCTGTTAATGTGGTATATTACATGACTGATTTTCATATGTTGAACCATTCTTGCATTCCAGGAATAAATACTACTTGGTTATGTTAAATTCTCTTTGCTAGTATTTTGTAGAGAATTTGTATTTCAACATTCATCAGATGTATTGGCCTATAACTTTCCTTTCTTGTAATATCTTTGTCTGGCTTTGGTATCAGAGTAACGCTGGCCTCATAAAATGGCTTTTGAAGTGTTACATCTTCTCCCTGTTTTCATTGCATCCCATAAGGTTTTGTATGTTTTATTTTCCTTTTCATTTATCTCAGGATATTTTTGTAATTTCTCTTGTTATTTCTTCTTTGATCCATTGGTTGTTTAAATCTATGTATTTTTAATTTCCACATATTTGTGCATTTTCCAGTTTTCCACACATTTCAGTTTATTTCTAGTTGCATTCCACTGATATCAGAAAATATACTTTGATTTCAATCTTTTATAAGTTATTAAGATTTATTTAGTGACACAACATTTGGTCTATCCTGGACACTGTGTATTGTTCTGTTGTTGCATGGAGTGTTCTATAAATGTCTGTTATGTCCAATTATTCCATAATGTTGTTCAAGTCTTCTATTTCCTTACTGATCTTTTGTCCAGTTGTTCTATCTACTATTAAAACTAGGGTACTGAAGTCTACTGCTATTACTGTAGAACTGTACACTTCTCCCTTCAATTCTCACAATGTTTTCTTCACATATTTAGGAGTTCTGATATTTGCTGCATATATATTTTAAATTTTTATACCTCCTTGAAGGACTGACCCTTTTATATAACTGATCCGTTTATATACAAGGTCCCTTTATCTCTCTTAAAACAATTTTTTATTTAAAGTTTATGTTTTTCTGAAAATAATATAGTCACCCTAATCTCATTTGGTTACTATTTGCATGAAATATCTTTCTCCATCCTTTCACCTTCAACCTATGCATGGCTTAGAAATAAAGTGAGTCTCTTCATTTCACAGAGGGGGATCAAGATGTAAGAGGACATGGAGCTCACCTCCTTCCACAAACACACAAAATACATCTACATGTGGAACAAATCTCGTGGAAAACAAATTGGAAACTGGCAGAATAATTCCTATAAACCCAAAGCTGTAGGAAAGATCTCCATGTAGGTGGGTAAGATGGGGAAAAAGAGGCATTTGATCGGCACCTGAACCCCTGGGAGAAATCTGAAAGGCAGAGAAGGTCCACATGAGTGGACCTTCACCTGGCAAGCAAGCAGGTTGAGCAACATTCTGACATCCTGGTCCTAGGGTCCTGCATGGAACAGACCAGCCCACTTACCTGCAGGGATAACTGCTAGGACAGACAGAAGGGCTGGAGAAGCCTAGACGCTACTTGTGAGAAGTGTGCACACGCTGACTTGACAACAATCAGGGCAGAGAGAGCCTTGCAATGGTGACTGCCTCCTCACCACACTTCTCAATCCAAATGGAGCTAACACCATGGCCCTGCTCACTACACAACATAGCCTGGTGCAAAGTCTGGGCCAACCAAGCACTGAGAAAATACTCAGTCTAGCTGTGCAGGGACAGACTGTGGGGACCTGGAGTGTGATCCTGGTGTAGTCATGGTGGACACTGTCAGAGTGTGCATGGGGTAGGGGTGGGGGGCACCACAGGAGTGCAAGGCGGTGAAGTGCTGAATATTGTGCAGACAGACCCTAGGAGAGGACTCTGGGAGAGGACTCGATCTAGCTCATAGAGAAAGCCCAGGAGGCATGGGATGTGATCTAGGCAGGGCAACAGCAGCCATTGTCAGTACACTCAGGAGTACACAGCGACTCCTCTCCCAGTGAGTGTACCCCAGATCCGCCACTACACATTCCACATTAGCACTAGATCTGGGGCAGACAGGTCCTGGGAGAAGACTGCCAGAGGAACAGCCCAAATTTCTGGTGGCAGTGCAGCTACTTCAATTCCTGTAGCCACAATGCTTCTACCCCCAGGCCCAGCCTCCTCCACAATGCAGCCTTGCACTAGATCTGGGACTAACAAAACAGAAAGAGATGTGACCTTGGGCTTCTTCTGGGTGGAACCACAGATGCCTACAGAGGCAGCGCATAGGTCGTCTGTGACTGCACAGGCCTCACTTGCTTCTGCAATCACCTCCTTGGGGCCAGGGTATGCACTCAAGGGCAAGGGAGCTTGACTGAACCTGACCCTCAGGGGTTCTATTCCAACAACTGGGGAGCAGACTGCACCCCTGACAGGGCAGCAGCAGTCATGGAGCAGAGAGGAAGCCTCAACTCACACCTGACACAAGATTCAGATATACCAACAACAACAACCACACGTCCTATCAAGGAGATAATGGCCAGAACACCCTGAGGAAAGACCTGGCTTGTATCCTACAAAAACTAGCCCTCATGCCAAAACCACTGGACACACACAGTCTACGCAGGGATGCTCCCACATAAAATATCCCTTCAAGACCACAATAGATAACTGTTTCTCCTAAATATATAATAACAGAAAAGGGTAAGTAAAATGAAAAAGCAGAGGAAGTATTCCCAATTAAAAGAACAGAAGAAATCCCCTGAAAGAAGAAATAATGAAACAGAGCTCATCAGTCTACTAGACCCTGAGTTAGGAAAGGTGGTAGTAAACATGTTAAGTAAATTAAGACTCATCAATAAAACCACAAATCACTGTAACAAGGACTTTGAAACTATAAAGATGAACCAATCAAAAATAGACAATTCAATTGCCAAGATAAAAACCAATCTAGAAGCAATGAGTAGCCCACTAAATGACACAGAAGAATAAATAAGTGATCTGGAAGATAGAATAGTGGAAATTACTCAATCATAACAGCAGACAGAGAGAGAAATTAAAAAAATAATAAAGTAACATATGAGATCTATGCAATAATACAAAACATGCCAACCTATGCACAATAGGGGTTCCAGAAGGAGAAGAGAAAGAGAAGGGGATCAAAAATGTATTTGAAGAAATTATGGTTGAAAACTTCCCAAACCTAAAGAAGAAAACAGATATCCAGGTACAGAAAGCACAAATCAAACAAGATGAACCCAAGACATACCTCCAAGGAATATCATAATCAAAATGGCAAAAATTAAAGGCAACAAAAGAAACAGTCAGCTACAAGGAAACCCCGATAAGGCTATCAGCTGCTTTATGTACAGAAACTTTTAAGGCCAGAAGGGAGTGGTATGATGTATTCAAAGTCCTGAAAGGGAAAAACTTGCAACCTAGGATACTCTACCCATCAAGATTATCATTTAGAATAGGAAAGATAAACCATTTCTCAGGGAAGCAAAAACTAAAAGAATTCAGCAATATTAAACCCGCCCCCAAAACAAGATTGAAGAGTCTTCTCTAAGTAGAAAAGACATAAAAATCTATGAGAAAGGGAAAATCGTAATAGGAAAGGCAAATATGTAAAAGAATTGAAGATCACATAAATAAGACCGTATAAAGATTTCTTAAAAATCAAAAAATTATAAAAATGATTATAACCACAATAAACAGTAAGAGGGTAACCATGAAGACGTAAAACAGGACATCAAGATCACAAAATGCAGAGGAGGGGAGTATAAAAATGTAGATGTTTTAGAATGTGTTGAACTTGAATGAATACCAGTTTAAAGCAAGTAGATATAGTTATGGGTTAACATACTTGAAAACCAGGGTAATGACAAGTCAAAAACCTAAAACAGATTCACAAAAACCAAAAAGAAACTCAAGCATACTACAAAAGAAAATCATCAAATTACAGGAGGAAAAACAAAAAGAAGAAGTGAACAAAGAAGAACTAGAATGACAACTGCAAAACAAGGAATAAAATAGCAATAAATATATACCTATACTGACTTACTTTAAATGTCAACAGACTAAATGTCTGATCAAAAGACATAGAGCAGTAGACTGGATTAAAAAAAAGAAAAAGATTAAAAAAAGAGAAAACAAGACCTTTCAATATACCACTTACAACAGACACTAGTCAGGGTGAAAGTCACTAGTGTCAGACAGGAGACACTAGTCAGGGTGAAACACACACACAAACCAAAAGTGAGGAGATGGAAAAAGATATTTCACGCAAACAAAAATGAAAGCATGGGTAGCAATACTCACATTAGACAAAATTGACTTTAAAACAAAGACCATAAGGAAACACAAAGAAATGTGTTATACGCCATCCCTCCCAGGAGCCTGCACAGCCCACCACTGCCAGGATCCCGTGATCCAGGGACAACTTCCCCAGAAGGATGCACGGCATGCCTCAGGCTGGTGCAACGTCATGCTGGCCTCTGCCACCACAGGCTCACCCCATACTCCATGCCCCTCCCTACTCCCGGCCTGAGTGAGCCAGAGCCCCCAAATCAGCTGCTCCTTTAACCCCGTCCTGAGCGAAGAACAGACGCCCTCAGGCGACCTACACAAAGAGGCGGGGCCAAATCCATAGCTAAAACACGGGCGGGAGCTGTGTGAATAAAGAAGAGAACTGGAAATTTTACCCAGCAGCCTCAGGAGCAGCGAATTAAATCTCCACAATCAACTTGATATACCCTGCATCAGTGGAATACATGAATAGACAACAAATCATCCCAAATTGAGGTGGTGGACTTTAAGAGCAAGATATATTAATTTTTCCACTTTTCCTCTTTTTGTGAGTGTGTATGTGTATGCTTCTGTGTGAGATTTTGTCTGTATACCTTTGCTTTCACCATATGTCTTAAGGTTCTATCCGTCGTTTCTTTGTTTGTTTTTAACGTAAAAAAACATTTTTTTCTTAATAATTATTTATTATTTTAATAACTTTATTTGATTTTATCTTACTTTATATTATTTTACCTCCTTCCTTGCTTCCTTCCTTGCTTCCTTCCTTCCTTCCTTCCTTTCTTTCTTTCTACTTTTTCTCCCTTTCATTCTGAGCTTTGTGGATGAAAGGCTCTGGGTGCTGAACCCAGAAGTCAATGCTGTGCCTCTGACGTGGGAGAGCCAACTTCAGGACACTGGTCCACAAAAAACCTCCCAGCTCCATGTAATATCAAAAGGCGAAAATCTCCCACAGATACCCATCTCAACACCAAGACCCAGCTTCACTCCACAACCAGCAAGCTACAGTGCTGGACACCGTCTGCCAAACAACTAGCAAGACAGGAACACAACACCCCCCCACTAGCAGAGAGGCTGCCTAAAATCATAATAAGTCCACAGACACCCCAAAACACACCACCAGATGTGGACCTGCCCACCAGAAGGACAAGATCCAGCCTCATCCACCAGAACACAGGCACTAGTCCCCTCCACCAGGAAGCCTACACAACCCACTGAACCAACCTTAGCCACTGGGGACAGACACCAAAAACAACGGGAACTACGAACCTGCAGCCTGCAAAAAGGAGACCCCAAACACAGTAAGATAAGCTAAATGAAAAGATAGGAAAACACACAGCAGATGAAGGAGCAAGATAAAAACCCACAAGACCTAACAAATGAAGAGGAAATAGACAGTCTACCTGAAAAAGAATTCAGAATGATAGTAAAGATGATCTAAAATCGTGGAAATAGAATAGAGAAAATGCAAGAAACATTTAACGAGGACCTAGAAGAACTAAAGAGGAAACAAGCAATGATGAATAACACAATAAATGAAATTAAAAATACTCTAGAAGGGATCAATAGCAGAATAACTGAGGCAGAAGAACGGATAAGTGACCTGGAAGATAAAATAGTGGAAATAACTACTGCAGAGCAGAATAAAGAAAAAAGAATGAAAAGAACTGAGGACAGACTCAGAGACCTCTGGGACGACATTAAACACACCAACATTCGAATTATAGGGGTCCCAGAAGAAGAAGAGAAAAAGAAAGGGACTGAGAAAATATTTGAAGAGATTATACTTGAAAACTTCCCTAATATGGGAAAGGAAATAGTTAATCAAGTCCAGAAAGTACAGAGTCCCATACAGGATGAATCCAAGGAGAAACACACCAAGACACATATTAATCAAACTATCAAAAATTAAATACAAAGAAAACATATTAAAAGCAGCAAGGGAAAAACAACAAATAACACACAAGGGAATCCCCATAAGGTTAACAGCTGATCATTCAACAGAAACTCTGCAAGCCAGAAGGGACTGGCAGGATATATTTAAAGTGATGAAGGAGAAAAACCTACAACCAAGATTACTCTACCCAGCAAGGATCTCATTCAGATTTGATGGGGAAATTAAAACCTTTACAGACAAGGAAAAGCTGAGAGACTTCAGCACCACCAAACCAACTTTACAACAAATGCTAAAGGAACTTCTCTAGGCAAGAAACACAAGACAAGGAAAAGACCTACAATAACAAACCCAAAGCAATTAAGAAAATGGTAATAGGAACATACATATTGATAATTACGTTAAATGTTAATGAATTAAATGCTCCCAGCAAAAGACACAGACTGGTTGAAAGGATACAAAAACAAGACTCATACATATGCTGTCTACAAGAGACCCACTTCAGACCTAGGGACACATACAGACTGAAAGTGAGGGGATGGAAAAAGACACTCCATGCAAATGGAAATCAAAAGAAAGCTAGAGTAGCAATTCTCATATCAGAGAATATAGACTTTAAAATAAAAGCTATTATAAGAGACAAAGATGGACACTACATAGTGATCAAGAGATCGATCCAAGAAGAAGATATAACAATTGTAAATATTTATGCACGCAACATAGGAGCACCTCAATACATAAAGCAAATGCTAACAGCCATAAAAGGGGAAATCAACAGTAACACATTCATAGTAGGGGACTTTAACACCCCGCTCTCACCAATGGACAGATCATCCAAAATGAAAATAAATAAGGAAACACAAGCTTTAAATGATCCATTAAACAAGATGGACTTAATTCATATTTACAGGATATTCCAGTCAAAAACAAAAGAATACACATTTTTTCTCATGTGCTCATGGAACACTCTCCAGGATAAATCATATCTCGGGTCACAAATCAAGCCTTGGTAAATTTAAGAAAATTGAAATTGTATCAAGTACCTTTTCCGACAACAACGCTATGAGACTAGATATCAATTACAGGAAAAGATCTGTAAAAAATACAAACACATGGAGGCTAAACTACTTAATAAACTACTAAATAACTTAATAACACTACTTAATAATGAAGTGATCACTGAAGAAATCAAAGAGGAAATCAAAAAAATACCTAGAAACAAATGACAATGGAGACATGACCATCCAAAACCTATGGGATGCAGCAAAATCAGTTCTAAGAGGGAAGTTTACAGCAATACAATCCTACCTTAAGAAACAGGAAACATCTCGAATAAACAACCTAACCATGCACCTAAAGGAATTAGAGAAAAAAGAACAAAAAATCCCCAAAGTTAGCAGAAGGAAAGAAATCATAAAGATCAGATCAGAAATAAATGAAAAAGAAATGAAGGAAGCGATAGCAAAGATCAATAAAACTAAAAGCTGGCTCTTTGAGAAGATAAACAAAATTGGTAAACCATTAGCCAGACTCATCAAGAAAAAAAGGGAGAAGACTCAAATTAATAGAATTAGAAATGAAAAAGAAGTAACAACAGACACTACAGAAATACAAAAGATCATGAGAGATTACTACAAGCAACTCTATGCCAATAAAATGGACAACCTGGAAGAAATGGACAAATTCTAGAAATGCACAACCTGCCAAGACTGAATCAGGAAGAAACAGAAAATATGAACAGACCAATCACAAGGACTGAAATTGAAACTGTGATTAAAAATCTTCCAACAAACAAAAGCCCAGGACCAGATGGCTTCACAGGCGAATTCTATCAAACATTTAGAGAAGAGCTAACACCTATCCTTCTCAAACTCTTCCAAAATATAGCAGAGGGAGGAACACTCCGAAACTCATTCTACGAGGCCACCATCACCCTGATACCAAAACCAGACAAAGATGTCACAAAGAAAGAAAACTACAGGCCAATATCACTGATGAACATACATGCAAAACTCCTCAACAAAATACTAGCAAACAGAATCCAACAGCACATTAAAAGGAACATACACCATGATCAAGTGGGGTTTATTCCAGGAATGCAAGGATTCTTCAATATACACAAATCAATCAACGTGATACACCATATTAACAAATTGAAGGAGAAAAATCATATGATCATCTCAATAGATGCAAAGAAAGCATTCAACAAAATTCAACACTCATTTATGACAAAAACCCTGCAGAAAGTAGGCATAGAGGGAACTTTCCTCCACATAATAAAGGACAAACCCACAGCCAACATCATCCTCAATGGTGAAAAACTGAAAGCATTTCCACTAAGATCAGGAACAAGACAAGGTTGCCCACTCTCACCACTCTTATTCAACACAGTTTTGGAAGTTTTAGCCACAGCAATCAGAGAAGAAAATGAAATAAAAGGAATCCAAATCGGAAAAGAAGTAAAGCTGTCACTGTTTGCAGATGACATGATACTATACATAGAGAATCCTAAAGATGCTACCAGTAAACTACTAGATCTAATCAATGAATTTGGTAAAGTAGCAGGACACAAAATTAATGCACAGAAATCTCTGGCATTTCTGTATACTAATGATGAAAAATCTGAAAGTGAAATTAAGAAAACACTCCCATTTACCACTGCAACAAAAAGAATAAAATATCTAGAAATAAACCTACCTAAGGAGACAAAAGACCTATATGCAGAAAATTATAAGACACTGATGAAAGAAATTAAAGATGATATAGATAGAGAGATATACCATGTTCTTGGATTGGAAGAATCAACATTTTGAAAATGACTCTACTACCGAAAGCAATCTACAGATTCAATGCAATCCCTATAAAACTACCACTGGCATTTTTCCCCGAACTAGAACAAAAAATTTCACAATTTGTATGGAAACACAAAAGACCCTGAATAGCCAAAACAATCTTGAGAATGAAAAACGGAGCTGGAGAAATTAGTCTCCCTGACTTTAGACTATACTACAAAGCTACAGTAATCAAGACAGTATGGTACTGGCACAGAAAGAGATATATAGATCAATGTAACAGGATAGAAAGCCCAGAGATAAACCCAAGCACATATGGTCACCTTATCTTTGATAAAGGAGGCAGGAATGTACAGTAGAGTAAGGACAGCCTCTTCAATAAGTGGTGCTAGGAAAAACTGGACAGGCACATGTAAAAGTATGAGATTAGAACACTCCCTAACACCATACACAAAAATAAGCTCAAAATGGATTAAAGACCTAAATGTAAGGCCAGAAACTATCAAACTCTTAGAGGAAAACATAGGCAGAACACTCTATGACATAAATCACAGCAAGATCCTTTTTGACACACCTCCTAGAGAAATGGAAATAAAAACAAAAACAAACAAATGGTTCCTAACGAAACTTAAAAGCTTTTGCACAGCAAAGGAAACCATAAACAAGACCAAAAGACAACCCTCTGAATGGGAGAAAATATTTGCAAATGAAGCAAGTGACAAAGGATTAATCTCCAAAATTTATAAGCAGCTCATGCAGCTCAATAACAAAAAAACAAACAACCCAATCCAAAAATGGGCAGAAGACCTAAATAGACATTCTCCAAAGAAGATATACAGATTGCCAACAAACACATGAAAGAATGCTCAACATCATTAATCGTTAGAGAAATGCAAGTCAAAACTACAATAAGATATCATCTCACACCGGCCAGAATGGCCATCATCAAAAAATCTAGAAACAATAAATGCTGCAGAGGGTGTGGAGAAAAGGGAACACACTCTTGCACTGTTGGTGGGAATGTGAATTGGTACAGCCACTATGGAGAACAGTATAGAGGTTCCTTGAAAAACTACAAATAGAACTACCATGTGACCCAGCAATCCCACTACTGGGCATATACCCTGAGAAAACCATAATTCAAAAAGAGTCATGTACCAAAATGTTCATTGCAGCTCTATTTACAATAGCCAGGAGATGGAAACAACCTAAGTGTCCATCATCAGATGAATGGATAAAGAAGATGTGGCACATATATACAATGGAATATTATTCAGCCATAAAGAGAAACGAAATTGAGTTATTTGTAGTGAGTTGGATGGACCTAGAGACTGTCATACAGAGTGAAGTAAGTCAGAAAGACAAAGACCATATACTAACACATATATATGGAATCTAAGGGGAAAAAAATGTCATGAAGAACCTAGGGGTAAGACGGGAATAAAGACACAGACCTACTAGAGAATGGAGTTGAGGACATGCAGAGGGGGAAGGGTAAGCTGTGACAAAGTTAGAGAGTGGCATGGACATATATACACTACCAAAGGTAATATAGATAGTTAGTGGGAAGCAGCAGCATAGTACAGGGAGATCAGCTCGGTGCTTTGTGACCACCTAGAGGGGTGGGATAGGGAGGCTGGAAGGGAGGGAGATGCAAAAGTAAAGAGATATGGGAACATATGTATATGTATAACCGATTCACTTTGTTATAAAGTAGAAACTAACATACCATTGTAAAACAATTATACTCCAAAACAGATGTTAAAAAAAAATAATGGTGTTATATAATGATAAAGGAATCAATACAAGAAAAGGATATTACACTCGGTAATATAATATACGCCCAGTATTGGAGCATATAAGTATATAAAACAAATACTAGCAGACACAGATGGAGAAATTGACAATAATACAATAATAGTACAAGACTTTAACACCCCACTGACATAAATAGACAATACTGCTTCATTATCATTTGGTTTGCATGTTGCTACATACATCATCCTTCTTTTCTTTCCTTTGTAAGTGATTAGTCATTTTATCTGGAAGATTAGAGATTTCTGTTATGTTTATTTTTAATCTATTTGTTACATACCTTTATCTCAAGATTCATCACTCTGAGTCAATTTAACAAGATTTAAGTGAACGCTTTCAAAATGTTGATTCAGGCCATCTTTGAATTCCAGAGACTTTTCTTTGATTATAATGCTGAACATTAGTTTAGTTTTATTCTTGTGATTTTTTCTTCAGACATTCCCATGATACTTATGATGTGTCTTTGTTCCCTATATTCCAAAACGATGGCTATCTCTCATGTTTTTCTCTCTTATTTTATTTCATTATAGTTCTCGTCTTTGTTTTTACTCCTTTCTTCAAGTTCCCTTACTATACTTTCAAATTATTCTCCCTTGAGAATTTTTAAATTCAGTCTTTGTTTCTGTCTTTTCCTTTGATTTCTTTCCTCAGTTCAGTAAATCTAATTTCAAGTTTTGTGTGTGTGTGTGTATTTTATAGCTTTATTAAGAAATAATCCACATACCACAAAATTCACAAATGTAAAGTGTGTAATTCAGTGGTTTTTAGGATATTCACAGAATTCTGCAACCATCACCATAATATAAATTCAGACCATTTGTACCATTTCACCCCCCAAAAAAATGCCCATTAGCAGTTACTTCCCAACCATCTCTCCAGCCCTAGGTAACCATTAGTCTACTTCCTGTTTCTAAAAATTTGCCTATTCTGGACATTTCATATAAATGGAAACAAAAGATATGTTGTCTTTTGCGATTGGCTTCTTTCGCTTAGTGCATTGTTTTCAAGGTTAATACGTTTCCTGTTTTTTACCTTATTTATGAACCATTTATACTCTGAATTGTTGACTTTGATTCATAGTGTTCTTTCATTTTTGTCATTGCTTATTTAATGTTATTTAATTTATATTAGAGTTGTATTATAATTTTCTTCTGCTCCATAACTGTTTATGGTGTGTGTTTTCATCTGCTCAAAGGTTTTGACAGTCACCTTCCTTCTCCTTATAGTAGATCTGAAGTGGATGCTATGTGATTTTTTCTGTATACTTTTAAAGTACCTTTTATTGTTCTTAAACATTAATTATAGTTAATTATAGATGAGGCTGAATGGTTTGGTTTGCTAAGATTCTTAGTTCAAGCTTACCATATTTGGATAGCACAGTGAAGCTTCTTTACTAATTGCTGTCTTTTTCCTGTATGTGTGTTGGGGGTAGGGGAAATGTAGAATGTCTTCTGATCCTGTGATATTCTTTTGTTTCTGAAGGTTCCATATTTTTCACTGCTTTTCCTGTACCCCTTTATCTCTTTACTACCAAGCTTCCAATAATCCCTCCTCTTCATGTAGCCTCTATCATCCACCAAAGTGATGCTTTTCTACTTTTTTTATCTCTGACCACACATACGTTCCAGTCTTCCCTTTTGGTTCCCCAATAGTCATTGTACTGATCCACAGGCACCGACCACGTTCCAATATTTCTGTCACTCAGTGTCAGACTTTCTCCTTCAAGGATAATGCTATCTGTGTCTCCTACTATAAAGATTCTGTTACTCAATCTATTTCACAGATAATCTTCCTGTTTCTCTACTTAGAAAAAGGTTAGAGTAGGCTACATTGATTTTGGATGTTTTCCCCCATACGTAGATTGGAGTTTTTAGCAGACTGTGTCTCCTAATTATGTTCTAGGCATGGGTTATAGTTGGCTTTATTTATGTGGAGGTTATGTGGAAAACTTTATATTTAGGAGCCAATCATTTTGCTAGCCAATATTTTACTTAAAATAAGATATTTCCCCTCATTTGTTTTGCAAATCTATTAGATTCATTGTGGAAAATATACTAAATGATCCTACAAACCAGTTTTATCTAGTTCCTCGTGTCATTGCCCTAGTATTTAACTGATTTTACTTTCTTAAGCAAGAAACACTGTAAATTTAGGTTAAGTTTTTGAGTTAGAGATTACTAGTGCTCATCGTTATATCTATTTTTCCTTTCCTTGTACAAAAGAGACTGCAGTTCAATATTTCTTTTAATTAGGAAGTACTCACTTGTCATTAAAATGTGAGAGGGAGAAATGTGTCATTTCTAGGCTAAGACAGAAAATAAGTCATTAGAGAGTTCTGTTCTCTCGCTCCTCCCCTGCCAAGACAATAATGGATAAGGCTTTACCTCGAAAGAGTGGAGCCATAAGATGGAAATTATTTAAACTTCCGTTGAGCTTCCACGTGGAAGACATACTTTACTAAGAAACACCCAAAACTGCACAGAAATTATTATAGAATGAGCAAAGAATACACTTTTGTCTAGCCACTGAGATTTAGCAGAAAAATCGGTACTACAGCATACGTCTAGCCTATTCTGATATATATGGTTTAGAGGGTGAAACAATCTCCTCAGAGCAAGAATAGGTATATAGGCTTCTATGTTTCACAGATAAACAAAAACAAACTTTAAGAGCATAACTCATAAAATCATTAAACTGGTAAAGTTCTTTAGTGAAAAAATTAAAGGAAAGTCCACATACATAATGCAATTAGCAAACTGAAAGCTTCTTTTATCCTTCTGGAAGTCACATTTTTTATATAGAAAGTTTCAAATAAAATGATATACTATTTAAAGTAGAAATCTACTTTTTAATTAGTATCTTAAAAGATGAACAGCTGGCAACATTTGTGAGCAATATTTTACAAGACCTTTGCAAATCTCCAAATTTGTGAAAATCACTAATATATTTAAACCCCCTCATAAAGTATTATATTTTAACAAACATTTAAATTAAGCTTCAAACTGCAAGGTAGGAAATATTAATTTGATTTTAATTGAATTGATATTGAATTAATTTGTTTTTTCTTGTAAAATAAACTTCTATAATTTAATGTATGATTATTATAGTAATATAATTATGAGCTGAATTGGCAAACCTATAACTTGGTAAATAATTGTGACTGCTGCTGTATCCTATGTGTTTATGTGTTCACTAAAAACAGCATGAATGTATATTTAGAAACAGATTTTCTTCCATTTTTGAATGGTTTAATTCTAAGTGAAATTTGTTCTGCCTATGGCTCATCCCTTTGTGTTAGAATTCTGCCTTAGTAGGGAATACTTTCTCAGTTATGTATTCAACTGATGCCTCCTTTCCTACTAACTTCACATTATGCAAATTAAAATGGTTCTCAAAATTCTTGAATCAATCTTTGCTCATAAATTTGGTTTCTTCAGATGCTGTGCTGGTACCTTCAGCACCTGTGGTTACATGGAAACTTTTTTTTTTTTTTTACAGGCTTCTGGCTTCTTCCTAAATTATATTTCCATCCAGAATCACATGTTTCCTGTGCACATCTTCATACCACACAATAATTATCTTTTTAATTCTCATAAAGTATTCTCTTTTAAGCTATGAACAACCATGCACAGGCTAGAACATTTATGAAAGATTTTCTCTGTATTTCTGTATAGAGCATGTAGAGCTTTCTGAGTCACAAACCAGATTTATAGAAACCATCTATGTTCTAGTTAAGAAGTTTTGCTTTCAGTTCCATTTTCGTATCTTGCAAGGAGAACTATCTTGCTTTTCTAGGTAATTCTCAGAAATACGTATTATTATTTATTAGTTTTTACTTTTATCTATCCAGGGTACTAGATATGGAAATGAATAACTGAATGAGCAACACTGTGATGAAACACAGATGTGTGCAGATTTACTCATTAGTTAAGTGAAACAAGCCTGTAATAGTCTCAGGTGTTCTACCAAAATTTACAAATATATAAATATCACATTACAAATATACAAGGGAACTTAAACACACATACATCCTAGAATTCCTTAGTCTCTGCTCAATACTAAAACAGTTGTTTATAATGTCCTTGAATACCAAGAATGTAGTGTATTTGGATTTAACATATTCTTTTAATGCAGGTTGGGTAGATTTCAAACTATTCTCATCCCTCTAGCAGAGAGGGATAAGCAAGTAGGCACTTGTTTCTGTTCCCTAACTCTGAGTCACACCAACAAAAGCTGGACTCTTTTACCTATTTTACATATTTGTTTTACATAAAGAAGTAGATATACAATAATTACTTAAATATGGAACCCATTTGATTGAAACAGCAAAGGTACTATTAGTTTTTAATTCATTTTGGTTCTATATTATTAAATATTAATTTAAAAAGTACACCTTCCTACCCCAAAATTTGATCACCAATGAGACAGTCATAGAACTCACAATTAGTTGAAGAAGAGCCTTTTCGAATATTTTTCAAGATTGTTTTATGTCCCAAATCAGGACTAGCAATATCTTTGTTTCTTAAAATGGAAATTAAATATGTCAAAGTTTCTAACCATATATTTTATTCTAAGCTCTCTTTACTTTGAAGACTAATATAGAGTAGGTTTGAAACTGTTCTTTCGCAGTCAAATGTTTTCAGATTTAATTAGGCTATTTTTTTGTCCAGTATCAGCAAATACGCTCCAAGGAATCAACTCAAACCTTCCTGGTGAGGCTTCTAAATTTTTCCTCACGTGCAGGGTAGTCAATGAGCTGAGCAACCAAGCATCTATGGTACCATATCTCTTCAAAATTTAATATGCTAACAATCCCATTACCCATGTACTATAATAAGACCATCTGTCAAAGTGCATGAGTATATGAACTAATGGATTCCTGAGTATTTTTGTCATTCAGTTGAAGACCTGTCCTGAGATTTGGGGGTCAATTATTGGCAATATATTATTCAGTCAGATATAGGTTACAAATTTGTTTCTTGGCAAAGTCATTCTCTAGTCTAGACAATGGGCCTCAAATATAAACTTGTATTAGAATTATGTCAGAATCTTTATAAATATTTAGATGTTTCCCTGATTTACTGTGGTTTTTATTCAGCAGTTTAGGAGCTGTTTCACAATATGTGACAAGTTCTCTCAAATGATTAGTTTGAATATAAACATTTGAGAACCTTTGCTCCGAACAAAATGTTAACTATATGAGCTCCATATCAGGAGTCAGAAGAAACAGAATCAGCATAACTAGTCACTTTAAGTTTTGTTACCATGCGTGTATCTTAGAGCCTCTTTTATCTTTTTGTCCCCAATGGGTCAGAGTCTGGCAGTTTGATCAATAAGCAGTTTCTGGTCACTTGCTTCCTCCCACCCTCAGTTAAGAAGCTTGAATGGGGTCCAAAATATTCATATATTACAAATTCCCCAGGTGAATCCTTATGATTCAAGTCCTCCAATGTTGAGGACAGGGTAATTTTTATTTATTCATTAAGTGAGTATTTCGACTTATCATTCTTAATATTTCCCTTGATTTCTCAAGGCATATAATTTTGTTTGTTTTTGTTTTTGTTTTGCGGTACGTGGGCCTCTCACTGTTGTGGCCTCTCCTGTTGCGGAGCACAGGCTCCGGACACGCAGGCTCTGCGGCCATGGCTCACGGGCCCAGCCGCTCCACGGCATGTGGGATCTTCCCCCACCGGGGCACAAACCCATGTCCCCTGCATCGGCAGGCGGACTCTCAACCACTGCGCCACCAGGGAAGCCCTCAAGGCATATAATTTTAAAAATCGTGTTAAGGGTCACATAAATTAAAAGGGTACATTCTTTCTCAGATTTACAGGGGCTCCTTATCCCAGTGAAGAAAGTAAAAGGGAAAGGAAATAGACACACTTTCATGCACCATCTGCTTCACATATTTAATCCTCCACATAATCTAGTCTTTATTAACCATGGTTTGCATTTGAGGAGACAGATCTCCCAAGAGTATGAGTAACTTGATCACGTTCATAAAGTCAATAAATGGCAGAAGTGGGATACTAATTGAGATCTTACTGATGCCAAGTCCCAAGAACTATTTATTACACTATGCTGCCCTCCCAAAATATGGTGATAATAGTGAAAAAATGAAAACTTCTTATGTAATGCTAGACTGGATTCATCATTTGACTATTCTCTCGGTAAAACTCATGCTGTAAATATCTGGAACTTTTAAAAATACCAACATTAAAATCTGCAGCTATTTTATTTTTAAACTATATCCTCACTTTTGGATTCCATGTCCTAAAAAATTTATTATTTTATTATTATGTTCCCAATTTATTAGTATATTGAAATAAGAATTTTAATATTTTAGCAAAATGCAGGGTTAGCAGTAATTCAGGAAATTCTTGAGAGATGAATTTCAAGGGAAAGAATGAAATAAATCTGTAAAGGATTTTTCTAGAACATTTAGAAGAAAACCTACTAGCTTTTATCATATATAAGATCACTCTCATGCTCATCCTTCCTCTATCAGATAGGCATATTCAATGTAACATAATACAAATGTATCAAACTATAAAATACTTATGCTATAGTTAGATATAAAACTTGGATTGCCTTGATAAAGCACATCTTGACATTGTGTTTAATACTAAAGTTCATCTAGAACCTAGTGCTACGCTTGAGTACATCATTTAAGATATCTCTAAAGGCACATTTTAGAGGGTTCTTCTTTAAGGAAATGTTTCTGTATCAGAAATGTTCACACTGTGTGTAAGTCTGCTCAAACCAATACTTTCCATTTGCTTGCAATCCACATTAGACTAATGTAACCTATGCAGTCTTATGGCAGCAATTAGACCTTGAAGTTTATAAATCGTTTGCTTCATTTTTCCTAAGAGGAAGAGCTTTCATTCTCATTTCTTTTCCTTTCTCACTTTCTTTCTATTCTCCTTATCTCATTTGCTTTTCATATTTCTGTCCTTTTTCCCAAAGAACTATGCTTAAGCAGAACATTATGCTACATTGGCAACATACAGGAATCTCTATCAGCAGACACAAAATGTACACTAGCTCTTGTCAGCTCTAATCACAATGACACTCTCAAGTGCAGTGAAGTTACAATAATTTAGTTTAGAGCACTTCAATTATAAATCCTGACAGTGGTATGAATATTGGTTTACAGAAGAAGTCTCTAAGTAGATACTCTGTCACATAAGGGAGAAACCTTTAAAAATTAAAGCTAATGATAACTTCAATGAAAGAAACTCCCTGGATACACTCTTTAACCATATAAATTCAATTTAGATTAAATGTGAAAGTTTAGAATTTTTTTATTTTGGGTTAAAGTACTCTAGACTCTTTGTGATTATTGCTACATTTATGCCTGGTTTGGTTTCCAAACTAACTGCATCATGACTAATTATTGTAATAATTTTTATAATGCATTTTATTACTATAATCAAATACTAGCCTCAATAAACAGGCAAAAAAGAGAATCACATAGTATGTTGAAAAATTAATGGCTATTATTTTGCAATTAATAGATTGTTTTAAATATATTTTGTATTAATGTTTAGCTTTTTTAATATACAATTCAAAGTAACATATTCTTTTAGATTAACTACTGAATATAAATAAGATTCATTCTAACAAAATATAATATATAGAAATATAATTTAAATTTCTGTTAAAATTGGGGACAGATATTAACTTTTAGAGAAATAAGAGGTCCTAGGTTCTATTACAGATTACAGTACTCTCTAGTAGAGATTTTGGGAAAGCCATCATATATTATTTCCTTCTAAATTCTACAGCAATAAAATGAGGTATATTAAACCTTCTTAAGCAAAGTTCTATAATTTAAATTATAAGCAGTTTGGAAAAAAACCAGTTTTACAATGCAAATAAATCAGCCTGAATAGCTAATTTTGTTCAGCTACCTTTTGCTATTTCATTTTAACCTTTTGTTTACATAGGCAAGCACAGTTTCTGTTTCTTTTTCATCTAAAGAGTGTCCATTATTGGCATAGATTTGGAACAAATCAACTGTGTGAGAAAAAGTGGAACAGAAGAAAAGACACGTAAGAGCCAAAATTTGCTATGCCTTTTTTTTTCCCCTCTAGCACCTGGAATATAAGCATTGGCTTTACCATGGGATAAAAGGGGCAAAATACTTAAGACCATAATAAATACATTGTAACTTCTGACTATTGCCTCTTATATTACAGATGTCTAATATACAAAGTTCTCTCTGCTTTTGCTTATAATACCCAGTAGGGCTGTGCTCCTTTCTGGAGGCTCTAGGGAGGAATCTGACCCCAGGCTCATTCAACTGGCAGGATTCATTTTCTTTCACTTGTTGTAGGAACCCATTTCCTTGCTGGCTGTCAGCAAAGGGCTGGTCTTTGCTCCTAGAGGCCACCCACCTTCCTTCTCATGTTTCCATATAACCCCACTTCCTCCAAAAATGGCAGGTGGAATCTCTCTCATGCTTCATATATCTCCCCTTCAGGTGTACCCTTCTGATGGATTCCCCAAATAAAAGGGAAAGCATTGCCTTATTTTTTTCTTACCAATATTTAGTATTTTCAGTGTCCAGTACTTGCATCTATTTTGCTACATTTATTTTTTTTATTTTCTATTTAAGATAACCATTTTCCCACAACAACTATAAATTCGACATGCTCTGCTCTTTTAAGCCACCACGTTTGTGGTGATTTTTTACAGAAGCCTCAGGAGATTAATACATCATACATATAAAATTCTAGAGGAAGCAAAACTAATCTATAGTCACAGCAGATATCATCTGAATCAGGGATAAGGGAAGGGTTGCCTGCAAAGTGACATACAGGGACTTTTTGGGGAGATGGAAAATGTTATGTATCTTGACTGTGGTTATGGTTACATCAGTATGTGTATTTGTCATAACTCATGGAACTACACAATTAAAATATAGTTAATTATACTTTAATAAACTAGAAATATGATTCATCAATTCATTGATCATTTAATCTTATAGGCAAATCATCACACTGCCTCTAGGCAACGTGGGTAGGACAAAATGCACAGAGGTGAAAGTAAGGTTTATCCTTTCACTATGGTCAAGTCCTATAAAGATATCATGGTCTCACTATATTTATGCCTGAATGTACGATACATCTCAAAGAGGTGCATAATCTGGGAAGCAGTGAGATAGCAACCCTTGGTCTCAGAGGTGTTCTTTGTTGGCTCCATAGCGGTTTGCTACCTTTATTTTGCCTTACCATTGCTGAAATTTGATTATAAATCACCCCAGCTTCTGAACAAATGAAAAGTCACAAACAATAATGAAACAATTTTCTTTGTTTTGGGTAACAGAAGGTGGTCAGTCAGAGCAAGTCAGTGGAGCAATAATCACTGCCAGCCTGTATTATTTTGTTTTAATAATGTTTCTGAGCATAGCTGAGGAATGAATTTACTACTCTAAAAATTTTGCAAGGGAGAGTGAACAACTGATTCTATCAATAATTTGAGGAACATTTATTAACTCCTGAGTGGGTGAAACGTCAAGATATTTGCTTATCTCTAAATCAGGAGGACAGTGAGTTACTGTGATTAACTTTAACATGTGGGAGGGAACTCTTACACTGGATTGTGGAGGATATAAAAATAGCACAAAGACATAGATAAAATTGTTCATGAAGCACTGTCAGAATGAAGAGGAGATCAGAGCAGGCAACAAAGAAATACTAATTAGCAAACAAGCCTCTTGCTTTACTTTAAGCATCTCTCCCCACTACCTCTCCCTTCACCTATCTTGATTCTGTTACTTTTGTGACTCTAAACATTACATTTTGGCATAACTGGAAAAATATCCACCCCTTTGTATAATTTTATAAGTTAAAGCAACTACGTCATTGACCAGAATTATGAGAGATAGGGAAGTCCCACAGTTTACCTTACAGAATTTGAAAACTGCTTCATGGTGTAACTTCTGCTAATGATAACATGAAGACCTTTGTCCTAAACTTTTAGTATCTAGACTTCAGACTTGGGCATGTGGTCATATTCATAGGCATTTTAACCTCTTGGCCCTAATATGTGTTTTCGTTTTATTTTATAACGTTCATATGCAATGTTGGGAGAAAAAAGGCAAAGGATCAGATTTAGAGTGTAACCGGAAAATCTGACCAATTGGCTGCCAGCTTTATTTTGGAGGAATGCACTTTCCAGAGTAAATGATATATAATAAAAGAATACAAATGACTATACGTTAGCTTAGTGAAGGCACTGAGGCAGGTGGATTCCAGCAGAGGAAAGAGCATATTCAGATGTCATGTGAAATAACATAGAATAAAGATGCAGACCTACTAGAGAATGGACTTGAGGATACGGGGAGGGGGAAGGGTAAGCTGGGACAAAGTGAGAAAGTGGCATGGACATATATACACTACCAAACGTAAAATAGATAGCTAGTGGGAAGCAGCCACATAGCACAGGGAGATCAGCTCTGTGCTTTGTGACCACCTAGAGGGGAGGGATAGGGAGGGTGGGAGGGAGGGAGACGCAAGAGGGAAGAGATATGGGGACATATGTATATGTATAACTGATTCACTTTGTTATAAAGCAGAAACTAACACACTATTGTAAAGCAATTATATTCCAATAAAGATGTTAAAAATAAATAAATAAATAATGAATAAGTTAAAAAAAATAGTACTTTTAAAGAACAAAAAAACATTCAATATTACTGAAGAATAGAGCTTTGGATGAAGAGTTTTTGAAAGATGTAGCTGGAGAGATATAAGAACAAGAAAATAAACCAGAGAAAAGGATTGTGATTTGACTTATACTAAGAGCAATGAAGGACTCATGGGTTTTCATCAAGGCAATGGAATGTTCAGATCTTCCTGTACTGGAGAAACTGAGAAACTTTCAGTCTTGGGACGTAGGGTAGACTTCTTCACATCTACTATTACTAAGTACAGGAAGTAGCAGAAGTAGATTGAGAGAGATCAAAGCTCCCATGACTGTCAGAGGTTATATGTGAAGTTTGAGGCCAAATCCCTGAAGGGGTAGGCTGAAGTCTGTAAGGCTAGAGAGTTAGACTGTGGAAACTTAATATTATGAACTCTGAAAATTCAATATCCTTTTTCCTTATAATGAAAGCTTCTTTTTTTTTTCTTTCAAAAAAACTTACCTCTCATGCCTACAGAGATGAACCTAAAACCCAGACTGGCCAATCAGAATATACATAATGATTAGCTCAGAGGTAGACATATAAATTAAGCAAAAGCAGTTATTTGGGGCAACTAAGATGCATACTGAGGGAGGAGATTAGCTCTCATTATTTTTTAATTGTCAGCTAAAAGAGCACTATAAGTCTAAAAGCTTTATTAGCAATTTCTGCCATAATATGGACAGAAATTAATTGATTTTGTTTAAGTTACTTTGAGATTTAGTGCTGTCACCACTGCAAATATCCTAACTGATATGTGTATTAATATATCCTAGCTGATCTGTGTATTAATAGAAAAACAAATTTACTTGGCATCAGAATGTAATAACATTCTGATATAAAACTATCTATAATTTCATTAAATATATGTATATATGGTATAACTCAGGACAACTTATAATTTACAATAGAAAAAATAATAATCAGAGGATATTAACTATACGCAAAGTAATTAAAATCATATACTGAGTATACATTATGTGCTGAAATGTAGAAATGAGATGAACTAATACATTTTAACAATTTAAGGTCACACCCTAATGGTATATACAAATATTTAAAACACATGCAAAATCCATGAAATGTATTGCTGTGTGTTTATTTAAGAACCTTCACTTGCATCTTTGTATTGAAGTCCTGTTTTAGCATTAGGTCAAAAATATTTTGTCCTGAAGCAGAACAACCTTTAAAAAGTATTATTTGCATTCCATACAAGATTACTGCAGGGGCCTTAGGATTTTTTTGAGTCTTCTGTGAAGACTGCTTTGAAGGCCAAAGTGCATATCACTGTATTCCAGGCGACATATCTTGCTCTCACTCACAAATTAAACATTATATGCCAACTCTGTAATGAGGCATGCAGTGACTACACCTGAATAGTTCACTAATTGTTTGGTTAGAAGAAGCACTTTGGGAAATGCATGTTATGGTACCAACATTACCTATTTTTTTTCTATTTCCCAAGAGAGTAAAATAAGAATATTATCTTCAGAGTCGCCACCGCTGCCATCATGGTCTCCAGAGGTGGACATGGGCCGCCGCTACAAGACCGGTGAGCAGGCGCCAAGTGCTGCCCCTGCTGTCCCAGAGTGTGCGGACAGCAAGCAGCTGCCCATATGAGACCGGTGAGCAGGATCCAAGCCCTGTCCCCACCATGCTGGAAGCACACAAGGGCCACTGCACCTGCACACCCCCATATCAAGGGAATAACAGCACACGCTGAGGAGTCAGCAAGCATCCAAACTAAGAGCAGCCCCTCAATTCCAGAAAAGATGGTGAAGTATAAGGATTTCACCAAAGTTCACCTTCCCTCACAAAAACACCAAAATCACAACTAACTGCTGAACAACCATCAACAAAAAAGACCGAAACCTACCAGAAAAGATATTTTACATTTAAAAGACAAAGAAGAAACCACAAGACTGTAGGAGGGGCACTTTCACGACATAATCAAATTCCATCCCCACCATGTGGGCAACCCACAAACTGGAATATAGTTATATCACAGAGGTTCTCCCACAAGAGTGAGAGTCCTGAGCCCCATGTCAGGTTCCCCAGCCTGAGGTTCTGGCATCAGGAGGAGGAACCACCAGAGCATTTGGCTTTGAAGGCCAGCGGGGCTTGAGTGCAGGAGCTCCACAGGACTAGGGGAAACAGAAACTCCACTCTTGAAGGGCACACACAAGGTTACACATACAGTGGGACCTAGCACACTAACTCTATATTGTGAAAATGACTATACTACCCAAGGCAATCTACAGATTCAACGCAATCCCAATCAAATTGCCAATGGCATTTTTCACAGAAATAGAACAAAAAATTTTAAAATTTGTATGGAAACACAAATAGCCAAAGCAAACCTCAGAAAGAAAAACGGAGCTGCAGGTATCAGGCTCCCTGACTTCAGACTATACTACAAAGCTACAGTAATAAAAACAGTATGGTACTGGCACAAAAACAGAAATATCAATCAGTGGAACAGGATAGAAAGCCCAGAAATAAACACACGTTCCTATGTTCAATTGATCTATGATAAAGGAGGCAAGAATATACAATGGAGAAGACAAATTCTTCAATAAGTGGTGTTGGGAAAACTGGACAGCTACATGTAAAAGAATGAAATTAGAACATTCTCTAACACCATACACAAAAATAAACTCAATATGGATTAAAGACCTAAATGTAAGGCTGGACACTATAAAACTCTTTGAGGAAAACATAGGCAGAACACTCTTTGACATAAATCACAGCAAGATCTTTTTTGATCCACCTCCTCAAGTAATGAAAATAAAAACAAAAATAAATAAATGGGACCTAACTAAACTTAAAAGCTTTTGCACAGCAAAGGGAACCATAAATAAAACAAAAAGACAACCCACAGAATGGGAGAAAATATTTGCAAATGAAGTGACTGACAAGGGATTAATCTCCAAAATATACAAACAGCTCATGCAGCTCAATATCAAAAAACAAATAACCCAATCAAAAACTGGGCAGAAGATCTAAATAGACATTTCTCCAAAGAAGGTATACAGATGGCCAAAAAGCACATGAAAAGATGCTCAATATCATTAATTATCAGAGAAATACAAATTAAAGCTACAATGAGGTATCATCTCACACAGGTCAGAATGGCCATCATCAAAAAGTCTACAAACAATACATGCTGGAGACAGTGTGGAGAAAAAGGGAACCCTCCTACACCGTTGGTGGGAATGTAAATTGGTACAGCCACTATGGAGAACGGTATGGAGGTTCCTTAAAAAACTAAAAATAGACCTACCATATGATTCAGCAATCCCACTCCTGGGCATATATCCAGAGAAAACCATAATTTGAAAAGATACATGCACCCCAATGTTCATTGCAGCACTATTTACAATAACCAAGAAAAGGAAGCAACCTAAATGCCCATCGACAGAGGAATGGATAAAAGATGTGGTACATATATACAATGGAGTATTCCTCAGCCATAAAAAAGAACTAATGCCGTTTCCAGCTACATGACTGTACCTAGAGATTATCATACTAAGTGAAGTGAGTCAGACAGAGAAAGACAAATACCATATGATATCACTTATATGTGAAATCTAATTTTTAAAAATGATACAAATGAACTTATTTACAAAACAGAAACAGATATTGAAAACAAACTTATGGTTACCAAAGGGGAAATGTTGGCGGGGGGAGGAATAAATCAGGAGCTTGGGATTAACATACACACACTACTATATATAGATAGCCAACAAGGACCTACTGTATAGCACAGGGACCTCTACTCAATATTCTGTGATAACCTATATGAGAAAAGAATCTGAAAAAGAATGAATATATGTATATGTATAACTGAATCACTTTGATGTACACCTGAAACTAACAGAACATTGTAAATCAACTATAATCCAATATAATTTTTAAAAATAATAAAAAACAAAATCTATTTCTTTTTGAAAGTCAAAGAAAATCATCTTCAGTTCAATGAATTACACCTAACATGATATTCTAACCGCAAAATTCATTAAAAGTAATAAACACTGTCTGAATGTTCATGGCTCTATTGAATCAATGACAGTGGGAGTCTATAAAAATATTTACTAATTTTACTCAAGTCTGTATGGCACCAATGATGGTTATACACGTAGAAAACACAAAAGCAATATTAAGTATACTTCTTAATTTTAAATAATCTAGTTATATTTTTAACAAATTACTAATAGAACTATTGCAAAAAAATAACATTTTCATTTGTTTTGTTTTGATTTTAATGATCCATGAAATATTAATTTCAGTGGTTATGAGTGTTATCACACTTCTATGATTCAAAGTTCAATCAATCACAAATCAAATCAGGACATCCAGAATGCGCTCGATTTTTTGTTTGTTTAGAACTTCGGTGTCGTTGGGACCCATACCACATCAACCATCATAAATTGCTGACCACCATGCTTCAGGTCATATTCATACATACCTTGGTCCTGGCTGTGGACCCTGCAGTGCCCTGTAAACTGGCTCTCATCCTTCAGCGTGGTCTGGGAGCCCCTGGAGAACACAGAGTTAGACCCAAGGATGAGAGTGCCTTTGTAGAAGTCCAGGAACCCTGTAGCGTACTTCCAGCATACTGTTGGAGGAAAAAAAAAAAAAATGAGTTTGGATGCACTAGAGAGGGTAAAAGGGACAGTCTGACTTTACCTGCATAACCCCTCCCTCAAGGCAGCACAGATTAGTGCCAAAAGAGACCATCTTGGCCCATGATTTCTCACATGGAGAAAGTGAAAGCATATGAATGAGTACTCAGATTCCCTAGCCAAGTGAGATGCTGCCCAAGAGGCCCATTTCTTCTTCACCCCATCCAGAGAACTGAGTCACGAGCAGCACTACTTGGGGTAGGGAAGATGCTGTGAGAGTGGCAGAGAGGAGTCTCAGAGGGCCTTAGAGGGACGTGGATCCGGATCCTGTTTACTGCATCTTGGACTCCATCAAGAAGCCTGCCCAATAGCCACTGGGGAAGTCTCACCGTGGATCTTCCCAACTGGTCCATGGGCACCCCTAGTGCTCTGTGCAACTCACCACACACACCCCCAAACTGTGTGGCGAACTCCTTGTGCACACTCCTGATGGAGGCAAACAAGCTTTGGCAGATGGCTAGTGAGCACTGCAGAAAATCAGTCTCAATCTGCAGGCCAGGAAGCAACCACTAATTTGAGCTCTAGCGTCACCACTGGGAAAGCAAAAGGGAGACTAGCAACCTGCCTAGTGTGTTGCAGGATGGAGAGAAGGCACATAAGCTTAAGAATTCTGCCACAAGGGGAAGCAAGAAGTGTGAGGCAGGTGTATCCACAGAAGGACTGAGAAAGCCTAAGAATTCCTAGCAGGCAGTGGGAAGGTATTTCTTTCCTAAAATCGGTCAGTAAAGACTAGAAGTGACTGTTACTTCTAATGGAAGGACAGCAACCGCAAGAAGTACAAGAAACATAAAAAATCATGGAAACATGACACCAACAGGGGATCGCAATAATCTGCTAGTAACCGATCCCAAAAGCATCCCTGATAAAGAATTCAAAACAGCTGGGGTTTTCCCTTGTAACGAGAACTTCTAAGATCCACTCTCTTAGCAACTTTAAATATACAATACAATATTAACTGAAGTCACCATGCTGTACTGTTACATTCCCCATTAGTTATTTATTTTATAACTAGAAGTTTGTTCTGGTTCTTTCCTGTCCTTGCCCAGCCACTCGGCTGCACAAGGTCAGAAGGGCCCAGTCAGCTGCTGACCCGCCATGCTGTCCCGCTTCCAGGGAGGCCAGGAAGGCAAGGACAGGGCTTTCCACTTCCCAGTTGCAGGGGTCCCGGCGTACTTCAACCGGCGAGCGCAGGTACGCGCCCCGGCAGACCGTCCCAGTAGTGGGACCCTGCCCTCCTTCCACGCCCCCCCCAACACCCCGCAACCCGCCTCAAGGCGGCGGCGCAGGCGCAGAGGAGCCACCCCGCCCCCGCCCCTCGAGCAACAAGCCCGAACGCCAGCCCAGCTGAAGCCGAAGCCTGAGCAAGACGCCAGGCAGCAGCGACCCCAGCCTCCAGAAGGGGACGGAAGGGGCCTGAGCCCGAAGAGGAAGCACAAGTGCCACTACGCAGGCTGCGAGAAAGTTTTGGGGCTGGGAACTCACACAGGCACACGACCCTTCGCTGGCGGCTGGCAGCACGGCTTGCTGAAGTTCGAATTCCGCGCCTCCGGCGAGCTGGCGCAGCACCGCCTCACTGCGCACGCGCGAGAAGTTATGCGGCCCACCTGTGGGAAGCTCGTCGGGCGCTAGCCGAGGACCTCCAGAGGAAGCTCGCGCGAAGCCGCACGGCTTTCAGCCCCGGCGGGACCCGCACCCTCTCTCTCCCTTTTCGACTACAGCCGCTCCGACCTCAGCAGCACCACCGTCAGCGCCCCCAGCTCGCCCAGAGCGCCGCCCGCTTGGTCTGCCAGGCCGCTGGGGCCGATTTTCTGTGGCAGCGCAAGCTCCGTCAGCCTCTTCTGCGAGCTCCGCGCTCCCCGCCCCTCATCCCGTGGGCCCGAGGCCTGAGGACCCTCCCCGCCTTGTTACCGCCGTGGGGAGGGGCTCTCCCTTCCTCTCGGGATTCCGTGTCTTTTCCTTCTGTAATGAGAAAGAAGAAGGAGAACTTCATGAAGTCAACAACAATGAAAACAAGTTTCTTCACTTCAGGGGTCAAAGTAAACTTGTAAAACAACAGCGACAGTCGCAAAAAACACCATGAGCAAAGAGCACAGTACACATACCCACGAAGGTGAGAGTCAGCGGTGTTGAACCCCACTTTCTCAGGGATGGACGTGTTCCAGGGGTCGGTAAGGAGGCTTCCCCCCCCCCCCACACACTCCTGCTGCCTTACTAGGAACATAGAATGGCACTCCCGGAGTTTCCGGGAACACACTGGGGACACGGCCCCAGGCCACTGAAGGTGGAGTTGAATGTCTGCCCCAAGGGTCAATGGATGGTCAGTTCGAAGCAGATATTTGTGCTCTCAGGGCAGATCCCTAAGCTGGGGGACCCTGCGTCTCCCTCTTCTTGCCCACCTGCCCAGCCTCTAGCCACCACTCTAGTGCCAGTCCTGGCACAGAATGCAGACTGTTCTGAAGGACAGGCCGCCTCAGAGGAATGCCTTAAACCATGGTGGGCAAAAGGAACACTCCCTCTGCCCTCCATGGCACCCTGCCTGTCTTCCTCTCCTGGACCGTCTCTCTGGGACCCCTCGGAGCACTGGAAACAGAGATGCAAACTCGGGTTGGGTAGACGATTATAGGAGCCCATGTCCAATGTGTTAAGTCCAGGCCACCCACCTGACCCTCAGCCTACTTGAGGTTCAGTGTCAGCACAGGGACACCTGCTACTCTGAGTCCCTGTAGAAGGCAGATAGGGACCTTACACTATTGTTCCCCATGGATGTTGCCCTCATGGTCACCACCCACCCCTACATCAACATCAAGTTGGAACTTGTGTCCCTAAGCCATGAGCACAGCCGTGCTTGTGCCCCTCCAGCTGTGTTCTGGGTTACCCTCCCCCCCTCCCTTTTTGGTAGAAATTTGCTTATCACCTGAGATACGTGGAGACATCTTGGGATGTCACAAAAGAAGGTGAGGAGTACTTACCTAGGGATCAGTTTGCACAATGCTGAAGAAAGGGTCAGTTTTCAACAAAATGATGCCCATCAAATGTGATTCAGAAACGGGTGATAAGCAAAGTTGTAGATTGTGCCTGGGTCTCAGTCTCCTGTACTAAATGAGGGGGGGAAAGCAACAGGTTTCAATACCTATGTTTAGCCAGGGGGAAAATGATTTTGATCCATCCCACTGTGAAGTGGGATCCAGGAAGCTGCAGGGAAAGTGATCAAAGCAGAAAGGAGCAACATCTCAAACATGGGGAGTTGGCTTGATCATTTGTTGACCAAAGTTACTTCCTGGAGAGGATAGAAACAAAGGGACCTGGAGGAGGGACTTCCCTTTATGATTGTCCACATTGTCTCCATTGCTATTCCATTTCCAGGTCCCAAGGAGGCAGCAACTGGATGGTGCACAATTTCCACCCATGGGTTGGAAAGGTGAGCAGAAAGCAGAATTTGGGAAGCTATGAGTTCTTGCCAAGCATGGGCTGTGTAGTAAGGTCATTTAAATCCTTGAAAAGGTGCCTAAGAAGCTGAAAGAGGTTGTCTGATGCCAGGAAAGTTGAGAGTGAAGTTCTTTCTGTTGGGAGCACAGGCCCAACCCTGTCATGATGTCTCTTGTCCTCAGTAGACACCTAGATTTTTCTCTAGTCCCAGAAAGTGCTTAGGAGATGCTCACTGTCAATCTGAAGGATATGGAGATTATGGAGTAAACCAGTTTGAAAAACTACTTTCTTCCTAGGCACTAGCCACCTTCCCTTCTAGGGGCAGATGGTGGGGAGAAGCTTAAGGTATCACTGGGGGTGTCTAATGTCAGAAGAAAAGGAGGCTATGCAGTGACCATGGAAGGCCCAGAAAGCTCAGGCAAGGACATCTCTTCCCACACTGAGCTCCACAAATAAAACATTAATGAAATAAAGGGGGCTAAGAAGAACAGATGGAGTCATGGTCTGCCAGATTTTCACCCTCTCACCCATATGCACACATACATGCACATATACACCAAGCAGGTGATGAGATGATCTAGGGTTGGCTGCCCCACCCCAGGAGTCTGTCGGATGGGCAGCCTGACTGCAGATTGTCATTTTGGTCTAGCACTGTCGCAGGGTGCAGAGTAGCAGAGGCCAGTGAGGTATGTGTGGTGGAGGATGGAGGCCACTGAGGACTTTGGCACCAGGACCTGGACTTTCAGACTTTAGACCTGGATGTTATTTCCAGAAAGCTCTTTTAGCTGCTTGAGCCTATCCATATATAGTGCATGGGTTCTTGTTCTTAGTCATGAGAGGATTCCATCACAAACGCATCTGAAGGGGATGTATCCAACTCCAAAACGTTACACTTTCAGCCCTGTGGCTGGGGTGGGACCCCATTGCCATGGTAACTGAGTGTGCCAGCTGATAGGCCTCTTGTAGTCCACTGAAGACATGGGCTACTGCTTCTTTTGGCTGTTATTAAACCCAGCTGGCACAAGTGGCTGGACCTTCTACTGCTCCTCCTCACAGTCCAGAAAAACCTGGTTTATGATCTTGTCCTTCTCCTCAGGGGAGATGAAGTTCTTGATGATTAGGTACTTGAACTTGAGTTCTCAGGTCTCCTCATTCTGTGCCTTCTGCAGGTCCTGCTACATGCAGATGTACTCATCATACTGGTCCTGGATCTCCGCCTTCACTGCCTGCTGCTTGGCATGGAGCTTCTCGAGTTTCTTGGGTTTGACTTCTGCCCCAGAACTACATGATCTCTTCATCTCAGATCATCACCTCCTGCTGTATTTCCTGCTCCTGGCATTTCTGCTTGGCAGTCTCCTCACTCTTCAGTTTCAGTATCTTCTGCTGCTGTTTGGTGTGATCCATGACGTTCTTGCCCCAATGGAGAAGCTTGCTCTCCATGGCCTTGTACTTGGCTGCAAGCAGCTCTGTGGCCTGCTGTTCCTGCCGTAGGTCTTCCAGCATCTTCTCCTTCATCTCCAGCAGCTTCTGCTTCTCCTCACTCACCAGGCTGCGGTCATCCTCTACTACTTCTGCACCTGCAGGTAATTATCCATGTTTTTATCCAAGGCTAGTTCCAGGAGGCTGGGTAGGTGGTAGTTGTTGTTATTGTTATCCTGCTCTTTGGCCTCCCAGACCTTGATTACTGGTCCTTCATGGTATCCCACCAGGGCTGACATGCTGCTTTTTATGCTGCTGCTTTTTATGCTATAGCTCTTTATGCTGCTGCTCTTCCTCCAGAGCCACTTTTCCAGAATCTTCTCCGGATGAGATTTCAGGTGGGTGATTTCCTGGAATTCTTACAGCAGTGTGTCCTTGGGGTCCTCGTGCACTCAGAGCTTGTTCTTGATCTTCTTGGCTCCGTGGGCAAAGCTTGGTTTTGGAAAGGCTCTCGTTGTAGCCAGCAAGAAACTGGCCCCAGTGTGGCTGCCATGACCATCTGGTCATTGACCCGTAGCTTAACTTAGATTGCTAGAAAATAGAACCTGAGGCAAAAATATAAAGTGCTAATACTTTATTAAGGGAAAGCTTATAGCTCCAGGGAAGTATCAATAGAAGTGAAGGACAAAAGGGACTGAGGAAAGAAAGAAGGGAGAACAAAGAGAAGTACAATGCTAAACAGACTGCAGTTTATGGGTTGCATGTGGTATGTTCAGAGAGGTCATATGAACTACTGTTTCAGATGATTTCTTGCTTTAAAAAAAAAACTGTTTTAATGATTTGAGATATTTCCTTAATTATATCCTTAATTTTTATGTATATTTTCATTAGCCTCTTTTTTATTGTGTTCTATGGATCTGTCTGCCTATTTGTGTGGTACCTTGCACACTTTTAATTACTACTTTAATTGGATATATTTGGGCTAGTCCATCTAAATATTTTGCTCTTCTTTTGAAGAACTCCCTAAGGTAGTTGTTTGCTCATTTTTTCCTAGATGAATATTAGCATGGATTGTCTAATTCCATTTTCTTAAAGTTTGTATTATTTTAGGATCACGTTCATTTTGGAAAGTAAATAAGAAGGACCTGAATCTTTATGACATTCTCTTTGAAAGACTGTCATGAAAGTGCTATATGACAATTCTCCTCTATTCTCGTTTGTTTAAAATGAAAATCATGTAGTCTCAGGATTCTTGTTTAATGATTTCAGACTGGGCTTGCCTTGTGTGGCACTACACTTCTCATGGAAATCAACTATGGGTTGTTTGGGGCAACTCTCCTCATTCTCCTTAGATAACAGTATTACCAGGTGCTATGGTCTAAATGTTTCTGTCCCTCCGAAATTCAGATGTTGTAATCCTAACCCCCAGGTGATGGTATTAGGAGGTAATTAGGCCATGAGTGTGGATCCCTCATGATTGAGATTAGTGCCCTTACAAAAGAGGCCCAGAAAGCCCCCTCACCCCTTCCACCATGTGAGGGTGTAGCAAGTAGATGGCTATCTAAGAATTAGGATGGGAACTTTCACCAGCTTTCACCAGACATTCAATCTGCTAGTGGCTTGATCTTGAATTTCCCACCCTGCAGAACAGTGAGATACAAGTTTCTGTTATTTATAAGCCACCTAGCCTATGGTATTCTGTTACAGAAGCCCAAACAGACCAATACACCGTGATATTCTATTCATGGGCAGTGGCATGAAGTAAAGCAAATGGAAACATGTAAGATCACTTAATTTCTAGCATTGGAACTAGCATACTGTCACTTCCAGATATATGACATTAGCCAAAGCAAGTCATAGTCAAGCTAGAAGTCAGATAGGGAAGCACACTATGACCACTTTGAGGCCATTGTGTGAATGCAGGAATAATTGAATATTGGATCAAAACATTCAATACACCACAGTCTGCCTCCTTGGTTTCAATTATTCATGTCATTCCTGCATGTAAAACACACTCATCTCCATTCCATAATTACCATATGTCTCATCTAATCATGGCATCAAGTTAGAAATCTAAGATATTGTGAGTCTCATTGGGTAGAATGCAATTTCTCTTGGTCCATAGACCTATGAACTAAAAAAAATTATCTGTATTACACATACCCTATATAAAATGGTGTACAGGGAAAGAATACACACACAATACACACTCTCATTTTACAAAGGAACAGTTAGAGACTTATAACAGTCATTACTCTATATTAATTTTGAAACACTAGGCAAGTGTTACCAGGTACCCAGACTCTTGGGTAGTGGATATTATTTGCTTAGGTATTCAATTCTAAATCCTGGGATGATTTCCCAGATCCATATTTTTAAGGCTCTTGGCTTGACATCATGGAAAATTTCCTTTTCTATCATCTTACACGGCCACTTATAAAGAATGCATCAGGGTGTGTGTGTGTGTGTGTGTGTGTGTGTGTGTGTGTGTCTGTGTCTGTGTCTGTGTCTGGTGGCTCCCACCATCCCCTAATTCCTGACAGTTGAAATTTTGGGGCCCAGGCCATGCATTTGTTGTTTTGGGGTCTAGATTGAAAGTGCTGTGCTTATAAAATTCTCTCTGAAACTTTGCAGGGTTTTATGTGTCTGAGCATACCCAATTCTGTGCCAAAGGCCACATACACAATTTTTTTAAATGAGTATTTTTGTTGGACTTAGTTATTAGTACTCTGATATTATTATTCTTATTTGGTACTTAATGTTTTTTAGGAGGCATTTTGCCCCTCTAAAAGAAGAGAAAGCTCATTCTTCTTAAACTGGTGTCTAACCAGAATATGTTCCTATCATAGTGTCCCTAGAGGGGAAGAGAAAGATGTGGTCCAAGTAAGTCACTAGGCCAATCACAATGTGGAATGGAACCTTACATTCATGATGAGGCCATGGCATGGATAGGAATTCAATGAAGGCTAAAGAATTGGTGCCAGTAATTGCATAAATCATAAAATCCCCCTCTAGAGGCAGTAACTTACCCATTTGTTCAATTATTCAGAGTTCTTTTTGAGTTCATTAAAATTTTACTTTTAAAAACATTACACATTTCTTTTTGGTTTTATCCCTAGACATTTTAACTTCTCGTTGCTATTTTAACTGGAGTTTCCTTTTGCTCTCTTCTACCCATTGTTTGTATAAATAAAAGTTGTTGGGTTTTAATATTAAAATAACTTATCCTGCCTTTTATACTAGCTTAAGGAGTTTCTCCTAGTAATTTTCAGTTTGTTGTCTTGGGGTTTCCAATCACATCTTTTCTACAGCGGATGTTCTCTGGCAGTCATTAATACGTGAGACAAAGATCCTAACCTTTATGTCAACTCCTATTGGTTCAATTACATGTTTCTTCCCCAGATGTCCTTGAACTCAATATTCCAACGTTACCTCTTCCATGCTCTTGGCCACATAGTCAAATAATTTTCCAATATTTATGAATCCAAGTGTGATGGTTAATTTTATGTATCAACCTGACTGGGCCATGGCATGCCCAGATATTTAGTTAAACATTATTTTTGGTGTGTCTGGATGAAATTAACATTCAAATCATTTGACCGAGTAAAGCAAATTGCCAGCCTCAGTGTGGGTAGGCCTCATGCAGTCCACTGAAGGCCTGACTAGAACCAAAAGTTGGAGTAAAGAATAATTCACTCTTTCTGCCTGTCTTTGAGCTGGGACATTGGTCTTTGAACTCAGATGAGAATGTACAGCTTTGGTTCTCATGGTACTCAGGCCTTTGAACTCTAACTGGAACTATACTGTGGTCTCTCCTGGATCTTCAGCTTGCATCTGCAGATCTTCAGACTTTTCAGTCTCTGTAACCATGTGAGTTAAATCCTTATAACAAATACCTTTATATGTATGTATATATCACTAATATATATGTATATGTCATCTATATATGTATATATAATATATATAATATTATACAATGATAGGTTAATTGTGCAATTAGAAAAAGATAGGGGAGAAAAGTTATAAGTTATGCACTAAACTTAAAACCAAATCTTCTCTAACATTAGCGCAGGTCCAATTTTGTAATTGTCCAACAATGGAAAGATACAGTAATATATAAAAGTTATAATTTAAAATTAGAAAATCCTGTGAAACACTTCAAATTATATAAATATTCTGAAAAAGTAATCATAGATTAACACCCATAAACACTTCGAGCATAACTTTTAAGGAAATAAAAGGTATCGGAAAGATAATATCCTTCATTATGTATCCTAAGATAATGTTTAAAGATAAGAATCACACTTGTATAAAGCATAAAAAGGAGGTTATTAAAAGCTACCATTCTGATGTGTACTCAGTGTTTGCTGGTCATTGGTGTTTCTGGTGCAACAATATCAGGCACTGTGTCCTAGATAATTATGCATTAAAATCTTTCATAGATGCCAAATATTAATAAGTATTCAAAATGTATTTTTGTCTCAACTAACTATATGTAATGCTATGGATATGTCTGCCAAGAATTTGTCTAGATTTTATGTTCCTTACTAATATTAAGAGGCAAGAGTTTAAAAAACAAATTTAAAAACTTCCTCCCTGGAATCCAGTAGAAAAGGATCGGAGCTCAAACCTTAAACTTTAGTGACAGGGTTGAAGGATGGTCAAATGAACAAAGAAAGCATTGTCACTGTTTATAGAAACCATGAAACATACCAGAAAATAATGATTTCAACACAGTTATTACTGATTGTTTAGTGTTTTTGAGATTGAAGCCCTTCCATTGTGTTCACAAAAATTCTAGTTTTTGGAATTTTGTCCTGAACAAAATCCATTGAGAATGCCTGTTCTAGAAATTTGAGCCAGTTAAGTTTTTTTTTTTTTTTTTTTTTTTTGCGGCATGCGGGCCTCTCACTGTTGTGGCCTCTCCCGTTGCGCAGCACAGACTCTGGACGCGCAGGCTCAGCGGCATGGCTCAAGGGCCCAGCTGCGCCGCGGCATGTGGGATCTTCCCGGACCGGGGCACGAACCCGTGTCCGCTGCATCGGCAGGCGGACTCTAAACCACTGCGCCACCAGGGAAGCCCAAGCCAGTTAAGTTTTAAATGGTGAACATTTAATGATTAGGGGTAATAACATTTAATTTTCAATTAGAATGTTACCTTTTAGATGGAGATATAGCAGGCCCATTCACTGTCACTCAAACATCTGGCAAACCCTCAAATTATGCAGCAAAGATGCCAGCTGTAAAAATTCTCACTGACTACTTTGGAGAGATTTCCTTCACATTATTTAAGAAGTATGAAAGTAAAAATTGTGCATCAGGGCAGATGCTTAGTTAGTTCATATGTAACATTGTTTTCCTGGGATTATTCATAAAACTAAGTTTTGTTTCAGTTTTCAAATTAAATCAGAACAAAAATAAGAATTAAGTTAAAAAATTTAAAAATCTGTGTATTATAGAATATATTTAAATTATTTATAGAAATTAAATCCTTTTAAAATTTATTAAAGTAAGACCACTGTAGATTATTTTTTTAATTTAAGAGAGAAAAAAATAGCTTAGATAAAGCTTTTTGTGTTTCATTAATTTTCTGTGTAAAGATTTATACCAGTCAAAAATATAAGCCTGTAAGTACAGGAATAAAAGTAATAAGATGCGTTTAATAAGAGTGTCGTCTCAAGTCAAATTAAAAAAGCAATAATTTTTCTTAATTTCCTTTTAACATTTACCTATTTGAAATTTTGCATTCATTTATTAATGGCATATATTTATTAAAAACTTTAATTAGGGCTTCCCTGGCGGCGCAGTGGTTGAGAGTCTGCCTGCCGATGCAGGGGACACGGGTTCATGCCCCGGTCCGGGAAGATCCCACATGCCATGAGCGGCTGGGCCCGTGAGCCATGGCCACTGAGCCTGCGCGTCCAGAGTCTGTGCTCCGCAAAGGGAGAGGCCACAACAGTGAGAGGCCCGCGTACCGAAAAAAAAAAAACTTTAATTAATGTAATGTTTCCCTCCTAATACAAGATCCATGAGTAGGAAATGGGAATGGCTAATATTAGCCAAAAGTACCCTTTGTGTATATTGGTGGCATCCATTGATACTTTTTGAATTATATAAAAACTTTATGTTTTTTAATATAATTTTCAAGGCTGATGTAAAAAAATAATTTTTCCCATAACTAACTCAAATCATTTGGTCTTACTTTGACTATATATCATAAAATAGTATGTGAGACTTACAGAGAAGTCTGTTGTAAGTTATTTTTATTTAGAATTCTCTTCCAGATAACATATATTTAATTTGATGCTGACTTTATTTTATTTTGCTATATAGCTTAATTCAAGAAATGTTAACTTTAAGTATTAAAAATAACATTGGGAATTATGGAACTTTTGTAGATATTTTACCTTAAATACATAGGCGTAATCAGAAGTCTGAAGAATATTTTGCCAATCTGTAAATATCAATGAATTAGAGCTAGCATTGATTTATAAATGATAGTTGGCATTATATTTGCTTGTTGTTAGATTTTATTTGTGTTCCAAGCCACAAGCTAATTGTCAACCCATTATATATGGCGTGTAATAAACAGAGCAAATGAACAAGCCCATCTGGCATAATGTCGTAGAATCTTAAAATATATGTGAAAGTTTGGTATGTAGACCATAAATATTATTGTAGGAATGGTCAAGCTATACTTCTCTTTTTTTGACACCATGTTTTTTTAAAGAAAGATATAGTATCTCATACTGTGGGAATTTTCTACTTAACTTGAGCTACCTACCTGATATAATTATGCTGACTGGGAATTTACATATTTTTAGCTATGATGTGATACTTTGAACATCTGACATGGCACACACGCAGGACATCATTACTCCCTTTATTGTAGGGTGATCTCAGAATGGTGAAAATTCTGGATAAGTATTTTAGAGTAACAATGTGGGCTTCCAGGTAGGTTTAAAAGTACCCAGTGCTAATGATTAGAACCAGGAAAAAATTGTATTACAAAACCTATTCTTAAAGGAAGATTGTGTGCTTTCTCCAAATGGCTGGAGTTCAGGGCCATTTGGATTAATATGCATTATACATACTCTGTAGATTAAGCTAAACCCCCTGGGAAATGGATGGCCAATGAACCACTTTATCTGTATGCTGCAGATACCTTGAGCAGTTTGCTACCTGCAGCATAATTATAATTCTATTTTGATGTAGGCAGTGGTAGAGTAGTTAAAATCATTTTTTTTCTTCCCAGAATTTCCCGCAGAGAAATGCAAGGTAATGCAGTCTATTTTAAAACAGTATTGTTTCCCTGGATTTAAGCCATAAGATGTAACCATAATTCAGAGCCAGCAAATATATCCTTCAATAGAAAAGGGAAGAATTATTGTCTATGTTGAGGAACAGGTACAGAATTAAATGTAGATATTGTAATTTCGTTAATGAGATTGCTTTGGTGACTTTTTTTTTCTAAAGTAGAGGGAAGGATTATTTATTTATTTATTTATTTATTTTTGGCTGTGTTGGGCCTTTGTTTCATGTGAGGGCTTTCTCTAGTTGTGGCAAGCGGGGGCCACTCTTCACCGTGGTGCGCGGGCCTTCCACTGTTGTGGCCTCTCTTGTTGCGGGGCACAGGCCTCAGACGCCCAGGCTCAGTAGTTGTGGCTCACGGGCCTAGTTGCTCTGCGGCATGTGGGATCTTCCCAGACCAGGGCTTGAACCCATGTCCCCTGCATTGGCAGGCAGATTCTCAACCACTGCGCCACCAGGGAAGCCCGCTTTGGTGACTTTTTAAATCAAAATCATTCATTCAAAGATGTTTGAATTCTTAAAATATGTTTTGAGTTTTTCCACACACTTAAATGAAATGTAGGGTTGAAGCAATTAGGAAGTAGATGGAAAAATGTGTCTTGGCATCAATGATTTAGACATTTGGGGGAATACATGTGCATATGAATTTATATGAATATATGTATATATACATATGTAAATATTTTACATGCACTCAAATTTGATTTGAGTAATTTGGGTAATTTCATTTTGTTTTTAAAAGTATACTTAGGAAATTTGCTGTATGTGTATATCAGAATAGACTTACAAAGGTGTCTATACCAAAATCCCTAGAATTTATGGATATCTTACATTTATATGGCAGAAGGAATTTTACAATTGTCATTAAGGTTATGGACCTTAATATAGGGAGATTATTTTGGATTATCTCACTGGGTCCAGTCTAATCACGTGAGTCCCTAAAGGCAGATAACTTTCTAAACTGGAGTCAGATGTAGCAAGATGAATATCAGAGATATTGAAAGCATAAGAGCAGCTTGATCCAGTCTTATTGGAGGCCACATGGAAAGCGTGAGAAAGACCACAGATAGCATTTAGGAGCAATGACAAATCTCTGACTGACAACCAGGGAGGAAACGGGGACCTCAGTCCTACAATCACAGGGAAATGGAATCTGTCAACAACTTGAATGACTTTGGAAGCAGACTATTCTCCAGAGCCTCCATTAAGGAAGGCAGCCCTGTCAACACCTTGATTCAGCCTTATGAAACCCCACCCCACCCTAACTTCTGACCTACAAAATCTGTGAGATAATAAATTTGTGTTGTTTTAGTCCACTAAATTTGTGGTAATTTGTTACTGCAACAATAGTACACTAATACACGTTTTAACCTGACAGACAGAGATGTAATTTAGTCTGTTTTATTTAGCTAATTTTCATGTTAGTTCCTCAGCACTGTGGAAGTATAGTTCATGTGATAATTACCTGTAGGAGCATGGCCCAAATGGAAGACCATCCATAGTCATTACTGTTTCTACCCCTCTGTTAGTTCCCCCATCACAACTCCTATACTGGACCAATATAGGTGGCTGCATCTCTATACCTCTTTGCCTAATCATTTTGATCTCATTCTGGAAAATCTGTATATTTTTTTCAGGATGAGTTGAAGACTAACCCTCCCACCCTCTCCCCCCCCCCAAACAACAACAACAACGACAACAACAACAAAGAAACAAAAATAAAGAAATGAATGCATTATTGGGGGAAAAAAGTCTTTTTAAAATTTTACCTCAAGGAGAGTCCAATTACCTACTGTTTGGATGACCCCGTGAATAGTTTCCAGGCTTAGTTCTTTTAATCTTTTTAACTTTGAGAGTGTGTGTGTGTTAGCTAAAGCCCAACCTTGGTTTGGGACATATGATTTCCACATATGATAGGCTTTCTAGGCCTCAGAATTTGTTTCTCATTGCTCTCTTCAAATACAGTCATTTGACATACATCTGTTAGGATGGTACTGTTGCCATGCAAGGCTTATTGTGTCATCTTGCCCTAGAAGAAAATTATTCCCCATATTCCACCCAAAGATGTAGCCCCTCAACTAAAATTTGTAATATATGACAGCCATAGAGGTGTGCCTTGCGATGCTGGTAAAGAGAAAACTAGCTGGGATTGAAACCACGGTCTCCAGCTGTGATTGCCTTAAGGGTCTACCTCAGCTTGCCAGCTTAGGCCTTGTGCATCCCAGAAAGTCCTCGTCAATGAGTGAGTACTACAGTAGTACAAGGACTCACCATTTCTCGTCAGTTAAGAAATCCACTGTGGAGTTGCAAGGTGTTTTGAGGCTCTTGTACTCAATTCTCCTTTCCTCCCCCTCTCCTTTCAGAGATATTGGAAATTATTTGCTTTCCTTGTAATCATTTTTCTCTTTAATTTGGCTTAATCTATATGATACTACTGATCATTTGTAAGATGCTATAGTCTGAATGTTTCTGTACCCCCAAAATTCATATACTGAAATTTAATCCATAAATTGATGGCATTAGGAGGTGGGAGATGATTAGGGCGTGAGGGTAGAGCCCTCAGGAATGTGATTAGTGCCCTTATAAAAGAGGCTCAGGAGCTCCCTGGCCCCTTCCACCCTGTGAGGGCACAGCGAGAAGGCTTTGTCTGTGAACCAGGAAGTGAGCTCTCACCATACACAGAATGGACTGATGCTTTGATCTTGGACTTCCTAGCTTCCAGAACTGTGAGAAATAAATTTCTGTTGTTTATAAGCCACCCAGTCTGTGATATAAACTGACTATGACAGAGGCATATTTCAGGTTTTCTTTCTGGGGGGAAAAACACTAAGTTGAAAATATATGTTTAATGATTAGGATTAATCTGTGCAAATATATTTTTTCTTCAGGATTCATCTATTCATTTAACCCATGTTTATTGAGCACCTGTTATAGGTTATATACTATTCTAGGTGGTGGTATATAGCAGTGGACAATACAGATAGAAACTGCCTCCACTGAGTTTATATTCTACTGAGTGAAAACAGAAAATAAATTTTCAAAAAAGTAAAATATATTCTATTTTAGATGCTTTTAGGTAATACGGAGAAAAATAAAGATAGAGATTTGGTGCACAGAGTTTCCTTATTCTCCATAGAATTATAGGGAGTTAGAATTCAGAGGCTTAGAAATGCCTTGGGAGCCACGCAGTTATATTTTGGGATGGATATAAACAGATAAAAGGCATACTGAGATTAATAATGATGATTACAAATTAAATGGTGACCATGATATTACTAGTGTTATGAGGGGGAAAGGAGTGAAAGTCTAGACAGGAGCACACAGATTTAGTAATGCAGTATGAGTCTAAGCTTTCTGTGTATTCTAACCTGAAAGACTCTGAAAATCACTTTTGTTTGTGCATGATATTACAATGATGCAAAACTTTTTAAAACCAATATTTAAATTTGATGTATACTGAAAAACATGAGTTTTCTTGTATTTCTTATTTAGCTATTATCCCTAGGTCTCTTCAATTGAATTACGTTGTTCCAAACTCCCACATTCAGAAAGCTCTAATTCTGAGATATTTTGGCAATATCAAAAAAACAAACAACCCAATCAAAAAATGGGTGGAAGACTTAAATAGACATTTCTCCAAAGAAGACATACAGATGGCCAAGAGGCACATGAAAAGATGCTCAACATCACTAATTATTAGAGAAATGCGAGTCAAAATTACAGTGAGGTATCACCTCACACAGGTCAGAATGGCCATCATCAAAAAAATCAACAAACAGTAAATGCTGGAGAGGGTGTGGAGAAAAGGGAACCCTCTTACACTGTTGGTGGGAATGTAAATTGATACAGCCATTATGGAGAACAGTGTGGAGGTTCCTTAAAAAACTAAAAATAGAACTACCATATGACCCAGCAATCGCACTCCTGGGCATATACCCAGAGAAAATCATAATTCCAAAAAATACATGCACCCCAGTGTTCATTGCAACACTAATTTTTGCTGTTTTTAATTGTATTACCATGTGCTCAACTGGTAACATCCAAATGCTTGGCAGTTTTATTTCAAAGGTGCTTCAGAGTTTAAAATTTTTGAAGATATTATAAGTCTCATTAAACATTCATATTTAATTAAAAGGAAAATATCCTGTGGTACTATCAATACAAATAAATGAATTCAGATGACAGATTAGCATATAAATTCTATGAATTAATAAGTTAGCAAACACATAGGAAATTCACATCTTACACCTCTGTCTGGAACATTTATTTTGGCACCAAATGTAAGATATGTTTGGCTTTCATCAATATTAAAATATTAAAAACTACATCTTTATATTGCCTCTATATAAAATTATTGCTTCAATTTGCATTTGCACCTAATCATGCTAATAGCTCACGTGGCCTAAAAAAAATGCCATTTTCCCTTTTAAGGCATAACTTTTTCACTTTCCAGTGATTAATTACAGAGTCCATGTGCATGTATTTGCAATGGGTTTGATTCATCTTAGACTGCATTCCTCTTTGTGTCTAAGAAATACCCCAATTCTCATTTCATTTCTAAAGAGAGATAGACTGATGAGTCCTAGTCAAATTAACAGTCAAGGTAATCACTTATTGTCTACTCAGTCTGTTTTTATGTCATATGATTCATCTGTTGGATGGAGCCTCTTACCTAAAGGAAGCAAACTTCTGTCATTAAATTATTATTTATTTTAAAAGTTAATACTGCTATATATTCAATATCAGCAACAGACTGAATTTCTAGTAAAAGTAATGAGAGTCATTTTCCCCCAGCACCAAATATAATGTATAGATTGTTTATAAATATTCTATGAGTTTACTACAAAACGATATAGTTGTGTCAGCTCAAGTAGTATGCATTAAAATCTGAATATTTGAAAAATGTGGCTTAATGGGTATCTAAACAGTATAATTCTTATATCCAAAATGATTGTGAATATTACTAGTAATTTCCTCAATACAGAGTGATCTTTAGTTTTACTTTACCTGTAACTAGATCTAATATTTAGAATTTGAAATAATTAAATCATACAAGTAAAAACTAATGGGAAGTTGCATGTTGAAATTACAGATACTTAAATTATGAGATATTATTTGAGCATCACAAGTACTCTTACATATTTTTGATGAGCATACCTATGTACTGTGAAGAAAAAACAAATACAGGAAAAAGGAAATCTCTCAAGCTAGCATAATTAAAAATACATTGGGAATGTTATAATTAATAAAATTAGAAATAAGTTAGTTACTGTTTAAATGCTACTTAAAATAGAAATTCGATAGAAAAATTAGGACTATAAAAAAGAATCTTTGGGGCTTCCCTGATGGTGCAGTGGTTGGGGGTCCGCCTGCCAGTGCAGGAGACACGGGTTCGTGCCCCGGTCCGGGAGGATCCCACGTGCCACGGAGTGGCTGGGCCCGTGAGCCATGGCTGCTGAGCCTGCATGTCCGGAGCCTGTGCTCCGCAACGGGAGAGGCCACAGCAGTGAGATGCCCATATACCGCAAAAAAAAAAAAAAAAAAAAAAGAAACTTCACAAATTATTATTTTTTGATTATTGAAATATATCTGACATATAACATTATGCAAATTTAAGGTGTACAACATGTTGATTTGATATATTTATATGTTGCAGTATGATTTCTATTGTAGTGTTAGGTAGCGTCTCTGTCACATTACGTAACTATCATTTCATTTTTTGTTGTGGGAATAATTAAGATCTAGTTTCTTAGTAAGTTTGAAGTTTATAATACAGTACAGTTGACCCTTGAACAATACAGGTTTAAATTGCAGGAGTCCACTTATATGTGAATATTTTTCAATAGTAAATGCTGCAGTACTGCTTGGTAGTGATTGGTTGAATCTGAGAATGTGGAGGAACCGTGGATAAAGAGGACTAACTATAATTTATATGCAGATTAAACCCCACATTGTTCAAGGGTCAACTATATTTTTACCTATAGTTGCTGTACTGTGCATTAGATCTCAAGGACTATTTATCTACTAATTGCAAGTTTTTCCCCTAAACACCATTTCTTCTATTCTCCCACTCTTCATCCCCTGGCAACTACAATTTTACTGTTTTTAGGAGTTTTTTTTTTTAGATTACACATGCCAGTAATACCATATAGTATTTGTCTTTCTCTGTCTGACTTCTCTCACTTTTTTTTTTTTTTTTGCTGTGCTGTGCAGCTTGTGGGATCTTAGTTCCCCAACCAGGGATTGAACCAGGGCCCACAACAGTGAAAGCACCGAGTCCTAACCACTAGACCACCAGTGAATTCCCAATGCCATGTCTTGTTTATCCATCCATTCATTAATGGGTACTTAGGTTGTTTCTATAGCTTTGTTATTGTGAATAATTCTGCAATAAATATGGAAATGCATATATCTCTTCAATAACCTGTTTTTATTTCCTTTGGATATATATCCAGAAGTGGGGTTGCTGGATTGTTTGGTAGTTCTATTTTAAATTTTTTTGAGGAAACTCCATATTGTTTTCCATAGTGGCTGAACCAATTTACATTTCCACCAATAGTGCACAAGGGTTTTCTTTTCTCTACATGCTCACCAACACTTGTTGTTTTGTGTCATTTTTTAATACCCATTCTAACATTCCTTTTCTTTTCTTTTTTTTTGTAAAGCTTTGGGTCATGTTTCACCTGATTGAAATGAGACAATGTAATGTCCTTTAGTTCGTATAAGAACACGCTTAACATTCATTAAGAAAAAGAAAAAAGGTAATTCATTCTCTCCAATGCTGATAATTAGAAACAAATGTTTCAGAGGCAAATTAGCCCTTTATATCTAGCAATCAGGCCAAGAATCTTATAATAATTATTACAACAAAATTGAAAACTTTATTATGTAGGGTTTAAGACACATACTATCTTTGAAATGGAAAATACCTTTCGTATATCCCCAAATCACTCTCTATGATTACTGAATCTCTTGAGATTTTTCTTATATTTGATTTCAGCAGATCACTAAGGACTTTCTGTTTATATCTTTCATTTAATGAATTCTAATTTCACTGTGTCTTCCTATATTAAAATGAATCATCCAATTAACATATACTGCAATGCCAGTTAGAATTAAATAGTACATAAAATCATCCTTGCATATATCAGGCAAGTTTGACACAGTTTGTGTCTTTTGTGATTATGCTTATATACCTGCATTAACATAGTGTATGTGTAGCCCACTAGAGAATGTTTTAATTTATTGAACCATGTTAGCATTAACAGAAAGTGTCAGGATGATAAAGTAGCTGCTTCTACATTTTTGCAGGGACCTTAAAAACAAGGTCCTTCATCTCACAATATAATTCATCTTACTCATCTTTTCGATAACATACACATTACCAATAAAGTTGATTTCTCTGAATATAGTATTACAGTATCAGTGTTCTTGCTTGTTATGCTCAAGACACATATTAGTGGTTGGATCAGAGACACAAGACACATGAAATAGTTCAGAAACTACACTGCTACACATAACTGTCTTTAAATTTGATGTGTTGGCCTATAGAGGTATTAATAACAAAAAAAGTAATATATTTAAAGTCCCTGATTATTGTGGTATCTACACAATACCAAAAATTCAATTTAAAAATTCATTTTGTAGGTTTGTTCTCTTCCTTTGTATTTAGAAATCAGGTAACATAGCTTTCAGGAAACTTGCAATAAAAATAGAAATAACAGTAAAAAGAAATAATGGTGTTATCATAATATTGACTGTTTATGAAGTACATACTTTATTTCTTTTAATCCCATTAAGTGAAGGATTACTAATTCCATTTTAGAGAGGAGAACATTGTGGTTCATAAAGGACTAAAACTTGGAAAGGGACACAAAGCTAATAATAACAGCTGAGATTCAAGCCTTGGTTTGTGTGTATTAAATTATGCCATGCGGGCTTCCCTGGTGGCGCAGTGGTTGAGAGTCCGCCTGCCGATGCAGGGGACACGGGTTCGTGCCCCGGTCTGGGAAGATCCCACATGCCGCGGAGCGGCTGGGCCCGTGAGCCATGGCCGCTGGGCCTGCGCGTCCGGAGCGACGGGAGAGGCCACAGCAGTGAGAGGCCCACGTACCGCAAAAAAACAAACAAACAAACAAAATTATGCCATGCTACTTTGAAAATATTATTTACCTTTGTCTTTAAGTAAATTTTATATAAGTTATTTTATTATTTATCACTTTATAGTTAGAACAGTTTTAAATCTTTAACAAATTGAGTTTGGACTCTCTCTTCCATGAGGAGTATATAAGAGGATTAATGAATAAAGAACCTACCAGCCTTATAAGGAATGATATGAAGCAAAGGGCAGATAGTCACAAATTTTGAGTATCTAAGTACTTTAAAGCCAGTTATTTGAGGTATATTAAATAGGAGTCAACTAGATATCTGATTTTCACAAATAAATCAAAAAACAAAAACTATTTAATACATAAAAACAATTTTAAACAATTTTTAAAATCTATTAATAAATGTGAGGCCTTCTGCTAGTGAACATGATGGCTTAACTACGACCAGATTTGACGTCCTGCAATACAACTGGCAAACAAACAAACAAAATGTGTAATATAACTCTCTTCAGACATTGGACAACAGGCAATACAGGGCTGTGATCCCTGAGAGAAGAGAGACAATGGGATAAGACCTGTAATTATCCTGGCTTTCATCTTTACGGCATTTTCCAGGGCACAGTGCAAAGAGGGGAATCTCAAGCTGAACAAGAAAGCTTTACTGAGGGGACCTTCAAGATGGCGGGGGAGTAAGACGTGGAGGTCAGTTTCCTCCCCACAAATACATCAAAAATACATATACATGTGGCACAACTCCTATGGAACAACTCCTAAAGAACCCCTACTGAACACTGGCAGAAGACCTCAGACTTCCCAAAAGGCAAGAAACTGCCCACGTACCTGGGTAGAGCAAAAGAACAAAGAAAAAACAGAGACAAAAGAATAGGGACAGGACCTGCACCTCTGGGAGGGAGATGTGAAGGAGGAAAAGTTTCTACACTCCAGGAAGCACCTTCACTGGTGGAAATCGGGGGTGGGCTGGGGGGGGAAGCTTTGGAGCCACAGACGAGAGCACAGCAACAGGGGTGCAGAGAGCAAAGTGGAGAGATTCCCGCATAGAGGATAGTGCCGACCAGCACTCACCAGCCTGAGAGGCTTGTCTGCTTACCCACCGGGGTAGGTGGGTGCTGGGAGCTGAGGCTCGGGCTTCGGAGGTCAGATCCCAGGTAGAGGACTGGGGTTGGCTGCATGAACACAGCCTGAAGGGGGCTAGTACACCACAGGTAGCCAGGAGGAGTCCAGGAAGAACTCTGGACCTGCCTAAGGGGCAACAGACCATTTTTTTGGGGTGCACGAGGAGAGGGGATTCCTTCTCTGCCCACAGAAGGCAGAGCACCGCCTAAATGAGCTCCAGAGACGGGCATGAGCGCAGCTATCAACTTGGATACCAGAGACGGGCATGAAATGCTAATGCGTCTGCTGCAGCCACCAAGAATCCTGTGTGCAAGCACAGGTCACTATCCACATGATTCACATCTGCCCCTGGGAACCTGTGCAGCTCACCACTGCCAGGGTCCTGTGATCCAGGGACAACTTCCCTGGGAGAACACACAGTGCACCTCAGGCTGTTGCAACATCACGCTGGCTTCTACAAACGCAAGCTCGCCCCACATTCTGTACCCCTCTCTCCACCCAACCGGAGTGAGCCAGAGCCCCCTAATCAGCCTCTGCTTTAACCACGTCCTGTCTGGGCAGGAACAGAAGCCTGAGGGCAACCCATGCAGAGGTGGGGCCAAAACCAAAGCTGAATGCCAGGAGCTGTGCAAACAAAGAAGAGAAAGGGAAATTTCTCCTTGCAGCCTCAGGAGGAGAGATTAAATCCCCACAGTCAACTTGAGGTACCCTACATCTGTGGAATACCTGAATAGACAATGAATCAACCTAAAATTGAGGTGGTGGACTTTGGGAGCAACTGTAGACTATAAAACTCTTAGAGGAAAACATAGGTAGAATACTCTTTGACATAAATCACAGTAAGATCCTTTTTGACCCACCTCCTAGAGAAATGGAAATAAAAACAAAAATAGATGGGACCTAATGAAACTTAAAAGCTTTTGCACAGCAAAGGAAACCATAAACAAGATGAAAAGACAACCCTCAGAATGGGAGAAAATATTTGCAAATGAAGCAACTGATAAAGAATTAATTTGCAAAATACACAAGCAGCTCATGCAGCTCAATATGAAAAAAACCAACAACCCAGTCGAAAAATGGGCAGAGGAGCTAAACTGACATTTCTCCAAAGAAGATATACATGCTAACACACACATGAAAGGATGCTCAACGTCACTAATCATTAGAGAAATGCAAATCAAAACCACAACGAGGTATCAAAAGAGTGAGCAAGTGGCATGGACAAATATACACTACCGAATGTAAAATAGATAGCTAGTGGGAAACAGCTGCATAGCACAGGGAGATCAGCTCGGTGCTGTGTGACCTCCTAGAGGGGTGGGATAGGGAGGGTGGGAGGGAGACACAAGTGGGAGGGGATATGGGGATATATGTACACATCTATCTGATTCACTTTGTTATACAGCAGAAACTAAGACAACATTGTAAAGCAATTATACTCCAATAAAAATGTTTTAAAAAGAAAGAAAGGTTTACTGAGTTGAGGAATTAGCAGTAATAGGGAAGCTGAAGTGCTTGGAAATTTGAGCAAAGTGTTCTGGGCATAAGGGATCTGTGTAGAAAAAGAACTTCAGAGATTCACACTTGTGTACTGTTGAGTGTTTGCTAACTACCAGATGACACATGAGAAGTATGACACTCCCACATATAGACAAAGAAAGAAAAATCAGAGAATTATAACTGAAAATTCTCAGAACTCCTCACAAGGTGAGAAGATGTTCCATCCCTGACCAGACAGAATGGAACATCATCCCTGACCAGACAGAATGGAACATCCTCAGAGATCACTCATATCATTCCTAGAGAGCCCAGAAGAGTCATGAGTTAGCAGTGGGAGTGAACTATGTCTGAAGTAAAGGTTCTTTTAAACCCACCCCAGCAAATTTTAAAAATGAAGCTCTAAATGATTAAAGTACTCAGTATATAACTCAATTCTCTGTCAAAACAAATCATTATGTTTTTTAAAGGAAGACATAAATACAGACAGTAAAAATATAGCATTTGCAATGTTAATATCCAATCAAAAATTCCTTTGCAGGTCAAGAAGAAGAAAATGTGACTCAAAACCAGGAAGCAATAAGTAGAGAAATAGATCTATAAATGACAGATATAGTAGAACTAGCAGGAAAAGGTAGTTAGAGAAAAGAACTATTATAACTATGCAAATATGTAAGGAATTCCATACTTCTTTGCCATGTACCCTCCTCAAAGAATCTATCTTTCTGACTTCTCCCACATTAGTTTATTTAAAGCCATTTTTGAAACCTATATAAATGTAGTAAAATTGCATATACTTACTTGTAACTGATTATTTTACCTATTTTTTTAATTAAAAAATTATTTTTTGGCTGTGTGGCATGTAGTATAATTTCTTTAATTTTTAAAAAATTAAAAAAAAATTTGCTTGCGTGGTATGTAGGATCTTAGTTCCCCGACCAGGGATCTAACCGGCGCCCCCTGAATTGGAAGCGTGGAATCTTAACCACTGGACTGCCAGGGAAGTCCCTATTTTACCTAATGTTACCTTAGTGCCATTCATTATTTTTATTGCTTGTAGCAGTAAGTTGTTTCTCACCCATTGACATGTTGTATTACTGAACATTCTACTCTATATATTTTGTAATATTAATATATTAATACATATATGTAATAATTATTTATAATAATTATTAATTGCCAAGTGAAATGTTTTCAGTTTTTGGCTACTGTAAATTATGTTGATATGAAGAATCTTTTTTTGCGGTACGCGGGCCTCTCACTGTTGTGGCCTCTCCCGTTGTGGAGCACAGGCTCCGGATGCGCAGGCCTAGCGGCCATGGCTCACGGGCCCAGCCGCTCCACGGCATGTGGGATCTTCCCAGACCGGGGCACAAACCCGTGTCCCCTGCATCAGCAGGCGGACTCTCAACCACTGCGCCACCAGGGAAGCCCCAATGAAGAGTCTTTTGATACACAATTTGCACGTTACTTTTAGTTAGTAGTAGAATGACTAGAGGTGGAATGGATGGGTTACTGGATATTCATATATTTACATTTGGTAAACCCTGCCAAATAGTTTTCCAAAAGGATTCTAACAATTAGAAATCACAATTACAATGCTTGGGAGTTGCAGTTGTATACATCCCACTGTCATTTGATATTACCAGTGTTATTTCCCTTTGTAGCCATTCCTAATGAGTAAGATTCTTGTAGTTGTAGTTGGAGGATTATCTCATTGTCCCTTTAATTTTTATTTTCCTCTGACTAAAGAGACTGAGCATCTTTTGGTATTCTTATAGGACATTTGTATATTCTCTTTTGTAAAGTAGCTGCTGAAATATTTTGCTCGATTTTTCTTGGAAAGTCAGGAGAGTTTATCCTTTCTTTCACTGATTTATAGGAAAACACTATGTGTTTTGGATATGAGTTATTTTTAAGGTATATGTATTGCTATATCTTCTCACATTCTGTGAATATTTTCACTATTTAAAGGAATCTTTTAATGCACAACAGTTTTTGATTTTAATGGTGTTCAATTAATCAGCTTTTACATTATATGATTATTGATTTTTATATCTGGTTTAAGAAATCTTTGCCTGCTTGAAGTTCATGAAGACATTTTCCTTGTGTTATCTCTTAAGAGTTTAATTATTTTACTTGTATATTTAGATCTATAACATACCTGGGATTCATATTTGTGTATGACATGAGGCGGGGTCAAGGTATACTTTTTATCTGTAATTTGGCACTTCGCTAAATCCAGAACTTTTTGTTGAAAAGAACATTTTCTCACTGCATTTCAGTGGTACCTTTGTTATAAATCTATCACACATATATGTGTAGGTCTCTTTCTGCACTCTACAATCTGTTGCATTTGTCTATCTATCTATACTCTATTTGTCCCCTCTCTATTTGTTCCCATTGCCTTAATTATTGATGTTTTGTAATAAATTCTCCAACTTTCCTGTTCATATTGTCTCATTTCTTGGCTTTTTGCATTTCTGTGTGAACTTTTATAATCAATTTCTTTATCAACTTTATAGTCAATTTCGATAGTACTTTTATCTGGAATTGCACTGAATCTAAAGAGTAGGTTATAGAAAATGCACAGTTTAACCTTGAGTTCATCAGTGTGGTTTATGTCTGATTAAAATAGGTTGCATAAATTTCTCTCAGTAATGTTAAATAGTTTAGAGTATATGTCATCACAAAGTTTGCTGAATTTAGTAGTTATTTAATGCCTATTGATCTTATTGTGATGTTTTTACCTGAGTTTTCTAATTTTTTGTTGCTATTATATAGAAATATAACTGAGACTGGACAGTTTTATTTTTGAAAATAAACTGTAATTTGAGAAAAAATCTAAGAGTAACCAATAAATACAAGCATTCTGCCATAGTTCCCTTTCAATCAGTAGAAAAACTGACATTACTGAATGCACTTAGTGGGAGAATAGAAGACAACATTGTATGATTATCTGAGTCCATGAGTTGTGTTTGTTCGGCATACAACATCTGGATCCATGGTAAATCATCCCACACAAATTAGATCATTTGTCAAATGCTCACACTGGTAAAGCTGTATATTTGGAGATGAGTTCTTACTACTATCACGCTAGTGATGTACATGTCTCAGTGAGGTGATATGAGATAAATAGTTGACGTTTTTAAGTGTTACTTAAAAAACAGATGTTCAGTATTTATAGACATTTCAATAAGAAGTTAGTTATAGAATTATTTTATATTATATTCATTGTTTTATATATATATATATATATATATATATATATATATTTTTTTTTTTTTTTGCGGTATGCGGGCCTCTCACTGTTGCGGCCTCTCCTGCTGCGGAGCACAGGCTCCAGACGCGCAGGCTCAGCGGCCATGGCTTACGGGCCCAGCCGCTCCGCGGCACGTGGGATCCTCCCGGACCGGGGCGTGAACCTGCGTCCCCTGCATTGGCAGGTGGACTCTCAACCACTGCGCCACCAGGGAAGCCCCATTATTGTATTTTTTAACTTTAAGTCACTTTCTATTATTAAGATCTTAACAGCATGTGTATCCATGACTGCTGCTTTCATGATTTTCATGATGGTTAAAAGAAAATATTAAAATAGAGCTGAGTCATTTTCAACTGCTGAGATAGATAATGTAATACTTCATTTCACTGGAGTATTAAATAAAAGGCAAGTTCCCACACCTTATTATACTACCCAACAATGGGCACTTGTAATTATTTAGCACTATTATTTGAGTTTCTTCTTCAACTTCTGATTTGATTTCAAGAATAGCATATTTTCCCCAGACATAAGAACTCTTTCTAGTCTAATTTTATCTTCCAATTCTATAGAGAAAAATAATATGCTCCCCACCAGAATTGCAAAGAGAAATTACTCTTTTCATGAACCATCTTTCTCCCTTTCTTCTCTTTTGCTTACTTTTTTGTTTCTTTTTTGTTAATTGAATAAATTTGACACAGTTATATGTTGTGTAAGATTAAGATAGATAGCATATTACTTTGATACATTTATGTGTTGTAATATGATTGCCAATGCAGCGATATTTATTGCATTTCATATTTTTCTATAGATGTATTAGGCCTGATAATTCAGAGTTGAGGAAGCTCTTTAAAAGTTTATATCAAGCAGTCCTTGGGGAAATACTTTCAATCCAAGGTAAAACCTCAATTCTACCTGCAAATCCTAACCTTAAGGAAATAGTTACAGAAAATAAGTACATGTATTTATTAAAGCAGGAAGATTTTATTAAAGCTTAGCATATCCCCACTTAGCAACCCTAATATAGCAAATAAACTCTGAGGACCTAAAATTTTTCTCAAGCCTGAAGCTAAAATCAACTAATTGTAAAGAACTCTCTCTATGTCTTTTGTAACATTTTCATCTATTGAATATTCTATCAAAAAAATCTTTTTAACTTAGTAGAAAGTTCTGTTGAAGATCTGTGGCTGTACAGATGAAGTGTTATATCTTGGAAAATAATATAGTTGACAAATTGGATGACATAGCTTGAAAGCTCCTTTAAAGATAGGCATTAAAGCAATATGATCTGTTTATACATTTCTATGTTTTAACTGATCTTGTTTGAATATTTGCAAATTTGATTGGCAAGGATGGATGACATATGCCTAGTTTATACCTTCTCCCCCTCTGGCTTGGATCCAAGAGCCACCTGGTTGGAATGGCTTGTCAAAGAATTTGTTTTCTGTACAAATTCTTCATGTAATGAAATTAGATTATTATTTTTAAAATTCTAATTTTCCATGTGACATATCATCTTTAGAGAAAGTAGTTTGTATTCCAAGTTGTTGCCACTAGCGATAGATATTTAAGTCAGTAATCTAAACATATTAGATTGTGGAAAATAATCAGTGCTCTTTTGGGAAAATAAAGCAAAGGAAATTGATATTTCTATAAAAATGAAAAATTTTGAGTTTCTACATTTTAGGGAGCCACACATGGCCTTGCGTAAATTATTTAACCTACCTGGATTTCAGTGTCTGCATTTATAAAATAAAAATATAATTAATACCAGTCCCATAGCTTATTTTGAGGAATAAATTAGAAAATATTTGTAAACTGTTTACCACTCTTCCCAGCATCTATTATATACTATATAAATTTTAGCTATTATTGCTACTAACATAGAATTCTACTCAGTTTAATTATTCAAAAAATTAAACTTGCTATTCTCTAATGAGCCTACATTACTTAAATCTTTTGTTACTTTGATTTGAAGATAAGAGCAATTATGTTGAACTGTTAGTTGAATTGACATCTTGAGTAATTAAGACACAAAATTTTAAGATAGAGATTAATAGAAATTTATATTTCTATAATACTCAATATGTATTATGATTCATAAATAATATTTGTTAAATTAATAAACTTGCAAGTAAAGCATGAGGCTTGAAAGTGAAAATAATAGCTGTTATATGTGTTCAAAATGAATTGTTCTGAAAATAAACTTGGATGGAAATAAAGTAGTAAGAAGACAGACGTACACCTACAATCTATCAACATTTATTTTAGAAAACAGTGCAAACGTTTATCTCAGTAGCTGCTAGCAAGCAATAAAATATAGAAAAACAATACCAGATTAGAGTCAGGAGCTCAGATTTTATTCCTCATCCTTTCCCCTACCCCAAACTTTTCCATTAACTATCCAGCTTTGTCATCTTCTGAAAGTGCTTTGTTTTTCTAGGATTAGTCTCCTCACCTGAAGAAACAAAATGAAAATATTAGTTCTAAAGGTTTCTAGGGTAACTTTCAGTCTTAAATATCTATGGTAAACTTTCTGATGAGTACTACTTAGGTCTAGGCATAGATACCAGGAGTTTGGTAAAGATTAAAGATAGATACCAGAACCAGAGAAAGACTTGCAGGAGAATTGTAATTTGGTAAGAATTGGTGATTGGTACCTTAATTGACAGTTTTAATGTAAATTATTGAGAAAAAGAAATAATACTTATGATTTCCAAAATATTTGGAAATTATAGGAAACAGCATCTCCGAAGCTGACTACAATTTTATATTTAACTATCTTCAGCCTATGGGAAATATATAAACTGAAAAAATTAGAATAGCTAATTGACTTGGGCAATGCAATTAAATAATCTGTACCTCAATTTCTTTTGTTTTTTAAAACATTTTTTGTACCTCGATTTATTCATTAGTAAAATGAGAGTAAAAATATATATCATTGAGTTAGCATGAAATATGGTGATATAGGTGATTCCAATTGGTAACATATAAGAATTCAACAGGTGCTAGTTATTATTCTCTCTCTCTAGACTGTGAACTTTTTGGTTATTTTCAGGGGGAAGGAGTGGGGGTTGGTTTCATTCACCATTGTTATAGGATTTTAACCTGTCCCATAACAGGCACTCAATAAATGTTGCAAACTCACAGACTTTGCTCTCTGCATCGGTAGATTTTAACTCTGGTTGTGCAGCCTTGATTTTCCATGATTTTATTTTTGTCTGTATGGAATTGTGATTGATACTGTCAGCCAAGACTATTGAGAATAAGGTGAAGAAGTTGTATTAACTTTTAAACAGGCTCTCAGCCTTTCTGAAGAGCCACTGGTGGTGAGTCATCATGCTATTTCTGTATGGTTATCAAGTCTGAGTTCAAAATAGAATCTCTGGTTGTGGCATGCCTCATTTTTATAACTTTTTATATAATGCTAAAATGATAATTAAATTTATATTGTATCCCATAAAAGAATACTCCTGAAGAAAAGAGCAAAAGAAGCTTAGAAAAAATGTTACTTCTGGAAAACAACTACATAGCTTCATAAGATAAATGCAGTCATCAACAACACGTTGTCACAGAAAGCTATAAATTAGGAGTTAGCAGACTCAGATTCTGGTCCTGATCAATTTAGTAACTATTTATCTTGGACAAATTGTTATCCTGTTAGAAGCTCAGCTTCATTAAGAGGGAGATTTTTGAAGCCGACAGTTTCCAATATCCCTCACAGCACTGTGAGTATAAACACTGAAAAGAATTTCCATTGCATTCTCTTCTTGATATTCATGACAACCCGTTTGGTTCAGAAAAAATTTCAGGCTTACAGTACAAACATACATTCTAAGGTCATACCTTCTAATTTTTAAATTTTTATTTATCACCAGTGAAAAAAATTCAATTTGTATATTGAGAGATTCTGTTTCAGGGCTTTTAAACTTTCAACCATCATAATAAATTGACTCTTTTAGAAATATATTAGGTCAACATAATTTATTCATTTGTTTTGTGGGTAGTGCTGGTGGTATCATGTAACAGTCATATAAACACAGACTAAATTCCCTTTTTGTAGGAATTTAGGAGTTATTCCTGTATCTTTTTGTGTGACACACTTAACCTCTGGATTAAGAGTCTCTAAAAAAATGCGACTTTTATTTCAGGATTTAAACCAATGTCAACATTTGTTTTGATCACCAAAACATAAGCTTACATAATATAAAAATATTAAAAAGGCAAATTTAAAGTGTCTGATGCCATCCAGATGTACTCGATGATGGTAAGAAAATCATAATTAGAACCATTTCAGAGTAGTGCTAGGCGAAGCATCTCTGAATGCTAGCCAGTTCACCTGGCTCATGCCCAAACTGTATACATCAAAATAATTTCAATTCCCAGTTTACCTGAGGCACTGTGTTTTACCGTGTAAGATATTTTCACAATTATAAATTGAACTTACGATAGTAACATTTAAATTAGTACTCATGTAAATTTCCTATTGTAACAAGTTGTCTTCTCTTTAAAAATGACTTCTTCACACAATGGATGGTTTTACAGTGAGCATTGCACATGCTTAGCACACGTTACCTGTACTTCAAAAGCAAATTTTACAGGCTGAGTGTAATGAAGGATTCATGGAAAGGCCATTATTGACAAGGGAAAACAAATTATTAATCTGAAACATCTCTCTAAGGGATCCATGAGTGTATTCACTAGGTCTACAAAACAACAAAATTAAATCAGAAATGGTATTCCCTCACATTCTTATCTGAACCCAGCTGATCACATGTCACATATAGCTATTGACATATACCTAGTTCCTGGCTGAACACTTTTTCCTCTGCTATTCAAGGAAGCATTTTGGTTGCAAGTTTCTATGTTACTGTAGGAAAAAAACCTCACATTTACTCTAATTAAATTTGTCTATATAATTATTTCTGTTAGTGTATTTTTAATTGGGAGATATATGCATAGAATAGTGAGTAAAATCTAAATGAGCAGACTAATGTGTAATATAAGAACATAATCATATACTACCGTCCAGTCCACAAATTAGAAACTTCCCAATAACCCTGATGTTGTTTTTTATTTTTTGTTTTGTTTTCATTTTGTTTTTTGTTGTTTTTGTGATCACATCTGCCCACCACTCCTAAAAGTAATCATTGTGTTGACACTTGGGTTACATTTCTTTTTACTTTGTTTTAGATTTACTGTCTCTGTGTATATCCCCTAACAATATCTAGTTTTCTGTCTCTGAAGTTTATACAAATGGAATTACACTGTACACATTTATGTTTGTCTTTTTCTTAGCTTTGTGTTACATTTACTAGAGCCATCTATGCTGTTATGTGACTGTTGTTCATTCAGTTTCATTGTTTTAACAATGATGATACTCTCATATTAACTGTAGATATTATTATTAAATATAATAATATCAAGTTGAGTTTATTTGAGATGGAGCTCAGATATGAATCTTTGTAATCTAGCTCCAAGTACAGTACTCTTGTTTTGTTATACACCATCTCACTAGACTATTTCATAGTATAAAGTAGCATGTTTTCCATTCTGTTATTGGTGGAGGCAGGTTGTTTCCTGCCTTTCCTGTAACAAATAATGCTGTTTTGTATACTCTTATACCAATATCCTAGTAGATTTGTATAGCAGATGTATGAGAACTTACCTAAGGTATAAATTTATGACTTAAATTGATGGGTTGTAGTGTATGTGACAATGCAAATTTATGAGATGACTTCATTTTCCAAAGTGACAATAACAGTTTTTATACTCAAAACAGCATATGTTTCCCTTGATCTACATTCTATTCAGATTAGAATTTTAAATCTGTTCCTGTTTGATGTTTGTGAATAGATTTACATTGTGATTTTAATTTGAATTTTTACTAACTCGTTGACATCTTTTCATTTGTTGGTTGTCTAATTTGATTTCCTCTTTTGTTAAGTGGTGATTTAAGGCTTCTGCCTATTTTTAAATAGATTCTCTCCTTTTTGCAATTAAATGTAGGAGTTTTCAATATATTTTAATTGTCAGTTAATTTGTTGGTTAAAGATGTTGCAAATCTTTATTCATACAGTGTTTTTACACTCTTCGTATAAGAATGACTTATAATGCTATTGAATGCATTAGTCCTTTCTTTTATAATTAGTAACTAATTGTGTTTAGTTTTAAGAAATTATTTCTTACCCTTAAGTTATGAAAATATTTTTTATTATCTTCTAAAATATTCATAATTATTCTCTTCACTTGTAGAGCTCTGATGCACAAGAAATTGATTTTTATGTATGGTGTACAGTAGGGAAACAGTTTAATTATTTTCATATATGAATACCCAGTATTTGAAGGAGCTTTTAATTGAAAAGTCCCCTTTTTGTCAATGATTTCTAGTACCACCTCTTTCATATATCAAGTGACCATCTGTGCATGGAACTGTTTCTATTTATATGTTATTGTCTTTATCAGCACCTTATTCTTCTCCAAGGGTTCCTTGGTTATTCTCAGCCATTTTAACCTCCAAATGAATTTCTAACTCAGCTTTTCTAGTTTTTCCAATTTATATTTTAAAATAAATATTTCACAGCATAGGTGCCATAACTATTATTAGTAGCTAAACCATGATACATAATTATGGAAAAGGCAAGCCTCAATATATATCTTAGGCCATTCAGACTGTTAGAACAGCATAGACTGGGTGACTTATGAACAACAGAAATTTATTTTTCAAAGGTCTGGAGGCTAGGAAGTCCAAGATCAGTGTTTCAGCAGATTTGGTGTCTGATTAGAGCTTGCTTCCTTGTTCATAGATGACTATCTTTTCACTGTGTTCACATGGCAGAAGGGACAGAGTAGCTGGACTCTGTTTTATAAGGGCACTAATCCCATTCATGAGAGCTCCACCCTCATTACCTAGTAACTTCCCAAAGGCTCCACCAGCAAATATTATTGTGCTAGACATTAGGATTTCAACATATAAATTTTGGGGGGGTACAAACATCCAATCTATAGTATTCTACACCTGGTCTCCCAAATTCATGTCCTTCTTGCATGCAATATACTTTTATTCCATCTCAGTAGAAAAGTCTTAACTCATTCCATAATCAACTTTAAAGTCTTAGTCCAAAGTCTCTTCTAAATATCATCTAAATCAGATATGGGTAAGATTTAAGGTGCAGTTTATCCTGAAGCAAATTGCTTTCCAGCTGTGGACTGGGGAACCCAAATAAGTTATGTGCTTCCAAAATACAATGGTGTGACAGGCCTAAGATAGACATTCGCATTCCAAATGAGAGAAATGAGAAAGAAAAAAGGAGTGACATTTCCCTTTAAGTTCAAAACCTAATGGGGCCAACAATGGTCATTAAACCTTAAGGCCCAAGAATAATCCTCTTTGTCTTGATGCTCTACCCTCCAGGCTCACTGAGGTGGAAGAATCATCTCCTAGACACACTGAAGTAGCAGTCCTGATCATGTAGCTTGCTGGGCAGCCCTGAGCCCCAGCTTTGGGTGACCCTGCCTTCAAAGTGCCTCTGTTTCTAGGCCTTGCCCCCATGATGTTTCTCTGAAGTGATCCCATCTGGAAGCAGTTCTGTGCCTGGGTTGCACACCTGTGACTCCAGGCAGCTCTATTCTTGAAATGAAGGTCAAGCTCCACAGGGCTTATGTATCTCCTTGATGGAAAAATGATGCCACACTGAAGCTACCAAAGTTTGCTGCTTGCACCCTCCAGAGGGGTGGCCACTGTGACCCATCTCACAACAGAGCCTATAAGAACCTCATCTGGAGTGGCCAAGGAACATGGAACCAGAGTGCAGGGAGCCTGTGATGGGAGGCAGTGCCAGGCCATGCTCACTGAGGTCCCACAGGCACTGGCAGCCCCTCCTTTGAAATTGCTCTGTTTCCTGGGTGCTTGCTTGCACTCTGAGCCTATGATGGGAGTGGCAACTTCGGTGATCTTTGAATTGTCTTCAGGGCCATTCTTCCACATTTTAGAGAATAACTCCTGGCTTCTGTCGAAATAGCTGATCCATACTAATCTCATTATCAAAGGATCCTTGGCCACACCCTTAGTGTTCTCATTTTTTTGCAATATTGATAAGCTGAAAATTTTCTAACTCTTTAAATCCTGCTTCTCTTTTGGTTAACAATTCCATCTTTAAGTCATTGCTCTTTTCTTGAATGTTACTGGAAGGAGTCAGGAGAAGCTAAGCCATACTGTCAACACTGCTTATAAATAGCTACAGATAAATATTCAGTTTCATTGCTCACAAGTTCTATCACCCAGAAAGGGCAAACACAATTCAGCCAAGTTCTTTGCCTCTTTATAACTAGTATTACCTTTTCTCTAGTTTCCAATAACATTTTCCTCATTTTCATCTGAGACCTCATCAGAATGGTCTTTGCCATCCATATTCCTACCAACACTGTTGAAAATGTCTTAGATATTCTTTAGGAAAAGTTGAGGCTTTTTCTTAGGTATGTCTTTTCTTTCTGAGCTCTCATTAGAATCATTTTTAAAGGTCCGTTCATCAGCCATAAAAAGGAATAAAATTGGGTCATTTGTAGAGACGTGGATGGACCTAGAGACTGTCATACAGAGAGAAGTAAGTCAGAAAGAGAAAAACAAATACTGTATATTAACGCATATATCTGGAATACAGAAAAATGGTACAGATGAACCAGTTTGCAAAGCAGAAATAGAGACACAGATGTAGAGAACAAATGTATGGACACCAAGGGGGGAAAGCGGGGTGGTGGTGGTGGTGGTGGGATGAACTGGGAGATTGGGATTGACATATATACACTAATATGTATAAAATGGATAACTAATAAGAACCTGCTGTATAATAATTAAATAAAATTCAAAAAAAAAAAGGTCCATTCATGACTATGACAATTTCTGTCTTAGTTGATTCAGGCTACTATAATAGAATACCACAAATTGCGTGGCTTTTAAACAACAGAAATTTATTTCTCACAGTTCTGGAGGCTGGGAAGTCTAAAATTAAGTTGCTAGCAGATTCAGTGTCTGGTTCCTAGGTCATAAACAGCCATCTCTTTGCTGTGTCCTTACATGGCAGAAAAGTCAGGGATCTCTCTGGACTCTCTTTTTTAAAGGCATGATCCCATTCATTAAGACTCCACCCTCATTACCTAATCACTTCTTTTTTTTTCTTTTTAAATTTATTTTTTGGCTGCATTGTTTCTTTGTTGCTGCATGCAGGCTTTCTCTAGTTGTGGCGGGAGTGGGCTATTCTTCGTTGCCGTCCACGGGCTTCTCATTGTGATGGCTTCTCTTGTTGCAGAAAATGGACTCTAGGTGCATGGGCTTCAGTAGTTGCAGCACGCAGGCTCAGTAGTTGCAGCACGCGGGCCCTATAAAGACCCAAGTTCCAAGCAGAGTCACATTTGGTATTGGGATTTCAACATACGAATTTTGAGGGGGCAGAAATATTTAGTCCATAGAAACATCAAAATCAAGGAGTGCCTTAGAGCTGTAATTCTTTAGACAGTTATTTAGTTCCACTGTATTCCAGGGCTGCAGTCTTTGCTTTCCTTCTTACTGAACCAACTTGTAAATACAGTCTTATACATGAGAATGACAAATGAAAATAGAAAAGTGATGGAATAGTAGTTTAGGCAAAAAATAATTAAATACAATTTTATGTGACCATTGACTAACACCAAACTTGTTGGGCACACTCTATTATTTTAAAGTATTAGAAGTGACCACAAAGGCCTTAAAGGCCTTAACTTGACTAAACAGGAAGAAGGCTGTCTTCCTTTTCTTAGAGCACTTACTTTAGAAAACCTTTAAGTACAAATTCTTTGTCTGCCTTTTTGGGATGTGAATGTTCTCTCAATCTCTTGCCAGTTTTATAACCCAGGAATATCTTTCTGAAGGACCTGGATTATCTTTTCCAATATAATCATCAAGGAGGATAGTGCCCCTCTCTTACTGTCTCTGAAGGAGAGTAGGAACCAAACAAAGTGCCAGTTGGCAAGTATAGATGGCCTAATCACACTGACTAATCTCCCTCCCTCAGCCCAGCATCCTCTAGTACTTTTCCACTAACTCAGGCAAGCACTTAAAAGCCCATGAGCCTTTTGTTTCTGTGGGATAGAGTTCAATCTCTCTTCCCTATTATGATAATCTCAAATTCAGTCTTCCTTGCCTGTTTAACTTATTCTGTTCAGTTTTTCTTTGACCAGAGGGTATTTAATTAATAAGCATCTAATTTTGTAAGAACCAAGACATTATAAACAATTTTGGAAATATATATTTATTTGCTTTAACTTACAGAAGCAAATTTCTAGGGAAAATAACTTTGAAGTAGTTGAATATATATAGTTAAAATTTAAAGAAATTTAATAGTGAATTTCTCTTGCTGTGACATAACATGTTGTAATGAAATTTGTAAGACGCTACAGATAATATTAGCTCGGCTCTGAAAATAAGTTCTCTCCAGCACTGGAAGTCTTTTGCTAGCATATGTAGATCTAGTCTACAATATCATGGAGTTTAAAATGTTCAGTTTCATCAAGGTCTCAATATGTTATTTTTTTTTGTAAGGAAGCTGAAACTGGCTGTTATTAACTAAGGAGTAAGTCAGGGACATCTGCTTATCTAAGGATCTTAGCTCAGAAAAGAACTTAGGTAGAACTAATGCATTTTTCAATTAAATTATTTTCTTATTCATAAGCACCTTCTACAAATGTAGGGAACACGGCGGTACAGATATCTTTGAAACTGTCAAGGTATGAACATTGAAATAATTGCTCTCTTTTTGCTAGTCCTACTTTTTAGCATATTTTGTTTGTCTTCATAAAGTTACACTCACTGGTGTGCTATAAATGTTTAACAATTGGCTCTCGGGGGAGGAAAAAGCCCTAATTTGTAGTGTTTGCCAATATTCATGATATAAACATCCAAACTTCCAAAGATATATCACTAAATACAGGGTTGGGAAGAGATTCACAAAACCAACTCTTCCAAACTGCGATGAGCAAATTTCAGCATACCTCTGGTTATAGATATAATTTAACGTTAATGAATTATCTACTTGCCAATCAGTTAATTCTGGTTATTTCTCCTAGACTGAATTGAGCTTTCTTGCCCCCTTGTGGTTGAATGAGCCCCTGTGATTATTTCTGGTCAATGAGTGATAGCAGAAGTGTTAACATATCAAATTTGGTCCAGATTATGTAATTGCTTTTGCAAGACCCTCCAGAACTCTCTTTTCCCTCTACCAAGGTCATGAGCATCTTCCAGATAGTGACGTGTCATCACCTTCAGTCCTAGAGTAAAGATGAAGATCACAAAAGCAAAACTGGTCTATGATAGACATTTGATATGAATGAGAATTAAATCTTTGTTATATTGAACCACAGAGTTGCGAGGATTGTCTTGTTATTGCAGCATAATCTAACCTATCCTGCCTGATAAATCCTATTACCAGTGTTTATAAAATGTCTTTCCATTCATAGACTTTAAAGTACTAAATTAGCTTATGTCAGACATTGCAATTTGTTAAAAAATACATTTCCAGATACCAATTGGACACAGTCAGCCTGCTCTGTTTACCTCAGCCATTCTGTTTCCAGTAGGTGTTTTCATCTTGTCTTTTTGCCAAAAATATCAATTTGAACTAAAATTTACTTTTTCAAATATTCAGAGTCAGGTAATGTTTTTATTTACTTAAACATCATTTATGCAAATAACTCATTTATAATTAATGGTACCACTGAATATGAAAGAATTATGAAAGATGTATCATTTTCCTAGAAGCACATTTATTTGTGTATAAAGAGAGCAAGAATGAAAGAAACTGGTCTGCATACAATCCTGTGAAAGTCAAAGCCAATACTAAAGACCAGTTTTAGATGGGGTGGCCTGAGAACAGTTTTCACATGCTGTTTAATGATAGTAAATACATCTTAGAATAATTGTATACATTTTACATATAGGTAGATATCAATATTAAGCACACAATTGGATGAATGTCTTATTTTTATAAAACTCTCAGTAATATCAAAGTTAAAACTCTCTTGATCTTAAGAAAACCTCACATTCATTATTGTCTTTACTTCTTGTGAGATGTATGCCCTTATGCTTGTGAGATGTATGCCCTTATGCCTTTCCTTATGGTTGTGGAAAAAGGTTCAAATATATGGCTAAATTAAAAAACATAACTAGATTACAGATAAGAAGATACAGTAAGATACTGTTTTTTACATATACACCAATAATGAGTGTAAAAAGTTTTAATTTAATAGCTGATACAGAAATTTCTATTAGTCAGGAACATTGAGAAGGATGTCTAGATGAAACTAACACTGGCAGAAGAGAGAAACCTAAAGGATCTGGAATTAGCAAAGAGGATAAAAGAGCCAACCTCTTCACAATGTAAACTCTACATTGGATAGGAGAGGAAGCGTATAAAGTCAGACAACTATTTGGGGACTTATGAGCCTGGGACAGTCAGACTATGGGAGAGGAGGTCACCTGGGGAAGGGCAAGTTAGAGAACCATAGGTGTGACATGACCAAAATAAAAATTAAAACACATAAATAGTTTTTATTACATGTCCAACACTGTTCTTTATCTCCCAAAGAACTTTAATAAAAACAAGTGCATAGTATTGAAATTAAATCAATTTGCATTGCTAAGATATAAAATGACTTTAGCTACATATTCTACAAGTCCTCTGTCCGCAACATGCATAAAGTCTTTGAGAGAGTCTACTGAATTCAAAATTTTTTAGTGAATGACTTTTTGTATGGGAATGCCTGACTTTCAAATCTGGGTTGATAGATTGCAGAACAGAAATTAAATTTCAGAATAAATACACTATATGGTATTTGTAAACAGGACCCAGAGGCAAAGGTGACCATGTGAATTATAACAATACTTCAGACATATTCACAGACATCAATGGGTCAAAGGCTGGCTTACCTAGATCTCAAGGCTCTCATAAAAATCCCATCTCAGTTTAACATTTAACTATAATAGTAATAGTTCTAGGTGGTAAGAATGTGAATGGTTTGTGGTTTTTTATTTTTATTTTTTGATTATCAGATGACAAACATGGATAGCTTGTGTAATTTTTAAATTATTTATAATCTTTGGAAATTAATGAAAATGATTATAGAATCACAGTAGCAATAATAGGAAATAAAGCATAGCTTTGTGCTACTAAAATTTTTACATAAACCATTCCCTAGTTTGGAGATATTTTTTCCCCTTGTAGCTTAAAAGGACACACATACTGATAAGTCTTCCATGACTATAGAAATATATTTTGTTCTAAAATAAGTTTGCCTTATTTTGACAAGCAGTTTTTAAAATTGTTCAAGTTTAGGGGAGATACTTGTGTGCTCAAATTATAGCCCACTGGAAACCTGCAGGTGATAATCATCCATTAGTGAAGAAGCAAGGTAAATACAGAGTTTGTTTAGAAAAGCATTCTAATTTTATGGGGAAATGTGGCAAAGTGGAGTCAACAAATTTGTGTGGAGTTTCTGACTGTGTCTTTGTTAATCTTTAAGTCTGATGCATTACACATTCTCATTATAAAAATATTATTGCATATATTTCCTTATAACATATGTTATAAAAATGGGATTTTAACTCTCTGGAGAAAATTTATATGGCAAAAAACTTATTATACCTTAGTTAATTTCATTTTTATTTTAATAATCTCATATGAATTGTATAAGATTTAGGAGAGTACATTTTAATACATTAAAAAAAAATGTACCCAGCTTCTGATGGATTGATGGTGCCAAAAATTCACTTTTCCTCTCATCTGACCTAATGAGAATTCACTAATGGACTGAGATAAAGTATATGTGTGTGTGTGTGTGTGTGTGTGTGTGTGTGTGTGTGTGTGTGTGTATGAGTGTGTGTTATTGGTAATTTTAGCTTGGAAAATGCAGGTAAGCATCTATCTTTTGCCTTGATTTGAACTTACCTAGTTATAGCCAAAACAATTTGTGAATGGTTATCCTTCTTCACAGGGAGGGGAAAGGGCTTTATTAGGAGATCTTACCACAAAAACAAATAAAATTAGAGGGGATAAACACTGTGCTTTGGGAGTGTGTCTAGGAAAAAAAGAAAAAATCAGAATTAGACTACCATTGCCCAATTTCAGTGCAATACCCAGATGCATGGCTCAATGAATACAGACTTGCACTGATATCACATACTTATGTGGGTTATGCCTCACTTTATATGTTTGAGGAGAAATAGACATTTTAAATTAAATACTATTTAATTCAGAACTCCCTCCAGAGCAGTGGACAAGGAAATGAATGCCTGCTAAGGAAATAAACAGTAAGGTGAATGAGAATTCCCTCTGAACACTCCCCATCATATTTTCAGAACACTGGGGTTAATAACGAAACCTACGGTCAACCTGGACCTGTGCCCACTTGTGGGAAATAAATAACTACTTACCAAAAGTCATGGCCCAACTCTGGGACTCCTCTCCCTATATCTACCACAACTTCTTATTTATCTTTCAGAACCCCTGTAGGGCTATTCAACTGTTGTCTCCAGAAAGCTGAAGTGAATCATATACCACAATTTTACCATGCATTTTGTTTCTCATCTCATGTAAAAGCAGCCATGTTATTCAGTAACTCACTTGTGTTGATTATATAACTCAAATAATAGCATAATATCCTAAATAATATGACACAAGTAATAAAATGATTCTCAAACTTGAGGACTGTGAATTTCCCCATCATTAAACTTATAGAAATAAAGTATAAAATATCTCCTCTCCTCCTTGAAAATTGAAGTTCAAAAAAAAAATCAATGTTTATAATTTTTTTTCAATTTCTTTATCTGCTTGGGTCCAATGATGTCATCTTACTCAGAAGACATTTATTTATTTGTTTGCTTATGTACATATGCATGTATGTATGTATTATAGAAGCAGTTGCACCTTCAGCCCACTCCTGTGAATTACCTCCAACATTAAATGATCTCTCACCTAGGCTTCTCTTGTTCCCTCCTTTACCCTAGAGTCAAATGGCTATATAGCTTCAGAACCAAAAAAACTTCACTGGACCCATCAACAAGTGCAGTAAAGAATATTTTCTTTTCCCTTTCACATTTGTCTAACCTGGTCTTTGAGATTTTTACCATTCCCCTAAGGATTTTTTTTTCTTCTGCCAACATAATTAGCTTGTTTGCTTAATTCCATTTCCCCTTTTCACTGTTGTTCTCTTTTTGAGTTTAACAAAAATTTTTCTTGAAAAATATTCACCCTTTAATCTTAAAACAAATTTGATTCTTAGAAACACATTCAGACTCTATGCTTTCTTTTTCTGAAATATGGTTGATTTACAATGTGTTAATTTCTGTTGTACAGCAAAGTGATTCAGCTATCTACATTCTTTTTCATATTCTTTTCCATTGTGCTTTATTGTAGAATATTGAATGTAGTTACCTGGGCTACACAGTAGGATCTTGCTGTTTATCCATCCTATATATAATAGTTTGCATCTGCTAACCTCAAATTCCCACTCCATCCCTCCCCACCTCCACCCTCCCCTTTGACAACCACAAGTCTGTTCTCTGTCTGTGACAGACATATATTTTCAATAACCTCCTGTGCCTTTGCATTTCTAATAAAACTCTAGAGATTGACTTCTTTAACTCATGAAATGGTATATATCTTTTACAGGCAGTTTCTTCTCCCACTGTCTCTATGTATTCATTGATAAAAATTTTCACACCCTATGACTGAAACCCCGGAGACACTGGGAAATATGTCTTATAAATCTGTGGACTCAAGGCAAGTTTTACTACCACTGCTCCATCCTTAGTCTTAGATGCAGTTGCTGACAGGGAAAAGAAACACAGTTTGGAATAGGTGTTCAGGCATTGCCTATCAATGACTAATACAGTCATTAGGCTCAATTTCCCTTTCTCACTTTTTTTCCCATTTTGAATTCAAGAAAAATTATTCTTAAAAAGATTTCCACTGGGTAGCATCTTCCTTATCTCATACAAATTAAGAGAAATTAATTATTCCTCAAAATACTTTGTAGCTATCTGCTGAAAAAAAATTATACAATAAATATCCAAGATTGTCACAATCACCATGACATAAAGAGCACTCCCTAGCATTGCATTGTGTACATCCAAGACTAAGGTTCTTAACCACATTGACTTCATCTGATTTCATGGTTCAAATACCAGGCTTTAGTCCTGAATGAGATTAATTTTAAGGAGAAAAAAACACCAAATTTATTATACTTCTAAGAAAATGCCCAGTAATCCCCAAATCACTCACTGTAAGCATCAGCTAATACTCACCAGAGTCACAGTGACTTTCCATATGGGATTTGAAAATCCCTGGAAAAAGTAAATTGCTCACCTGCTGAAGGATCATGAGAGAACATTTTCTTCACTTCACCATACTCCTGCTCATTCATTTGAAGTAATATAGTAGCTTATCTTGACACTCAAGAGATATCACTTTTCTACCCAAGCAAACTCTGCAGCCATATTCCAGAGGACACCAGCCAATGTTGCTCTTAATGTTTGTACTGCCAATATGGAACACAAAGCCACATAGTTGGTACATGATAGATCTATCACCATTGCCTTATTCAAAGCCTTGGGCTTCCTGATAGGTATTTTGTCTCTAAGATGCTAGAGATTCTGAAGATATCTTGGGTAATGGTCCTGAAGATATCTCAGGTAATGGTTCATATTTTGGAAGTTAAGGACTACCTACTCAAAAGCCCTTCATTCCAGATTCTCAATTGAGAGCATTTTTAAAAGGTGCCAAATGATACCACAGAAAATGACACAGTAGAAAGCTCTAATGGTTTGTCCTCTCACTGAAGCAACCATTTATCTGGAAAGATCAATTGGAATCAACTACTTTGGAACCATGCAACCTGGATGGACAGTTATAACAATCAAGGTAGTGCTTTATGAAGGAAGAGACTGCTGTTCTTTGGTAAGAGAGTGGTGTGCATGAACCAGGAGCTACCGTAACCCATTCCTCAGCCTACTGTGCCAATAGGAGCCCACATTACTGGAGCAAGTGGCCAGTACCAGGGTGGACATTAAGGACCTTGTCCTCCAAGAATTTGAGATTATACATTTTGGTTGGTCTGGAAAATAACAAGCGTTGTGGATGCAGAGGAAAGGAACCCTCATGCATTGCTGATGAAACTGTTGCAGCCACTGTGGAAACAGTTTGGCCATTTCTCAGAAACCTAAACATAGATTTACATTATGCAACAATCCCCTTCGTAGTTAATTATATACCCCAAATAATTAAAAACAAGGACTCAAACAGCTACTAGTACACCAATGTTCACAGCGGCATTTTTCAAATTAACCAAAAGGTGGAAACAACCCAAATGTCCAACAATACATGACAGATTGAAAAAAAGTGGTATATTCATACAGTGGGATAAATTTCAGCCATATAAAGGAATGAAGTTCTGGTACATGTTATAACATGGATGAACCCTGAAAATATGCAAAGTGAAATAAGCCAGACACAAAAGAACAAATATGATTCTACTTACATTGGGTGTCTATTAGAATAGGCAAATTCATAGAGATAGAAAATAGAAGAGAGGTTACCAGAGGCTAGAGGTGTGGGTAAATCTTGAGTTATTGCTTAGTGGATATAGAATTTCTTTTTGGGATGATGAAAAAATTCTGAAAACAAATAGTGTTGGTTATACAACATTGTAAATGTACTTAATGCTGTATAATTGTATACCTAAAAATGGTTAACATAGAAAACAATTATGTATATTTTACTGCAAATAAAAGGTATATAGTGGAAAGTGTCTCTCCACCCCTGAACACTCCATACCACAATCAGATAACCACTCATTATTTTCTTCTACATCCTTACAAAGTTTATTCCCACTTTTATTTAAGCAATAATTTAAATATTCTCATATTTTAACATTAGAAAAGTAATAAATGGTGCCAATTTCAGCAGCAAAAAAAAAAGAGGAGAAAAGAAAAAATACCATTATACATCCAGCTATACTAATTAAGCTATGTTAAGCCCAGCTGTGTCTGTGTTGAATCAAGACAGAAACCACACAGTGAGTAAAGCAGGGAACACTTGATATAAGGAAACTCTATTTGTTACCTTACAGCTGAGGGAGAAAAAAAGGAGAAATTTAAAAGAGAACCTCCCTACTCCTGAAGGCTGGGATCCTGATTTTATTAGAGAAGGTGTAGTTCTGATTCTACTGGGAATCAGAAATATTCACTGATTTACCTAGGCCAGAACTAGTCTGAAGTCACTGGGCAAGAAGTAAGCAACCCACCAAAGAGCAGGAGGGGTACCGTTCATCAATAACTAATTGTGCAGTTAGCAAGAAGGGGTAGTGGTTTGGAGGGAACCCTCTGGACTGCAGGCAAGCAGTTCAGGGACATGCAGAAGGAATCAAGAGTGCCAGTGTGGGTAGAAGGTCTTTGGGACACTGATTTCTGTGTCAAAAGGACCACATGAAGGTAATCACTAGACACATTGGGCTGCAATGTCACTAAGTGAGCATGCTTACTGGCCACAGGCTTGGGCAGAACTCCACCTGATGTCTTCACCCCCCCCCCCCCACCACTGACTTAATAAGCAACAACTGGAAGCCTAAGGTGAGGTATTTCTTTTGCAATGTCCCTCTAGTGCCCTCTATTGAGAAAACTTGATATGTATTATGCTCATTATAAAGGAGAGATGGTTAAAAGGAACTCTACATGATGGGAAAACATATATATATATATATATATGTATATATACACACACACATATAAATAATATATATTATATATTGTATACAAAGGCACACATATATTATACATACATGCATGCATGTGTAATGTATGTGTGTGTATTTTGAGATGAGAGGCAATAAATTGATAACTGACACAGATAATATAACAAAGCTTCCTACACCTACCCAAATTCAACTTAAACATTGGGATTGAGTAGTGTGGTGTCAAAAATAGGGAAATAAGATGATGATTTCTTTTTGGCAGAAGATTCGAATGAGTGTTGAGTTAACTGGGTTAGCTATGTTGTTGCAATGATGCTAAGTAAGGAAAACAAGTCCTAATAGGTGTTAGGCTCTCACCAAAATTCTGCTTAGTTTCTCCTCCTTTCAAGGGAAAGAGTAGGGAACACCCTTGAAAAACAGACCAGGATTGATCTATTTCCTTCTGCTCAATGAAAATGTTGAAACAGAGGAATGTTTTCCCCCGCTGACTTCAACAATCTTTGAAGATCACATGAATAGTGAGATTCACGTGACAAACTTTTTCCATCCTCAACTTGAGTATAATTTTACAAACTCAGGGCTGTTTCATAAGGCTTAGAATAATTCACATTACAAGGAATAGCATTTATCATATGAAAAATAATCTTGAGTAGTATACCATACAAAAGCAGCAGTTAACCCTTTTTTATGCTGTTATAGGAAATCAGATTCTTAATTATGATTCTATGTGAAATAGAGGCTACACTTTGTGATTTTTAATTGTTCCATAGGTTATAATGAGGATCTCATTCATCAGGAGCCTTCTCTGTGTGTGTGACATGGAGCTAGAAGCAGCAATTTATGAATAGGCAAAGAAATTACGAGATTGGAAGATAATGTGTACTAGTTACCTAAATTTTTAGAGATAAAAATGATATGAACAATTTGCTCCTTTTAAAACTTTCTTGAAGTACAATTTATATACAATAAGAATAAAATTCAATATCTTTAGTAAATTTATAAAGCTATGTAACCAGAACATCATCTAGTTTTAGAACATTTCCATCATCTTGAAATGTTCCTTTGTGTCTATTTTAAGTCAGTCTCCACTCCCATCCTTAGCTCCAGGCAACTACTGATCTCTTTCTGTCTCTATAGGTTTGCCTGTCTAGGAAATTCCATGTAAATGTAATGTCTTTAGTGTCTGGTTTCTTTCATTCAGCATAAGGTTTTTGAGATTTATCCATGTTAGACAACATATCTATAGTTTGTTCCTTTTTTGCTAAATCATATGCCTTTGCAGAGACATGTAACATTTTATTTATCCATTCACAGTTGATAGCCACTTGAATTATTTTCTGATTTTTTGCTATTCTGAGTTATCCTACTATGAACATTCACATGTTCAGCCTTCGTGTTAACAGTAGACATATATTCATTGCTCCTGGATAGAAATCTAGGAGTGGAATTGCAGACTCATATAGTGAGTTTCCATAAAATCTTTTTTGTTCTTTTTTCTTTTTTTGAATTTTATTTATTTTTTTATACAGCAGGTCCTTATTAGTCATCAGTTTTATACACATCAGTGTATATATGTCAATCCCAATCTCCCAATTCATCACACCACCACCACCACCACTTCCTCCCACCCTTGTTGTCCGTATGTTTGTTCTCTACATCTGTCTCTTAATTTCTGCCCTACAAACTGGTTCATCGGTACGATTGCTCTAGGTTCCACAAATATGTGTTAATATACAATATTTCTTTTTCTCTTTCTGACTTACTTCATTCTGTATGACAGTCTCTAGATCCATTTACGTCTCTACAAATGACGCAATTTCGTTCCTTTTTATGGCTGAGTAATATTCCATTGTATATATGTACCACCACTTCTTTATCCATTCGTAAGTCAGTGAGTATTTAGGTTGCTTCCAAGACCTGGCTATTGTAAATAGTGCTGCAGTGAACATTGGGGTGCATGTATCTTTTTGAATTATGTTTTTTTCTGGGTATATGCCCAGTAGTGGGATTGCTGGGTCATATGGTAATTCTATTTCTAGCTTTTTAAGGAACCTCCACACTGTTCTCCATAGTGGCTGTGTCAATTTACATTCCCACCAACAGTGTAAGAGGGTTCCCTTTTCTCCACACCCTCTCCAGCATTTGTTGTTTGTAGATTTTCTGATGCCCATTCTAATTGGTGTTAGGTGATACCTCATTTTAGTTTTGATTTGCATTTCTCTAATACTTAGTGATGTTGAGCAGCTTTTCATGTGCTTCTTGGCCATCTGTATGTCTTCTTTGGAGAAATGTTTATTTAGGTCCCCTGCCCATTTTTTGATTGGGTTGTTTGTCTTCTTAATACTGAGCTGCATGAGCTGCTTATATATTTTGCAAATTAATCCTTTGTCCGTTGATTAGATTGCAAATATTTTCTCCGATTCTGAGGGTTGTCTTTTCATCTTCTTTGTAGTTTCCTTTGCTTTTCAAAAGCTTTTAAGTTTCATTAGGTAACATTTGTTTATTTTTGTTTGTATTTCCATTACTGTAGGAGATGGATCAAAAAAGATCTTGATGTGATTTATGTCAGAGTGTTCTTCCTATGTTTTCCTGTAAGAGTTTTATAGTGTCCGGTCTTACATTTAGGTCTCTAATCCATTTTGAGTTTATTTTTGTGTATGGTGTTAGGGAGTGTTCTAATTTCATTCTTTTACATGTACCTGTCCAGTTTTCCCAGCACCACTTAATTGGAGAGATTGTCTTTTCTCTATTTTATATCCTTGCCTCCTTTCTCATAGATTAGTTGACCATAGGTGCATGGGTTTATCTCTGGGCTTTCTATCCTGATCCATTGATCTGTATTTCTGTTTTTATCCCAGTACCATACTGCCTTGATTACTGTAGCTTTGTAGTATAGTCTCAGTCAGGGAGCCTGATTCCTCCAACTCCATTTTTCTTTCTCAAGATTGCTTTGGCTATTCGGGGTCTTTTGTGTCTCCATACAAATTTTAAGATTTTTTGTTCTAGTTCTGTAAAAAATGCCATTGGTAATTTGATAGGGATTGCATTGACTCTGTAGATTGATTTGGGTAGTATGGTCATTTTCACAATACTGATTCTTCCAATCCAAGAACATGGTATATCTCTCCATCTGTTGGTATCATCTTTAATTTCTTTCATCAGTGTCTTATAGTTTTCTGCATACAGGTCTTTTGTCTCCCTAGGTAGGTTTATTCCTAGGTATTTTATTCTTTTTGTTGCACTGGTAAATGGGAATGTTTCCTTAATTTCTCTTTCAGATATTTCATCATTAGTGTATAGGAATGCAAAAGATTTCTGTGCATTAATTTTGTATCCTGCAACTTTACCAAATTCATTGATTAGCTCTAGTAGTTTTCTGGTGGCATCTTTAGGATTCTCTATGTATAGGATTATGGCATCTGCAAACAGTGACAGTTTTACTTCTTCTTTTCCAAGTTGTATTCCTTTTATTTATTTTTCTTCTCTGATTGGCATGGCGAGGACTTCCCAAACTATGTTGAATAATAGTGGTGAGAGTGGACATCCTTGTCTTGTTCCTGATCTTAGAGGAAATGCTTTCAGTTTTTCACCATTGGGAATAATGTTTGCTTTGGGTTTGTCCTATATGGCCTTTATTATGTTAAGGTAGGTTCCCTCTATGCCCAGTTTCTGGAGAGTTTTTATCATAAATGGGAGTTGAATTTTGTCAAAAGCTTTTTCTGCATCTATTGAGGTGATCATATGGCTTTTAAACTTCAATTTGTTAACATTGATTTATTTGTGTATATTGAAGAACCCTTGCATCCCTGGGAAAAATACCACTTGATCATGGTGTATGATCCTTTTAATGTGTTGTTGGATTCTGTTTGCTGGTACTTTGTTGAGGATTATTGCATCTATGTTCATCAGTGATATTGGCCCGTAGTTTTCTTTCTTTGTGACATCTTTGTCTGGTGTTGGTATCAGGGTGATGGTGGCCTCACAGAATGAGTTTGGGAGTGTTCCTTCCTCTGCAATTTTTTGGAAGAGTTTGAGAAGATGGGTGTTAGCTCTTCTCTAAATGTTTGATAGAATTCACCTGTGAAGCCATCTGGTCCTAGACTTCTGTTTGTTGGAAGATTTTTATTCACAGTTTCAACTTCATTACTTGTGATTGGTCTGCTCATATTTTCTATTTCTTCCTGGTTCAGTCTTGGAAGGCTATACTTTTTTAAGAATTTGTCCATTTCTTCCAGGTTGTCCATTTTATTGGCATAGAGTTGCTTGTAGTAGTCTCTTAGGATGCTTTTTATTTCTGCAGTGTCTGTTGTAACTTCTTCTTTTTCATTTCTAATTTTATTGATTTGAGTCCTCTCCCTCTTTTTCTTGATGAGTCTGGCTAATGGTTTATCAATTTTGTTTATCTTCTCAAAGAACCAGCTTTTAGTTTTATTGATCTTTGCTATTTTCTTTTTTTCTATTTCATTTATTTATGCTCTGATCTTTATGATTTCTTTCCTTCTACTAACTTTGGGTTTTGTTTGTTCTTCTTTCTCTAGTTCCTTTAGGTGTAAGGTTAGATTGTTTATTTGAGATTTTTCTTGTTTCTTGAGGTAGGCTTGTATAGTTATAAACTTCCCTCTTAGAAATGCTTTTGCTGCATCTCATAGGTTTTGATTGTCGTGTTTTCTTTGTCATTTGTCTCTAGGTATTTTTTGATTTCCTCTTTGATTGCTTCAGTGATATCTTGGTTATTTAGTAACGTATTGTTTAGCCTCCATGTGTTTGTGTTTTTTACGTTTTTTTCCCTGTAATTGATTTCTAATCTCATAGCATTGTGGTCCGAATAGATGCTTGATATGAGTTCCATTTTCTTAAATTTACTGAGGCTTGATTTGTGACCCAAATGTGATCTATCCTGGAGAATGTTCCATGCTCACTTGAGAAGAAAGTGTAATCTGCTATTTTTGGATAGAATGTCCTATAATTATAAATTAAATCTATCTGGTCTATTTTGTCATTTAAAGCTTTTGTTTCCTTATTAATTTTCTCTTTGGATGATCTGTCCATTGGTGTAAGAGAGGTGTTAAAGTTCCCCACTATTATTGTGTTACTGTCGATTTCCTCCTTTTTTTTTTTTTTTTTTTTTTTTGTGGTACACAGGTCTCTCACTGCCATGGCCTCTTCTGTCACGGAGCACAGGCTCTGGACGCGCAGGCTCAGTGGCCATGGCCCACGGGCCCAGCTGCCTATAAGCATACGGGATCCTCCCAGACCGGGGCACGAACCCACGTCCCCTGCATCAGCAGGTGGACTCCTAACCACTTGTGCCACCAGGGATGCCTCGATTTCCTCTTTTACAGCTCTTAGCAGTTGCCTTATGTATTGAGGTGCTCCTATGTTGGGTGCATATATATTTATAATTATTATATCTTCTTCTTGGATTGATCCCTTCATCATTATGTACTGTCCTTTCTTGTCTCTTGTCCCATTCTTTATTTTAAAGTCTGTTTTATCTGATATGAGTATTCCTACTCCAGCTTTCTTTTGATTGCCATTTGCATGGAAGATCTTTTTCCATTCCCTCACTTTCAGTCTGTATGTGTCCCTAGGTCTGAAGTGGGTCTCTTGTAGACAGCATATACATGGGTCTTGTTTTTGTATCCATTCAGCAAGCCTGTGTCTTTTGGTTGGAGCATTTAATCCATTCATGTTTAAGGTAATTATCAATATGTATGTTCTTATTACCATTTTCCTAATTGTAATCAGTTTGTTTTTGTAGGTCCTTTTCTTCTCTTATGTTTCCCACTTAGAGAAGTTGCTTTCGCATTTGTTGTAGAGCTGGTTTGGTGGTGCTGAATTCTCTTAGCTTTTGCATGTCTGTAAAGCTTTTGATTTCTCGATTGAATCTGAATGAGATCCTTGCTGGGTAGAGTAATCTTGGTTTTAAGTTCTTCCCTTTCATCACTTTAAATATGTCATGCCACTCCCTTCTGGCTTGTAGAGTTTTTGCTGAGAAATCAGCTGTTAACCTTATGGGAGTTCCCTTGTATATTATTTGTCATTTTTCCCTTGTTTTTCTTTGTCTTTAATTTTTGTCAATTTGATAACTATGTGTCTTGGCATGTTTCTCTTTGGGTTTATCCTGCCTGGGAGTCTCTGTGCTTCCTGGGCTTGGGTGGCTATTTCCTTTCCCATGTTAGGGAAGTTTTCAACTATAATCTCTTCAAATATTTTCTCCGGTCCTTTCTCTCTCTCTTCTCCTCCTGGGACCCCTATAATGCAAATGTTGTTGCGTTTAATGTTGTCCCATAGGTCTGTTAGGCTGTCTTCTTTCCATTCATTTTTCTTTATTCTGTTCCACAGCAGTGAATTCCACCATTCTGTGTTCCAGGTCACTTATCTGTTCTTGTGCCTCAGTTATTCTATTGATTCCTTTATTTTTCATTTCAGTTAGTGTATTGTTTGTCTCTTTTTGTTTGTTCTTTAATTCTTCTAGGTGTTTGTTCTTTAATTCTTCTAGGTCTTTGTTAAACATGTCTTGCATCTTCTCTATCTTTGCCTCCATTCTTTTTCTGAGGTCCTGAATCATCTTCACTATCATTATTCTGAATTCTTTTTCTGGATGGTTGCCTATCTCCACTTCATTTAGTTGTTTTTCTGTGGTTTCATCTTGTTCCTTCATCTGGTACATAGTCTTCTGCCTTTTCATTTTGTCTATCTTCTGTTCATGTGGTTTTTGTTCCACAGGCTTCAGGATTGTAGTTCTTCTTGCGCCTGCTGTCTACCCTCTGGTGTATGAGGCTATCTAAGAGGCTTGTGCAAGTTTCCTGATGGGAGGGAGTGGTGGTGGGTAGAGCTGGGTGTTGCTCTGGTGGGCAGAGCTCAGTAAAACTTTAATCTGCTTGTCTGCTGATGGGTGGGGCTGAGTTCCCTCCCTGTTGGTTGTTTGCCCTGAGGTGACCCAATACTGACGGCCACCAGGCTCTTTGGTGGGGCTAATGGCAGACTCTGGGGAGACTCATGCCAAGGAGTACTTCCCAGAAGCTCCGCTGCCAGTGTCCTTATCCTCTCGGTGAGCCACAGCCACCCCCCGCCTCTGCAGGAGACCCTCCAACACCTACTGAACCAGGTAGGTCTGGTTTAGTCTCCTATGGGGTCACTGCTCCTTCCCCTGGGCCCTGGTGCACACACTACTTTGTGTGTGCCCTCCAAGAGTGGAGTCTCCGTTTTCCCCAGTCCTGTTAAGTCCAGTCAAATCCCACTGGCCTTCATAGTCTGATTCTCTAGGAATTCCTCCTTCAGTTGCCAGACCCCGAGGTTGGGAAGCCTGACATGGGGCTCAGAACTCTCACTTCAGTGGGTGGACTTCTGTGGTATAAGTGTTCTCCAGTTTGTGAGTCACCCACCAAACCATTATGGGACTTGATTTTATTGTGATTGCGCCCCTCGTACCATCTTATTGTGGCTTCTCCTTTGTCTTTGGATGTGGGGTATCTTTTATGGTGAGTTCCAGTGTCTTCCTTTCGATGATTGTTCAGCAGTTAGTTGTGATGTCGATGCTCCTGCAAGAGGGAGTGAGAGCACGTCCTTCTACTCTGCCATCTTGAACTGGCCATCTAATCTTTTAAAGAACTGCCAAACAGTTTTTAAATTGGCTAAAACGTTTATTGGGTTTGCCAAAAATTTTGTTCAGGTTTTTCTGTACCATCTTATGGAAAAACCCAAACAAACTTTTTGGCCAACCCAATACATTCCCACCAATAGTAGTTAAGGATTCTAATTTTTCTATAAACTCTCAAACCCACCATTGCTAGTGTTTTTAAATATAGCCATTCAAGTTGTTATGTTGCAGTATCTCAGTACGTGTATGTGTTGGGAGAAGGTTGAAAATAACTTTATCGAGATATAATTCACATACAATAAAATTTATACTTATAATATATTTTAATATGCTAACAGAGTTGTACAACCATCACCACTACCAAATTTTGGAAAGTTTTTATCACCCTCCAAAAAACCCTGTACCCATTAGAAGTCGATGTCTTCTCCCTTTCTACCCAGACACACCAGGAAACTACTAATCTACTTCCTGTGTCTATGGAGTGCCTATTCTGAACTTTCAGTGTAAATGGAATTATATAGCATATGTCTCTGTGATAGGCTTCTCTACCACTTAGCAAAATGTTTCCAAGAGTTATCCATATCATAACATTTATTCATTTTTACTGCTGAATAACATTCGATCGTATATCAAATTTTGTTTATTTGTTCATCAGATGATGGGCATCATGGGTGTTTCTAACTTTGGCTAGTACGATAAATGCTGCCATGAAGATGAATATGTTGTTTTCATGTGGATATATGCCTTCATTTCTCTTGGGTATATAACTAGGAGTGAAATTGCTGAGTTATGTGGTACTCAGTGTTTAACATTCTTGGAACTGCCAAACTGTTTCCCAAAGTGGATGCACCATTATACAATCCCACCAACAATTTAGGAGTTTCTAAATTATCTGTGTTTTCATCCGCACTTGTTATTGTCTGTCTTTTTGATTTTAGCAATTCTAGAGTGTGTAAAAATGGTGTTTCCTTTTGGTTTTCATTTGCATTTCCCTGATAATAATGTTGAGCATTTTTACAGGTAATTTTTGGACACATCTTTTTTGGGAAACTATCTTTTCATATCATTTTTCCATTTTTAATTGGGTTGTCTTTTTATTATAGAGTTGTAAAGAGTTCTCTATATTTTCTGCATACAATTGCTTTTCAGATAAGTGATTTATAAAAGTTTTCTCTTATTATGTGTGTTGTTTTTCACTTTATTTAAAGTGTCTTTTTTTTAACATCTTTATTGGAGTATAATTGCTTTACAATGGTGTGTTAGTTTCTGCTTTACAACAAAATGAATCAGTCATACATATACATATGTTCCCATATCTCTTCCCTCTTGCGTCTCCTTCCCTCCCACCCTCCCTATCCCTCCCCTCCAGGCGGTCACAAAGCACCGAGCTGATCTCCCTGTGCTATGCGGCTGCTTCCCACTAGCTATCTACCTTACGTTTGGTAGTGTATATATGTCCATGCCTCTCTCTCGCTTTGTCATACCTTACCCTTCCCCCTCCCCATATCCTCAAGTCCGCTCTCTAGTAGGTCTGTGTCTCCATTCCTATCTTACCCCTAGGTTCTTCATGACATTTTTTTCCCTTAAATTCCATATATATGTGTTAGCATATGGTATTTGTCTCTCTCTTTCTGACTGACTTCACTCTGTATGACAGACTCTAGGTCTATTGACCTCATTACAAATAGCTCAATTTCGTTTCTTTTTATGGCTAATATTCCATTGTATATATGTGCCACATCTTCTTTATCCATTCATCCGATGATGGGCACTTAGGTTGTTTCCATCTCCAGGCTATTGTAAATAGAGCTGCAATGAACATTTTGGTACATGACTCTTTTTGAATTATGGTTTTCTCAGGGTATATGCCCAGTAGTGGGATTGCTGGGTCATATGGTAGTTCTATTTGTAGTTTTTTAAGGAACCTCCATACTGTTTTCCACAGTGGCTGTATCAATTTACATTCCCACCAACAGTGCAAGAGGGTTCCCTTTTCTCCACACCCTCTCCAGCATTTATTGTTTCTAGATTTTTTGATGATGGCCATTCTGACTGGTGTGAGATGATATCTCATTGTAGTTTTGATTTGCATTTCTCTAATGATTAGTGAGGTTGAGCATTCTTTCATGTGTTTGTTGGCAGTCTGTATATCTTCTTTGGAGAAATGTCTATTTAGGTCTTCTGCCCAGTTTTGGATTGGGTTGTTTGTTTTTTTGTTATTAACCTGCATGAGCTGCTTATAAATTTTGGAGATTAATCCTTTGTCAGTTGCAAATATTTTCTCCCATTCTTAGGGTTGTCTTTTGGTGAAAACCTTTAATGTTAGTGATGTCCAATTTATCTATTTCTGTTGGTTGCTTGTGCTTTTGGTGTTGTATCTAGGAACGCTTTTCCTGACTCAATGCCAGAAAGATTTACTCCTATGATTTCTTCTAATAGTTTTTTTTTTTTTTTTTTTTTGTGGTACGCGGGCCTCTCACTGTTGTGGCCTCTCCTGTTGCAGAGCACAGGCTCTGGATGTGCAGGCTCAGCGGCCATGGCTCACGGGCCTAGCCGCTCCACGGCATGTGGGATCGTTCCGGATCGGGGCACGAACCCATGTCCCCTGCATCGGCAGGTGGACTCTCAACTACTGCCCCACCAGGGAAGCCCTCTTCTAATAGTTTTATTGTTTTAGTTCTTACAAGTATGTCTCTGATCCATTTTGAGTTGATTTGTGTTTATTGTGTGAGGGAGGGGTCCAAATTAATATTTTGTATGTGTTTTTTTTTGTTGCAGTTATCAGTTATCCCATTATTGCAGCACCATTTGTTCAAAATACTATATTATTACCACACTGAATTGTCTTAACAATCTTTGTTAAAACTCAATTGACCATAAATATGAGAATTTATTAGTGGACTTTCAGTTCTGCTCCATTGATGAATAGCCAGCAAAACACAGTTTTAATTGCTATGGCTTTATAGTATAGTTCGAAATCAGGAAGTACTTTTTTACCACTCTTTTTCCATTATACCATTTTTTTTTTGGTGTGTGATAAACCGATATTTTTTAGTGTATCATTATAATTCCCTGTTGTTTAGCTATTTTGTTATTTTTTTAATGGTTGCCCCGGGGATTAATATATTAACTTAAAACAATATAGTTTGATGACAGCAACTTAATTTTGATAGTATAAAAAGAAGTTGCTCTAGTATAGTTTTGTTATCCCTCCTTTTTGCTATCATTGTCATGTAAATTACATCTTTATAAATTATAAACCCATCAATACATCTTAAAAATTATTGAATTATGCTGTTGACTTTGAAATCAAATAAGAGAAGAAATTAATTATAAACAAACATACATTTATACTTTCTTTGTATTTGTCTATGTAGTTACCTTTCTGGGTACTGTTACTTTCTTCATGTCGATTCACATTTCTGACTAGGGTCTTTCATTTCAACCTGGACAATTTCTGTAGAATTTCTTGTAGAGCAGCCAAAGGCAAGAACACCACTGTTCTTCCTGGAAATTTGAAAGTTTTTCATCAATAAATTCTTCTAAATTTGTTGTTTGTCTCTGGTCGATTTCCAGAGCTCTGAAATGTCTGTTCTTGGCAATTTTGTCCAGTATTTTAGTTGTTTTGGGGAAGGTAAGACACATAAATCTATTCACTCCACTGTAGCCACCATATGTTAATCTTAACTGGAATTATAATTCTAATATAAATTAAAGAAAATGAATAGAAGTTATGCATTATGTCTCTGGTTTGTAACATTATTCCTAAACTGCTTTATTGTTGTTAGGTTTCTAGGTGACAAATGATACAATGAATAGGAATTTTGTAAAGTTTTTTTTTGCATTTTATTCATATTGTAGTTTAACTAAAGATAGTATAAAGAGCATTTCATACCTGAATGTAAAATATTGGCCCGTGTCACCATGAGGAATGAATGATTTGCTTCTGAAAAAAAACAAAAAAAATATATGTGTGTATGTGTGTGTGTGTGTGTGTGTGTATTTATATGAAATTCACACTTTATACAAAATAAAAGAACAGAAATACAAGTTCAAATTCAGACATTTCTCAGTATAATATTCATTAACATATGATACAAAATCCAAGTAATAATATTAATAAATTAGTTATGCTAATTATGTGGTATATAAAAAGGCTCATTTTGATCATTCTTTATGGTTATCTTAAATATCACCTTCTAGCATAAATTTCTTCCTGAACCCAGGCTGTGTTAGGTGCTAATCTTCTGCGGTACCACAATTCCCTGAGTTTATTTCTACCTTTATTACAGTTCAGAGTTTTTAGTCTTCAGTTCTAGGGTGTAAATTCTTTGCGGGACTGTGCCTTATGAAACTGATTTTCTAGTGCTTGGCAAAGTACTTGGCACATATTAAACAATAAAATTTAGATAAATCACTGAATTGCCTAGGCTCAGCTTTTTTCTAGATTGCGTTTTATTGACTATCAGAGTGACAAAATATTCCAAGGAGAAAAACAAAAGGACTACATGGTATAATATGTGTGGGATAATCTTAATACACATGAATAGAAAAAGTGCTTAGAAAACTTGAAGTAACAAACTTTATCTAAATCTTAACACAATGTCTCACAAAGATTCCAGAGCCCATTTTATTCTTAAATATGCAGTAAATTTTGAGTAACTGTGTATGGTTTGATGGGAAATGATTACCTAGAAAATCACTGGTATCAGAGTCTGTGGGTATTTGGTAAGGTTCTACTTACTCGTTCTTTAAGTATGAAAAAGTCTGCATTCTTTCTGAGATGCTGTGTTCTCATCTGTAAAATGAAGTTACTAATAACTCATTAAGTTCTTGTGTGAATTAAATGAAGGAATGCTGAAAATATGTTGAAAAACCAGTTCTTTTAAAAACATCTATTTCCCATAATGCAGGTACTGTTTTGCACCCTTTCTACATTAGCACAATAAAAGAAAATTAAATATAAATTTCTTAAAATCCAAATGATTCAGAAATACTTTGAGGGAAGGGCTGTACAGAGTAAGAAATTTTAATTATTAAAAATAGCTTGTCTATAATCTCATATTTTAAAACTTAATATGTCTAAAGCATGCCAGTCAATGTTGTCTGAAGAAATTCACAAGTAGACACAGCTAATCCTTATTTTCATATTTAAAATAGATTTTTAGAGACAGTCTTATGATAGGTGACTTACCTAATTGCTAGACTCCTGGTTTTTAGTGTTACAACTAAAGGCACCCCATTTTCATAAATTTTGAATCTAATTATTAACCTTCTCTCTGCTATTAATTTTAAAATAATCAAACAATATGTACCCTTAGAGTCAGTATGTGGACAACTATTTAAAATCATACAGCAGTGATTTTGTTAAGATTGACAGATTTCCTGACACGTTTCTTAATACATCCTTTTTCCTGGGTGGTCTATTAAGCGTGGTAGATATGACATAATAAAATGATTTGAAGTTAAGATTCAATCAGCATCTTGCAATATGTTGTAAGATAAGATTGTGTATTATGCTTCCTTGAGAAGAGCACATCTTATAACATCACCCCATGTCAGAGGTAAAATTGCCTTCCATCATGTGTGAAATCTTCCGGCTTGCTGGAGGGGCAAACCGCCAACCTTATAACACAAAGTTTGAAATTACACTGGAAATCACAGTGTCTCTTTTCTTGACAGAAACAGCAGGGAGCAATGGTCAGTTCAGACAGAGATAGAGGCCCCTTACCTATAATGCTTTAGATTGATTTTCAGAAAAAAAAATTCTTCCATTTTTTAAAAACAATAATAGACTGTTGCACTCATTGTCTAGTGTCTTTGCTTCAGCCTTAGTTTTTCTACTTTATACCTATCTCCCTTTCTCTTTAACTGGGAATTCGTTCATTTCAGTTACGTTGGGATATTAATTATGAAGTGCTATTAGCAGGCCCTCCTAAAACATCATGATGACTTCCTGCTATTAGCATTAACACAGAACTGTTTCTGACAGCTAGCTCTGTGTTTTCCAAGAGTATGTGTTCTTCAAACTGACAGCTCTTTTCTTGTCCTCTAAGGGAAAACACATTTTATTCTGTGATATCTAAAAACTAAAATTATTCCATTTTCCAAAAACAGCTATATCAAGTTCAACTAATTACATTTTTCCTTCAAGAAGAAATGTATCGAAACCTGGATGGATTTTAAATTAACAGTTGGCTAAAAACAAAGAAAAAATAATAAAGTATTTATGGAAAAACAAAACAGGCTTTCTCTACTAGATTTGTCACACAGAGGTTAGTAACATTTTAATAAGGATTGAAATGAAGAATATTAATATTGAGTTACTCTTAAAAGAATGGAAAGGCAAACAATGGTATCACAAAGTGTATGGCACTTTGCTTTCAAATGTGAGTGCAGTGCTATAACTTCTGCCTCTTAAACACACACACAATTCTGAAAAGTTCTGGCTAAAACACTCAGAAATGGACCATTTGGAAACTACTCTTTGGTTTTCTTGCATCCTAAGCCATGTTGACCCAGAATGGAAAAACTGGCAAAATATATGGTCTATCAAGGTAAAGCATACAAGATACAAAGCAAATCATGGTAAATTTAGGAGTTTTGTACCCATCTTTTTCCGTTGGATACAAAGACAAAAAAATGTACATCAAGCTATGACTTGATTTTTCTTTTAGTTAATATATTATATTAATTATAATTAATATAATTATAGAATAATTATAATTATAGTATTACTTATATTAACTTCTGAGAATTGCACTTCAAAAACAATGCATACATTTTATTCCTGTTCTGCACCAATATTCTGTGTCAATTTTGTATAAAGAATAAATATCACAGTTTCAATTATTCTGATGGTGAAATTATAAAAGTTGATTTTTCAGGAAGAATATACTGAAATAATGGCAGGTAAAAACTATCTGGTTTCTGTTTCAAAGAATTGTTTGTTAGGACGGCAGAACAGCCTGTAACACATCTCTCTTCAATGCCAGATGCCCATGTGATTTTCCATTAACATTTCTAATATAAATATAGCTAAAGTGACTTATCTTCTAATATGCATAAATATAGGTCATAACATCAGATTGAATGCCATATGTTATTTTTTAAATAAAGTAAATATGTAAATTCTGTAAACTCGGTGCTTGACATTATAAAAATGTAATTTTTCTACTCTTGTAGAACCTTGGAATTAATAACTGTAACTCCTACACATGAAGGTTAAATGCTTATTAAAGGATTTGTTAGGCATCTCCTGATGGCATTTATGATACTTTAAATCTAATTCAAATAAAACTTGGTGAAGTTTCATTTAATGTGTTAGTTTGTTCTTCTTTTAAACTTTGTGGATTCTATCCTGGTTGATTTTTAGTACCCATTATTTTCATTATTTTTAATTCTGTCCTTGAATGTTATTTTGAATGGTATTTTCACTGACAGGTAGGGAGTTAGAAAAAAACTAATCATAAAGGAAAATAAAGGATTATTTTCTCATATCCTGTAGTTGAGAGTAAAGCTAAATTATGTAGCAAAATAGGTTTTTTCAGACAAAATATAGTTAGGTGAAGTATTTCTCCTGATATGAATTAATTTTTATAGATACCAATAACATTCACAAATATGAATGGCAAAGAGATCATGATGAGGATAACTTAAAGTTAAAACTATTTTTTAGAAATAGTAAGAATTAATAATATTTTGAAGCAAATATTTTTATCAGACTGGATATATTTTTATAATTACCATAATGTAAAGACATATAAAATCATGGATAGAAAATAAAAGAAATACTGTTTGCTATATATAATTCTAAGGATATTATAATTTATTGAAGACTAGAAAGATTTGGAAAATATATATATATATATATATATATATATATATATATGATCAGATATATGATAAAAATGAAAAAGAAGGAAAAAACCCCCAGATATTTCATGACGAAAAATGTAACTGAGTGGTGTTTGTATTGATAAAGAATGGTAATTTTACCAAATTTATAAAAGAAACAAAATCTTCAGCTTTCAGAGGTTTATGAATCTTAGACACTGTTAAATATATTAAACTTTATGCAGTAAAGGAAACAAACACGATTTGGACAGGTATTTGTAGCATCTTTAATGAAGGAAGTTAGCAAAGGTTACTTACTTTCTGAATATAATAATGCTTTCTCTATTTAACTACTTATTTTTTACTTAGAGCTTGATTCCATTTCTTGTAGGTTATGCATAAATTTTTGAACTTTTATTTCTCTCAATAATAATATTTTCTCAATAACAATAATCATAATATTTCTCTTTGCTTTCTGGAAATCTTGAAGAAAAAAAAGATCACTCAATCTAGCGTGTCCTCAAGGATCAGATTTATAAACACTCAGTGCTATAGAAAATAGATTTTTATAAGCCCTTTGAAAGAAATGGGCATATAGATGCATGTATCAGGCCATATGTGATGGCCTGATCACAATAGGTTGAAGATAATGATATTGAACTCTTTACAAGTGCTGGGATTCCATTTATATTATGGTACTAGTTGCTTAATACACGATTAGGCATGTTACATTAACCAGGTTGAGCAGTAGTTGAACCAAGCTCATATGTCCTCTTCCCTCAAAAGATAAGATAAACATCCATACTGTTTTCTTCTTATTTATACAATTTTACTTACATTTTTGTTTTATTCCCATACAATTAATTTTGATTTGAGATGTGATCTATGGTGATTTTTCTCTTTAAAACACATTCTCCCAAATTACACAGAATAAATAACACTATTTAATGAGTTATTCTGACATTCCACTAATTTTGTAAATTCCCTGTAAGCATGAATGTCATTTTTACACATACTAGATACTACTGAAAATGCTTAAATATGTCCTATTTATTTAACTATTATTGCTTCAATAATAAGAAATTTATTCTAACCTTAAAATATATATTATTTCAACAGATATCTAGAGGCAAATCTCACTCAGTATAGAAGCCAATACCCCAACTGAACCGTTAGTCAAGGTACTCCAACTTGGGTATAAAATAATAAAACTGCAATATACCATGACTGGGTTGTGTTTATATTAATAAAGCATATAACCAGTAAATAAGCAGACAAATAAGTGTTTAAGAACACATGGATAATATATCTCCATAAATGTAGAAAATATTCAATTACCAATTCATTGAGGAAAATATAAAATGATAATTATTTGCAGGTTATAAATGTATGCACTTAGAACAATCAATCTGAAATAAATTTTAGTATTAATAAATGGCTTATGCATTTTTCTGAATATAAAATAAAGATTCAACATTTAATTTCTATTCATGAGAAACTAAGGGCCACAAAATAAAATTTTATAAGAAATTTTTTAATTATAGTAAAGTTACTATGTATAGGAATAGGATAAGGACACCCAGAATAAATCTAACATAAATGTGCAATAAATATACAAAGAATATTGTTAAACTTTACTGAAAAACTTTTTTTAAAAGCCCTAAGTAAGTGAAGAGAGATTAAAAAGTTCATTGATAGCTAGGCAATATAATAAAGGCATCAGTTCTCTATTAAATGTGTTAAAGAATCAGTATAATTCACATCTAATTTTCAATGACAGTATCTGTGGAACTTTACAAGATAATTTAAAAATATATGCATATATAGAAGAGCAAAATGCCAAAAATATCCAACACAGTTGTAATACACAGGGAAGAAGGAGGAGAAGGGAAGCTTGCCTTACTGAGGTCCCAGAATTAGTACATTAGTTAAAACTGTATACCAAGTGTGAGCATCATTGTCTTGATCTTAGAAGAAAAGTTTTCAGCTTTTCACCATTGAGAATATTAGCCGTAGCCTTGTAATGTATGGCTTTTATTATGTTTAGTTATGTTCCTTCTATACCCAGGTTGTTGAAAGTTTTTATCATGAGTATATACGGAATTTTGTCAAATGCTTTTTCTGTATCTATTGAGATGGCACATGGTTTTTATCCTTCATTCTGTTAATGTTGTGTATCATTTTTATTGATTTAGATATGTTGTACCATACTTGCATCCCAGGGATAAATCCTTCATGGTCATGGTGTGTGATCAATCGATGTGAATTTGGGTTGCTAGTATTTTTTGAGAATGTTTGCATATATCATCATCAGTGGTATTGGCCTGTAAATTTCTTTGCTTTTGGTGTCCTTATCTGATTTTAATGTGAAAGTAATGCTGATTTCATAAAATTAGTTTGGAAGTATTCCCTCCTCTTCAATTATCTGGAAGATTTTGAGAAGGAATGGCATTAATTCTTCTTTAAACGTTTGTTAGAATTCACCCTGAAAGTTGTCTGATCCCAGGCTTTTCTTTGATGGGAGGTTTTTGATTACTGATTCAATCTCATTACTCATTACTGGTCACTCAGATTTTCTATTTATACTTGAGTTAGTCTTGGTAATTTCTATGTTTCTGGAATTTATCCTTCTAGGTTATCCAATATTTTTTTATGTAAATGGTCACAGTACTGTTTTATAATCCTTTGCATTTTTGTGGTGTCAGTTGTAATGTCTCCTATTTTATTTTTGATTTTATTTATTTGAAGCTTCTCTCTAGTTAGTTTAGCTAAGGGTTTGTCAATTTTGTCTCAAAAGACCATTTTTTTGTGTGTGTATTGTGTTAAAGAATGTTCTAATTTCATTTTTTTTTACATGTAGCTGTCCACTTTTCCCAGCACCATTTATTGAAGAGACTGTCTTTTCTCCATTGTATAGTTTTGCCACCTTTGTCATAGACTAATTGATGGTAGGTGAGTGGGTTTTTTATTTCTAGGCTTTCTATCCTGTTCCATTGATCTGTATTTCTGTTTTTGTGCCAGTACTATACTGTTTTGATGGTTGTAGTTTTGTAGTATAGTCTGAAGTCAGGGGGCCTGATTCCTTCAGCTCCATTTTTGTTTCTCAAAGATTGCTTTGGCTATATGGGGTTTTGTTTTAGTTCTGTGAAAAATGCCATTGGTAATTTGTTAGTGATTGCATTGAATCTGTAGATTGCCTTGGGTAGTATAGTCATTTTGACAGTGTTGATGCTTCTGGTTGAAGAACATGATATATCTTTCCCTCTGCGTCATCTTTGATTTCTTTCATCAGTGTCTTATAGTTTTCAGAGTATAAGTCTTTTGCCTCCTTAGGTGGTTTTATTTCTAGTATTTTATTATTTTTGATGTGATAGTAAATGGAATTGTTTCCTTAATTTCTCTTTGTGATCCTTCATTGTTAGTGTATAAGACTGCAAGAAATTTCTGTGTACTAATTTTGTATCCTGCAACTTTACTGAATTCATTGATGAGCTTTAGTAGTTTTCTGGTAGAAAATCCTAAATCTTTAGGATTTTCTATGTATAGTATCATGTCATCTGCAAACAGTGACGATTTTACTTCTTTTCCAACATGGATTTCTTTTTCTTCTCTGATTGTCATGCCTAGGACTTCCAAAACTATGTTGAATAAAAGTAATGAGAGTGGATATCCTTGTCTTGCTCCTAATCTTAGAGGAAATACTTTCAGCTTTTCACCGTTGAGTATGATGTTAGCTGTAGGTTTGTTATATATGGCCTTTATGATGTTGAGGTATGTTCCCTGTATGCCCACTTTCTGGAGAGTTTTTATCATAAATGGGTGTTGAATTTTGTCAAAAGCTTTTTCTTCGTCTGTTGAGATCTGCATCATATGGTTTTTACTTTTCAATTTGTTGATGTTGTGTATCACACTGATTGATTTGTGGATATTGAAAAATTCTTGCCTCCTTGGGATAAATCCCACTTGATCATGGTGTATGATTCGTTTATTGTACTGTTGGATTCAGTTTGCTAGTATTTTGTTGGGGATTTTTCATTCTATGTTCATCTGTGATATTGGCCTGTAATTTTCTTTTTTTGTGGTATCTTTGTCTGGTTTTGGTATCAGGGCGATGTTGGCCTTTTAGAATGAGTTTGGGAGTGTTCCTTCCTTTGAAATTTTTTTGGAAGAGTTTCAGGAGGATAGGTGTTAACTCTTAGAACATTCTTTAACACCATACACAAAAATAAACTCAAAATGTATTAAAGACCTAGAGGTAAGACCAGATAATATAAAGCATAGGCAGAACACTCTTCGACATAAATTGCAGGAATATCCTTTTCGATGCATCTCCTAGACTAATGGAAGTAAAAACAAAAGTAAACAAATGGGACCTAATTAAACTCAAAAGCTTTTGAACAGCGAAGGAAACCATAAACAAAACGAAAAGACAACCCACAGAATGGGAGAATATATTTGCCAATGATGCGACCGACAAGGGATTAATCTCCAAAATTTACAAATAGCTCATGAGCTCAATATCAAAAAAAAAAAAAAAAAAGAAGAACTAAGCTCAATAAGAAAAATAAGCAGAAGACCTAAATAGACATTTCTCCAAAGAAGACATACAGATGGCCAAGAGACACATGAAAAAATGCTCAACATTGCTAATTATTAGAGAAATGCAAATTAAAACTACAATGAGATATCACCTTACACCAGTCAGAATGGCCATCATCAAAATGTCTACAAACAATAAATGCTGGAGGGGATGTGGAGAAAAAGGAACCCTCTTACACTGTTGGTGGGAATGTAAATTGGTACAGCCACTATGGAGAACAGTATGGAGGTTCTTTAAAAAACTAAAAATAGAACTACCATATGATTCAGCAATCCCACTTCTGGGTATTTATCAACAGAGTTAAAGTAAAAATCTCAAAGAGATAACTGCATTTGCATGTTCATAGTAGCATTATTCACAGTAGCCAAGATTTAGAAACAGCCTAACTATCCACTGACAATGAATGGATAAAAAAATATGTGGTATACACATAAAATAGAATATTATGTAACCTTTAAAAAAGAATGAAGTCTTGCCATTTGTGACAATGTGGATGGACTTGGACATAATTCTAAGTGAAATAAGCCAAACACAAAAAGACAGCTACTATGTATTTTCACTTATATGTGCAATTTAAAATAGTCCAACTCATAGAAGTAGAGAATGGTAGTTACCAGGGACTGGGGGAAGGTGAACATGGGCAGATGATGGTCAAGAGTATAAAGTTTCAGGTATGTAAGATAATAAGTTCTGGAAGTCTGCTATACAGCATAGTGCCTATGGCTAAAAATACTGTATTGTATACTTAAAATTTACTAAGAGAGTAGGTCTTATGTTAAGTATTCTTAACTAATCATAACAGTAAAAATAATAATAACAGAGATGGGAGGAAACTTTGAGTTTCCTCCCACATCAATGGGAGCTAATGGTGACAATTGTTGTGCTTAGGACGAGGGTTGTTAGTAGGGTGATAGAGACGAATGGGTTAATTAGTATGGGAAGGATATGAACCAACATTTCCGGGGTATGGGCCCGGTAGCTTATTTAGCTGACCTTACTATAGATTATGGTGTAGTGTGGTAGCACGGAGAATTTTGAATTCTTAAGGGTAGGTTCGATTCCTATTATTCTAGAAATAAGAGGATTTAAACCTCTATTATTTACTCTATCAAAGTAATTCTTTTGTCAGACATATTTCTTATTTTATGTTTGGGGTGGGATGCCTGCTGTTATGATGGGTAATGAGATGTGTCATATGCAGAGGGCTAGTGTCAATGGGAGGAAGTTTTTTCAGAGGAGGTGTATTAGTTGGTCATATCGGAATCGGGGGTAGGATGCTCGGATTCATAGGAAGGATATTGTTAGTAGTAGTGATTTGACGATTAGATTTGTTGTGCATAATTCTGGTGCGTAGGGATCGTGGAATGCTCCTAGAAATAAGATAGTTGTGAATATATTTATTATGATAATGTTGGCATATTCTGCTAGGAAGAATAGGGCGAAGGGGCCAGCAGCATATTCTACGTTAAAGCCAGATACGAGTTCTGATTCTCCTTCTGTAAGATCGAAGGGGGCTCGGTTAGTTTCTGCTAAGGTGGAGATAAATCATATTATAGCTAATGGTCATGAAGGGAAGAGTAGTCATAGTTTTTCTTGTGTAGTGTTTAATGTAGATAGAGTGAAGGAGCCGTTTATTAGAAGTACGGATAATAGAATAATAGCTAGTGTTACTTCATATGAGATTGTTTGTGCTACTGCTCGTAGAGCTCCGATTAGAGCGTATTTTGAATTGGAAGCTCATCCAGATCATAGGATAGAGTAAACAGCTAGACTTGATATTGCTAGTATGAAGAGTACTCCTAGGTTTATGTTGATGAGTGGGTGTGGTATAGGTAGGGGAGCTCATATTGTGAGAGCCAAGGTTAATGCAAGTACGGGTGCAATTATGAATATGGTGGTGGAAGATGTGGCTGGTCGTAAGGGTTCTTTAGTGAATAGTTTGATTGCATCGGCGAAGGGTTGTAATAGGCCGTATGGGCCTACGATGTTTGGTCCTTTTCGGAATTGTATGTAGCCTAGGATTTTGCGTTCTACTAGTGTTAGGAATGCTACAGCTAAAAGAATAGGAAGAATGAGTGTTAAAATGTTAATGATAAACATTTGTTGAAGAGAGGATTTGAACCTCTGAGTATAAAAGCTTAAGTTTTATGCAATTGCCGTACTCTGCCACTTCAACAAAGCCCTGATCTCGGGCAGGATATGTTTGCGCTAGATTATTAGGTTGAGACTGGGTCACTAATTGTTTGAAGGCACTTTTTTAAAGTTGGCCTTATTTCTCTTGTCCTTTCGTACTGGGAGAAATGCGTAATAGATAGAAACCGACCTGGATTACTCCGGTCTGAACTCAGATCACGTAGGACTTTAATCGTTGAACAAACGAACCCTTAATAGCTGCTGCACCATTAGGATGTCCTGATCCAACATCGAGGTCGTAAACCCTATTGTCGATATGGACTCTAGAATAGGATTGCGCTGTTATCTCTAGGGTAACTTGTTCCGTTGATCAAAATTTTGGATCAATAAGTGATACTATACTTTGGCTGGTAGGCCTAAGTTTTAATCACTCGGAGGGTTTTTTATACTCCGAGGTCACCCCAGCCGAAATTGTCAGCTCATATAAAGCCTTGTTATCCCTTGGTGGTATTATTTTATGCTTTTTGAGTTGATTAATTAAAGCTCCATAGGGTCTTCTCGTCTTATTATGTTATCCCCGCCTCTTCACGGGGAGGTCAATTTCACTGATTAAGAGTAAGAGACAGTAAAACCCTCGTGTGGCCATTCATACAAGTCCTTATTTAGAGAACAAGTGATTATGCTACCTTTGCACAGTCAAGATACCACGGCCGTTTAACGATTGTCACTGGGCAGGCAGTGCCTCTAATACTAGTTATGCTAGAGGTGATGTTTTTGGTAAACAGGCGGGGTTTGTGTTTGCCGAGTTCCTTTTACTCTTTTTAATCTTTCCTTAGTGCACGCCTGTGTTGGGTTAACAGTATGTTTAATAAATAGTTTAGTGTTAGGTTATATTTATTAGCTGTTAACTATCAGTATATTATCAGTCACTGATATAAGCTTGTGCAAGGAGAAAATTTTTCTTGTTACTCATATTAACAGTATTTCTTCTATAGTTAAATAGATTAGTCCAATAGTCAGGCTAGGAGTTATTTTATTTATTGTTGGAATTAAAACTTATTTTTATTGTTGAGCTTGAACGCTTTCTTAATTGGTGGCTGCTTTTAGGCCAACTATGGTTTAAGTTTTATATTACTCTCTAGTAAAGGTTGTATCCATTTCTAAAAAGCTGTACCTTTTTAGACTAACAGTTAAACATACGTTGAAACTTAATATGGTTTTTAGTATTGTTTAATGTTGAACTGAAATTCCTTTTTTGGACAACCAGCTATCACCAGGCTCGTTAGGCTTTTCACCTCTACCTACAAGTCTTCTCACTATTTTGCCACATAGATGAGTTTGTTCTAGTTACTGCTCATAAGTAGCTCGTCTGGTTTCGGGTAATTTAACTTAAGGTCTCTTTGCTAAATTATTACTAGTTAAATCATTATGCAAAAGGTACAAGGGGTAAACTTTGCTTTTTTCTACTTTTAGTAATTCTTTCATCTTTCCCTTACGGTACTTTCTCTATAGCGCCATTGACAGTTAAATTTCTATCTCCTATACTTTAGATGTATGGTAAATGTTTTATTTGATTGAGTTATAGTAGTAGTGATGGGGAGGAGTATGGGCTAGATATAGTTCAAGATGTGCACAAGTTGTGGAATCTTCTAGGTGTAAACTAGATGCTTTATTTAAGCTACATCTTGTTTATCCAAGCACACCTTCCGGTATGCTTACCTTGTTACGACTTGTCTCCTCTTGTACGCTTGCTTAGCATGGGTTAGCGATCTGGGGCTTTGCTATGGCACTTGAGGAGGGTGACGGGCGGTGTGTGCGTGCTTCATGGCCTTTTTCAATTAAGCATTCTATTCTTAATTTACTGCTAAATCCTCCTTTAGTTTTTAGGTTTCATAAAAACTTTCGTGTAAGTTTAAGGGGTGTTCTTATCATAGAAAATGTAGCCCATTTCTTCCCAATCCATAGGTTACACCTTGACCTAACGTTTTTACGTGCAATAGTTGTGCTTACTTTCGTTCCTTTTTTAGGGTTTGCTGAAGATGGCGGTATATAGACTGAAGTAGCAAGGATTGGTGAGGTTAATCGTGGTTTATCGTTTACAGAACAGGCTCCTCTAGAAGGATATGAAGCACCGCCAAGTCCTTTGAGTTTTGGGCTGTTGCCGATAGTACTCTGGCGAATAGTCTTGTTTTAGGACTATTTAAGTTTACGACTAAGCATAGTGGGGTATCTAATCCCAGTTTGGGTCTTAGTTGTCGTGTACTCAGTTTATGGTAAAGTTACTTTCGTAGTTTAACTTAATTTTAATTATGGCTTTTTACAGCTTAATTAAGGTTTGACTTTATTTTTGTATTGTTCCTTGACACTCTTTACGCCGGATGTCTATTAATTTGGGTCAATCGTATGACCGCGGTGGCTGGCACGAAATTTACCAACCCTAATTAGCATGGCTAGGTCAAACTTTCGTTCATAGCCTAATTCTTGTCACTGCTGTATCCCGTGGGGGTGTGGCTAAGCAAGGCGTCATGAGCTACTAGTGTAATGTGCTTGATGCCCGCTCCTTTTAGTCTTTAATGATTTGGAGGGCATTCTCACTGGGATGCAGATGCTTGCATGTGTAAGTCTGCTAAGAACTAATAGAAAGGCCAGGACCAAACCTTTGTGTTGATGGGGCAATAATGCCCATCTAGACATTTTCAGTGTCTTGCTTTATAAAATTTTAAGCTACATTAACCTGTGGAGTAGAAAATTATTTGTATGATTTCATTATGGGGCTTGTGTCAGATTTAGTATTGATTTATTAAAAAAAAGTGTGCGTAAATCTAGGGACGAAGCACTGTAGGGGGGTGGTGAATATCAAAGCAGACGATCAGTTTTGTAAGGGGGAAGGGGGGTTTAAACCCCTATGAGATAGAGTTTTTTGAGCCCGGGGGGAATAATAGAGTACTATGTCCTGTAACCATTAATTAAATAACACCTGTTGGTTGTGCTAGTCCAATCAAAAATACACACAGGTCCAGCTACAATTTATCTGACTGTGACAGGGCCTTTCTAAGGCCATAGCTGAGTCGATGCAGGCCCCCCCCCCCAAAAATAAAAGATACCAAATGTATGAAACCTCAGTTATGTTGGGCATGGGCTGATTAGTCATAAGTCCATCGAGATGTCTTATTTAAGAGGAACGAGTGGGCGATTTTAAGTTAAAATGGTCCTGAAGTAAGAACCAGATGTCTTATAAAGATCACTGTTAGCTACCCCCACGAGGTATGGGCCCGGTTCGAGAAGAGGGATCCCTGCCGAGCGGGTTGCTGGTTTCACGCGGCATGGTGATTAAGCTCGTGATCTAATGGAGTGACCATAGGATATAATGGAAATAAAATTGTTAGGGGATATATAATATGTAAGAGCATACATATTATGTAATATGTAAAATTAATGATAATTAATACGGGCTTTAACTTACCGTATGGAAAATAAATGAATGCACAATAATACATAGCATGTACATATGAATATTTATAAGGAAAGACTAAATATTGATATGTATATGTACATATGTATGTGATGTGTACAATAAATGTTTTTAAAACAAATTACTTTTAATACTGACATAGTACTGTGGTGTTGTGGTAATTGTACAATAAGCTTTTTCAAGGAATAGTTTATGTAGAATTCCAGCTTTGGGTGTTGGTGGTGAGGTTTAATGTCTCTTCCTTGAGTCTTAGGGAGGAATGGGGTTCTCCTTTTCCGGTTTACAAGACCGGGGTATTTTGTTATACTACAAAGACTCTTCATTTTAGGAGTTTATTTTCAATGAGGCTGACTGTTGGTATTAGCACTAAGATTAAGAGGAAGTATAGAATAGATGCTAATTGGCCTACAATGATGTATGGATGTTCTATAGGTTGGCCCCCGATTCATGTTAAGGTTAGGAAGTCTGCGATTAGAGTTCAAAATAAGACTTGGCTAAAGGGTCGGAATATTATGCTTCGTTGTTTAGATGTTTGAAGTATTGGGATGAAAATCAGGATAAGGATGGAAAGTAGTAGCGCTAGTACTCCTCCAAGTTTGTTAGGGATTGATCGTAGGATTGCATATGTGAATAGGAAATACCATTCTGGTTTGATGTGTGCAGGGGTGCTTAGTGGATTTGCTGGAGTATAGTTATCAGGGTCTCCTAGTAGGTCAGGGGTGAATAGGGTTAGTGCTAGTAGGGTTAGGATTAAGAGTAAAGCGCCTAGGATGTCTTTGATTGTGTAATAGGGGTGGAATGGGATTATATCTATGTTGGATGGGATTCCTGTAGGGTTATTGGATCCTGTCTCGTGTAGGAATAGTAGGTGAACAGCTGCTAATGCTGTGATGATGAATGGGAGAATGAAGTGGAAGGCGAAAAAGCGTGTCAGTGTTGCTTTGTCTACGGAAAACCCGCCTCAGATTCATTCTACTAGGGTAGTGCCGATGTAAGGGATTGCTGATAGGAGATTAGTGATAACGGTTGCGCCTCAGAATGATATTTGTCCTCAGGGTAGGACGTAGCCTACGAATGCGGTGGCTATAACTGTTAGTAATAGAAGTACACCAATATTTCATGTTTCTTGGAATATATAGGAGCCATAGTATAGGCCACGTCCGATGTGGGCGTAAAGGCAGATGAAGAATATGGAAGCTCCGTTTGCATGTAAATAGCGGATGAATCAGCCATAGTTAACGTCTCGACAGATGTGTGCGACTGATGAAAAGGCAGTTGAGGTGTCTGGTGTGTAATGTATTGCTAGGAATAAACCTGTTAGGATTTGTATGATTAGGCAGAGGCCTAGTAAGGAGCCAAAATTTCATCATGAGGAGATGTTAGATGGAGAGGGTAAGTCAATGAATGCGTCATTGATAATTTTTATTAGTGGGTGTGTTTTTCGGATGTTGGTCATTAGGGTTCTTGTAGTTGAATTACAACGATGATTTTTCATGTCATTGGTCATGGTTGGAGTCCATGTGAGAATAATGGCAATATATATTGTTTTTATTATGAGCACTATTTTTGTAATTAGTCTTGTGGGGGTTTCTTCAAAACCTTCACCAATTTATGGTGGTTTAGGGTTGATTGTGGGTGGTGCTATGGGATGTGGAATTGTTTTTAGTTTTGGGGGCTCATTTTTAGGTTTAATAGTATTTTTAATTTATTTAGGAGGAATGTTAGTTGTGTTTGGTTATACAACGGCTATGGCTACTGAGCAGTATCCTGAGGTTTGAGTTTCTAATAAAGTTGTACTTGGAGGATTTCTTCTAGGTTTAGTGTTAGAGTTATTAGTGGTACTGTATGTTTTAGAGGGTGGGAAAGTGAATGTTGTATTTGAGTTTAATGGGTTGGGGGATTGAGTTATTTATGATACAGGGGACTCTGGATTTTTTAGTGAGGAAGCTATAGGGATTGCTACATTGTATAGCTATGGTACTTGGTTGGTTATTGTTACTGGATGGTCTCTGTTTATTGGTGTAGTGGTTATTATGGAGATTACTCGGGGTAATTAAATAGTAGCATGCTAAGGGTCATAGTGATGAGGAAAGATAGGAAGTAGAGTTTGATAAGTCCTTTTTGGTTTGAGGCTAGTATGGAGGCTTTTAGTTGAATGAGAGCTGTTGTTTTTGGTAGAATTGTTTCTGTTCAGGTTAGGTCTAGTAAGGAGGTTGTGAATTTCTGGCTTATTGTTAGGATTAGATGAGGAGGTAAGCGGTGTATGATTGTAGGGAAGTAGCCTAATAGGGTAGAGAATTTAGTAGAGTCTGATGAGTAGGGATATTTTAGGTTTTTTGAGTAGGTGTTAATTTCGAATGCGAGAATAAAGCCTAGAATTGTTACTATAAGGGCTGTTAGTTTTAGATACAGAGGTATAGTTATTAGAGGGGTGGTTATTGGGGGTATGCTGTTGGAGAGGATGAATCCGGCAAAGATGCTTCCGATTAAAAGGCGTTTAATGGGATTAATCAGTATGGGGTTAGTTTCATTAATGTTTATGAGGGGAGGGAAGCGAGGTTGTTCTAGTAGAGTAAAGAAAATGATGCGAGTGCTGTAAATAGCTGTTATGGAGGTGGCGATTAGTGTTAGTAATAGGGCTCAGGCGTTGGTATAAGACGAAGTGGCGGCCTCAATGATGAGGTCTTTAGAATAGAATCCTGTGAGAAATGGTATTCCTGTTAGTGCGAAGCAGCCGATGATTAGGGCAGTTGTGGTGAAGGGAAGGATTTTGTATAGTCCTCCTATCTTCCGAATGTCTTGTTCATTATTTAAATTATGGATGATGGAGCCGGAACATAGGAATAATATGGCTTTGAAGAAAGCATGTGTACAAATGTGCAGGAATGCTAGGTGTGGTTGATTGAGACCTAATGTCACTATTATTAGGCCAAGTTGGCTGGAGGTGGAAAAAGCAATAATTTTTTTGATATCATTTTGGGTTAAGGCACAGATAGCTGTGAATAGGGTGGTGAGGGCACCTAGAGAAAGTATTATTGTTTGAATAAATTTATTATTTTCTGTTAGAGGGTAGAAGCGGATAAGTAGGAAAATTCCTGCTACGACTATTGTGCTTGAGTGAAGTAAGGCTGAGACTGGAGTGGGACCTTCTATTGCTGAGGGCAGTCATGGATGTAGACCAAATTGGGCTGATTTTCCAGCTGCGGCTAATGTAAGTCCTATGAGAGGGAGGATTGGGGGATTTTGGTTAAGTGTAAAGATTTGTTGTAAATCTCATGCATTTGTATTATGTAGGAATCAGGCTATGGATAGAAGGAATCCAATGTCTCCAATACGGTTGCATAGGATTGCTTGAAGGGCGGCTGTGTTAGCATCTGTTCGTCCGAATCATCAGCCAATTAGTAGGAAAGATATGATTCCTACTCCCTCCCACCCAATAAATAATTGGAAGAGGTTGTTAGCTGTAACGAGGATAAGTATGGTGATGAGGAAAATGAGTAGGTATTTGAAGAATTGGTTGATGTAAGGGTCGGAGTGCATATATCATATTGAAAATTCTATGATGGACCATGTAATGAATAGTGCTACGGGCATAAATATAAGTGAAAAGTAGTCCATTTTAAAGCTGAGTGTTAATTTAAGAGTGTGAATGGTGATTCAGTGTCAGTTTGAGATGAGTATTTCTTGATTTGTGTGGATGAATGTTATTATTGGGATCAGGCTGGTGATGAAAGCAAAGAGGGTTATATTTTTTACATAATGTTGGTACTTGTTGTTTTTGTAGAAGTCTGTACTAGATGCTATAACGGGGGCGATTAGTATAAGTAGTGTGAGTAGGGTGGAAGAAGTAAATAAGTTTATTACTTTTATTTGGAGCTGCACCAATTTTTTGGTTCCTAAGACCAATGGATAACTACTATCCTTTAAAAGCTTGAAAAAGCCACATTGTTAAGTGTGGGGCGCATGAATTAGCAGTTCTTGCAGTTCTTTTTCGGTAAGTAAGAAGCTTTTATCTTCTGTTTTTAGTTTCACAAACTAATGGTTTTTTTAAACTATACTTACAATAAAGAGGACCTAGAATGATTTTAGGGTTTAGTGACAGGAGTAGGAGGGGGATAATGTGTAGGGCTATTAAGGCATGCTCTCGTGTAAAAGTAGGGGTAAGATTATTGATATGGTGTGTGTGTTTGCCACGTTGTGTTATGATTAGTATGTATAAGGAGTAGAGGGCTGTGATTACAATGTTTACTCCTATTAGGATAATAGTGAGGTTTGATCATGAGAAGGTTGACATAATTACGAGTAGTTCTCCGATCAGATTAATGGTAGGGGGTAGGGCGAGGTTTGTTAAACATGCTAATAGTCATCAAGTTATTAGTGGGAAAAAGATTTGTAGGCCTCGTGCTAAGATTATGGTTCGGCTGTGAATGCGTTCGTAGTTTGAGTTTGCTAGACAGAATAGTATGGAGGATGTAAGGCCATGGGCAATTATTAAGGTGGTAGCTCCTATGTAACTTCAAGGGGTTTGGATAAGGACAGCTGCAATGACGAGTGCTATGTGGCTGACTGAGGAGTATGCAATTAGTGATTTTAGATCTGTTTGGCGTAGGCAAATGGAACTGGTCATGATTATTCCTCATAGGGATAATACAAGGAAAGGATAGGCTATGTGTTCTGTTAGGGGATTAAGAATTGATGTGATTCGTAGTATTCCATAGCCCCCGAGTTTTAGTAATACAGCTGCAAGGACTATTGAGCCTGCAATGGGGGCTTCTACATGTGCTTTGGGTAATCAAAGATGTAATCCGTAAAGGGGTATTTTTACTAGAAAAGCTATCATGCAAGCTAGTCATATAAAGATGTTAGATCAGGAGGTTGATAATGATTGAGCTCAGTACTGTAATAGTAGGAAGTTTAGGGAGCCTACTGTATTTTGTAAGTATGTTAATGCTACTAGTAAAGGGAGAGATCCTATGAGTGTATAGAATAAGAAATAAAGTCCTGCGTTGAGTCGTTCTGTTTGGTTGCCTCCACGGGTGATGATAATAAGGGTAGGAATTAGTGTGGCTTCAAATGTAATATAAAACATAATTAGTTCTATAGCGGTGAAGGTTATAATTAAGAGGACTTGTAGTATAATTAGTATTGTAATGTAGAGCTTTTTTCGGGTAAGTGGTTCTTTTAGGAGGTGAGATTGACTTGCTATTAGTATTAAGGGGAGAAGTCATATTGTTAGTATTAAGAGCGGTGCGGAAAGGGAGTCAGAGAAAAATGTTAAAGAGTAGTTAAGGCTATTATCGTTAAATTGATTAAGTAGGAGTAAGCTTGTAAAGCTGATTAATAAACTATGGGCTGTAGTGTTGATTCAGATGAAGTTACTTTTTGATAGTCAAGTCAGAGGTATAAGTATGATAGTAGGAATAATAAATTTTAGCATTGGAGGAGGTTGAGGTTTTGTACATAGTCAGTACCATACGTGTTGGAGACCATGACTAATAAGGCTAGTCCAATAGCTGCTTCGCAGGCTGCAAATACCAGGAGAATGATTGGTATCATGTGGGCTAGGGTGAAGTGTGTATTTAGGATTGTAAGGGCCGCTAAGATGAATAATGATAGTACTATACCTTCTAGACATAATAATGCGGATATTAGGTGGGATCGGTACATTAATAAGCCTGTGAGGGATACTGTAAAGGCAATTAGAATATTAATGTGGACTAGAGACATTTGGTACTTGTGAGTTTAGATCACAGTCTAGTGGGTCGAAACCACTTGTTTTACTTTAAACTAAGTATCATATTTATCTCATTCTAGGCCTTTTTGGGTTCACTCATAGGCTAGGCTAGCTGCTAATAAGGAGATTAGGAATAAGGCCATAAGGAGTATTGTTGTTAGGTTATTTGTTTGGATTGCTCAAGGTAAGGGGAGCAGGAGAGCGATTTCTAGGTCAAAGAGGAGGAAAGTAATTGCTACTAGGAAGAATTTTATGGAAAAGGGTAGGCGAGCAGATCCTATTGGATCAAAGCCACATTCGTAAGGGCTAGTTTTTTCTGCATAGACATTTGGTTGGGGGAGTCAAAAAGCAATAAGTATAAGTAGTAGGGCTAGGGTTGTATTCGTTAGTAGCGTTAATAGAAGGTTTATTGTTCTTTTTCGGAGTGTACCGAAACTAACTGATTGGAAGTCAGTTGTACTTGTTAATACTAAAAGGACTATGAGCCTCATCAATAAATTGATACATAGAGGAATAATCATACGACGTCTACGAAGTGTCAGTATCAAGCAGCGGCTTCGAAGCCAAAGTGGTGATTTGATGTGAAGTGGAACATTATTTGGCGTATGAAGCAGACGATAAGGAAGGTGGATCCGATGATGACATGTAGTCCGTGGAAACCTGTGGCTACGAAGAAAGTAGAGCCGTAGACTCCGTCTGAGATTGTAAATGGGGCTTCATAGTATTCTGATGCTTGGAGTAGGGTGAAATAGAGGCCGAGTATAATTGTAATGAGAAGGGCTTGGAGTATGTGTTTAGGTCACCTTCTATGAGACTATGGTGGGCTCAAGTGATAGATACACCAGAAGCTAATAGTACGGAAGTATTGAGGAGTGGGACTTCTAGTGGATTTAAGGGGTGGATACCCGTTGGTGGTCAGGAGCCTCCTAGTTCGGGAGTAGGGGCAAGGCTTGAGTGGTAAAAGGCTCAGAAGAAGCCTGTAAAAAATAGGACTTCTGATAAGATAAATAAGATTATGCCATATCGAAGTCCCTTTTGAACGGTTGGTGTGTGGTGGCCTTGGAAAGTACTTTCTCGAATGATGTCTCATCATCATTGGTATATTGTTAGGGTATTTGTTAAAAAACTTAAAGTCAGTAGAATTATTGAGTTGAAGTGGAATCATATGATTAGGCCTGATGTTATGAGAAATGCTGAGAGAGCTCCTGTAAGTGATCAAGGAATGGGATTTACTATATGATATGGGTGGGTTTGGTGGGTCATTATGTATTGTCCTGCAAGTATAGGCTTACTAGTAAGGTGAATACGTAGGCTTGGATTAGGGCCACGGCGAATTCGAGGATAACTAATAGAGTGAGGATAATAAATGTGATGAGGGCTGTGAATAGACTAATGCTTGTTAATGCAAGAGTTGCACTTCCAATTAGGTGTAGTAATAGGTGACCTGCTGTGATGTTCGCTGTTAGCCATACTGCTAGGGCTAAAGGTTGAATAAATAGGCTAATTGTTTTGATTATTACTAGTATAGGAATTAGGAAAGTGGGTGTGCCTAATGTTAAAAGGTGGGCTAGAGATATTTTTGTCTTGTTACGGAAACCGATAAAGACGGTGCCAGCTCATAATGGAATAGCTATGCCTAAATTTATAGAGAGTTGAGTGGTAGGTGTGAATGAGTGAGGTAATATTCCAAGAAGGTTTGTGGAAGCGATGAAAAGGAAAAGTGAGATGAGTATTAGAGATCAGGTTTGTCCTTTGGGGCTATGTGTAATTATTAGTTGTTTTGATGTGAGTTTGGTAAGTCATTGTTGGTTAGCGATTATACGGTTATTGATTAATCGATTTGGTGTTGGGAATAGTATAGTGGGAAATATAATAATTAGAGAAGTAACGGGAATACCCAGTATAACTGGGATTATGAAAGAGGCAAATAGATTTTCGTTCATGTGTGGTTTCAAGGGGTTTGTTGTTTTTGTAGTTTAGTGTCCATTGGTTTAGGGGAGGGAGAATAAAAGTGCTTCGAGATTTTTAGTTGGAGTAATGCGAATAGGGTGAAGATCATAGAGAGAATGGTAAGGAGCCATGTTGATGTATCTAGTTGTGGCATACCACTAAGGGGAGCTTAGTGATGGATGTGTTTATGGCCTTGATAGTGTTGATAGTTTCAAGGTATATACTTACCCGCAAACTCACCCAGTTGTATACATTAAATATGTACAGCTTTTTACATGTCAATCATACCTCCATAAGTAGTTTTAAAACAAAAACTGTGACATGAGTGCAGAGATTGACAGACAGTCGGAATGGAAAAGAGCACCCAAGAACCAATTTACTTACATAAAAAATATTTAATCAACAAAGTGTGAAGTTCAATGTAAAAATGCACTATTCAATAAGTAGTACCAGAATAACTGTTTAGAAATAAGGAAAAAAATACTGAAACCTTTCTTCACTGTAAACATGAGTATCAATTTAGGTAGGGAAAAAACCCCTTATGTCAAAAAAATAAAAAATCAAAAAAAAAACTTTATTACCTTTTGATAGGGAATGTTTTATTGCTTTATTACCTTCTTTTCATCAAAATATACCATATGCTATTAAAAAATCAAGTAATAAACTGGGAGAGAGAGTTGCAGTGGTAATTGACAACAGATTGTTTGCAGAATATATAAGGAACTCTTAAAATGAATAAGAACATGGAAAGAATTAAACAGAAAAATGAACCAAAGTCTTGAGCAGGCATTTCACATAAAAGGGAACACATATAATTGTTAAACAACGAGGATGTTCAATCTTGTACACAGTTAGGGATATGAGCAAATTTTTTAAAAAGACAACAAATAGTAAAACCATAATGAGATACTATTTCACAGTCCCAGAATGGCAAATTTAAAGTCTAAGGTTGTCTATCATCCTTATCTACATGGAGCAAGAAGGTTTCTTAACATAGTCTTTGTGGATCTGTAAAGTGGTAAAACAATTTTGGAAAACATTTTAAAGTTAGACACATGCACGCACACATACTAAACTCTAAGACAAGCTAATTCATTTATAGTTATTTCATCTACATCAGCTTTTCCACGTTTACAACAGTGCATGCATATAATGCTCATCTTATCAATTTTAGTAGTTACAAATGTTCATCTATAGGAACATGAACAAATGCATTGTCCTTCATAAAATATAAAACTATATGGCAAATAACTATGGCTACACACATCAATTTGGATAAATCTTAGAAACAGTATTCAGTGAAAAAACACGTCTCTGAAGCATTCTTAGAGTATGATACTATACTTTAACACTTTTTAAACTAGCATTTTGTTTTTGGAGACATCTTGTTAGTCATGTTTTAAAGAAAAATAAATAAGAAATAAATTATAAAATAGTTATTACTTCTATAGTTGGGATAAGGTAAGAGTCTGGTAGCTTGGACCATGGAGGGAGCCTCAGTTTTGACAGTAATACTCTGTCTTGAGTGGGTGCTGGGCTCATGGCTTCTTACTTTATCATTCTGTTGACAGTATTTATAATTATTAAATATTATATTGCATGGCAAATATTTTATTACTTATATTGAAACATTATATATGTAATATCTTACAAGATAATTCATCCCTTAAGTTTCTTATTTTATTTTTTCTCATTTTTTGTTTTTTTTATTCTTACAAATGTTACTTTAGAAACTTGTTATTTAGATAAACATTTAATATAAAAGTTTTATAAATATTTATAAAGCAAACTTTCTTATTAAAGGTTTATATGGAAAGAATTAATAATATATGCAATCAGTTTTAATATTTGCAAATATAGTGAACATTTCCATTCATTTAAATTTTTAAATAATTCAGTAATAGTTTGTAATGTTTCATATAATAATTTATACATCTATAAGGATAAGCATTTAATAATTTTTGTATTGCCATATACAAGTTATCAAATTAACTTGTTTTCTAATATATTTACTAATTTCAAATTAGCATATACAAAATCTATTGAAAATGTTGGTATCCAGCCAAAATTCTGAAATATCTTAAGTCTATCAGTTTATTTTCTTGATTAAAAATAACTAAAATAGTCATAACATTTTAAAATCACATTTAAAACTTTTTAAAATATTTTTTCCCTAGGGTCTTAACACAGACATAGAAATTTATCTAAAAATGATATTTTTCAATGTTTTTGTCCTTTAATACTGAGGAAAATATTGAAGAGAATTAAGGAGGAAAACCTGGTATACTTCCTTTGCCATATTTCTTTGATATTTTCAGAATTCTTTTTTTTTATTAAATAACTATTTGTGTATATATCTATCTTTTAATGAAATTTGCATGAAATAGGATAGTTATCCTTCCGAATTTACAAAATTTTCCCCCAGATTTGTACCCTTGATTATTGCCGCATTCATTTGGGATACTTTCTGCTTTGTGAATATCTATTATATTTAAATTGAGTCTCCAGGATCTGGCCATAATATCATTTTAATTTTATTTTTTTAATAGCATTTCTCCACTTTATTCTTTTGTGTTTTCAGGATGTTTTTTAAGTGAGTCTGTGAATTTCTCATTGGAATTTCTACAGTGTCAGTTCCACTCATTACTCACAGTGTGGTTTTTACCTTGACAATCATGATTTTCATTTTAATGCAGTCTTCCCTACAACCTTTTGACATCACTGAACAGCTTTGTTCTTAATGGAAAGAGTAAATGTCTTCTTGTATTACATGGAAATAATTAGACAAGTATTTTCTAATATATTCTTTTGTTTTTATACTACATACATTTTAGATAAAAATGAGATTTTAGAATATTACACCTTAAACTTGCATTTTTCTTCATAAACTTGAAGCTGAGGGGTTTTCCCCCTTTATTGTTTGGTAGTGGCAGTTTATTATTGGTTGTCTGTTCCTTAAAAGTTCGTTTTGACAATATAGAAAAAGGTTAATCTTGATAACATGGAAAAAGCTTTTGGCTCCATGAAAAGCCACAACTTTGACATATATATAAAGTTAAACTCGAAATAAGAAAAAGTGCACAGACGGACATGAATTCAAAGATTGAGTGCTGCTGGTTGTGGGTGATGAGTCTTTTTCTGCTACCTGATGGACACTCTATGAAGGACCCACACTACATACACCTCACTTGACAGCACAATTGCTTTTCAAATTATGGTGATCATGCTGAGGAAGCATCCCTAAGATCAGGATGATGATTGTCATGTATAGAAATACTAAAGTGAGGTTTTTTTATGAGGCAGGATTGGTGTGGAAATGGAAATTCTGATTTTTGTGCACTTCCTCTGCTTGCTCTGTAACTTGGTCCTTGACCGTGATATTTAACATTTCCTTGCTTATTATTCAGCTCTCAAATGACAACTCATTCCTAACTAATCAGTTTATCATGAGTTTGAAATACCAAGTCATTCAAAGGATGTAGGAAATAATCGACTCTATTATTTTCATGATCTTGAGAGTCTTTGATGGTTGTGGGTGATGGGTCTTGAAAATATTAACTGTACAGTGGACAAAACTATGAACTTAAATATTAACTGTATAATGGAGAGACCTGGCAAACATGACCTTGCCCAGGTAATGAAGGTTAACATCACCAGTGATATCATGTGTATATCAATTACCTGGATATGATATGACTAGAAGGGTACTTCATCTCTGTTGTATTCTTTCCAAAAATCCATTACCATTATCTAATGATGTGAAAATAACAACAAAATCCCAGGTGGGCAACATTCTACAGGATACCTGGCCCATATTCCTTAAGTCTGCCAAGTTTATGAAAAACAAGGAAACGATTAGAAACTCAGTAGAAGGTTAGAAGATGTGATGATTAATTACAAAGTAGTGCACTGGATTTTTCCTCAAAATAAGAAAAAGTGCACAGAGGGACATGAATTCAGATTCAGGGCTGATGGTTGTGGGTGATGAGTCTTTTTCTGCTACTTGATGGAATAGAAATAAGACATCAATAGAAAAGCTAAAATCAAAGAAAAAAATTGGGAAAGCAATTAAAAGAAATACTCCAATGTCAGTTGCATAGTTTTGACTATGGTAATGTAAGATGTTAAGGATGTGGGAAACTGGGTGAGGAATATATGGAAACTCTCCATAGTATCATTAGAACTCTTCTGTAAACCTAAATTTATTGTAAAACAAAATGTTAATTAAAATTTTTTAACAGTAGTCCCTTCTAAATTGCGAATGACAACACCAGATATAGATACTCCGTAGAAATTTTCTTCTCTATTGAAGTAGCATAACATGCAGCAATTCAGCCCAGTTGTTTGAGGTAAAAGTAGAAGCCTGAAAATCTCTGAAATGGGCTAATTTCACCTTTGCTATTGGATGATAGATAGGCTGGATGTAGAATGTTGGTTGTTTTTTAATTTTCAGCACTGTGCCTGATCATTTTCAAAATAAATTCATTTTTTATCCCTTGTTCTCATTCCTATTTCTTTTTTAAAATTTAAGTGATACGTTCTTTATTTATTTTTATTGAAATACAGTTGATTTACAATATCATGTTAGTTTCAGGTGTATAGCACAGCAGTTTAGTTATACACACACAAGTATTCTTTTTTTTTAAACATCTTTATTGGAGTATAATTGCTTTACAATGGTGTGTTAGTTTCTACGTTATAACAAAGTGAATCAGCTATACATACACATATATCCCCATATCCCCTCCATCTTACGACTCCCTCCCAACCTCCCTATCCCACCCCTCTAGGTGGTCACAAAGCACCGAGCTGATCTCCCTGTACCATGTGGCTGCTTCCCACTAGCTACCTATTTTACAATTGGTAGTGCATATATGTACATGCCACTCTCTCACTTTGTCCCAGCTTACACTTCCCCCTCCCCCTGTCCTCAAGTCCATTCTCTACATCTGCATCTTTATTCCTGTCCTGTCCCCAGGTTCTTCAGAACCATTTTTTTTTTAGGTTCCATATATATGTGTTAGCATACAGCATTTCTTTTTCTCTTCTGACTTACTTCACTCTGTATGACAGACTCTAGGTCCATCCACCTCACTAAAAATAATTCAATTTCGTTTCCTTTTATGACTGAGTAATATTCCATTGGATATATGTGCCACATCTTCTTTATCCCTTCATCTGTCAATGGACACTTAGGTTGCTTCCATGTCCTGGCTATTGTAAATAGAACTGCAATGAACTTTGAGCTACATGACTCTTTTTGAATTATGGTTTTCTCAGGGTATATGCCCAGTAGTGGGATTGCTGGGTTGTATGGTAGTTCTATTTTCAGTTTTTTAAGGAACCTCCATACTGTTCTCCATAGTGGCTATATCAATTTACATTCCCACCAAGAGTGCAAGAGGGTTCCCTTTTCTCCACACCCTCTCCAGCATATATCGTCTGTAGATTTTTTGATGATGGCCATTCTGACTGGTGTGAGGTGATACCTCATTGTAGTTTTGATTTGCATTTCTCTAGTGATTAGTGGTGTTGAGCATCCTTTCATGTGTTTGTTGGCAATCTGTATATCTTGTTTGGAGAAATATCTATATAGGTCTTCTGCCGATTTTTGGATTGGGTTGATGTTTCTTTGTTATTGAGCTTTATGAGCTGCTTGTAAATTTTGGAGATTAATCCTTTGTCAGTTGCTTTGTTTAAAAATGTTTTCTCTCATTCTGAGGGTTATCTTTTCGTCTTGTTTATGGTTTTGTTTGCTGTGCAAAAGCTTCTAATTTCATTAGGTCCCATGTGTTTATTTTTGTTTTTATTTCCATTTCTCTAGGAGATGGATCAAAAAGGATCTTGCTGTGATGTATGTCATACCGTGTTTGGCCTATGTTTTCCTCTAAGAGTTTTATGGTGTCTGGCCTTACATTTAGGTCTTTAATCCATTTAGAGTTTATTTTTGTATATGGTGTTAGGGAATGTTCTAATTTCATTCTTTTACATGTAGCTGTCCAGTATTCCCAGCACAATGTATTGAAGAGACTATCTTTTCAGCATTGTGTATTCTTGCCTCCTTTATCAAAGATAAAGTGACCATATGTGCATGGGTTTATCTCTGGGATTTCTATCCTGTTCCATTGATGTATATTTCTGTTTTTGTTCCAGTACCATACTGTCTTGATTACTGTAACTTTGTAGTATAGTCTGAAGTCAGGGAGCCTGATCCTTCCAGCTCCATTTTTCTGTCTCAAGATTGCTTTGGCTATTCGGGGTCTTTTGTGTTTCCATACAAATTGTGAAATTTTTAGTTCTAGTTCTGTGAAAAATAGCAGTGGTAGTTCGATAGGGATTGTATTGAATCTGTAGATTGCTTTGGGTAGTATAGGCATTTTCACAATGTTGATTCTTCCATCCAATAACATGGTATATCTCTCCATCTGTTTGTATCTTCTTTAATTTCTTTCATCAGTGTCTTATAGTTTTCTGCACACAGGTGTTTTATCACCTTAGGTAGGTTTATTCCTAGGTATTTTATTGTCTTTGTTGCAGTGGTAAATGCGAGTGTTTCCTTAATTTCTCTTTCAGATTTTTCCTCATTTGTGTATAGGAATGCAAGAGATTTCTGGGCATTAATTTTGTATACTGCTACTTTAACAAATTCATTGATTAGCTCTAGTAGGTTTCTGTTAGCATTTTTAGGATTCTCTATGTATAGGATCATGTCATCTGTAAACAGTGACAGCTTTACTTCTTTTCCAATTTGGATTCATTTTATTTCTTTGTCTTCTCTGATTGCTGCAGCTAAAACTTCCAAAACTATGTTGAATAATAGTGGTGAGAGTGGACAACCTTGTCTTGTTCCTGATCTTAGAAGAAATGGTTTCAGTTTTTCACCATTGAGAATGAGGTTAGCTGTGGGTTTGTCATATGTGGTCTTTATTATGTGGAGGTAAGTTCCCTCTATGCCCACTTTCTGGCGAGTTTTTAGTAAAAATGGATGTTGAATTTTGTCAAAAGTTTTTTTCTGCATCTATTGAGGTGATTATATGGTTTTTCTCCTTCAGTTTGTTAATATGGTTTATCACATTGATTGATTTGCGTATATTGAAGAATCCTTGCATTCCTGGGATAAACCCCACTTGATCATGGTGTATGATCCTTTTAATGTGCCGTTGGATTCTGTTTGCTTCTATTTTGTTGAGGATTTTTGCATCTATGTTCATCAGTAATATTAGCCTGTAGTTTTCTTTCTTTGTGACATCTTTGTCTGGTTTTGGTATCAGAGTGATGGTAGCCTTAGAATGAATTGAGGAGTACTCCTCCCTCTGCTATATTTTAGAAGAGTTTGAGAAGGATAGGTGTTAGCTCTTCTCTAAATGTTTGTTAGAATTCGCCTGTGAAGCCTTCTGGTCCTAGGCGTTTGTTTGTTGGAAGATTTTTAATAACAGTCTCAATTTCAGTGCTTGTTATTGGTCTTGATTATATTTTTTATTTCTTCCTGGTTCAGTCTTGGAAGGTTGTGCGTTTCTAAGAATTTGTCCATTTCTTTCAGGTTGTCCATTTTTTTCTCATATAATTGCTTGTAGTATTCACTCATGATCCTTTGTATTTCTGCAGTGTCTGTTGTTACTTCTCCTTTTTTCATTTCTAATTCTATTCATTTGAGTCTTCTCCCTTTTTTTCTTCATGAGTCTGGCTAATGGTTATCAATTTTGTTTATCTTTTCAAAGAACCAGCTTTTAGTTTTATTGATTTTTGCTACTGTTCTTCATTTCTTTTTCATTTATTTCTGATCTGATATTTATGATTTCTTTCCTTCTCTTAACTTTGGGAGTTTTTTTCTTCTTCTTTCTCCAATTTCTTTAGGTGTAAGATTAGGCTGTGTATTTGAGATGTTTCTTGTTTCTTGAGGTAGAATTGTATTGCTATAAACTTCCCTCTTAGAACTGCTTTTGCTGCATCCCATAGGTTTTTGGTCACTGTGTTTTCATTGTCATTTGCTTCTATGTATTTTTTATTTCCTCTTTGATTTCTTCAGTGATTTCTTGGTTATTTAGTAGTGTACTTCTTTTAGCCTCCATGTGTTTGTATTTTTTACAGATTTTTTCCTGTAATTGATATCTAGTCTCATAGCATTGTGGTTGGAAAAGGTACTTGATACGATTTGAATTTTCTTAAATTTACGAAGGCTTGATTTGTGACCCAAGATATGATCTATCCTGAGGAATGTTCCATGAACACTTGAGAAGAAAGTGTATTCTATTGTTTTTGAATGGAATGTTCTATAAATATCAATTAAGTCCATCTTATTTAATGTATCATTTAAAGCTTGTGTTTCCTTATTTATTTTCATTTTGGATGATCTGTTCATTGGAAACAGTGGGGTGTTAAAGTCCCCTACTATGATTTTGTTACTGTCCATATCCTGTTTTATGGTTGTTAGCATTTGCCTTATGTATTGAGGTACCCCTATGTTGGGTGCATAAATATTTACGATTGTTATATCTTCTTCTTGGATTGATCCCTTGATCATTATGTAATGTCCTTCTTTGTCTCTTGTAATAGTCTTTATTTTAAAGTCTATTTTGTCTGATATGAGAATTGCTCCTCCAGCTTTCTTTTGATTTCCATTTACATGGAATATATTTTTCCATCCCCTCACTTTCAGTCTCTATACGTCCCTAGGTCTGAAGTGTGTCTCTTGTAGAAAACATGTATACGGGTTTTGTTTTTGTATCCATTCAGCCAGTCTGTGTCTTTTGGTTGGAGCATTTATTCCATTTACATTTAAGGTAGGTATCAATCTGTATGTTCCTATTACCATTTTCTAAGTTGTTTTGAGTTTGCTATTGTAGGTCTTTTCCTTCTCTTGTGTTTCCTACCTAGAGAAGTTCCTTTAGCATTTGTTGTAAAGCTGGTTTTGTGGTGCTGAATTCTCTTAGTTTTTGCTTGTCTGTGAAGGTTTTGATTTCTCCATCAAATCTGAATGAGATCCTTGTTGGGTAGAGTAATCTTGGTTGTAGGTTTTCCCCTTTCATTACTTTAAATATGTCCTGCCACTCCCTTCTGGCTTGCAGAGTTTCTGCTGAAAGATCAGCTGTTAACCTTATGGGGATTCTCTTGTATGTTGTTTGTTGCTTTTCCCTTGCTGCTTTTAATATTTTTTCTGTGTGTTTAATTTTTGAAAGTTTGATTATTATGTGTCTTGGAGTGTTTCTCCTTGGATTTATCCTGTATGGGACTCTCTGTGCTTCCTGGACTTGATCAACTATTTCCTTTCCGATATTAGGGAAGTTTTCAATTATAATCTCTTCAAATATTTTCTCAGTTCCTTTCTTTTTCTCTTCTTCTTCTGGGACCCTTATAATTCGAGTGTTGTTGCATTTAATGTTGTCCCAGAATTCTCTGGACTGTCCTCAATTCTTTTCATTCTTTTTTCTTTATTCTGCTCTGCTGTAGTTATTTCCATTATTTTATCTTCCAGGTCACTTATCCATTCTTCTGCCTCAGTTATTCTGCTATTGCTTCCTTGTAGAGAATTTTTCATTGCATTTATTGTTTTGTTCATCATTGCTTGTGTGTTCTTTAGTTCTTTTACGTCCTTGTTAAATGTTTCTTGTATATTCTCCATTCAATTTCCAAGATTTTGGATCATCTTTACTATCATTACTCTGAATCCTTTTTCTGGTAGCTTGCCTATTTCCTCTTAATTTCTTTGGTCTGGTGGGTTTTTACCTTGCTCTTTCATCTGCTGTGTGTTTCTCTGTCTTCTCAGAGAATGTTGCTTAATTTACTGCTATCGGGGTCTCCTTTTCACGGGCTGCAGGTTCATAATCCCCGTTGTTTTTGGTGTCTGCCCCCAGTGGCTGAGGTTTGTTCAGTGGGTTGTGTAGGCCTCCTGGTCGGGGCCACTGGTGCTGTGTTCTGTTGGATGACGGTGGATCTTGTCTTTCTGATGGGCAGGACTGTGTCCGTTGGTGTGTTTTGGGGTGACTGTGACCTCATCATGATTTTAGACAGCCTTTCTGCTAATGGGTGGGGTTGTGTTCCTGTCTTGCTAGTTGTTTGGGATAGGGTGTCCTGCACTGTAGCTTGCTGGTCATTGAGTGGAGCTGGGTCTTAGTGTATAGATGGAGATCTCTGGGAGAGCTTTCGCTCTTTGATGTTACATGGAGGTGGGAGGTCTCTGGTAGACCAGTGTCTTGAACCTGGCTCTCCCACCTCAGAGACACAGGCCTGACACCCAGCCAAAGCACCAAGACCCTGTCAGCCACATGTCTCAGAAGAAAAGGGAGAAAGAAAGAAAGAAAAAAAAAGAAAGAAAGAAAGGAAATAAGAGAAAGTTATTCAAATAAAAAGATTATTAAAAATTAAAAAGTAGGGCTTCCCTGGTGGCGCAGTGGTTGAGATTCCGCCTGCCGATGCAGGGGACACGGGTTCGTGCCCCAGTCCGGGAAGATGCCGCATGCCGCGGAGCAGCTAGGACCATGAGCCATGGCCTCTGAACCTGCGTGTCCGGAGCCTGTGCTCCGCAACGGGAGAAGCCACAACAGTGAGAGGCCCGCATACCACAAAAAAAGAAAGAAAAAAAAAAGTAATTAAAAAAAGAAAAAAAGTAGCCAAACCAAGAAACAAATCCACCAATTATAAGATGCGGTAAAAACTATACAAAAAAAAAAACAATACCAGACAGAAGCCTAGGACAAATGGCAAAAGCTAGGCTATATAGACATAATCACACAGAGTCCACTGCCTCAATTTTGGGATCATTCATTGTCCATTCAGTTATTCCAGAGATACAGGGTACATCAAGTTGATTGTGGAGATTTAATCTGCTGCTCCTGAGGCTGCTGGGTGTAGATTTCCCTTTCTCTTCTTTGTTCGCACAGCTCCTGGGATTTAGCTTTGGATTTGGCCCCGCCTCTGCATGTAGGTCACCTGAGGGCATCTATTCTTCTCTCAGACAGGACAGGTTAATGGATCAGCTGATTAGGGGACTCTGGCTCACTCAGGCCAGGGGGAGGGAGTGGTATGGAATGTGGGGCAAGCCTGTAGCGGCAGAGGCCAGCATGAAGTTGCAACAGCCTGAGGCATGCCGTGTGTTCTCCCGGGGAAGTTGTCCCTGGATCATGGGACCTTGGCAGTGGCAGGCTGCACCGGCTCCTGGGAGGGGTGAGAGCCACGGCTCACACCAGTCTCTGGAGCTCGTTTAGGCATTGCTGTGAATCCCCTCTCCTCGCACACTTCGAAACAATCTTCTCTTGCCTCTTAGGCAGGTCCCGACTTTTTCCCAGACTCCCTCCTGGCTAGCTGTGGCACACTAGCCCCCTTCAGGCTGTGCTCACGCAGCCAACCCCGGCCCTCTCCCTGGGATCTGACCTCCGAAGCCCAAGCCTCAGCTCCCACCCAACGCCCACCCCGGCGGGTGAGCAGACAAGCCTCTCAGGCTGGTGAGTGCTGGTTGGCACCGATCCTCTGTGCAGGAATCTCTCCGTTTTGCCCTGCGCACCCCTGTTGCTGCGCTCTCCTCCAAGGCTCCGAAGCTTCCCCCTCGCCCGCCACCCCCGTCTCCGCCAGTGAAGGGGCTTCGTAGTGTGTGGAAACTTTTCTCCTTCACAGCTCCCTTCCAGAGGTGCAGGTCCCATCCCTATTCTTTTGTCCCTGTTTTTTCTTTTGCCCTACCCAGGTATGTGGGGAGTTTCTTGCCTTTTGGGAAGTCTCAGGTCTTCTGCCAGCATTCAGTAGGTGTTCTGTAGGAGTTGTTCCACATGTAGTTGTATTTCTGATGTATTTGTGCAGAGGAAGGTGATCTCCACGTGTTACTCCTCCAACATCTTGAAGGTCTCTCCCCACATATGTATTCTTAAAAGAGCACTTTTAAGGCACATTTCTTTAAGTTTTGGAATCAGGTTTGCCTCTCCTTTTTCATTGTGAGAGGACTTGGCCAAAATCATTACAAAGATAAGAATAAGTTGCATAACAGCTGCAAAGAAACAGAACAAAATCCACACACAAACTACTAATAAGATTTATTTAAAATAATATTAAATCAACTCCTAAATAGATTTCATTCTTCTATGCCGGTAAGTGCCAAATAGAAAATGTAATGGAAAATTAGATGCCTTTCTCAGAAGCAATAAAATAAATATTGTGCCTAATTTTTATCTAATGAGAAGTTCCTAAGTCCTTGGTGAACAAAATTTTCAAAACTATTTGAGGACATAAAATGCCTGAACACAGGAAGAGATATACTCTTTTCAGGCCTAATATCTAAATATATTAATTGTGAATATGCTAAGTCTCTCCAAATCAATCCATGCATTCAATGCTATTCTAATTAGAATTATGGTTGGAAAAAATAAATGTCCATGTATAGCTAAAGGAACTTTGAGAGAAATCAAGAAGAAGAGACAGACTTACCCTATATCTGCAAAGATGTAATAACAATGAAAATAATTTAAGAAATAAGTTACTAACACATTACAATAAATTTTCCAATGAAAAATAGTGGAGAAACTAGACATACATCCACGAATATAGTGGAAATTAATGTAGAGATGACATTATACAATAGTTAGAAAAAGACAGACTATCTCATAGATATGGTTGAGACAAGTTCTGTCTTCATGGAAAAGAACTATAGCCAGAATCCTGCTTCATACCACTTACTAAAAACAAACTAACCCCTAAAGGTGAAGACTAAATCTGTAAAATTGTAAAGTCAATAGAAAAAATTGCACCTACAGTATTTTGTGGCCTTATAGAAAGGGCTTAATATTGACCAAGTTTACAACACATGATATCAGAATATATCTTTTTCTACATTAAAAGATATGATCTACAAAAGAAACTGTAGGCAACATAAATAGAAAAAGCTGAAAGAATACCAATATCAAGACTCTAAAGATATTAGTGTGTACAGTATATAAAGAACTGCTGCAAATCAACATCAAAAAAGAAGAAACACCCAAAAGAAAAATGAATAGTAAGCAATCAAATCTCAAAAATAAACACCTGAATTGCTAATAAATGCTTGACTAATTACTTAAACTGCCTAGAAGTAAGTAAAGTGCAAATTTGAAATAATGGCATGACACCGATGTACACCTATCATTTTGGCATAGGATAAAAGTGTTACAGAATCAAAATTGTTCAGGACATTAGGAGACATCAAATTCCAGTCTTTTTAATGAAAACATTATGAAGATAAACTGGTATTAGTTACTGAAATTATGTACATAAGTTAAGGGCCATGATGTTCCACTCTTTTGTATGTATCTCACAATATTTCAAGCACAGATTCATATAAAACATGAACAAGTAGGTTCATTATAATATTGTTTATGGTAAAAGGGAATTAGAGGAGGCTTATGTGTCCATCACTAGAAGAAAAAAGCAAGTTAAATGTTGAGGATGCAGTTAGATGAAATAACCTAAAAATACCAAGTAACAGAGAGATTATGCAATTTTTCTAGCATTATATGACTATTAAGAAGTAGAATCATTACAAACTCTTTGTCATATTTCAGAGATTGTACTTTTAATCACAGCTCTCAAAGAAACTAGCTTTGTGTGAAAAATGTAAACAAGATGTTGAAAACTACAGAGAAGTACCATTTATATAAACTAAAAATAAATGTACACTCTAACCAGTGCTATATAATCTCAAGGATAAATACAAATGTAAGAATATTAAATACATAAGGAGTGGTGGAGATGGATGGGAATGGGACACAAAGAGTAAAAGTATTCAAATAAAATAATACAAGCAGAAGTGCTCAAGATGCTGGCCATTATCATTAAGTAATTAGAATAATTTATTTTTCAGAGTCAGACATATTTATAAATAATCTATTGTTAAGATATTTTTTTCTGATTTTGAGAAATCCTCAGTTATTTAAAAGTAAAATTCAGCATGTATTCAAACTTTTAATAAAAATAGTTAACAATTACATAGGTCACACTATGAGTCAGGCACAGTTTTATGATAGATAATAGCTAGATAGTAGATAGCTAGCTAGACATATTGAATACAGAAATATAAATAGAGAGATAGATATATGTATAGCTATGTAATCAGTGATATACATACATGTATATATACATATATCCTCATTCTTTACTCAAAACATCAGTGCTATTAAATACCTTCATTTTTGTGATAAGAAAATTAAGACCACAGAAATTGAAATGGCTTGTACAAGTTCAACCAGTGTGGTAGACTGAATAATGCCCCAAAGATGTTCACATTCTGATCCCTGGAATCTGTGAGTATTTACCTTATAGGGCAAAGGGGTGAATATCTTATGGCAAAAGATGTGATTAATTTAAGTATCCTGAGATGGACTGATTATTCTGGATTATCTGGGTGGATCCAATATAATCACAAGCATTCTTATAAGACAGGAAACAGGAGGGTCAGACAGAGAAAGATGCTCTGTGAAGGAGGAAGATGTGATTACAGAAGAGGAGAAATTAGAGGAAAAGAGAGATTTGGTGATGTTACACTTTAAAGATGAAGGAAGGGACCACAAGCCTAAGAATATAGACATCCTCTATAAGCTGGAAAAAGTAAAGAAACAGATTCTCCTCTACAGCCACCAAAAAGAAAGCAGCTCTGCCGTCACCTTTATTTTAGCCCTGTAAGTCCCACTTTCTACTTCAAATCTCCAGAAATTTAAGAAAATAAATTTATTTTAAACTACTAATTTTGTAGTAATTTGTTGCAGCAATTGGAAACTAATAGAACCAGCTAGTATCAGAGCCACATTTCAGTCTTATCTAATATTCTCCAATTGTACTTTCTATCTTAACTTAATAACTTGGAATATTCTTAGGTGACACATTATGGAATTATTATGAATATGTTTTTCAAATTAAGTCCTTCAAAATCTTCTCATGACTCAACTAAATTTGACCTTTGTAACAGACAGTGAAATTTCCTAACCTGTGAATCAGTATCACATTATGGCACAGAAATTAAGATATCCCTGTTTTATATGGACCCCGGCAGCACGCACTTGCTTTCCAAATTGAAACTTTTCTACTGATACTTGAATATGTGCTAAGGCAGGATGATGAACCCATAATCGATCCCTACTTGAAAAGGTGTGAAATAATACCTAAATTACCTCAGTGACATTTCAGAATCATACGCTTACTAAAAGAAATGCAAAGAAACAAGTAATGACTTAATTCAGAAGACTATGTCCCACTTATTAGCACAATGTCTGACATATAGTAGAGATTAAAACAATACTTGTTGAATAAAAATATATATGACATTTCAAATAATCTCACAGTGAAATTAATTTAGAAAAATTATTTCATAAATCTGCTTCATTTCTATTGTCACATAAATCTCTTATTTTAGTTCACATAGAAGAACATACTGTTATAATTACAGCTATTATTATGAATTCGAATGATGTTATTTTTTATCTATTGTTTGGAGCTAAAAAAGAGCAATGTAGCTTCACTTGACTTAGTGCTAAGACATTTACAATAGATGAGAATTAAATTAAATGGTATAATATACCAATTGTCATTAAATAAGCCTAGAGCTGCTTTAAAAAATTATTGTCACTTGAGTTAGGAATTATAACTTTCTCTGCTGTTTTATATTCATCAAAAAGTTTAAATTTGGAATTAGAAGAAATGCAATGTACTGCTTTAAGCCACTTTTGAGTTTACAAGTTGATAGAACTTTTCTTTAAACACAGTTTACAAGAAGGAAAATTTGAACTGAAAGAAAATGGGACACAGCTATATCTCTGTGTTTGAGTATCATGAATACCTTGGTTATGAGAGACTATCTGGAAAATGCTTCTTTCCTACACACTATTCAATTATTGTCCTATGTCATGAATAAATACCTAGCTTTTTCTGGTTGTACATAAATGATCAAGGTCATACACAATCATATAAATAGGTAGAGATTTAATGAGAGGACAGTTAAAGGTCTGAGATAACTAAGGAGGCTTCAAAGCATTTCCTAAGGTAAATACAATCTTGAGAAATCCTTAGGGCCTGAATTGACAGTGAATTACTCTATTCTCTTCTTTTATTCCTCTCAGGCTTCCAAACACAGGTCTTTAAAAATTAAGTTTTCCAGATTAAGATTCCTAGACTTTATAGGTATTGTAAATGCATAGTTCAAAACCCCATGAACACAAGGCTGTTGTTTTAAATCCTCACATGATAATCTTTTTGTTTCACTGCCTAGAATTTTGTAAAAAAATATAGCTGTCATCTCTCTTTGCCTGTGAGCTGACTGAAAATGTAGCACTTCAAGGAGTCTCCACGTTAAATAGGGGATCTCAGTCTCAATTCCTTTTACCGCATCTTTGCATGAGCCAAATGACTTATCTCTCCTGAGTGGTTTCTGTGTAACCTTCAGATCTTTTTAGCCAATATTTTCAGCCATCAGCAGGGTAACTGAAATTTAAGGTCACCACTCTGCTTTTAAATTACTTCTAATTTTTGGCATCTGAAGATTTTCTTTCTTTTCAGTCCAACAATAGACTGAAAGGGCAGTTATTGTATTTATCCAGTATTTTTGTTTGTTTATCTGGTCCACAATTGTGCTAGCATTAAAAAATGTTAGTGTAACCTCATTTTTAGGCAGAATTTGTGATTAATCATTTGAGTATAGTGCTGTCATAATTTAGTTTGATAAAACTAGTAATTTCTGATTTTGTTAAAGATATTGAAAATATTTATTAAGACTACCTTTTGAATAGTCCACCGAGAACAAATCAAGTTAGTTTTCTTTTTGTTCAGTAAAATGATTGATTCAGAGATCTTTATAAAAAATTTATATCAATCTGTTATAAATGATTGTTTTTACCATTTCCAGTTGCTCAGGGTTTGTTTCCAGCCCTATTTATCTAATTCCCCAAGCACATAATCCCATGGAATTTGATATTCTGAATTAATCTGTGGTAGATGTCTGCTTTTCCCTGTCCAACAAACCTTCTGTTGTCTTTTGGAAATACAAGCCAGTTATTCTCTGAGGAACTTCTCATCTGTAGAGATTTCAATCAACAGGTCATGATTCCCCCATGAACTGGCATGGTCACCACAGTTATTTTTCCAGTGCAAAGTTTTGGTTGAAGAGAAAACTCTTTTCCTCTTTTCACATGTAGTCCTGGAGGTACTGAGGACATCATCAAAAATGCATAATGCCTGCCTAAAATTAAAACTTCAAAGTTTAAGTCAGAGCTGAAAAGGTAGATTTGGAATATTATGTGACTCTGTGCATTAAGCCAGGCTTAAAAGGAGATCTTTTATTGAATATTTAACTTAAGCCAAAAAATTCAATATTTTAAAGTTAGTTGAATGTCTTTTTTTCACTTTTTTATTTTGTTTTTTTGTTGTTTTTTTTAACTTTTAAAAATTGAAATACAGTTAATTTACAATGTTGTGTTAGTCTCAGGTGTACAGCAAGGTGAATCAGAATGTCTTCAAAAATAGAGGTCATGCCTGAAATATTCTAGATCTATCCTTCTTCTGTGAGTCATATCCATAATTTCAATTAAGATACAGATATGTATGACTACTAAATTTATATCTGCATCCCAAATTTCTACTCTTAGCTCCAACCACGAATAGCAAATTTATATTTACTTGAATATTTTAATGTACCTCAAATCTAAACATTTCTATGATAAAAATCATTTACTCCATCTTTCCCTTTCTTATACCCCTCCCAATAACTGTTAACTGAAAAAAAAAAAGCACAGTCTGAAAGTTGTGACTTATGTTTTATCCCAGGACCTTACTGAGGACTAAAGCCCAGGAGACAGCCTCTTAGATAGCTCTGAAGAGCTGTTCCAAAGAGGTAAGGGAGGAGCCAGGATATATAGGAGATTTTTGCTGAAAAACAAAACAAAACAAAATATATAGTCAGACATCAGAAGATTACTGCTAATCAGAAAACAGACATCTCAATAATTTTACCAGTTTTCTGTGTATGGGAAAATGCAAGAATCTGGGCTCAAATGATTCCTTTGATGTGCATCTTAACTATCTAGGACCACTATCCTGTTTGTCTCCATCCTGAATCTCCCTCAGGGCACACTGTCAGGGATAGCTACAGTGGCTGATGGTTTGATGGTGGGCAACATTCGTTATTTACTGGAATGGCAGACAATATTATTTCTCTTCATAACTTTGTTCCTATTTTCCAATGGTCCCTAGCCTATTGAATGGTATTTATATGTATCCATAAGTGCAAACCCAGGAATCGTAGTTGGCATGTCCTTCACTTTGAAATCTCATATCAAATAGAACACCAATTTTTCTTAGTTTTACCTTCTGTTTTAAAAAAAAATGACCTGGAAATACAATATAATGTTAAGTGAAAAAGCATTTTTGAATAGATTTTAGGTTAGGTAAATTACATATTTACATATGTGTACAGGAAAAAATAGTGGAATAGTGTACCAAAATAATAGTGGTTTTCTCTGGGTGATGGAATTTTCACTTTTACATTCATATATATATATATATATATATATATATATGTATTTCATTAATAGCAGTATGTCAGTGTTGGCTTTTTTTATTGACATATATTTGATTTAAAATGTTGTGTTAGTTTCAGATGTACAGTAAAGTGATTCAGTTATACATACATATATATATTTTTTTCAGATTCTTTTTCCTTATAGGTTATTACAAAATATTGAGTATAGTTCCCAGTAGGTCCTCATTGGTTATCTATTTTATATATAGTAGTGTGTATATGTTAATCCCACACCAATAATTTATCCCCCTCTTTTCCCTTTGGTAACCATAAGTTTGTTTTCTATGTCTCTGGGTCTATTTCTGTATTGTATATAAGTTCATTTGTATCATTTTTTTTACATTCCACATATAAGCTATATCATATAATATTTGTCATTCTCTTCTAGTTTACTACACTTCATACAAGAATCTCTAGGTCCATCCATGTTGCTGCAAATGGCATTATTTCATACTCTCTTATGGCTGAGTAATATTTCATTTTATAAATACACCACATCTTCTTTATCCATTCATCTGTTGGTGGACAGCTAGATTGCTTCCTTGTCTTGGCTATACCTAGAGACAAATGAAAATGAAAACACAGTGATCGAAACCCTATGGGATGCAGCAAAACTAGTTCTAAAAGGAGAGTTTATAGTGATATAAGCTTACCTCAGGAAACAAGAAAAAAATGTCAAGTAAACAACCTAACCTTACACCTAAAGCAACTAGAGAAAGAAAAACAAACAAAACCCAAAGTTAGTAGAAGGAAAGAAATCATAAAGATCAGAGCAGAAATAAATGAAATAGGTACTAAGAAAATAATAAAAAGATCAATGAAGCTCAAAGCTGTTTCTTTGAAAAGATAAACAAAATTTATAAACTTTTGGCCAGACTCATAAAGAACAAAAGAGAGAAGGCTCAAATCAATAAAGTTAGAAATGAAGAAGGAGGAGTTACAACTAATACTACAGAAATACAGAGATTACTGCAAGAAACAATATGTCAAGAAAATGGACAACCTAGAAAAAATGGACAAATTCTTAGAAAGGTACAATCTCCCAAGATTGAGCCAGGAAGAAATAGAAAATTTGAATAGACCAATTACAAGTACTGAAGTTGAATCTGTGACTTAAAAACTCCCACCATAAGCCTCTTAGATAGCCTCATCCACGAGAGGGCAGACATCAGAAGCAAGAACTACAATCCTGCAGCCTGTGGAACAAAAACCATATTCACAAAAAGAAAGACAAGATGAAACGGCAGAGGGCTATGTACCAGATGATGGAACAAGATAAAACCCCAGAAAAAAAACCAAATGAAGTGGAGATAAGCAACCGTCCAGAAAAAGAATTCAGAATAATGATAGTGAAGATGATCCAGGACCTCAGAAAAAGAATGGAGGCAAAGATCGAGAAGATGCAAGAAATGTTTAACAAACACCTAGAAGAATTAAAGAACAAACAAACAGAGATGAGCAATACAATAACTGAAATGAAAACTACACTAGAAGGAATCAATAGCATAATAACTGAGGCAGAAGAACGGATAAGTGACCTGGAAGACAGAATGGTGGAATTCACTGCTGTGGAACAGAATAAAGAAAAAAGAATGAAAAGAAATGAAGACAGCCTAAGAGACCTCTGGGGCAACATTAAAAGCAAAAAAAATCGCATTATAGGGGTCCCAGAAGGAGAAGAGAGAGGGAAATGACCAGAGAAAATATTTGAAGAGATTATAGTCAAAAGCTTCCCTAACATGGGAAAGGAAATAGCCACCCAAGTCCAGGAAGAACAGAGAGTCCCATACAGGATAAACCCAAGAAGAAACATGCCGAGACACATAGTGATCAAATTGGCAAAAATTAAAGACAAAGAAAAATTATTAAAAGCAGCAAGGGAAAAACGACAAATAACATACAAGGGAACTCCCATGAGGTTAACAGCTGATTTCTCAGCAGAAACGCTACAAGCCAGAAGGGAGTGGCATGATATACTTAAAGTGATGAAAGGGAAGAACCTACAACCAAGATTACTCTACCCGGCAAGGATCTCATTCAGATTCGATGGAGAAATCAAAAGCTTTACAGACAAGCAAAAGCTAAGAGAATTCAGCACCACCAAATGAGCTCTACAAAAAATACTAAAGGAACTTCTCTAAGTGGGAAACACAAGAGAAGAAAAGGACCTACAAAAACAAACCCAAGGGCTTCCCTGCTGGCGCAGTGGTTGAGAGTCCACCTGCCATTGCAGGGGACATGGGTTCGTGCCCTGGTCCGGGAAGATCCCACATGCCGTGGAGTGGCTGGGCCTGTGAGCCATGGCCGCTGAGCCTCCGCATCTGGAGCCTGTGCTCTGCAACGGGAGAGGCCACAACAGTGAGAGGCCGGCGTGCAGCAAAAGAGAAACAAAAACAAAAAACCCAAAACAATTAAGAAAATGGTCATAGGAACATACATACCGATAATTACCCTAAACGTGAATAGATTAAATGCTCCAACCAAAAGACACAGGCTTGCTGAATGGAAAGAAAAACAAGACCCATATATATGCTGTCTACAAGAGACCCACTTCAGACCTAGGGACACATTCAGACTGAAAGTGAGGGGATGGAAAAAGATACTCCTGCAAATGGAAATCAAAAGAAAGCTGGAGTAGCAATACTCATATCAGATAAAATAGACTTGAAAATAAAGAATGTTACAAGAGACAACGAAGGACACTACATAATGATCAGGGGATCACTCCAAGAAGAATATATAACAATTATATATATATATGCACGAAACATAGGAGCAACTCAATACATAAAGCAACAGCTAACAGCTATAAAAGAGGAAATCGACAGTAACACAATAGTAGTGGGGGACTTTAATACCTCACTTACACCAATGTACAGATCATCCAAAATGAAAATAAATAAGGAAACAGAAGCTTTAAATGACACAGTAGACCAGATGGATTTAATTGATAATTAAACAACATTCCATCCAAAAACAGCAGATTACCCTTTCTTCTCAAGTGCACACGTAATATTCTCCAGGATAGATCACATCTTGGGTCACAAATCAAGCCTCAGTAAATTTAAGAAAATTGAAATCATATCAAGCATGTATTCTGACCACAACACTATGAGATTAGAAATCAATAACAAGGGGAAAAAAGTAACAAACACAAACACATGGAGGCTAAACAATATGTTACTAAATAACCAAGAGATCACTGAAGAAATCAAAGAGGAAATCAAAAAGTACCTAGAGACAAAGGACAATGAAAACACGATGATCCAAAACCTTTAGGATGCAGCAAAAGCAGTTCTAAGAGGGAAGTTTATAGCTATACGAGCCTACCTCAAGAAGCAAGAAAAAATCTCAAATAAACAATCTAACTTTACACCTAAAGGAACTAAAGAAAGAAGAACAAACAAAACCCAAAGGTAGTAGAAGAAAAGAAATCATAAAAACCAGAGCAGAAAGAAATAAAATAGAAAAAAAGAAAACAATAGCAAAGATCAAAAAAACTAAAAGCTGGTTTTGAGATGATAAACAAAATTGATAAACCATTAGCCAGACTCATCAAGAAAAAGAGGGAGATGACTCAAATCAATAAAATTAGAAATGAAAAAGGAGAAGTTACAACAGACACCACAGAAATACAAAGTATACTAAGAGACTACTATAAGCAACTGTATGCCATTAAAATGGACAACTGTGAAGAAATGGACAAGTTCTTAGAAAGGTATAACCTTCCAAGACTGAACCAGGAAGAAACAGAAAATATGAACAGACCAATCACAAGTAATGAAATTGAAACTGTGATTACAAATCTTCCAACAAACAAAAGTCCAGGAATAGATGGCTTCACAGGTGAATTCTACCAAACATTTAGAGAAGAGCTAACACCCATCCTTCTCAAACTCTTCCAAAAATTTGCAGAGGAAGGAACACTCTCAAACTCATTCTATGAGGCCACCATCATGCTGTTACCAAAACTAGAAAAAGATACTACAAAAAAAGAAAATTACAGACCAGTATCACTGATGAATATCAATGCAAAATCCTCAACAAAATACTAGCAAACAGATTCTAACAACACATTAAAAGGATCATACACCATCATCAAGTGGTATTTATCCCAGGGATGCAAGGATTCTTCAATATATGCAAATCAATCAATGTGATACACCATATTAACATATTGAAGTTTAAAAGCCATATGATCATCTCAATAGATGCAGAAAAAGCTTTCAACAAAATTCAACACCCATTTATGATAAAAACTCTCCAGAAAGTGGGCATAGAGGGAACCTACCTCAACATAATAAAGGCCATATAGGACAAACCCAAAGCAAACATTATTCTCAATGGTGAAAAACTGAAAGCATTTCCTCTAAGATCAGTAACAAGACAAGGACATTCACTCTCACCACTATTGTACAACATAGTTTTGAAAGTCCTCGCCATGGCAATCAGAGAAGAAAAATAAATAAAAGTAATACAAATTGGAGAAGAAGTAAAACTGTCACTGTTTGCAGGTGACGTGATCCTATACGTACAGAATCCTAATGATGCCACCAGAAAACTACTAGAGCTAATCAATGAATTTGGTAGAGCTGCAGGATACAAAATTAATGCACAGAAATCTCTTGCATTCCTATACACTAATGATGAAAAATATGAAAGAGAAACTAAGGAAACACTCCCATTAACCATTGCAACAAAAAGAATAAAATACCTAGGAATAAACGTACCTAGGGAGACAAAATACCTGTATCCAGAAAACTAAGACACTGATGAAAGAAATTAAAGATGATACCAACAGATGGAGAGATATACCATGTTCTTGGATTGGAAAAATCAATATTGCCAAAATGACTGTACTACCCAAAGCAATCTACAGATTCAATGCAATCCCTATCAAATTACCAATGGCATTTTTTACAGAACTATAACAAAAAATCTTAAAATTTGTATGGAGACACAAAAGACTCCGAATAGCCAAAGCAGTCTTGAGGGAAAAAAACGGAGCTGGAAGAATCAGACTCCTTGACTTCGGACTATAGTATAAAGCTACAGTAATGAAGACAGTATGGTACTGGCACAAAAACAGAAACATAGATTAATGGAACAAGAGAGAAAGCCCAGAGGTAAACCCATGCACCTATGGTCAACTAATCTATGACAAAGGAGGCAAGGATATACAATGGAGAAAAGACAGTCTCTTCAATAAGTGGTGCTGGGAAAACTGGACAGCTACATGTAAAAGAATGAAATTAGAACACTCCCTAACACCATACACAAAAATAAACTCAAAATGGATTAGAGACCTACATGTAAGACCGGACACTATAAAACTCTTAGAGGAAAACATAGGAAGAACACTCTTGGACATAAATCACAGCAAGATGTTTTTTGATCCATCTCCTTCAGTAATTGAAATAAAAACAAAAACAAACAAATGAGACCTAATAAAACTTCAAAGCTTTTGCACAGCAAAGGGAACTACAAGATGAAAAAACAACCCTCAGAATGGGAGGAAATATTTGCAAACGAATCAATGGGCAAAGGATTAATCTCCAAAATATATAAACAGCTCATGCATCTCAATATTAAAGAAACAAACAACCCAATCCAAAAATGGGCAGAAGACCTAAATAGACATTTCTCCAAAGAAGACATACAGATGGCCAAGAAGCACATGAAAAGCTGCTCAGCATCACTAATTATTAGAGAAATGCAAATCAAAACTACAATGAGGTATCACCTCTCACCAGTTAGAATGGGCATCATCAGAAAATCACCAAACAAGAAATGTTGGAGAAGATGTGGCGAAAAGGGAACCCTCTTGCACTGTTGGTGGGAATGTAAATTGATACAGCCACTATGGAGAACAGTATGGAGGTTCCTTCAAAAGCTAAAAATAGAATTACCATATGATCCAGCAATCCCACTCCTGGGCATATACCCAGAGAAAACCATAATCCAAAAAGACACATGCACCCCAATGTTCATTGCAGCATTATTTACAATAGCCAGGACATGGAAGCAACCTAAATGCCCATCGACAGATGAATGGATAAAGAAGATGTGGTACATATGTACAATGGAATATTTCTGAGCCATAAAAAGGAACGAAATTTAGTCATTTGTTGAGACATGGATGGATCTAGAGACTGTCATACAGAGTGAAGTAAGTCAGAAAGAGAAAAACAGATATCGTATATTAATGCATATATGTGGAACCTAGAAAAATGGTACAGATGAAGTGGTGTGCAGGGCAGAAATTGAGACACAGATGCAGAGAACAGACGTATGGACATCAAGGGGGGAATGCGGCGGCAGTGTGTGTCGGCGGGGTGGTTTGATGAATTGGGAGATTGTGATTGACATGTATACACTGATGTGTATAAAATGGATGACTAATAAAAACCTGCTGTATAAAAAATAAATAAATAAAAGTAAATAAAAACTCCCAGGAAACAAAAGTCCAGGACCAAATGGCTTCACAGGTGAATTCTATCAAACATTGAGAGAAGAGTTAACACCTATCCTTTTGAAACTATTCCAAAATATTGCAGAGGATGGAACACTTCCGAACTCATTCTATGAGGCCACCATCATCCTGATACCAAAACCAGGCAAAGATACCACAAAAAAAGAAAATTATAGGCCAATATCACTGATGAACATAGATGCAAAAATCCTCAACATAATACTAGCAAGCCAAATCCAACAATGCATTGAAAGTATCATACACCATGATCAAGTGGGATTCATCCCAGGGATGCAAGGATTTTTTAATATCCATAAATCAATCAGTGTGATACAGGACATTAACAAATTGAAGAGTAAAAACCATATGATCATCTCAGTAGATGCAGAAAAAGTTTTTGATAAAATTCAACATCCATTTATGATAAAACTGATTTCACCTTCTTAATTGTTATTGTATTGGTCTGTTTCTCTCCATCCCCAGGGCACCACACCAGTTTATCATAATATAATTTTCCAAAATGTTAAAAACATGACTCTTATGAACGTATGAAGTGAACACATATCAAATTTTTTGATTCAATGCATTATTTATTGGCTGAAGTAAATAGGGGGTAAATCTGGTTCAAAGAACATTTTTAGGAATAAGGCAGGTGTAAGATATGTAGAATCCAACAGAAGAGACATTTTCGATGCAGATTTGCTTCAGAGTTAGAAATAAAATTGATATGTATTCAACAAGGCTATAAAACTGTAACTTTGGAGTTATGTTCTCTACCAAAGAGTAATTAGTAACTTAGAATGTAATTCTTTTGACTCTGAGCTCTTAATAGTCAATATAAAGTCAACCTAAGTACATTCCCTTAGATAATTAAATAATCTTTGTGTGAGTCCATCATTTTGTTTAACTATCAATTTTTAATTTTTTTCTAAGCATTCTTCCCATTTCAATCATGAATAATTGCCATGGATTATTCTCTAGCACAAAGAGCTGTTCTCATTCTTTTTCACAGTGCAGCCAGAGTAATTTTTTAAATTACAAAAATTATCAATTTATTCTGCTCAACTCTCAATAACCACATTTGAAACCATTCAGTGCTTTCCTTAATGTGGCCTACAAGATGCTGTAGTTTTAGAGACTTCCCTGCCTTTCTAATTTTAATTTAAAACACTGTCACCTTCTCCCTTGTTGTGTACTTCAGCTTCTTGGAACTTGGACCTTCAATTTAATCTTTTGCTAGTCCATATTCCTTCCAAGAACATAGGACCTTTCTGTTCTAGGGGTGACCCTTCTGCCCTGACCTTTCCTTCACCCACCTAAGTTCTATTCAGTCTTTGCAATGTAGCTCAACAGTAACTCCCTCAGAGTATCTTCCTGATACTCCAGTATAAATCAGATTCTTTACTATGTGTTCTCACTGTGCTTTTATTCTTTCTTTCAGAATTATTGTCTCAATTTTTAATCATGCATTTATTAGCAGGCATATTTAATTAATGTGGATAGAAGCCAGGGACATTATATATTTAAAATCTCACATATAACACCATGCCTGGCACATAGTATAGAGTCAGTGTTTATTCTGATTAATAGTTAAGTGAATTCAATATAGTCTTTAATGTTTTGAGAACTGTATTCTTACAGTGAATAATAGAATAAAAAATCCAAAATCTTGTGTGCCAGTATTTTCTATTATGTTGAATGACACTGAAAATTATACCAAAGGCAGTATAACTTGTGTCAGATGCTTAGTATTTCAGACAATTTATAATTTAAATGTCAAATTAATAAATGTATAATTTTATTTTAATGTAACAAAATTCAGTTATTAAATTTCCTTTTTAAAAATTTTTGATTCTCCTGTGTATTCTTTTAGGACAAACACCATACATTTTTTTTTCCAGTAAGTTACACATGTTAACTTGTAACATTGCCTTAGGCTTATTATAAACTTATTTAAATGCCTTCTTTTTGATGCATTTTCCCACTGAATCTCATATATGTGATGCTACATACACCCATGTCTTATGTTCTGGTACAATAGATCAGCGTTCTGTGGTTTAAATGAAAATGCACACCTATTTATCAATATTCGTATGAGTCTGTATAAAGCAATGCAAATAATATGGAAAACATAAAGATATAAAAACCACCTGAAATTTCATCCATAGATTAATCATTGTTAACATCTTTATCATTTTCCTTGCAGATGTCTTTTGACACATGCCTGTAATTTACACAAATGGGATAAAATTATTCATGCAATTCAATGACTTTTAACAAAATACCTTTTTATTTATTATAAAGTAAAATATGTAATAGTTCAAATTAAATAGTGATACATAGCTTTTAGAAAAAAATCAAAAACAAAACAGATCTCTTGCCTCATTTCTTCCTATTTTCCAGTTGTCATCCACAACTATTTTAGTTGTCTTCTATTCTCCCCACTTTTCCTCTGTAGAAGATATATCACATGTTTAGTTAAATTATAATTTATTTAAATTATTAGTAATGTTTTAGACATCCTTACTTGGGATTCAAAGATGCCCAGGAATTGAATTCAATAACTCTGTGAACTTGAATGAGGACAGTATTTCTATCTTCATTTCTATTAATTTCTATCTGAAATTCAACATTCCTTAAAATATGAATGTAGACAAAAACCAAGTAGTCTTAGCAGTATTTGTTACTTTATCACCAATAGCAATATACTTTAAAAATCACATTCTAGTTGTCGTAGAGATTTCAGAATAGCAACTATGTTCATCACTACTTATTAGCTCTATAATAAATCTTATTTGTTGAATGAATAGAGAAATACATATATAACTGTAGTATATTTTTAATAATTCATGAATAGTATTTAAACATTATCTGTTTAAAGGTTTCCTTTGCAACATTATCTGTTTTGTTTTCTGCCTTTGAAAACATTAATCTAAGAAAGGGTCCATAAGCTCTAGCAGACTGTCACAAACATCCATGGCACACAAATGTTAAAAACACCTTACCACATTATTACCATATAAATTTTTTCACAGCTGAATCAATTAATAGAATGTAGTTATGTATATTTCTTTTGCTACTTTTTCCAAAATTAATAATTCCCCTAAAATGCTAAGCTCCAAGCCTCACCAGGGATTGGAGTGTGTCAAATTGCTTCCTTTTGCAAGATCTCTGTTCTTACTGAACAGGAACTTTCACTATTCTTTTAATACAGTAACACAACCAAAAATGTGTTGTCATCACTCATCCAGTCTGTTGTGTCTATCTACTCTTGTTTTTTTTTTCCAATTTGTTCTGTTTTTGTTTTGTTTTGTTTTCTTTAAGGATACATGCACACAGAGGCATACACAGTCACACATGATTCAATTACCTTTATTTTAGTTGTATTATGGGAGAGAGAGGAGATTAATGCTTTTGGTCAGTCTCCTCTGTTTAATTATAATTCCTTAGTACTCAATGGCATGTTGCAGGAATTTTCCATTTTTCCATGTAAATAAATGAGCTACATTATTATTTTAAGGTTGCATTTTATAATGCATGGACCATCATTACCTTATCCAATCTCTATGATGCACATTTATGTGGCTTCTAAGTAATGCCGTTGTAAAAATGGTGTGATGAATAAATACTCTTGTGCATACAGTATCTTTCTGCAGTCTGATTATCTCATTGGATAAATTACTAAAGAAATGAATTTCTAGTACAAAGTGGGCACATTTTCTATCTAGACTCACATTAACTCTTCCACATACTTGCTCCATGTCCATGAGCAAATTTCTTAACTATTCTATGTTTTCATATGTGCATAAAGGAACTACTACAATAGCACTATTTATTGGATTGTTGGTGTTGTTTGAAATAATATGCATTCATTTATCTCACACATTTGTTAAATCTGGTTACTATTACTGATAAAGTAATTGGTGATATAATAATAGTAATAATAATAATCTTTTCAAATGGTGTTTCAGAAAGGTAGTGTTCTCATACAATTTAATAGTGAAAGTATTTGCTTTCCCATATCCATTCTGGCATTGATATTTACCTATGCTTCTTCATATTTGCTGCATTTTAATTCTTTTTTTAGTAAGTTGCTTTTTTATCTGCTCTATCCATTCTATTTTTATATTCAGTTGCTTATTAATATGTGAATATTTTAATATTTTTCAGTTTTAATTGAGGTAAATATTTTTTATGTTCTTTCATTTGTCTTTTAAAATTTTAAATGACTTTTTTCTTTTGTCATATGATTTTAAGCTGTTAAATATTTACAGGTATTTTAATTTTCCTTTCAGCTTTTAAGGTCAGTTTATAATAGCCTTCCTCAGTTCAAGGTTACAAATATCTTCACTACTATTTTGTTTTACATTTTTTTATGGTGTTAAATTCGTTTTGGAGTCATTATTTGAATTGGTATTTCTTCTATTATAAAGCATAATGAATGAAAGTTTACTTGTTATTCCAGATGGCATGGGAAGTTATCCTAACACCAATTAGTGAATAATTCATTCTTTATTCCACTGAATAGAAATTATATTTTACGGGCTTCCCTGATGGCGCAGTGGTTGAGAGTCCACCTGCAGATGCAGGGGACATGGGTTCGTGCCCCAGTCCGGGAAGATCCCACATGCCGCAGAGCGGCTGGGCCCTTGAGCCATGGCCGATGAGCCTGCATGTCCGGAGCCTGTGCTCCGCAATGAGAGAGGCCACAACAACAGTGAGAGGCCCGCATACCGCAAAAAGAAAAAAAAAATTATATTTTAATCATATAGTAAATGTTTCTAACTCTGGCTTTATAACTGTGCTCTCTGTTCTGGTACATTGATTGAAATGTGAGGAAGAGAACCTGACTTGCCTATTCAATATCCTTCACTGCATTTTAACATTGTTAACATTATCTCAGTTATGGCCACAAGGAAAGATTATTGTGAGGAAAGGTCAGGAGATGAATCATAATAGCTCTCCGTCAGTAACTATAATTGCATTGTTTCCCTAGTGATTAGACAAGAAGCATGTAACCCACTTCTGGTAAATGGTATGTTGAGAGAAGACTTTGTTTTTCCTGATAAGAGAAACCATTATAGGAAGAAAGTTTTCTTTCCACCCATACTTTCCTTTCTTCATTTTTTATTGTGTGGGGACTTGATATTTGTTTTTATGGCAAGCATATTGTAATGATGAGGAAAAGGCCAGAATAATTGTGACACAGATCTGGGGCTACTGAAAAAAAATTCTAAAACTGCTTACTTCAGGGCATTTCAGATGAATAATAAAGATCATTATCATTTAAACCACCATTCATCAAGCATTCTATATCCGGCTGCCAAACTAATACAGTTCTTTTGTTCTAATATGATATTACACTGTTTTAAATATTAAGAACTCAATATGATTCAACATCAGATATGAATAATTCTCTACTTCTTATATTTTCTTATACTTCCTAAATTTTTTTGTTGTTCTCACTGCACATGAGTATATTTTAAGAAGGCTTCTAGACTATTTCATGTCATAAAAGGATTTTAAATAGTGTACTAAGACCTTGAATAGAATTACAGGGAATGTATTTATTAATTTATAAAGCAAGGATATTTTTAGAACACATATTTTCAAATATGCTCTTATGTGAATTAGTAAAGTTTTATAACCTTCTTCATATAAACTAGGTTGAATATATTGAAGTATTTCTTTTGATTTTCATTTAAGTTCTAACTAGTCTCTTGACTTATTTCTCATATACCTATTGCTTTGTTTTCTTATGTTTCACAAGCATACAAGAATAACATCTACACATAATAATAATTTTAACCATTCTTGTGTGATAGTATTTCATCTTATTTTGTTAGTGAGTACTCCTATATTAATATTAAATAATAGTGGTGATAAATTCTAGGTTTTATTCCTGACTTTAGGAGGAATGGTTTGGCTATCACCATTAGGCTAAAAATTGGCTTTTGTAGTGACATACATTTTTTAATCATTTCAAAGATATATCTAGATAATCTTATTATGGGTTCTTTAAACATGTTTATATGTTTTATTTGGATGAGAATATGAGTTGTCATATTGATCTATAAATATGTTAACTTAGCCCGGGGAGGTGAAGATGACTTAGTAGGAAGACACTGAGTTTACCTTAGCACACCAAAATTACAACTATTTACAGAGCAACTATCTTTGAAATGACCTGAAGATGAGCAGAAAAAATCTTCCACAACTAAAGATATAAAGAAGAAACCACAAGATGAGTAGGAGAGGGCAGAGACACAATATAGTCAGTACCCACACCACTGGGTAGGTGACCTACAAATGAGAGGATAATCACAACTGCAGAGCTTCACCTCAAGGAACAAAGAGTCTGAGCCCCACATCAGACTCCCCAGCCTAGGGGTCCTGCACTGGGAAGACAAGACCCCAGGATGTTTGGCTTTGAAGGCCAGCGAATCTTGCTTAAGAGAGAGCCGGAAGGCTAAAGGAAACAGTCTCCACTCTTAAAGGGAACACACGAAATCTCACATGCTCTGAGTTCCATTGTAGAGATGGTAATTTAAAAGGAAGCTGGGTAAGACCCACTTGCTGATCTCAGAGAGCTTCCAGAGGGGCAGGAGGCAACTGAGACTCATTGTGGTGACACAGATCCAGCAGCCATTTTCAGAATCTCATTCTACCAAAAGGACACTGGTGCTGACAGAAACCATTTTGGAGTCCTTCCTCTAGACTATTAGCACTGAAAACCTACCTGCTTACCAGCAGACTAGCACCAGTCCCAGGAATCCCTGTGCTGCCAGGCTAACCAAGCTGGAAACTGGCCCTGCCCACCAGTGAGTTGGCAACCACTGCAAGAGGCAGGGTCTGGCAACCAACTTAGCTGAGAACCAGACCCACCTACCCGTGTGCCCACTGTAGTCAGCCCCACCACAAGAGAGGGGCCCACACAGCCCACATTGGGCACCCCTAGAGTATATGTCTCTGGTGATCAGAGGGGATTGTGCTGTTGGTTCCCATAGGGTATATTCGTACAAGAGGCCAATTCTCCAGGATTGGGAAATATAACTAACATAACTACATAGAAATAAACACAGAGAATTAGGCAAAATGAGGAGACAGAGGAATATGTTCCAAGTGAATATGAAGACAAAACCTCAAAGAAAGAACTAAGTGAAGTAGAGATAAACCATCTAACTGATAGAGTTCAAGTAATGATCAAAAAGGTCCTCAACAAACTCAGAAGAATAGATGGACACAGTGAAAATTTTAACAAAGTGTTAAAAAATATAAATAGGAACCAGTGGTAGATTAGATGGTACATAGGAATGGATCAGTGAATAGGAAGACATAGTAGTGGAAATCACCCAATATGAACAGAAAAAAGAAGAAATAATTTTTTTAAATGAGGACAGTTTAAGAGACTTCTGGGACAACATCAAGTGTACTAACATTCATATTACAGGGGTCCCAGAGGAGAAGAGAGAGAAAAAATGGCAGAGAACTTATTTGAAGAAATAATAACTGAAAACTCCAACCTGGGGAAGGAGACATCCAAGACCAGGAAGCACAGAGCCCCAAACAAGATAAACCCAAAGAGAACCACACCAAGACACATAATTAGAATGTCAAAAATTAAAGAGAGCATCTTAAAAGAAACAAGAGAAAAGCAACTAGTTTTGTGCAAGGGAACTCCCATAGGACTATCAGCTGACTTTTCAGTAGACATTTTGAAGGACAGAAGGGAGTGTCATGTTATATTCAAAGTGCTGAAAGGGAAAAACCTACAACACAAAGTACAGCAAGGCTATATTTTAGACTTGGAAAGATAAAGAATTTTACAGACAAGAAAAAGCTAAAATAATTCAGCACCATTAAATCAGCTTTATATGTTAAAGGGGTTTCTCTAAATGGAAAAAATAAAAAGACCACAATTAGAAATCTGAACATTACAAAGGGAAAAATATCACTGGTAAAAGCAAACGTACAATAAACATAGTAGATCAACCACTTATAAAGCTAGTAGAAAGATTAAAGACAAAAGTAGTAAAACTGTCTGTCTACACTAAGGAGTTAAGGATACACAAAAGAAAAGATATACAATATTATTTCAATAAAACAGTACAAATGGGAGGGGTAAAAATGAGGAGTATTAGAATGCATTTAAGCATAAAAGATCATCAACTAAACATAATTTTGTGTGTGTGTGTGTGTGTGTATACAATGGAATATTACTCAGCCATAAAAAGACCAAAATCTTTCTATTGGGGAACACATGGATGGGTCTAGAGGGTATTAGGCTAAGTGAAATAATTCAGACAGAAAGACCAGTATGGCATAATCTCACAACCAAAACAAACAAACAAAAGGAAAACAGACTTATAGATGCAGAGAACAAATAGGTAATTGCCAAATGGAGGAAGGTAGTGTGGTGGGTGAACAGGTGTAGTAGATTAAGAGGTCCAAGTCTCCAGTTATACAATAAATAAGTCACAAGGGTATAATATACAGCATGAGGAATATGGTCAATAATATTGTAATAACACTGTATGGGGCCAAGTGGTCAGTAGACTTATTGTTGTACTCATTTCATAATGTATGAAAATGTCAAATCTTTAGTTATTACACCTGAAAGTTATATAATATTGTATGTCAGCTATATTTCAATTAAAAAAGTTAACATATTAACAGATTTTCCTAATGAACAATTCTTGCATTTCTGAAATTATTATACTTTTATTATTTATTTTATTGCTAGTTATATTTATTACTTTTTATTTACTACTTATTCTATATAATCTACCTGTTAAATATTATACAATTTAATATATGTTATGATAGTAGCTATAATAAATATTATTGTATTCATATTAATTACTGTTTAATACCTAATATTATTCCTTTCACCCATTCAATAAATAAAATATCAATACTTTATTCTTTTTATTCTGATTTTCAGTGCCATTTATTGATATTGCATACTGCTTGAAACCATTTAAGATGAAATTTCTATAGGACTGATGTAATCAGAAAATGTAAGAACCAAGTCAGTGAATGCTTTTTTTAAATAGAATTAAATTTTAGAGCAATTTTAGGTTTATAGAAAATTGAGCAGAAAATAGAGAGGTCCATGTATCTTCTCTTCCTTCTACCCTCTGTTTTCCCTAAAATTAATAAGCATTGATGTGGTACATTTGTTACAATTGATGACACAATACTGATGAATTACTGTTAACTGGAGTTCATAGTTTACATTAGGGTTTACTCTTTTTGTACAGTTCTATGGGTTTTGATAGACAATGTATATTTTTGTTTATCTACCATTGCAGTGTCATACAGCATACTTTCACTGCCCTAAAAATCTCCTGTGCTTTACCTAATCATCCCCTACCCCCACCCTTAGACCCCTGGCAACCACTAATTTTCTATTGCTTTGTAGTTTTGTCTTTTTTTTTTTTTTCCTTTTTAAAACTGTCCTTACTTTTTAAGATTGAGTGATGTAGTTTTGAAGCAAACATTTGAGTGAGATAAATTAATGTGAATCAAAGTACACTAAGAACTGAAATGTGTATGTCTGTGTGAACGTGTAGGAGTATTGAGTAAAGTAATATGGCCAACACAGTTGAGCCAGGGTTCTTTTATGTTGTGTATCTGCCAACAGCACTGGAGCCTATGCTAGATATGGATGAGAAATAAATTACCTCAGTCATTACTATCTCAAGAATATCATGTCTCTGTTTCTCTCAGAATTAACCAGCTGCTAGCAAAATATGTGTATTTCAATGCTTTAGGCCAAACTTGTAGGAATATTTACAGTTAGTAGAGATATTTTATATGCATTTGCCACCACTAACTCTCCTTATTTAGATATAGAACAAGTACTTATCGAGGAGAAACCATGGGCAAGTCATTGTCCTAGACTGTGAAGATGAAAGGCGTAGAAAGTGAAATGAATTTAAATAAATAAAATGTTTTATCTAAAATCTTCTTAAGAATTTTGTTACAAGTCTTTATGAGCATTCTGAATGTACCTTATTTTTCTTGGTAATAAAAATAAGATATCCATATTTTACTCTTCCCAGGGGTTTTGTTTAGGAGAAGTTGATAAGATATGTAAGAGAGGTGACCCCAACTCTCCAATTAAATGAGAGTTTATTACATATATATATATATGTAATATTTATTCTCTGATATCTGTATCATGCATATTGAAATTTTCACTCTAAAATTGAGTTTGCATTCTAGTGAAAAGTAAATCAGGACTTTTTTGAAACCTGCTTCTGTAATAAGCTATGTAAATGAATGATCATGAAGATTGAGGCCTAAACGATAAACTTGAAAAAGTTTTTTGGAGCTTGATCAACTAATTTCCCATACTTCATTTGCTGGAAAGTTGAGAGGAGATGGCTAAAGTTCTAAATATTGACTGAATCACAGATTAAAATAGAAAGTTGATGACTCACTAACTTTCAGAACCTCATAATATTGCCAAAAAAAGTGAGCTATCAAAACATCAATATTTTGTCCATATTCATGTAGCCATCATTAAATGCTATAAAGAGTCTTAACTGGTTTCTATTTTCTCAATTTTTATAACTCAAAATGCTTTATTCACAGTGAGTTGCCTCAGATATCAAGAAATTCTTGAAATATTGTTAGGTTAAGTATATTTTAACAATCTATATTTAGTGGGCAGGGCATTCCAGGGTCATTCAAAAACCATATGATATCAATATTTGTGTTTGGAAAATATGATAAAATTTTTATTTTTTAATTGTTCCCCTAGGTTTTTAAAAAATTTATATTGGAATATAGTTGATTTGCAATGTTGTGTTAGTTTCAGGTGTACAGCAAGGTGAATCACTTATACATGTACACATATCCACCATTTTTTTAGATTCTTTTCCCATATAGGCCATTACAGAGTATTGAGTAGAGTTCCCTGTGCTATACAGTAGGTTGTTATTAGTTATCTATTTTATTTTATATATAGTAGTGTGTATATGTCAATCCCAATCTCCCAATTTATTCCTCCCACCCACCCTTACCCGCTGGTAACCATAGTTAACTCTAGTTAACTCTAGTTCTGTTTTGGAGATAAGCTTATTTGTACCCTTCTTTTAGATTCCATGTATAAGTGATATCATATGATATTTGTCTTTCTCTGACTTAACTTCACTCAGTATGATAAACTTTAGGTCCATCCATGTTGCTGCAGATGACATTATTTCATTCTATTTTATGGCTGAGTAATATTCCAAATTGTATATATGTACCACATCTTCTTTATTCATTCCCCTGTTGATGGACATCTAGGTAGCTTCCATGTCCTGGCTATTGTAAATAATGCTGCAAAGAAGATTGGGGTGCACGTGTCTTTTCAAATTATGGTTTTCTCTGGATATATGCTCAGGAGTGGGATTGCTGGATCATGTGGTAGCTCTATTTTTAGTTTTCTAAGGAATGTCCATAATGTTCTCCATAGTGGCTGTACCAATTTACATTCCCATGGACAGTGTAGGAGGGTTCCCTTTTCTCCACACCTTCATCAGCATGTATCATTTGTAGATTTTTTGATGATGGCCATTCTGACTAGTGTGAGGTGATACCTCATTATAGTTTTGATTTGCATTTCTCTAATAATTAGTGACGTTAAGCATCTTTTCATGTGCCTTTTAGCCATCTGTATATCTTCTTTGGAGAAATGTCTATTTAGATCTTCTGCCCATTTTTCAATTGGGTGGGGGGTTTTTTGATATTAAGTTGCATATGAGCTGTTTGTATATTTTGGAGATTAGTCCTTTGTCCGCTGCTTCATTTGCAAATATTTTCTCCCATTCTGTGGATTGTCTTTTTGTCTTGTTTATGGTTTCCTTTGCTGTGCAAAAGATTTTAAGTTTAGTTAGATCCCATTTGTTTATTTTTGTTTTAATTTTCATTACTCTAGGAGGTGGACCAAAAAAGATCTTGCTGCAATTTATGTCAAAGAGTGTTCTGCCTATGTTTTCCTCTAGAGTTTTAGAGTATCCAGTGTTAAGTCTTTAGGTCTTTAATCAATTTTGAGTTATTTTTGAGGTATGGTGTTAGGGAGTGTTCTAATTTCATTCTTTTACATGTAGCTGTCCAGTTTTCCCAGCACCACTTATTGAAGAGACTATCTTTTCTCCATTGTATATTTTTGCTTCCTTTGTCATAGCTTAGGTGACCATAGGTGCATGGGTTTATCTCTGGGCTTTCTATCCTGTTCCACTGATCTATATTTCTGTTTTTGTGCCAGTACCATACTATCTTGATTACTGTAGCTTTGTAGTATAGTCTGAAGTCAGGGACCTGGTTCCTCCAACTCCATTTTTCTTTCTCAAAATTGCTTTAGCTATTCGGGGTCTTTTGTGTTTCCATACAAATTGTCAATATTTTTGTTCTAATTCTGTGAAAAATGCCATTGTTTATTTGATAGGGTTGCATTGAATCTGTAGATTGCTTTGGGTAGTATATGGTACAGCTCTCTATCTGTTTGTGTCATCTTTAATTTCTTTCATCAGTATCCTTTTTTTTTTTTTTTTCTTAACAGTACACAGGCCTCTCACTGTTGTGGCCTCTCCCGCTGCAGAGCACAGGCTCCAGACGCGCAGGCTCAGCGGCCATGGCTCATGGGCCAAGCTGCTCTGCAGCATGTGGGATCTTTCCGGATTGGGGCACGAACCCGCATCCCCTGCATCGACAGGCTGACTCTCAACCACTGTGCCACCAGGGAAGCCCTTTCATCAGTATCTTGTAGTTTTCTGAGTACAGGTCTTCCTTTGCCTCTTAAGGTAGAGTTATTCCTAAGTATTTTATTCTTTTTGATGTGATGGTAAATGGGATTGCTTCCTTAATTTCTCTTTGTGATCTTTTGTTAGTCTATAGGAATGCAAGAGATTTCTGTGTACTAACTAATTTTGTATCCTGCCACTTTAGTAAATTCATTGATGAGCTCTAGTAGTTTTCTGGTAGCATCTTTAGGATTTTCTCTGTATAGTTTCATGTCATCTGCAAGCAGTGATAGCTGTATGTCTTCTTTTCCAATTTAGATTCCTTTTATTTTTTTATTCTTCTCTGATTGCCATGGCTAGAACTTCCAAAACTATGTTGAATAAAAGTGGTGAGAAGGGACATCCTTGTCTTGTTCCCGATCTTAGAGGAAATGCTTTTAGTTTTTCACCATTGAGAATGATGTTTGCTGTAGGTTTGTCATATATGGCATTTAATAATTTTTAAAGTTCATTTTCAGAATATTTTGACTTTTTTTGGGCTACAGATATTTTTTCTCTAGAAATAAAGCATGTCTGCTTTCTATGATTGAAAATATAATATATATTCCCATTATTTCTGATTCTTAAAATCTCCAGAAACTGTAAGTTTTCAAGTTAAATTGTCATTTTCAAAATAATTAAAAAATGCATTGAAGGTACCCCTTTTTTTCATCTAGAAAATTTAATGGAAAGAGATACTGTCTTTAAAATACTTCCTACATTATTTAGCATTGAATTATTTATGTGAGATTATTGTTTATGCATTTGGTTCATGCTTGAATATATGTTTCTCCTCAAGAATGTTTATAAGCTCTCTGAGAGATTAGAGCACATCTCTTACTTTTTTCTTTTAATTGTACCTAGCCTGGTGTTAGACATGAAATAGATGCCAAATCAATACTTGGTAATTATTTATGGAATTTCCTCTTTTGAAAATGAAAAAGAACTCTCAGAGTAGTTTTACTATGATAGTTTTACTTATAACATCATGTATTTCTAGATAATTTTAAAAATCTCTTTTATAATTACCATTCTATTTGCATGAAAATATTTTAAAAATACAAGAAATTCAAAACTAAGTTAACATTATTTCTCCTTTTGTGTGGATCATAATTCAACCTATGAATCCAAGTTGTTGTCATTAAAATAGAGATCAGGGCTGTTTTATGACCTGACCAATGGCAATGTAGTTAAATATATAGTAGTGCTAATAGTGTTATTACCATGTACAGACACTGGCCTAAGCATGTTACCTGGATTATCTTAAGTAGCCATTCTAAAAGCTCTTTAAGGTAAACTTTTTCCTCATTTACAGATGAGAAAATTGAGGATTATAAAATTTAAGTAATTTGCCAACTTTTCTTTGAGATCAAAACTCATGCTCTTAAATTAATTGAAAGCATTATTTTAACTAAGTTATCCCATTCTCCATCAAAACTTTGTTTTCATAGCTCACTGTTTCCCTTATCTTATAATAAGAATCCTTTGGTAATACCAGTCTATTGGCCCTCTCCCCTTTTAATTTCCTCCCACTTCAAGTCACCACCCCTTTTCCTGCTCCATGAATATAATAATCACTCTGTTGTCTCTGCCTTCAGCCCCTTAGGCCCCCACTCTCTTTGTAGTCTTGGGAAAAGGCAACCCTCTGTTAAATTCAACTCTTCCCTACTCTAAACCTAGCCTTGGAGAGCTGAGTGTGACAAGAAAAGAGTACAACCCTGTTGTCAGGGCTCACTTTAAATTCATGACAACTAGTTAAAGCATGCCCAGTGTGATGCCAGGAAATCTTATTTCAGTTTTCTGATCTATTGACTCTCACACACTTCTAGAAGTAAATTTCACATTTTTTCTCTCATGAAACCTCCAAATTCCACCTCCATTGTCATTCTCAACTGATGATTTTCTTCCCCTTTGACTGAAAAATTAGGAGCTGGTGAAAGAGAACTTTAGCACAATGCCACCAGTGAATTACCCCTGTACATGAAGCCTTGCACAGATACTCTGCATTCCCTTCTGTTACCATGGATGATTGTCTGGGCTCCTAACACAAACATCTCCACTTGTGCCCATTATTCTGTCCTTAACTTCCTCCTTAAGGACATATGCCTACCAATACTCTTGTCTCTTTCGTATACCACCAATTTTTTTCTTGCCTACTGGAATTTTCCCAATAGCACCCAATCCTGCTTTAATTTTTCAAAAAACTCTTACATATCCTAATTTCCTCTGTGATTTGCTATCACATTTCTATTTCCTTTATCTAAAAATCCTCAAAAGAATTACCTGTGCTCCATGTCCCCAGTTCCTCTCCATGCTTTATCGAAGCTATTTCTAATAAACTGTTTTCCACCACTACTCTACTGAAATTGCTTTGTAAAAACATCAGTGGCCTCCACATTGCCAAACACTATCTTTATTGCAGTTGACAGATTATTGGATATAGCTGATCACCTGCTCCTCTCTGGTAGCTAATTTTTTGTCCATTTGCCTTTCAGGTCATCTACCTTACTCCCCTCCCTCTGCTTCCATGTCTTCTTTGCTTTTGTTTCTTCTTTTCTGTGAACTCGTAACATGGGAGAGTTCTAAGGCTCAGTAATTAGACCTTATCTCTTAACCATCTACATGCACTCTCTTGGTGATCTCATGAAATTGTATTGCTTTAACTGTCATAACTGAGCTGATGTCCCTGTAATTTATATCATTCTTGAATTCCAGACTGATATATTCAACTACTCTCTTGGCAGCTTCACTGAGGTGTCTAATAGATGTTACAATCTCAACATATCCAAAAGAAATTCCTTTTTATCTCTCCCAAACCGTGCCTTTTTCATCCCATCTTTCTCATTTCAGTTGTAGACTACTCCCTAATTTTAGTTTCTAGGGACAAAATTTAGATTCACTCCTGAATCCTCCATTTTTCTCACATCCTAAATTCAATCCATCAGCAGCCTATTTGCTCTACTTTCAAAATGAATTCAAAATTCTGCCACTTCCCACCACTTCCATGTCTGGTTCTTAATCCAATTCATCCAAATATAGAAAAGCCAATTTTTAGCATCATAATTTCTCATCTAGATTTTTATTGCAATTGACTTCTAATTGTTCTCCCTAGTTCAGCCCTTACATTTCTATATAAAACACAGTAAATAAAAAGATCTTTTACAAATTTATTTTATGTTATTACTCTTTAAAATTTCTACCCTCTAGTGCTTTTCACTATGAAACAGTACAGGGATGTAAGTTTATATGTAGCCTGCCCTTCACAATACCAGTTACCTTTCTGACTTTATACCCTCCACTTTCTGGACTACTCTGTTGCCAACATTGGTCTATTTGTTATACTTCAGGGCATTTGTACCTTGTGTTTTCTTTACCTTCAATGTCTTCCCCTCAAAAACCTAGTATATATTATCCCATCCCTCCCTTGGTTTACTTTTCTTCATAGCACTTTCAGTACATACTACATATTATTCCTGTTTGTTTACTATGCAACTCTTCTATTAGGAATCAACTTTCATTAGAGATGAGGCTTTGATTTGCCCACTGCATTCCCAAAGTGTAATGCATAGTGATATTAGGTATTCAAAAAAGATTTGCCTTGTGAATATACAAATCAAATAATGAAAGTGATAGAAAATGACTCTAAATCTAGAAATAATGTACTATTACCCTCAATTTCCATTTAATTAAAGTTAATGAGTCTGAATGGTTTCAGAGTATGCCACCCCAAATATGCCACTCAGGCATAAGGATTATTTTAAGATGAAGGCAATTGAAAAGAAGCAGATACAAGAAAAACACTTTACACTGCACCCCCTACTAGGAAAGGCAAAACCATTCTTAATTACCTGAGACAACTCTAGACTCATATCAGACTGGAGACGGCACCGGAGGAACCTATATAACAGACCTTACTAACTAGTACTTAATCTTCCATTAGGTTTCCTCATAGATTTACTTCCCCACAATTTGCCTCCCCTGGAAGTTCAAAGTCCTTTTCTTTTATATTGACACTCTTTACAAACTTATTGTTCTTTTGTTAAGATACTCTGTGCAACCAAGTTGTAAGAACTTCTTTGAGTTACTCAGCGCTAAGTATTCCTTTGTGACTGCATGAATTAATAAACTTCTGGGTTTTTTGTTTGTTTGTTACTCTGTCTTGTCAGTCTGATTTGCAGGACCCCAGGGAAAGAACCTAAGATAAGTAGAGGAAAAGAGGTTTTTGTCCTTCCCTACAAGTCCTAAGTATTTTCAAATGAGTGCATATAAAAACTATTATAAAGTAGTATTAAAAAATTTGTTAGTTTGGCTTTCTGATAGTGTAAATAAGTTAATAATCTCCACCTTTTTATACCAATATCTAACGTGATTCAAAACCAAAGAATGAGTTGGCCTTTAGAATAACTCTGGAGATGTGATTACATTGCACCTTTCAGTGTATCCAATTCAATAAACATTTATCATTTTCCAAGTGTAAATTGCTATATTAAGTTGCTGATGAGTAATAACACAAACAATATATACATAACTTAAACAATGTTTTATACACCAAGTCAAAGAATTGCAAAATTATAGGTGTTATTTGAAGCTAGAAAATTACTGAAAAGAAAAAAATTAAAGAGAAGCTCTCTTCTTCAGGTTAACTAAAGGTGGGCGCAGCCTGAATAGTAATTTTCTCTCTCATTTATTAAATGCCTACTACATGCAACACAGTGCTAGGCATTATATATATATATCCTAGAAAAAGATTTGTAATAAATCCATTCATATAGAAATATAGAAAAGCCAATTTTTAGCAGAAGTAGAGAATATTTTTTGACATATTCATGATATTTTATTTCAATATCAGGTAGAAAATGATTTCCTGTTATTCAATTATTACTGAACGCTAAGAAGAACAAACAGTTAAAGTACATAGTTTATTTATATATTCTTTTGCTAAGCATTTGTGTTTATGGTGCTTTGGAAAGCTTCCAGTATGGAATGGAGACATGAAATATACTATCTGTCATATAATAAAAGGTATCTTAATTATTCAACATGGTATTCTAAGTGCCAAGTAGCTTTTGGCAAATAGGTGCTTAGTGAATATTTAAGTAAATGAAGGAATTATTTTTTATATATAAATATTTTTAACACAGTTATTTACTAACTCTTGATAGAACTGTACTCTTTAATGCTAAGATATTGACATTTAAACAAGTGGACATTTCTGGAAGTATGCATAGAGAGACGTCAAAAATGATGCATAAACCTAACATAACCCACCAGGTCATTCAAACCTGGAATATAATTCAAAATATTTAAAAACCTCTATTATACTGGTGGAGAGCAATCAGAGTGAAAGCTGTCTATATCACTGGCATCCCCTGTTGTGTCAGGTATTAACCCTGGAGCTCTGCAACATCTGGATATTGTGGGTGAGGGGATCCTGAGAATGGACAGAGTAGCTTGGAAAATGAAGGAAGGGATGTGGCAAAGTAGCAGACAATAAAATAATTTACCATTTCAACAAAGGATATGTCAATACTGGAGAATTCAGGTAAAATATCAGTCTAGAGATAGATCTTGATCAATATGGATGACAAGTTTCCTAAGCAAGTTAATATTCAATAGTTTAAAAAGATAGGGAAAATTTTCTCAGGCATTTCGAAATTTTTACTTTCAAATCACTCCATTTACATCCATGTCAAACATTAAACACCTGCTCAGATGGTAGACTTTCTGATCTTAAAAAAATAAGTATGACAAAAATGTGCTCTGAGTACTAAAGCTTTATGAATTAATGGTCTGCAAACAGTCTCTAGAGCTAAAATTCTAATTTTACTGCTCTGTTACATTCTGAAAAACTTTGTTTTTTCCAAAATTGTGCACTAGGACTAAAATGAATAACTTTAATGTAAATTAAACTATTTTTGGAATTGTGGCAATTTACCCTTTGTGAAATTAGCATCCAACTGCTTGCCTTTGTTTTCTAATACATAAGATTGCCAGCTGTTTTGTATTTTCTGACAGCGGCTTTTACATCTGTTCTTAAAGCTTGCAGTTGAATTATTTTTTAAATTATTTTTAAAGTTAAAGGGTACATTCTAAAATCCAATGAAAGTATTTTTATTTACTTGAACAAGCATCTTAACTCCTTTTCTTTCTTTCCCTTCTCTTCCTTCTTTTATTCCTTTCTACAAGTAGCCTAGAGTAGTGCTCTAGTAATACTTAACTATCATGGACTTTTTCTATGTAGGTGACGAAGTTTTGCTTGACCTGAAATTTAAATAGAAGCTTTATAAGAAACAAATATGATTGAACATAAATTAGGTGAATTATCTGCTGTTTTTCATTTGTAAAGGGAAAGGGTAGGTGAGACTATGTGCTTACAAGTAGTACCAGAGTATGATACTTTTCTTTAAAATTAACTCAGGAAAGAAAATCTGCCTACTCTAAGTGAGGAACACAGTATGTAGAACAAAATGTTTAGTGTTTAATGACCTGTTACATTCATACTAAAATTAATTGCATTTAAATTTGTATTGTACAATGGTCACACTTTTCCAACAGTGATCATTTCAAAATACTCAAATTATTATATGATTATAAATAAAATAAATCACAATGGCTCTAGGAAGAAATATATGTTGCTATGGACATTGAGAGGTTTATTTCCAGGAAATACATCTCTGAAATCACATCTCAAAATATCATCTGGCCATGTTTTAACATTTTTATTTCTCAAAACCTGCTCACTTATTACCACTTTGTATTGGATACAACTCTAGTGTTTATAAATCCTGATATATATATGTATATATCTGTGTTTGTATACAGATATACACACATTATATATCTTTATCTATCTTTGTATATAATGTCTAGAATCAAATTTTATAATGTTCGCCCAATTTATTTCTTTTGCCATTACACAGAAAACTTTACTTTTGTGTGGGAGAACTCAGTCATATTTTCAAATTATTTTCTTAACACCTGCATGATGATCTGCTGTCTCTTAAAAATAGTTCAAATATTTACTTTATACTAGAGTTATTTGTGATACTTGTCTTTTTCATAATATTTAAAATTCCACAATTCCTTCCTTCATTCTTTTTAGTGCTTTCTCCTGCAGCACTTACTTTAGAGTTGGGGTCAGAGAGATTGTAGGTAAAATCCCCAAAATGTTACTAGTTGAATAGCCATGTAGATACACTCTACTTCCTATGAATCTAAATTTCTGCATTTGTAAAATAGAGTTGAACTCCTCTTGTCAGGTCATGGAATAACTGGAATGTGTCTGACAAAATGCAGACATTCAACAAATGCTTCTCCTATATACTTCACAGATGAATGTTTTAATCTGTAGTCTTATTTACAAATTAAAATATAATAAAGTAAGTTCTAGGTAACAGACATGGCATTAAGCATAATAAGAACAGGATGGATATGTGTCTAAGGAAAGTCCATCTTTGGGACCATAGCACTAAGTACACTGCACTTTATGGTAAGTGATTTTGAGAACCTGCTGTGAAATATTGACATGTTAAATTTCCCAAATTTGTTATTTATAAGAATAATATTTTTATATATACTATGATATCTATAGTATAAATTTGAACTGTGAAACAGAATATATGTATTATATTTTGGTTAAAAAATGTCATGGTATTCAAGCCCAATAAATTTTCAGGGGCATTTAATATCCTTTTGGGGTTTCTGTGCAGTTTTACATTCTCATTATTCTAACCCTATTGTCCTTTCCTCTTAATCTTCTCTCTTTAATATACTTGGTTCCAGAAACTCTTGAATAAGACAGACAAAATCTCTATCCTCATGGAACTTACAGCATAGCAAATTTAAAAAGACAAAAATCACTGAAACAAATAAATAAATACTGATTATTTTATATAATGTATCAGTTAAGACTATAGTTATTAATACTGTATTATACAATTGAAACTTGTTTAGAGAGTAGATCTTAAGTGTTCTCACTACACACATGCACACGTACACACACATGCACAAAATGGCAACTAGTGAGATGGTGGATATGTTTCATCACATTGTACACCGTGAATATGTACAATTTTTATTCTTCAATTATACCTCAATAGAGCTGGAAAAATTAATACTTTTTAAAAATAGTAAACAAAATAAATCTTTAAATAGGGTAATCTGAGGCACTCTGAGGAAGTGATATTTAAGCTGGAAATCTGACCGTGAATAACTTGGGAATAATGAACCCCATGGCAGAAGTGCAGACCTAACAGCAAGTGTGTAAATTGGTAGAAAGCTGAGAAATCATACTTTGGTCTATATTTTGGTAATGTTTTTAAAAGTCACATAAAATAAACCTGAGATTAAAACCATTTTAATACCTTACCTTGCAACTTCAGGTAAATTTGTGGTTAAGCTAGCCAGACTCTTGTATCAGTAGTCGAATATTTTAGATTCAGGAAAATGAAAATATCTAAAACTTACTAAAAATCTTTATAAATATGAAAGCCAGTAGTAAGTGTGCAACACTGAAATGGATAACATGTCTATAATATGTTTTTATTTTTATATGCATTTTTATGCAAGCATGATAAGTGCATCCCTCAAGAACATTCATCTGAATTTTTCCAGCTATTCGAATAAATAGATCTATGCTCCACCAGGGTGCTCTGTACAACTTTACATGAACAGACATATCCAGGACCTCAGTTTTAAAAATAGACAGTTGCAGAGCTGTAACATTCCAAGTCAGTGACACATTTGTAGAAGTTTAAATACATGCTCAGAGATGACTAAAGAGCTTCATTCTGAGTTGACCTGGTAGCTAAAGTTGACACATTCATTGTCTATATTAAAGCATAATATAAGGAAATGCAGATTTGCACTCTTCTTATTACAGTTGAAGAAAAATTAAATTACATTTTACATTTAAATTTGAATCAAATAATGAAAGAATCCTGATGCCTCAATGGAAAACACTAGAGGTTTCCTGAAACACATTTTTCAAAAGTATTGGTGTGTGTTAACTCACTTTCAAAATACTTTGTCTTTCTCTCCAGAAGCCACATAATTCAATCTATGGTGTTTATCACCCTCAACTTTAGGGCCAATAATATACTGGGAACTAAATTCCACTTAATTTAGCTATCACAAAATATTTAGGAATAAATCAACTATGACTTAGTTTGATCATTATTTATGTGAGTGTTTTAGGTTACTAAAATAATTGTGAGGTATTTCATTCTCACATGCAGTATGAGTATGCAATAAGCTAACAAAGTTTTGATTTTTGTACTTACAATATAAAATCACAGCACTTAAGACTGAACTCTACAGCCCTCTAGAATGTGACTTACTGTCCTTGAAATGTTAATAGAGTTGAAATTATAACATTTCCTTCAAGATTAGCTTTCTATATTCCTATCTGAATATCTGGGGTTGTGTTTCTGTTATCCTTTCAGAATGCTGTGAAAATGATCTAAAGAGGCAGATGTCTTTAAGGGGACTTCAGACCTTTACAAGAGTTATGTCTGCAACGTTTGAGTGGATGCGATGTGATATGACATCCTGTTTCTGATTATTCACAAATCCTTTCTCATCACAAAGTGGAGTGTGCTAAGCAGTCTTTAAAAAAATCATCTCAGTAAAGTCTAAAAAAATACATAACATGCTGAATAGGTGTTTACTATTAGTGCTTTCAGGGAGTAGATTCTTTGCTATAAATGCTCCATCTGGCATATCGAAATGTCATACAGGACATTGCATAAATGTTTCTGTTCTAAAAACAGCCAGGTTATACTTATAACTACATTTATAAAAACCCATTTATAAGCAACTAATTTCTTGCAGAAATCTTCACATACAAAATTTTCATGTGTCAACTAATTTAAGCCCAAAGAGTTACCATCTGTTAATTTATTAGTCTGTCCTCCTCACCAGGTTCTATTGGATGAATTCTTTTTACTCCATTCCACAACATGAACACTATTCTAATTAGAATAAGTTAGAAACATTTTTTAAATTTTTATGTTAAGTACAGATTTTAAAGTACTTTAACAAAAGTGGAAAACTGAATGATTAACAGGTGTTCCAGGTTTCTAAGAAACTGACTTCAATTTTGACAACTCTAAGAATATAGCTCTTGTTGCCTCACCTCTTTATGGTCTAAGAAGTGGTCCTTGCCTACTGGACACTAATTTTTAGATAGTTTTAATTTTGAGGATGATATTGTTGGAAAGTTACTTGTAAGGCTTGAAATATGATGGATAAGATATTAACCTCACATTTCAAAGACCTTCATTTTCTCTTTCTTCTAGGACTTATGAGTTCTTCTACCATGGGTATATTATTTTCTACCATGGGTATATTATTTTCAATTGAACACTTGAGAAGAATCACATTGAAGAAACTGTTAAAAATTTGCACATAAATTAAAAATTAGGCAAAAGAATGACCACACATCTTTTCACGGGTCAAAGTGAAGTGTTTAACTGTCCCATCCAAGAATTATTTGATTTTTTAGGGAAAAATGCCTTTGATTAATTTAATAGTTACCATTAATTTTGAATCAGACTCTCCAAGATAACGTGATATCTTCCAGATATTTGTCTGGTGGAGGTAAAAATTATTTCTGTGCAGTACATAAGATAACAGTAACCCAAAGGTTACTATTCCATTGCCTTATAATTCTATTAACCAGTTTTGTATCTCAATTACTAACCTCTTTCTAGAATTTCTTTTCAGTGTTGACACATACTCACCATATACCATATACTATATATTCAATGCTCACAGCATACTATCAAAATCTCTTTTGAACTAAATTTATCATCACACAGTTTCTCTCATTAATTAGCTACATGTGACACATATTCATCCTATATTTGTATGAGTCATTTATAATGTTTTGGAAAATGTACTTTGATAAAAACTATCAATACACCTTTAAACTGCTGTTGAAAGAAAGAGCTTACTCTCTTACCACCATTCTTAGGTCTAGTATTTTGTTTTGTTTTCTTTTCTTAAAACTTCCAAATTGTGAGGAAGTTGTTATTGCTTTGTCGTCATAAGAGATTTTTGCCTTAAATTCACTTTTAACATGGAATCCTGTACATTAATGGATTATTCATGTTGGAGGGGAATACTTATTTTCTGCTCCTGGGATCCATGAGGAGAGATTTTCCCTAGAACATTGCAGCTCTCTCTCTTCTCCTCTATAATCATGCCCATGAAGAAATAGAGTGATAAGTTTGGGGAAAAGTAATGAGGTATGCTTGGTTCTACCCACATTTCCCTTGGGAACCAGCTGCCCACAGGTTGCACATATGTTCTCACTCTTTCAGGGGTGTGCTATCCCTCACCACATGGAAAGCCCACATGAGTTTTCCTTCTGTAGCTGAGTCTTTAACAGCAATAAAAGGAATATTCTGGTTATCATCTAATACCCCTTAATTCATTCCTTACTTGTTCAGAATTCTGACAGTGGAATTGTTAATTATATTGGGTGACCCCTTCAGAGTCTCAAGCAGTTTCTAATAATCTAGTCATAAAATATTACTTCCTAAGAAAAAAATAACAAGGTACCTGTTACTGTATTCTCATTCAATTATATTGTTGTTAAGTCTTGGAATTAATTGCCTTAGTATTTCTTCAGGAAACTAAATCAAATTAAATACAGTGTATATTAAAATTATGTTGTTATATCTATAAAAATAATTAATTTAAAGGTTTTTTTGAAAATGAGATGAGATTTAAAATTCTCTGAATATTAAAACTCTTTGTGAAACTATCCTCTACTTGAATTTTGACCCAATATTTATCAATATTTACCAGTCACTGACTGGAAGTCCATCAAAACAATTTCATAGGGAAATTCAAAACCAGCACGTTTCTGTTTAGCCCAGAGTGCAATTTTTAGCTAAACAAAAAAGTATTTTTTCTATTTCTTTAGAGCTTTTAAAAGGTATTTCTACAAATACAGAGATGAGGTTATATTTAGGGTAGCCAAGACTCTAGAGTTATTGGCAGGTTGAAGGTTTTCCTCCAGTATGTCAGATTTTGCAAAGTGTTATCATTAGCCTTTTAAAAATCTGTTTAAGTCCCAAATATTCCTTAATACAAGATACATTTATCAGTGATGTTAGGTATATTCCATCCATTCTAGAGTAACAGATATCCAGTACATTATAGAAGTAGCATGTTACAGTATAATAACAGCAAATATTACTGAGGGTTTACCATGTGGCAGATCCTGGACTAGCACTCAGAGTGCTTTTAATTCTCAGAATAAGTCTATGTATTAAACAGTGTTATTATCCCCATTTTAAAGATGTGTATCCCAGAAAATAGGGAACTTAAGTAACTTATCCAAAGATAAACAGATTTAAGGGGCTACATAGGTTTTAATCCATATATGTCTTAAGTCCAAGATGTTTACTCTTAAGAATGACACTTGGGCTCTATGTTGTGGAGTCTGCACTGGCCCCGCGAGCTGAGGTGTCGACACAGCCATTTTGCACTAGGAAATCGGGTCTGAAGTACTGGATGTGAGGCCTCTGCATGCAGAACCCTAAGACCAAGTGAAATTAGATAAACCACAAAGGAAAAAAAGGAGTTGCCAGGCTGCCACCTGCTAAAGAAGAGGATGTGTCACCAATACCTGCCATTGGAATTTCTCCCCGGGCAGAGAGCTGTGTGGATGACAGGCTCGTGGTGCTCCAGCCAGGCATCAGGGCTTTGCCTCTGAGGAGGGAGAGCCAAGTTCAGGACACTGGCCCACAAGAAACCTTCCAGCTGCATGTAATATCAAATGGCGAATATGTCCCAGAGACCTCCATCTCAGTGCCAAGACCCAGCTCCACTCAACAACCAGCAAGCTACAGTGCTGGACACCCTATGCCAAACAACTAGCAAGACAGGAACACAACCCCATCCATTAGCAGAGAGGCTGCCTAAAATCATCATAAGACCACAGACACCCAAAACACACCACCAGACGTGGATCTGCCCAACAGAAAGACAAGATCCAAACTCATCCACCAGAAAACAGGCACTAGTCCCCTCCACCAGGAAGCCTACACAACCCACTGAACCAACTTTAGCCATGGGGACAGACACCAAAAAAAATGGGAACTAGGAACAAGCAGCCTGCGAAAAGGAGACCCCAAACACAGTAAGTTAAGCAAAATGAGAAGACAGAGAAACACACAGCAGATGAAGGATCAAGGTAAAAATCCACCAGACTAAAAAAATGAGAGGAAAATAGACAGTCTATCTGAAAAAGAATTCAGAATAATGATAGTAAAGATATCCAAAATCTTGGAAATAGATGAAGAAAATACAAGAAATGTTTAACAAGGACCTAGAAGAACTAAAGAGCAAACAAACTGTGATGAACAATGCAATAAATGAAATTAAAAATTCTCTAGAATGGATCAATAGCAGAATAACAGAGGCAGAAGAACGAATAAGTGACCTGAAAGATAAAATAGTGGAAATAACTACTGCAGAGCAGAATAAAGAAAAAAGAATGAAAAGAACTGAGGACAGTCTCAGAGACCTCTGGGATAATGTTAAAGGCAGCAACATTTGAATTATAGGGGTCCCAGAAGAAGAAGAGAAAAAGAAAGGGACTGAGAAAATATTTGTAGAGATTATAGTTGAAAACTTCCCATAATGGGAAAGGAAATAGTCAAGTCCAGGAAGCACAGAGAGTCCCATACAGGATAAATCCAAGGAGAAACACGCCAATACACATATTAATCAAACTATCAAAAATTAAACACAAAGAAAATATATTAAAAGCAGCAAGGGAAAAACAACAAATAACCCACAAGGGACTCCTCATAAGGTTAACAGCTGGTCTTTCAGCAGAAACTCCGCAAGCCAGAAGGGAGTGGCAGGACATATTTAAAGTGATGAAGGAGAAAAACCTACAACCAAGATTACTCTACCCAGCAAGGATCTCATTCAAATTTGATGGAGAAATTAAAACCTTTACAGAAAAGCAAAAACTAAGAGACTTTAGCACCACCAAACCGGCTTTACAACAAATGCTAAAGGAACTTCTCTAGGCAGGAAACACAAGAGAAGGAAAAGACCTACTACGAAAAACCCAAAACAATTGAGAAAATGGTAATAGAAACATACAGATTGATAATTACCTTAAATGTAGATGGATTCAATGCTCCATCCAAAAGACATAGACTGGCTGAATGGATACAAAACAAGACCTGTATATATGCTGTCTAAAAGAGACCCACTTCAGACTTAGGGACACATACAGACTGAAAGTGAGGAAATGGAAAAAGATATTCCATGCAAATGGAAATCAAAAGAAAGCTGGAGTAGCAATACTCATATCAGACAAAATAGACTTTAAAACAAAGACTGTTACAAGAGAAAAGGACACTACATAATGATCAAGGGATCGATCCAAGAATAAGGTATAGCAATTGGAAATATTTATGCACCCAACATAGGAGTGCCCCAATATATAAGGCAAATAGTAACAGCCATAAAAGGGGAAATCGACATTAACACAATCATAGTAGGGGACTTTCACACCCCACTTTCACCAATGGACAGATCATCCAAAATGAAAATAAATAAGGAAACACAAGCTTTAAATGATACAATAAACAAGATTAAGGTGGACTTAATTGATATTTATAGGACATTCCATACAAAAACAATAGAATACACTTTCTTCTCAAGTGCTCATGGAAAATTCTTCAGGATAGATCATATCTTGGGTCACATATCAAGCCTTGGTAAATTTAAGAAAATTCAAATCGTATCAAGTACCATTTCCAACCAAAATGCTATGAGATTAGATATCAATTACAGGAAAATATCTGTAAAAAATACAAACACATGGAGGCTAAAATATACACTACTAAATAACCAAGACATCACTGAAGAAATCAAAGAGGAAATCAAAAATTACAGAGAAACAAATGACAATGAAAACACGGTGACCAAAAACCTATGGGATGCAGCAAAAGCAGTTCTAAGAGGGAAGTTTACAGCAATACAATCCTACCTCAAGAAACAAGAAACATCTCAAATAAACAGCCTAACCTCACACATAAAGAAATTAGAGGAAGAAGAACAAAAACTCCCCCTAAGTTAGGAGAAGGAAAGAAATCATAAAGATCAGATCAGAAATAAATGAAAAAGAAATGGAGAACAGTAGCAAAGATCAATAAAACTAAAAGCTGGTTCTTTCAGAAGATAAACAAAATTGATAACCCATTAGCCAGACTCATCAGGAAAAAAAGAGAAAAGACTCAAATCAATAGAATTAGAAATGAAAAAGGAGAAGTAACAACTGACACTGCAGAAATACAAAGGATCATGAGAGATTGCTACAAGCAACTATATGCCATACAATGGGCAACCTGGAAGAAATGGACAAATTCTTAGAAATGCACAACCTTCTGAGACTTAACCAGGAAGAAATGGAAAATATGAACAGACCAATCACAAACACTGAAATTGAAACTGTGATTAAAAATCTTCCAACAAACAAAAGCCCAGGACCAGATGGCTTCACAGGAGAATTCCATCAAACATTTAGAGAAGAGCTAACACCTATCCTTCTCAAACTCTTCCAAAATACAGCAGAGGGAGGAACACTCCCAAACTCATTGTACGAGTCCACCATCACCCTGATACCAAACCAGACAAAGATGTCACAAAGAAACAAAACTACAGGCCAATATCACTGATGAACATAGATGCAAATATCCTCAACAAAATACTAACAAACAGAATCCAACAGCACATTAAAAGGATCATATATCATGATCAAGTGGGGTTTATCCCAGGAATGCAAGGATTCTTCAATACATGCAAATCAATCAATGTGATACACCATAATAAAAACTGAAGGAGAGAAACCATATGACCATCTCAATAGATGCAGAGAAAGCTTTCGACAAAATTCAAAACGCATTTATGATAAAAACCCTTCAGAAAGCAGGCATAGAAGGAACTTTCCTCAACATAATAAAGGCCGTATATCACAAACCCACGGCCAACATCGTTCTCAGTGGTGAAAACCTGAAACCGTTCACACTAAGATCAGGAATAAGACAAGGTTGCCCAGTCTCACCACTGTTATTCAACATAGTTTTGGAAGTTTTAGCTGCAGCAATAGAGAAGAAAGAAAAATAAAAGGAATCCAAATCGGAAAAGAATAAGTAAAGATTTCACTGTTTGCAGATGTCATGATACTATACATAGAGAGTCCTAAAGATGCTACCAGAAAACTACTAGAGCTAATCAATGAATTTGGTAAAGTAGCAGGATACAAAATTAATGCCCAGAAATCTGTTGCATTCCTATACACTAATGATGAAGAATCTGAAAGTGAATTTAAGAAAACACTCCCATTTAGAATTGCAACAAAAAGAATAAAATACCTAGGAATAAACCTACCTAAGGAGACAGAAGACCTGTATGCCGAAAACTGTAAGACACTGATGAAAGAAATTAAAGATGATAAGAATAGATGGAGAGATATACCATGTTCTTGGATTGGAAGAATCAACATTGTGAAAATGACTGTACTACCGGAAGCAATCTACAGATTCAGTGCAATCCCTATCAAACTACCACTGGCATTTTTCACAGAACCAGAACAAAAAATTTCACAATTTGTATGGAAACACAAAAGACCCCGAATAGCCAAAGCAATCTTGAGAAAGAAAAATGGAGCTGAAGGCATCCAGCTCCCTGACTTCAGACTATACTACAAAGCTACAGTAATGAAGACAGTATGGTACTGGCACCAAAACAGAAATATAGATCAATGGATCAGGATAGAAAGCCCAGAGATAAACCCACGCACGTATGCTGACCTTATCTTTGATAAAGTAGGCAAGGATAAAACAGTGGAGAAAAGAGAGCCTCTTCAATAAGTGGTGCTGGGAAAACTGGACAGGTACATGTAAAAGAATGAAATTAGAACACTCCCTAACACCATACACAAAAATAAACTCAAAATGGATTACAGACCTAAGTGTAAGTCCAGACATGAGAAAACTCTTAGAGGAAAACACAGGCAGAACACTCTATGACATAAATCATGCAAGATCCTTTTTGACCCACCTACTAGAGAAATGTAAATAAAAACAAAAATAAACAAGTGGGACCTAATGAAACTTAAAAGCTTTTGCACAGCGAAGGAAACTATAAACAAGACGAGAAGACAACCCTCATAATGGGAGAAAATATTTGCAAATGAAGCAACTGACAAAGGATTAATCTCCAAAATTTACAAGCCGCTCATGCAGCTGAATATCAAAAAAACGAATAACCCAATCTATAAATGGGCAGAAGACCTAGATAGACATTTCTCCAAAGAAGATATACAGATTGCCAACAAACACATGGAAGAATGCTCAACGTCATTAATCATTAGAGAAATGCATATCAAAACTACAATGAGATATTATTTCACACCGGTCAGAATGGCCATCATCAAAAAATCTAGAAAGAATAAATGCTGGAGAGGGTGTGGAGAAAAGGGAACCCTCTTGCACTTTTGGTGGGAATGTAAATTGATACAGCCACTATGGAGAACAGTATGGAGGTTCCTTAAAAAACTAAAAATATTTTATTTATTTAGTTTTGGCTGCATTGAATCTTTGCTGCTGCGTGCGGGCTTTGTCCAGTTGCAGAGAGCGGGGCCGCTGTTCACTCTGGTGTTTGGGCCCTGCAACGCAGTGGCCCCTCCTGCAGAGCATGGGCTCTAGGCATGTGGGCCTCAGCAGTTGTGGCATGCAGGCTCAGTAGTTGTGGCTTGAGGGCTCTAGAGCGCAGGCTCAGTAGCTGTGGTGCATGGGGCCCAGTTGCTCCACAGCTGTGGGATCCTCCTGGAGCAGGGATTGAACCCATGACCCCTGCTTTGGCAGGCAGATCCCCAACCAGTGCATCACCAGGGATGTCCCTAAAAACTAAAAATAGAACTACCATATGACCCAGCAATCCCACTACTGGGCATATACCCTGAGAAAACCATAATTCAAAAAGAGACATGTACCACAATCTTCATTGTAGCACTATTTACAATAGCAAGGACATGGAAGCAGCCTAAGTGTCCATAGACAGATGAACGGGTAAAGAAGTTGTGGCACATATATACAATGGAATATTAGCCATAAAAAGAAATGAAAGTGAATTATTTGTAGTGATGTGGATGAACCTAGAGTCTGTCATACAGAGTGAAGTAAGTCAGAAAGAGAAAAACAAATACCGTATGCTAACACATATTATGGAATCTAAAAAAAAAAAAAATCGTTCTGATGCACCTAGGGGTAGAATAGAAATAAAGACGCAGACACAGAGAATGGATTGAGGACATGGGGAGGGGGAAGGTTAGGCTGGGACAAAGTGAGAGGTAGCGTTGAGATATATCCACTATCAAATGTAAAATATTTAGTGGGAAGAGCTGTATCTCACGGGGAGGTCAGCTTGGTGATTTGCGAAGACCTAGAGGGGTAGGATAGGGAGGGTGGGAGGGAGGTGCACGAGGGAGGGGATGTGGGGATGTATGTATACATTTAGCTGATTCACTTTGTTTTACAGCAGAAACTAACACAACATTGTAAAGCAATTATACTCCAATAAAGATGTTAAAAAAAAACAGTTTTGAGAACTCATGGGAAACAGTAAGTTCTTCTGTGGCAATTGATTTCCTATATGGAAAACAAGTAAAAATAGATTCTTACTCATACTCTTATGAGTATTAATTCCTTATGAATAACAACAAAATGTATTAAAATTTTTAACCATTAATAAAAATAAAGAAGCATATCTGTTTACTTATTTATTTAACAAAGCCCCAAAGCACAGAAAATAAAGGAAAAAAGCATACATATGCATAAAAAAGTATGTATAATTTCTTATACATAATATTCTGTACAAAGAAAAAAAACAGAGAAAGATCCCCAAGGAATTAAGTTAAAAAAAGAATAACAGCAGATAAGGAGAAATATGTATGATGTACACAATTGAAAAAAGTGTTTAGATATTTAAAGCCTAAAAATAAATAAGCAAAAATCCGCATAAGCCAGTAGAAAAACTTGAAAAAAACATCTGAAAAAGAATTTATGGAGCAGGCTCCTGAAACATAAATCTACATGTAAAAAGATGAGAAATGTTTAATCTGACTCATGATCAAGCAATTGAAGAGTATAACAATAGTGAGCGATTAGATTGGCAAATGAATAAAGTCTGATAACGTTAATGATGGGGAGAAATGTAAATTGGTTCTGCTACATTGGAGATCAGTTTAATAATACCCGATAGAGCTGATAAAACTGATAACCTACAGTTTAAGTTTTGTTCTTTTAAGTATTTATCTTTAAAATAATGCTTCAAACATCTTTTTTTTTCAAAAAAAGACCTTTACAAATATTAAAGGTACATTTTCTTACTGGATGGCAGTTTAAATGAATGAACGAGGTCCATATACAGTACTCACTGCTCTTAAAAATTATAGCTCTTAATTCAATCAACAATTTTACAGTAGTGGAAATAATAAATTGATTTAAGAATACACTTACAACTGTGTTAGGTATTATCATTACTTAATTATGAGGTAAAATTGTAAAAATGTGGATGAGAAGTTTCAAAGCTAATTAATCATAGTGGCTGCCTATAATGAGAAAGAGAGGTAAATGGAAATGGGCAGGCCTGAATAAATGGACATCACTTATATATATAGATAGATAGATAAATAGATAGATATAAATATACATTTACTTTGGGGAATATTGTTATTATATTTTAATGTTAAACATATGCATATTCTGTGACCCAGCATTCCAGTACTCAATTATGCTCTTAAAAAATTAATATGCTTCAGACAATGTGTACACAGTGTTTATAGCATTTCTGTTTATAATATTAAAAAATTAGAAATTATACAAATGCTTACATGAGAGAGGTTGAACATATATATTTTGGTGTACTCTCTCAAAGGAATATTATACATGAGCAAAAGTGAATAAACCACAGCCACACACAGCAATGTAGACGATTTTTTAAACTATAATGGTGAGAGGGGAAAAAATAGGTCTATGAGACTCTGTTAGTGTAGTGCCTTTTCTATAAAGCTCAAATATAAACATATAGCAACAATACTTTGCTTAGCAATACATTTACATAAAATGAAAATATTTTATGAAAGTCAAGACAATGATGAAGATAGAATTCAGACTAGTGGTGACCTCTGGTGGGGGAAAGGCAAGAGGAAGATGGTGAAGACAAGTGCCTGAGGGGATACAGTTAATGACAGGGTTCTAGTTCTTGAGTTGGGTTGATGGTGTCACATATGTTTATTACAGTATTGGGCTTTATGACTTGCATAAATATTACATGTATTATTTTTTATTTATCAACTATTATATTAATAGGAATGAAAATATAAATCTCTGAAGAAATAAGTATGGAAAAGATTAACAAAAAATGTTTCACAGCATGGGAATGTTTCTTAGACTTATCTTTTATTCTAAATAATTTTAAAAAACAATAAAAATAGTACACTTGAAATTTATTCAAATAAAATATATTTGGGAAGTCAAAAGAACATTAATATGACAACTAACATTAAAAATGTGCAGAGTTAATATGGAATATTAATTAGACTTATTCTGTATATTTCCGAGGTGCTAACTAATAATATTGGAAGAGGAAAGACTATAGGAGGGCTGAGGGTAGGCATTTTTGCCTCACAAGAAGGAGACTAGACTTTTAAACAATTAGGGATGCCCAATAAAATAAGAGCCTTCTTAAAAAACATAAATATGATAATGTGCCATAAAACATTTTAAAGTAATTTTTATATGAAGTGGTTAGAAATAAATTTCTCTCCAGCTCCAATATGTCTCTTTTGTGCAGACATATTGCCAGAATCTTCTTATTTTCTATAGCTTAGTGATAAAAATCTTGCACTCTGAAACTAGAGTTTAAATATAAGCTTTGATCTTTACTAATTTAACATTTCTACACTCATTCTTTCATCTTTAAAATAATTCCACCTACTCTAAAGATTGGTTTTGAGCAGTAAGTAAGACAATCCATGTAATGGGCTTTTGCACAGGGATTAGCATATAGTTTTTGCTCAATAAATTTTCAATTCAATCATTATTATTATTTTATATTAATTTTCAAATATGTTCTTGCTAGCATTGGTGACACCATGATCACTTAAAAGATTCTACCCTCATTGTCAGACTTACCCTTATCTACTAGGAGAAACACATAAATTAATAAACAATTATAGGACCTGATAAGTGGTATACTAGAGGAACTACAGTATGCATTAGTAACATGCAGGATGTAGACAAAAATCTCGACCTGAGAAAGCTTCATGTTCAAATTGACACCTGAAAAATGAGAAATTCATGAGAACGTGATTGGAGGACTGTTTAACACAGAGCATACAGTAAATACAAAGGCAGTGTGATGAAAGAACACATAATATTCAATAAGCTGAAGAAATTTAGTATTTTAGGACCACAGAATGTAACGGAGGAAGTAGCCAGAGGTGAAACAGCAAAGGAAATCAGAGGCTATATCAAGAAGGACCTTGAAAGCCTTTTAAAGTATTTTGAATTAATCACAGGATCCCTGGAAAGACATCCAAACTGTTATATTAGACCGTTGAACATAATTAAATTTGTATTATAAAGATGACTGGGATTTCTTCTTGAGATTGGACTTGAGAGAGCACATCTTCAGGCCAGAAGACTAGTTAAGCACTCTTGCATTAACCCTTGTGATACGTGATGATGACCTACATGGAATAGTGGTAGAGGTGAGGAAGAGAAGTGGCAGTATTTCTTAGATAAAAGGAAGCTATAGTAAATGAAACTGGTGATTGACCTTGATGAGAAGCAGAACATGAAGATAAAGATAGTGCCTAAATTTTTGACTGCTAAAATGGATAAATTCAGGGCCATCACTTCTTATAAGAAAATAGTTTTGTTAGTATATTTATTATTTTACAATAATAAAAATAAACCAGACATTATCCCATATATATAACACTATCAAGGCATTTAACATAAAATATTTTGAATTCTGAATTTTAGTCACTCTAATTAGTAAATCAAAATTGTTATGTTAAAATAATCTGTGATAAAAATTTGTCTTATATGTCGTTTCTATCAATATTAAACTATGAAATTTTAAATGCTAGCTTGTCCCAATATCCAGTTTTATATAAAATGGTTCTTAGGTTTGACAAACTTTCATGTGTTATTCTAGACCTTAAGTAGGGTTTTTGTTTTTTCCCCAGCTTTTCATTTTGTCAAGCTTACAGAAAAGTTGAAAGAGTAATACAGTAAAATCCATATGATCCTCACCTTCACACAGGATCAACTGTTAGTATATTGTCACATTTGCTTTCTCTTTTTCTCTATGTGTGTGTGTGTGTGTGTGTGTGTGTAAATGCATGTGTTTTTTTGTAAGTGATTTTGTGCATGTGCTTTTGCTGAATCATTTGAACGTCACTTCAAACCTATCAGAAAAATTATTCAAAACTTGTGAAAAGGCAAAAGAGGTTACCAGGAATTTTTTCAGATCATCACTGGGCATGGTTTTGTCTTTTCTTGGAGATTTTATGACCGTATAGGAGGAGAAATAAACTTGTACTTTTTTTTCATAGAAATGCATACAAATAGATGGAAAAACATATGCATAGACTGAAAATAAGGATAATAGTTAATAAACAGGGAGATTAATTTCTGATATAGGCATTCTCTAAGCTGGCCCCAAATACTTCCTTTCCTTGCGTCCTGCTATTCATACCCTTTTAAATATAGAATACACAAAAAATGATAGGATGTCATTTCCTAGATTAGATCACAAACTCTGGCTTCTGTCTTGGGTGCTGTCTCCCACTCTCACTCACTCGATCTGATGAAAGCTTTGGATTGAGTTTTGAGCTGCTTTATGAGAGGCCTGTGTTGCAAGGAACAAAGACCTCTGTACAGTGAGGAACTGAATCTGCTCACAGGAATGAAGGTGAGCTTGGAAGCAGTACCTCCATCTCCCCCCACAGCCTCGGCTCACAGCTTACTATAACCTTGAGCTACATGCATGAAGCAAGCAGCTCCTAGTTTCTTGACCCATAAAAACTGTAAGATAATAAAGAAGGCTATTTAACGATATCATTTTTGTTTCATTTAGTCCATAGTGTCCATTTTTAAAAATGATTTCTCTTTTTCTGTGTATCTTTAAACCACATTTATGTTTATTTGCTATTTTACATAGTGTCCTTAACTATGACATGGAAAATTAAATAATACAAAAGGGAAGAAATACAAATAATATTAAATATTATATGTACTATTGCAACAAAGTGAAATAAGAACATATAGGTTAAAGCCAGATACTTAGTCCTATGAGTATCCAAACCCAAAGGATATATAATGTATAAAGTCTTAAGATCTGTTTATTTTGTTAAATTACCCATATAATTAGACTTTTTATTAAAAATTATGCTAATGTTCTAAATTATAAAAGTAGTACAAATGCATGGTCATAAAATGATTCTGAAAATATTAAATTACATTACTTTTTTAAAATTTAAAATAAAAATATCTGAAAATTATCCAGAGATAACTACTTTTTGCACCATACAATGCAATTTAACTTTAAATTTTGCTGGGAAAATAACAAAATTAAATAGTAGAAAAAATGCGGACTATAAGCAAAACTAAATTTACACATAATAAGAGATGAGATCCTATGAAAATCTTTCCTTCCTTCCTTTTTTCCTTTCTCTCTCTCCCTTTCTCTTTCTTTTTTTTCCTTATTTAGCTGAACATGATTAGCATACCCTGACTTCGGAATAATTTTTATGAATGACTATGCATGGCACATGTACTCAGAAAGAGAAAGTACAAGACTGACTCTTTTTAACAATCCTGTATTCTGATCTCTGTTGCAAATTATGGATGGAAAATGAGTTGTCTACTTTAAAATATTATCTACTTAGTTATTTTTCATTCGTATACTGCTTTTTCAAAACTCCTTTGTCTTTTTCCTGTTTCCAAAGGTAATGAAACCTCTGAACTTTATTTAGATTAAGTAAAAATGAATAGAATTTGCAAGGTAATGCATATGGCCAAGGAATTATTTATTGATATATCACTAAACATTTTAGAGCTCAGTGTGGCCCTTGTTGGAGGCATCCTGCTGCCTGCAACAGCAGAGATAGCCAGGTACTGTAGGGTGGTAGCTATCATCTAGCAACTAATCAAAGCAACAGTGTGCTACGGAGCGAACCAAGCTATCTAACCAAGATTAAGAGGGAAAAGAAAGAGCCTTGAGTGTTATTTTTTCCTTCAAAGCTGTCTGAAGTACACAGCATCTTACTAAAACGTGGAGTAATCTGTTTGTACAGACTTTAGGTCTAACACTGGCCAAAAATTCAGAAAAATCAATTATTAAAGATAAAGATAGTCAGAGTTATACTCTCAATTCCATTCAGTAAGAAATGTCTACACATGGATTTTCCAAAAATTGTATTTAATTGCTTATTTATCTAGTTGCCTATTTATTTACATACATATTTAAATAGGCTCCACTTTGAATACATGCTTTTTAAAAACTATGCAAAACATGCATATTGCAAAGCAAGTTTCTTTGTATGACATTTCTTGTGTTCTACTTCTCATTCGCTTGGCATCATCTATGGTCATGTTTGATCAGAGGCTGATCATTTTCTTTAGGCTTCAACATACCTGATGCAGGAGCCTAGAGAGTGACCCTCAAAATTGCTCAATATCTTGAGGCCTCAAGATAAAGCTGGCTTTCTTTTATCATAGGTATGCATGCCTAACCATTGATAACCCACTAACGCATGGTCATCATGCCCCACAGGCCATGTTCAACCAATGTGGGGGTGGGCACAGGAGCCAAAGAGTAAATGTTCCCCCAAGGCAACTCACTGTTGAGCAATTCTGAGTCACTCGCTAGGCTCCTCTACAGGCTCAGGGAAGAACAGAGCACCAGATGCCCTCCCTAGTGACCTCAGTAATGCTCTACCTCCTCCAGTTGCTTTTGCAACATCAGGTTTGAGGTAGTACAGAGAACTCAAGCTACAATTGTTGGCATTGGAAGTAGCCCTGGAAACAGATCCCAAGGATAAGACTCTAGAAATAAAATACTTAATGGGCAGATAGAAACGAGGACCCCATTTCTGGTACTAAGTGAAGTGGCGATAATACCTGCATAAAGTAGCATCACAGTTACTAAAACTCACACAGGTATTGATATGAAATTGGTACATGTGGAGGATAAAGCTGAGAAAACTTTGGACTCTAAGGCAACAAAGGCACTTGGATGCTATTTAAAGATGTGTGAAATTAGCTGGTTTTTGGTTAACAACTTTATGGGGTATTTTTTGGCTGTGCCACATAGCTTGTGGGATCTTAGTTCCCCGACCAGGGATGGAACCCAGGCCCCCGGCAGTGGAAGTGTGGAGTCCTAACCACTGGACCTTCAGGGAATTCCCCCTGGTTAACTACTTTAGAAGTCTTGGAAAAATGAAATGACGGGCTCAGGTCAATTAAGTATTAGCTGAAATCACTCAGAAGACCTCCAGGGTAACTTTGAAGATACTCTCATATCTTTCAGCTATAGTACAATTTGTGCTGAAAATTAGTCCCATAATTTTATTCTAAATGTGGCAGGGCTACAAAGGAGATTTATTCTGCAACATCAATAGGTTTCCTATGCAAAAGTCTAAGTCTTGATAGGAAAAAAGTGAAAATCTGGGATGGGGAAACTGGTTTGGATGATAAATCTTGAAAGCACAGTTTCCTTTGAGCAATACTGACGAAAAAAGAGCTCTCATCCTTGTTATATCTGAAGACCTCAGCCTGTGTGGGGACCCAGCAAAGATATCACCTGAGGCAGAAGCTTTGCAAGATGATGCTGGCCTTCCTCTGAATTTTTCTTGCTTTCTCTCCTTAGTGCTTTGAGACAATTAATAAGAGAAGAATTCAGCCTGTGTTCCAAGAGAAAATAGTATTTACTCTGAAATAATTGCAAGACCAAATATATATGTATATATTTCGGCAGGAACTGAAGGAACACATATAGTGGTGGATCATAAAGTTTCTGAACTAGAGTAGGAGTACAGAATATAAAGCTGGGTGGATAATTTATTGAAATGGAAGAACTCTACCATGTATTAGAGATTAACTTCCTGCCAAGCATATCTGGAACTTCTCTTGATACACTGCTAGAAGGGATTATTGATACAGGATACAAAATTTGCCCTGAGTTAATGAGGTGAGAATGATGGAACTGCCTTGGCAGAGTATTGAGGAAGGATTTATGAATTTTGTATGTGTTACCAAAGATCTATCCACCAGAATATGAACCCTGGGATACCTTCTAAGTGAGATTGTAAAGAGAATGGAGGATGTCCTGGTGAGTGGGTCTACGAGACATTGTTGAAAACCTTGTCTTGGGCTGTCCACCAGAGGTTGGGATCAAGAGTAGGAAAAGCACTGGTAAACTGGGCTCCATATCTTCATTGGAAAATGCAGGATTTTGGAATGGCTGAGGCTTGCTGGCAATTAAACATCAGAGGTGATATAGACCTTATTCTTCTAATGTTCATATGTAGTAAATATAATACAATGAACAGGGAAAGGATACCCATTTATAAATAGCAACTATATCTATGGAATGAGAAGGATGGGAGGTAGCTGTATCTGTAAACTTTTATTTATGTTTTAAAAGATCTGATGTAAAATTTTTGAATTGGTATTATGTGTTTAATCTCAGTGACAGATGCCCATGTTCAATCTATGCAATTTACTGTACTTTATATATGTTTGGAATGTCCTTATTAGATTATTTTTATAAAACTTTTACAACAGTTAGTCTAGGCTAGAATATTTTTCAGTAAAATGCAACCTAAATATCCTAGAGACTCCTTATGTGTCAAAGACGGGCTGTGTTCAAATAGTTCCTTATGTATCCAGTTTCACTGACGCTCTATTTTGACACATGCTTCCATAATCACAGAGGAAAGAGAAAGAGAATACAGCGTATCATGAGCTGGCTTTACAAATTTCTTGCCAAAAGTGAGCCTTTGTGACCTCTGCTTACATTTAATTGGCCAAAGAATGTCACATGACTGTCTTTTAATTCAATAGGGTGAAAATGTACAATCCTATCACCAGAGGAAAGAGTGACTATCAAAATGTTGTATATAGTCATACAATTGATTTTTTTTTTTTTTTACTTTCAGAATTAGGCCAAAGTAAAAAACCAAACAAATAAAACAAAACAGGAAACTTGAAAGAAAGTATTTTGATTTGTAAATACCAGGAATCATTGAGCAAAATTCAGCAAGAGTTTGGAGGACAGATATAGGGCTAATTAATTATAGAGCAATATGATATGAAATAAGTAAGGTGCTGAGAGTACAAATTTGTGTGAGGACTAGCTAAAGGGCAAAATCTCAGATAATACAGGTCTTCAGTCTCTTATCTATGTTTTCAACATTGAAAGACCTCTAAAAACCACTTGACCTGAATATTTATACATTTTATTGCAGAAATATACCAATGTACTGATTTAAAGGATGCTTTTTATTATCCACCAAATTCTGAATTCTGAAACATATTTTTCCTGCAAAACTTTTGGATAAGGTAGAGTAAACCTGTAGTATCCTGGGTCAAAATCATGCTTAGGGTGGAGCTGGAAGAATTATATGAGAATACAGTAACAGTTGTCTCTTTCCTACAGTGTTGGTTCAAGAATAGTTTGTCTCTCACTGAAGGCCCACACTTGGCATGACACAGGGTCACAGGTATCTGATGAGAGCAGCTTCGTATATTCCTGTAGTTGATGGTATAGAACAGTTTAAGGGTGGAATGTTTCCTGTTGGCAAAGATATACTGAGAGGAGTATTTATGTGAGATACAACACAAAGGCTAATGTAGACTCAAGAAACAGTCTAATGAGCAGAGTCCCCTCTGCCTTCCATGGTGAAGATGATGAAAATGAAGAAGATGATGAAGTTTATCTTGATACTTAGAAGACAGTTTGAAAAAGGGATTGGAAAGGGCAAGCCCTTGAAAGGGGGGAAAAAAACACACATGAGTAGGGAATTTGCATTTTGAAATGACTACTTTACCTAAAATAAAATAAATGAAAATAACTAATGTAGTAATTTTAGCTTTAGTTTCTTTTTCTCCCCATCAAAGAGATGCTCTTTCTCCAACTCTGGGCAAAAGTGGTAGGTTATATATAAAAAACATAAGAGAATTTTACAAATCTATGCATATCTGAATTATATATGATAATCAATACCAATACCCTTCTTTCAAATTTTCCAATAAATATTGCATTTAATTATAATTCCTTTGATTATTTAAATAGATCTGGTAGAATTTATAAATAACTGGGCAATCAGTAGGTTTCAGAACAAGCTCAATATTTAAGAAAATTCAATGTAATACTAAAATCATCAAAGTTTCTGCATTTTATTTTACTTTTTTAATATTGTTTTGGCTGCATTGGGTTTTCGTTGCTGTTTGCGGGCTTCTTCTAGTTGCGGGGCGTGGGGGCTACTCTTCATTGTGGTGCAAAGGCTTCTCATTGCAGTGGCTTGACTTGTTGCAAAGCACAGGCTCTAGGTGCGTGGGCTTCAGTAGTTGCAGCATGTGGGCTCAGTACTTGCAGTGTGCAGGCTCTAGGGTGCATGGGCTTCAGTAGTTGTGGTACGCGGGCTCAGTAGTTGTGGCTCACAGGCTCTAGAGTGCAGGCTCAGTAGTTGTGGCACATTGGCTTAGTTGCTCCACGCCATGTGGGATCTTCCCGGACCAGGAATTGAACCCATGTCCCCTGCATTGGCAGGCGGATTCTTAACCACTGCGCCACTAGGGAAGTCCCTCTCATTTTATTGATATATCTATAAGCCTACAACATCTTGCATCTCTTACTTCACCCGACATATCTTTCATAATTCAATTTTCAATTAGGCATTGATTCCATAAAATAACAGAAAAGACCCAGAAATATTTAGCATCTGCAGAATATCCATGAACTGTTTTTGTTGTGGATGGACTGATGATAGAGAGTGTGTAATCCAGACTTCAGTTGACTGGCTTCCTAGAGATCAAGACTGACAGATCTGTGTTTATGTTCAGATTTGTGGGGTGTCAGCTCTTTTCCATGTAAGGGTTTAAATGTTTTTTTAAAGGTTTGGCTCCCAGTGGTTCTCATATTCCTATCATTTCGTTGCAGTGGCAGAAAAACTGTGGGAAGTCTCCAGCATGACAAAGCTCAACAGGCTGTGAAGGCAAAAAAACCCAAAACCAAAAAACAATTTTTTGAAATGGGAACCAACAGAGGAAAAGAGACTTTGTCTGGAATAACTTGATGATATTTAAGGCCCACTGTACAAATTTTCCAAAGGAGACATTTTCGTAGTAGCAGGTGTTTTTAGTAAACCCTCTAACACAGCAGTCCCAAACTTTTTGGCAGCAGGGACCGGTTTTGTGGAAGACAATTTTTCCACGGACGGAGTGGGGGAATGGTTCAGGCAGTAATGTGAGCAATAGGGAACAGCAGATGAAGCTTCCCTTGCTGTCCCGCCGCTCATCTCCTGCTGTGCAGCCCACTTTCTAACAGGCCATGGACCGCTACCCATCCGCAGCCCCGAGGTTGGGGACCCCTGCTCTAACATGTTAGTTCAGTTAACAAAAATGTGTTTTTGCCTGATCTAGAGCTAGACTCTGAAGCAGTATTCTTCGTGTGTTTATTTAAGTAAAGTGAACTGGTAAGTTTGTTATTGTTAATGTAACAAATTACCATACACTTAATGGCTTAAGAAACAACACATTTATTATGTTGCAGTTGTGGAGGTCTGAAGTCCAAAATTAGTCTCCTTGGACTAAAGTCAAGGTGTCAGCATGACTGGTTCTGGCTGGAGGCTTTAAGTGAAAATCTGTTTACCAGTCCTTTTCAACTTCTAGAGCTTGTTCTAGAAGCCTCTGGAGGCCAATTTCTAGAGGCTCCTAGAAGCCACATTCCTCAGCTTGTAAACCCTTCCTTGTGTCACTCTAATCCTAGCTCCAACATGACATCTGCTACTACCACTCTAAATTCCTGTTTCTCTTATATAAGAGCGCTTATGATAATACCAAGCCCATACAGATAACATAGGATAATCTCTCTGTCTCAAGATCTTTAAATTAATTATATCACAGGTTCCGAGGAGTAGGACTTGGATATCTTTGACGAGCTATTGTTCAGGCTACCACACAGAACAATGCTGAGTTGCCATATCAGCATACTTTTTTTTAAAGCTCTTAATGCAACCACATTTTTACCTTCTGCTCAGATAGATTTGAGTTTAAATGCGAGTTTCCCCACTTATTAGCCATGTGACTAAGGGAAATATAACTGATGCATCTGAATTTCTGACTCATCTAACAATCGGTTATGATTATAGAGTCATGGATTAAATTGAAATTTTTAAAAGATAATGTCCTTAGTATTTTGTATGTGTTCAGTTATGTTCTCTGATATTATGGCAGAAACATAGTGATGTCCCTAGGAAGTGAACTTTCATAGGTTCAGAAGGTAGCTTTCCAAAAGATTTTAGCAAGGAATATTTTATATTTTATATGCCAGTGGTCTTTGTATTTAACAGACTATTGCAGGAGCCACTGTGGGATTACAATTTTGGGGAAATGGTTTCTTAGTAAAGCAGCCCTTCCTTCTGAGTTCCTAATTAGGAACAATTAATAAGAACAATTAATTAGAAACTAATTTAGAGATTGTACATTTTTATATGGATATTCAGGAGTCCATGATTTTTTTTTAGTGAAGGAATTAACAGTGGGTCAACAGAAGAGGAAATATGTGACTCCTAGACAAATCCTTGAACTCCTTTTCTAATTGTATCTGATCATGAATGGCTTTGGGGTTTTCTACTTACTACTTTTAATGTTGAAAAAGGAAGCATACAAAACACATTATCATGTCAAAATTTCAGTTGTAATTGTTAAGTAACTTGACATATGATTATAAAATTTATGTGGTAGAACAAGAAGCTGCCAGAAAAGAAATGTAATATGATGGTTTTTCCTTAGCAGCTATCAAGACTTATTCTAAAGTTACTATAATTTAAATTGTAATAGTTGCATGGAAACAGAAACAATTAACCAATGGCATAGAATAGAGAGCCAGAAACAGATTCATTTATATGTGAAAAAAATTTATAACAGAAGTAGCATTGCAGACCACTGGAAAAAGAAGGGAATAGTTCTGGGATAGCTGGGTTATCTGGGGTACTTAAAATCAGATTCTTACCACAACACTTATAGAACAATCAATTTAAAATTAACTAAAGATTTAACTGTGAAATGAAAAATGTAAAAACATTTAGACAAATTAGAGAGTTATAGTTTTATGATCTACAGATATGAAAGGATTTCTTAAACAAGACCCAAGAAGTAATCACCATCAAAGGAAAGACTGAGAAATGTCATTTATCAACGAAGAATTTGAACTTGTAAAATGGTATTATAAAATATTTCACATACAAACTGCAAATTAAGAAAATTATTTAGAATGCATATAATCAAATTGTATTGATCTAAAAATATATAAAGATTCCCAAGCATATATAAAACTATCAAACCAATAAAAAATGAACAAGAGACATGAACATACTTTTCTGAAAAATAAAACATTAATGACTAATAACATGAAAAGATGTCCAACCTCATTAATAATCAGAAATATGCAGTTAAGACCACAATTAGTAACTACTTTACTATTCTTATTATTTTGTATTTTTAATTTTAATCAAGTCCAATTTTTTTAACATCTTTATTGGAGTATAATTGCTTTACAATGGTGTGTTAGTTTCTACTTTATAAAAAAGTGAATCAGTTAAACATATACATATGTTCCCATAACTCATCCCTCTTGCATCTCCCTCCCTCCCACTCTCCCTATCCCACCCCTTTAGGTGGTCACAAACCACCGAGCCGATCTCCCTGTGCTATGCGGCTGCTGCCCACTAGCTATCTATATTACGTTTGGTAGTGTATATATGTCCATGCTACTCTCTCACTTTGTCACAGCTTACCCTTCCCCCTCCCCATATCCTCAAGTCCATTCTCTAGTAGGTCTGTATCTTTATTCCCGGCTTACCCATAGGTTCTTCATGACCTTTTTTTTTTTTCTTAGATTCCATATATATGTGTTAGCATACGGTATTTGTTTTTCTCTTTCTGACTTACTTCACTCTGTATGACAGACTCTAGGTCCATCCATCTCATTACAAATAACTCAATTTCGCTTCTTTTTATGGCTGAGTAATATTCCATTGTATATATGTGCCACATCTTCTTTATCCATTCATCCAATGATGGACACTTAGGTTGCTCCCATGTCCTGGCTATTGTAAATAGAGCTGCAATGAACATATTGGTACATGACTCTTTTTGAATTATGGTTTGCTCAGGGTATATGCCCAGTAGTGGGATTGCTGGGTCATATGGTAGTTCTATTTGTAGATTTTTACGGAACCTCCATACTGTTCTCCATAGTGGCTGTATCAGTTTACATTCTCAACAACAGTGCAAGAGTGTTCCCTTTTCTCCACACCCTCTCCAGCATTTACTGTTTCTAGATTTTTTGATGATGGTCATTCTGACCGGTGTGAGATGATATCTCATTGTAATTTTGATTTGCATTTCTCTAATGATTAATGATGTTGAACATTCTTTCATGTGTTTGTTGGCAATCTATATATCTTCTTTGGAGAAGTGTCTATTTAGGTCTTCTGCCCATTTTTGGATTGGGTTATTTGTTTTTTTGATATTGAGCTGCATGAATTGCTTGTGAATTTTGGAGATTAGTCCTTTGTCAGTTGCTTCATTTGCAAATATTCTCCTATTCTGAGGGTTGCCTTTTGGTCTTGTTTATGGTTTCCTTTGCTGTGCAAAAGCTTTGAAGTTTCATTAGGTCCCATTTGTTTATTTTTGTTTTTATTTCCATTTCTCTAGGAGGTGGGTCAAAAAGGATCTTGCTGTGAGTTATGTCATAGAGTGTTCTGCCTATGTTTTCCTCTAAGAGTTTTATCGTGTGTGGCCTTACATTTAGGTATTTAATCCATTTTGAGCTTATTTTTGTGTATGGTGTTAGGGAGTGTTCTAATCTCATACTTTTACATGTACCTGTCCAGTTTTCCCAGCACCACTTATTGAAGAGGCTGTCTTTGCTCCACTGTATATTCTTGCCTCCTTTATCAAAGATAAGCTGACCATATGTGCGTGGGTTTATCTCTGGGCTTTCTGTCCTGTTCCATTGATCTATATTTCTGCTTTTGTTCCAGTACCATACTGTCTTGATTACTGTAGCTTTGTAGTATAGTCTGAAGTCAGGGAGCCTGATTCCTCCAGCTTCATTTTTCATTCTCAAGATTGTTTTGGCTATTCGGGGACTTTTGTGTTTCCATACAAATTGTGAAATTTTTTGTTCTAGTTCTGTGAAAAATGCCAGTGTTAGTTAGATAGGAATTGCACTGAATCTATAGATTGCTTTGGGTAGTAGAGTCATTTTCACAATGTTGATTCTTCCAATCCAAGAACATGGTATATCTCTCCATCTATTTGTGTCATCTTTAATTTCTTTCATCAGTGTCTTATAATTTTCTACATACAGGTCTTTTGTCTCCTTAGGTAGGTTTATTCCTAGATAATTTATTCTTTTTGTTGCAGTAGTAAATGGGAGTGTTTTCTTAATTTCACTTTCAGATTTTTCATCATTAGTGTATAAGAATGCCAGAGATTTCTGTGCATTAGTTTTGTATCCTGCCACTTTACCAAATTCATTGATTAGCTCTAGTATTTTTCTGGTAGCATCTTTAGGATTCTTTATGTATAGTATCATGTCATCTGCAAACAGTGACAGCTTTACTTCTTCTTTTCCGATTTGGATTCCTTTTATTTCTTTTTCTTCTCTGATTGCTGTCACTAAAACTTCCAAAACTACGTTGAATAAGAGTGGTGAGAGTGGGCAACCTTGTCTTGTTCCTGATCTTAGTGGAAATGCTTTCAGTTTTTCACCATTGAGGACGATGTTGGCAGTGGGTTTGTCATATATGGCCTTTATTATGTTGAGGAAAGTTCCCTCTATGCCTACTTTCATAAATGGGTGTTGAATTTTGTCGAAAGCTTTCTCTGCATCTATTGAGATGATCATATGGTTTTTCTCCTTCAATTTGTTAATATGGTGTATCACGTTGATTGATTTGCGTATATTGACGAATCCTTGCATTCCTGGGATAAACCCCACTTGATCATGGTGTATGATCTTTTTATTGTGCTGTTGGATTCTGTTTGCTAGTATTTTGTTGAGGATTTTTGCATCTATGTTCATCAATGATGTTGGCCTGTAGCTTTCTTTCTTTGTGACATCTTTGTCTGGTTTTGGTATCAGGGTGATGGTGGCCTCGTAGAATGAGTTTGTGACTCTTCCTCCCCCTGCCATAGTTTGGAAGAGTTTGAGAAGGATAGGTGTTAGCTCTTCTCTAAATGTTTGATAGAATTCGCCTGTGAAGCCATCTGGTCCTGGACTTTTGTTTGTTGGAAGATTTTTAATCACAGTTTCGATTTCAGTGCTTGTGATTGGTCTGTTCATATTTTCTATTTCTTCCTGGTTCAGTCTCGGCAGGTTGTGCATTTCTAAGAGTTTGTCCATTTCTTCCACCTTGTCCATTTTATTGGCATAGAGTTGCTTGTAGTAATCTCTCATGATACTTCGTATTTCTGCAGTGTCAGTTGTTACTTCTCCTTTTTCATTTCTAATTCTATTGTTTTGAGTCTTCTCCCTTTTTTTCTTGATAAGTCTGGCTAATGGTTTATCAATTTTTTTTATCTTCTCAAGAACCAGCTTTTAGTTTTATTGATCTTTGCTATCATTTCCTTCATTTCTTTTTCATTTATTTCTGATCTGATCTTTTTGATTTCTTTCCTTCTGCTAACTTTGGAGTTTTTTTGTCCTCCTTTCTCTAATTGCTTTAGGTGCAAGGTTAGGTTGTTTATTTGAGATGTTTCCTGTTTCTTAAGGTAGGATTGTATTGCTATAAACTTCCCTCTTAGAACTGATTTTGCTGCATCCCATAGGTTTTGGGTAGTTGTGTCTCCATTGTCATTTGTTTCTAGGTATGTTTTTTATTTCTTCAGTGATCACTTCGTTATTATGTAGTGTATTGTTTAGCCTCCATGTGTTTGTATTTTTTACAGAGCTTTTCCTGTAATTGATATCTAGTCTCATAGCGTTGTGGTCAGAAAAGATACTTGATACGGTTTCAAGTTTCATAAATTTACCAAGGCTTGATTTGTGACCCAAGATATGATCTATCCTGAAGAATGTTCCATGAGCACTTGAGAAAAATGTGTATTCTGTTGTTTTTGGTTGGAATATCCTGTAAATATCAATTAAGTCCATCTTGTTTAATGTATCATTTAAAGCTTGTGTTTCCTTATTTATTTTCATTTTGGATGATCTGTCCATTGGTGAAAGTGGGGTGTTAAAGTCCCCTACTATGATTGTGTTAATGTCGATTTCCCCTTTTATGACTGTTAGTATTTGCCTTATGTATTGAGGTGCTCCTATGTTGGGTGCATAAATATTTACAATTGTTATATTTCTTCTTGGATCGATCCCTTGATCATTATGTAGTGTCCTTCTTTGTCTCTTGTAATAGTCTTTATTTTAAAGTCTATTTTGTCTGATATGAGTATTGCTACTCCAGCTTTCTTTTGATTTCCATTTGCATGGAATATCTTTTTCCATACCCGCACTTTCAGTCTGTATGTGTCCCTAGGTCTGAAGTGGGCCTGTTGTAGACAGCATATATATGGGTATTGTTTTTTTATCCTTTCAGCCTGTCTATGTCTTTTGGTTGGAGCATTTTATCCATTTACATTTAAGGTAATTATCGATATGTATGTTCGTATTACCATTTTCTTAATTGTTTTGGGTTTATTATTGTAGATCTTTTCCTTCTCTTGTGTTTCCTGCCTAGAAAGTTCCTTTAGCATTTGTTGTAAAGCTGGTTTGGTGGTGCTGAACTCTCTCACCTTTTGCTTGCCTGTAAAGATTTTAATTTCTCCATCAAATTTGAATGAGATCCTTGCTGGGTAGAGTAATCTTGGTTGTAGGTTTTTCTCCTTCATCACTTTAAATATGTCCTGCCACTCTCTTCTGGCTTGCAGAGTTTCTGCTGAAAGACCAGCTGTTAACCTTATGGGGATTCCCTTGTGTGTTATTTGTTGTTTTTCCCTTGCTGCTTTTAATATATTTTCTTTGTGTTTAATTTTTGATAGTTTGATTATTATGTGTCTTGGAGTGTTTCTCCTTGGATTTATCCTGTATGGGACTCTCTGTGCTTCCTGGACTTGACTGACTATTTCCTTTCCCATTATGGGAAGTATTCAACTATAATCTCTACAAATATTTTCTCAGTCCCTTTCTTTTTCCCTTCTTCTTCTGGGACCCCTATAATTCGAATGTTGGTGCGTTTAACATTGTCCCAGAGGTCTCTGAGACTGTCCTCAGTTCTTTTCATTCTTTTTTCTTTATTCTGCTCTGCAGTAATTATTTCCACTATTTTATCTTCCAGGTCACTTATCCATTCTTCTGCCTCAGTTATTCTGCTATTGATCCCTTGTAGAGTATTTTTAATTTCATTTATTGTGTTGCTCCTCGCTGCTTGTTTCCTCTTTAGTTCTTCTAGGTCCTTGTTAAATGTTTCTTGCATTTTCTCTATTCTATGTCCAACATTTTGGATCATCTTTACTATCATTATTCTGAATTCTTTTTCAGGTAGACTGCCTATTTCCTCTTCATTTGTTAGGTCTGGTGGGGTTTTACCTCGCTGCTTCATCTGCTGTGTGTTTTTCTGTCTTCTCATTTTGCTTATCTTACTGTGTTTGGGTCTACTTTTTGCAGGCTGCAGGTTCATAGTTCCTGTTGTTTTTGGTGTCTGTCCCCAGTGGCTAAGGTTGGTTCAGTGGGTTGTGTAGGCTTCCTGGTGGAGGGGACTAGTGCCTGTGTTCTGGCGGATGAGGCTGGATCTTGTCTCTCTAGTGGGCAGGTTCACGTCTGGTGGTGTGTTTTGGGGTGTCTTTGGACTTATTATGATTTTAGGAGCCTCTCTGCTAATGGATGGGTTTGTGTTCCTGTCTTGCTAGTTGTTTGGCATAGGGTGTCCAGCACTGTAGCTTGCTGGTCGTTGAGTGAAGCTGGGTCTTGGTGTTGAGATAGAGATCTCTGGGAGATTTTTGCCATTTGATATTACGTGGAGCTGGGAGGTCTCTTGTGGACCAGTGTTCTGAAGTTGGCTCTCCCACCTCAGATGCACAGCACTGACTCCTGGCCGGAGCACCAAGAGCCTCTCATGCACTCGGCTCAGAATAAAATGTAAAAAAAGTAGAAAGAAAGAAAGAAAAAAGATAAAATAAAGTTATTAAAATTAATTATTAAGAAAAAAATTTTTTTTTAAATTTTATTTATTTATTTATCTGTTTGCACCAGGTCCTAGTTGCGGAATGCATGTGGGATCTAGTTCCCCGACCAGGGATTGAACCCGGGCCCCCCGCACCGGGAATGTGCAGCCCCATCCACTGCACCACCAGGGAAGTCCCAAGAAAAAAAAAATTTTTTAAGTAAAAAGAAAAAAAAAAGGATGGACAGAACCCTAGGACAAATGGTGGAAGCAGAGCTATACAGACAAAATCTCACACAGAAGCGTACATATACACACTCACAAAAAGAGGAAAAGGGGAAAAAATAATATATCTTGCTCCCAAAGTCCACCTCCTCAGTTTGGGATGATTCGTTTTCTATTCAGGTATTCCACAGATGCAGGGTACATCAAGTTGATTGTGGAGATTTAATCCGCTGCTCCTGAGGCTGCTGGGAGAGATTTCCCTTTTTGTTCTTTGTTCGCACATCTCCTGGGATTCAGGTTTGGATTTGGCCCTGCCTCTGCGTGTAGGTCGCCTGAGGGTGTCTGTTCTTTACTCAGACAGAACGGGGTTAAAGGAGCAGCTGATTCAGGGTCTCTGGCTCACTCAGGCCCAGGAGGAGGGAGGCATATGAATGCGGGGCAAGCCTGCGGTGGCAGAGGCCAGCATGATGTTGCAGCAGCCAGGGGCGCGCCATGCGTTCTCCCGGGGAAGTTGTCCCTGGATCACGGGACCCTGGCAGTGGCGGGCTGCACAGACTCCCGGGAGGGGAGGTGTGGATAGTGACCTGTGCTCGCACACAGGCTTCTTGGTGGTGGCAGCAGCAGCCTTAGCGTCTCATGCCCGTCTCTGGGGTCTGCACTTTTAGCCGCGACTCATGCCCGTCTCTGGAGCTCCTTTAAGCAGCGCTCTTAATCCTCTCTCCTCGAGCACCAGGAAACAAAGAGGGAAGAAAAAGTGTCTTGCCTCTTCCGCAGCTCCAGACTTTTTCCCGAACTCCCTCACGGCTGGGTGTGGCACACTAGTCCCTTAGGGCTGTGTTCACGCAGCCAACCCCTGTCCTCTCCCTGGGATCCGACCTCCGAAGCCCGAGCCTAAGCTCCCAGCCCCCGCCCGTCCCGGTGGGTGAGCAGACAAGCTTCTCGGGCTGGTGAGTGCTGGTCGACACCGATCCTCTGTGCGGGAATCTCTCCGCTTTGCCCTCCGCACCCCTCTTGCTTCGCTCTCCTCCACGGGTCCGCAGCTTCCCCCCTCCGCCACCCGCAGTCTCTGCCCGCGAAGGGGCTTTCTAGTGTGTGGAAACCTTTCCTCCTTCACAGCTCCTTCCCACTGGTGCAGGTCCCGTCCCCATATTTTTGTCTCTGTTTTTTCTTTTTTCTTTTGCCCTACCCACGTACGTGGGGCGTTTCTTGCCTTTTGGGAGGTCTGAGGTCTCCTGCCAGCGTTCAGTAGGTGTTCTATAGGAGCAGTTCCCCGTGTAGATGTATTTCTGATGTATCTGTTGGGAGGAAAGTGATCTCCGCGTCTTACTCTTCCGCCGTCTTCCTCAACTCCATACTACTATTCTTATTTGAAGTAAAAAAAATGCATCTAGTACAAAGTGTTGATAAGAGTATGGAACCTAAAGAACTCAGATAAGTTTCTGGTGGAAATATTAATTTGTACAATCATTTTGAAATACAATTTAAAATGATATAGTGAAGATGAACATGTGAATATATTATGACTCAACAGTTTTATTCTCAGTCGTATACATTGCTACAACTCTTGAAAAATGTGCACTAGGGGAAATGCACATAATACCTCATAGCGTAACAGTAAAAAACCATGAAACAGACTAACAGTAAAAAACCATGAAACGGACTAAGTGCCCTTTATAATAGACAAATAAATTATGGTAAGTCACAAAATGGAATACTTTGAACTCTGAGAATTAATAAACTACTGCCACATAAGGCAACATAGTTAAATCTAAGAAATGTATAAACAAACAAAAAAACAAAAATAAGGGTAGATAAAGATGATTGTTTCTACGAAGATCAAAACCAAGCAAAACTAAGCATCATATTGTTAGGCATTCATAAAAATGTGCTGTTTTTAAAATACAGGAATAACCTTAATAAAATTAGGTTATTAAGGCAGTGTTGTCAGGTGTCAAAACAGTATTGTCAGAGAGCAGCAGGGGGTTTTCTTTAATGAAATGAGCAATTTGGGCAGAAGTTGCACAAGTATGAAAATTTTTGTTGCATAGCCACTACCTGCACCAAGCTGTTTAAATTCAGTTTTTCAGCTATACTAGCCACATTTAAATGTTTAATAGCTACGTGTGTCTAGTGGTCATTATATTGGATAGAGCTGATTATAGAACACTATAACTTTCTTTCACTGCAGAAAGTTATATTAGACAGCACTGTTTGCTATAAGCTTCATGTCCATTAAATATACTTTTCTGTATCAAGTACTGCATAAAGATTTTAAATGTACTGTCTTTTAACCTAGTAATCTATTTATTTCAATGTACCTTAAAAAATACTATGAAATACAGATAACCATTTTAGGCATAAACATGATAATTGCAGCATTATTTAATTTTGAAAAAAAATAAAGACCTCAATATCTAACTAAAGAAAAAATTGAAGGTAATTATGACACCTCAAAAGAATCACAATTTGTAATAAATAAAAAGCTATTTTACTGACTTGAGAAAGCTTCTGAAATAAATGCTAGGTTAAAAGGAGGGATAGAAAATAAAATATTTTGTGTATTCTCAACTATTAAAAATTGAATATAAACAAGATGGGAGAAAAAACAACAACAAAAATTGTACAAATAATAACATGAAAACAAACATCATAGACCCTGTTCCAATTGCTTTACAAAAATTAAATCTGATATTCCTCATAAGAACCCAATTTCATAGTTACCATTTATTTCCTTTTTCAGACAAAGAATATGAGAAACAGATAAGTTATATAGCTTGCCTAAGGTCACACAGCTAACAAGTGTCAGAGTTCGGATGCAAATCCAGGCATTCTGGCTATCAACTTCAAAAGGTTAAAACTGATACCGAGATTTAGTCTGACTTTATTTATTTTACTTTCCACTTTTGCTTTTAGGGGAGTGTGTGTGTGTCTGTGTGTCTGTGTAATTTATGTGATCTACACAAGTAACTTAGAAGAAATATAGTAAGATTACAGAACAGTTGTAGTGTAGCAACTAAAGTGGAGGCAATGGCCATGATAGAGGGAGGATGAAACACTGAGAATCCTGATGTGGAACTAACTCAAGGCAATAAGGCATAAATTCAGGCATAGCTAGTAAAAGCAGTCTAGCAGGGAATTAGTGATGACAGAGTGGTCTTGATCTATCAGGTAAACAATCTGAGCTGATAGAAAGACCAAGGCCAATTTTAAAGATACAGACATCGTTAAGTTGTAAATCAGTGGCTGAAATGACAAGTTTCATATATGATACATATGGAACTTTTGTTATGTCTTTCAACCAATAACTGCACATAATTGAATAATTACAACAACATCAAAAATGACAGTAAGAGTTCTTTTACGTGAAATAAGAATTTTGGAGTAAAGTAGCCATGATTTGTCACCAGAGATTATTTCTCTTACTCCTCCAACAATTACTATTTTTCAACTGAAATATTAAAATAATTCTGTTTTTTGTTAAAGAAGAAAAGTTTTTTATGTTAAAGAACTGGGAAATTTTAATTTAAAAACCTAAGCAAAATAATTTAAGCATCACCTATAATGTTTAATTCACGTAAAACATTTACTATATTTTTCTATTTATCTTTTTTTCTTGTGAGTGCATATGTACATTTAGATGCTTCTTTTTATCTTCTAGTTCAAGAAACTGTATTTAATCCTTCTTACATATTCACAGTCATTCTAGATTTTTTGTCTCTTTGAATTTTTATTGAAACATAATATATTGCTGAAAAGTGCAAAAATCATACATGTCAGCATAGTTAAATTTCACAAATGGAGCATGCTATGTGCTCACAACCCCACAACCCTGAGCAAAAAACAAAAAATGAAAAAACCCAGCATATAAGAAATGTACATTTTTGTGTGTCTGGCTAGTTTTGTTTAAAATGCCATTCGTTAAAATCAGTCATACTCTTGCATATAACATTGGTTCATTCATTCTAATTCCATTATAGTATTATATTGTGTGAAAATGCCATCATTTATCTGTTCTAGCTTTGATGGCTATTTATCCAATTTTTTACTATTACAAGGAGCACTGTTATGAAAATTCATGGACATTAATTTGGAGATCAGATGTATGCATTTTGTTGAATATAGTCCTTGGAGTATAATTCCAAGTTCATAGGGTATGCATATGTTCAGCTTCAATAGACACTGACAGATAGAGGTATTCGAAGGAGTAATAATGGTTTAAATTCCCACCAGTAGTGAATGATAGTTTCAGTTGCTCTGCATTTTGCTAACACTTGGTATCGCCTTGCGTTTTAACTTGCATTTTGCTGTACCCAAAAACGTTGAGCACTTTTTAATATATTTACTGTTCATTTTGGATATCCTTGTTTAAAGAGATGCCTGATTAAGACTTTTGCTTTTGCTTTTTCAATTAGATTTTTCAGTCTCTTTGCTATTGATTGGTAGCTATTTTATAAAAATGCTGGATATGGGTCCTTCATCACACGTATTAGTACATATATCTTCTTCTGCTTCGTAGCTTGCTTTTTCACTGTATTTGTGGGGTTTTTTTTTAATAAATGTAAGTTCTTACTATACATGTAGTCTAATTTGTAATTTTTAAAAGAAATCTTGTGTTATTCATGATAATAGTTTGTCCTTATAAGTTTCTTCTAAGGTTTTCCTGTTCCTCTATTCAAATTTAGATTTGAAATTCATCTGGAGGAAATTTTTCCCTGTAATACAAGTCCTGTTTACCACAAACACTCTCAGCTTTAATTTATTTGAAAATGTCTTTGTTTCACTTTCATTATAAAAGTATATCTTTACTGGTTATAAACTTCAAGGTTGGCAGTTATATTCTTTCAGCAATTTAATAATGCAGTCCATGTTTTCTGGCTTTCATAGTTTCTGGTGAAAAGTCATCCCTTACTCTTCTTATTTCTGCTCCCAGAATATAGTCTTTTCTTTCTCACTACTTCTAAGATTTCTTCTTTGCCCTTTTTCTTCAATAGTTGGACCAGGATATACCTAGATGTGATTTTCTTTGTATTTATTCTGCATGGGGTTTGCTGAGCTTCCTGAATTTGTGATTTGGTGTCTTTTTATGCTTTGAAAGGTCTCAAACATTATAACTTCAAACATTGGTATTACCCTAATGTCTCCTTTTCTTTCTGGACTCTGGTTACACTCCACTTACATTTTCAATGTGCCCTAATTTCTTCTCATGCACTTATTTTTCTTTCCTTTTTATTTCTGTGGCTCAGTTTAGATATATTAATGTGACTTCAAGGTTACAAAATCTGTATTTTTTAGTGACTAATCTGTGTAGTGGACACAAAGATGCACCTCTCAGCCTTCAAGCAGTAACTTGTTGCCCCACATGCCAGTAGAAAGCCTACTATCAGTATCTTCAGGCTTGATTCAGCTGCAAAGAGCTGCTCTGCCTAAGAGAACACCCTTCCTGGGGCAGAACACCCTTCCCACCTTTACTGGGAGTGTTCAGAGAAAGCAGTTTATGATGATGTTTTGGAGGTGGATTACTTGCTGTCAACCTGGCAATGAGGATTACATCCATGGCTGTAGATGGAGCACAGGAAGCCCCTAGAACAATAAAACAGTTCAATTGTTAAAAACCACTGGTGGTAAATCAGGATGGCATACTCGATAAAGAATGTACTGGTTGGTGTGACTTATTGATTGTTTGAAAATATAGGGTGAATGATAATTGTACAATGATTTTGGATGGATATTACTAAGCTTTAATACTCTAGAAAAAATAATGAAAAGCTACAGGCAACTCACAGACTACTGAAAGCCAAGTGTAAAGGCCAGAGGACCTTCCTAGCAATTTAAAAAGAGGCTCTTATCTCTTACAATGGGAGGGGAGAGCTGAGGACTAGTCCCAGGACTTAACAGAGTGGTGGAATACAATAGAAGTTTGAACATGCAGTTGAAGTAGTTTCTCTCTTTGGGTGAAAACTCAGTTTTGGGAATAAAAATGGGACGCTGACAGTTGGGATGGGACATCTGTTAAACTTTGTAACTCTCTCAGATCACTTTTAACCCTTTGACCCTGCTGCAGTAGCCCACTTCTTCCTATTAGGAGCTAGCACCCCCAATTTTCTTGAAGACAGTGCAGAATCCTCTCACCTACATAGTAACATGTGCCCTTCTCAGGATATGTCCATCACTCCCCTCCCAGACACTAGCCTGTAAACAGGGTTATTTAATTCACAGCATAACTCAGCCAATATCATGCTGAACTTGATAAGAGGGGAAAAGAGATCACACCGCAAAAGAGCTGAAGACTTGGCCAGAATATAGTCTAAGGAACTGGGAAAGTATATGTGTGAAGAGATTCCAAATATTCTTGAAAAAGGACAGAACCTAAGTTTGGCTAGGGAAGAGTTTATTGATTTGGGAGCACTCAATTTAGATACATTTTAACACTATGGTAAGAACCTCAGAAGAAGTTCCAAACTAGCTACCAAAGTGGCTCCTAAAACCTGAAAAGAGAAACGACGCTGTTGAGCAAAGCTGAAATGCCAGCACTGCTGAGGCAGACAGTGGAGGAAGAGGTCAAAGGTGCATGGAAGTAGGCGTGCTGGAATATGTACACAATATAAGGCCAAAAGACCCAATAGATTATGTTCCACAGTAAGACTTAGAGATTACATTATTTACCATGGCCATAAAGAATGGGCTGGTGAGAGAAGTATCAACATTTACTAAAACAGTCAGTGATGAAATGCTGTTTTTGAGGTCAGAGCTGAAGGAAAGAGAAGCTGTTACATGACTAAGCTTACTGCCGGTAAGAGTAACAGTAGAGATGATAGGACCCTGAAAAACAGAGGACAACAGATAACAGGAGGCAGCACTCAACTGCTAAGAACAAAGTGGACACAATATTCATGAGTCACAGGATCAGAATGACATCCAAGGAAAACTGACCCACAGTGATTGTTAATACACAGTGGTATCACACAGGACAGCCAATAAGGGTACTACTTAGCTTCTACCGTCAGAGAAAATCAAGGATAAATGACTAGGAGACTAAGGGCAATTGTCCCCAGTTAAAAAGTCATATCCTTTGCCCAGTTTCCAGATCTGAGTAGTTTTTCAGACTAGAAATCCATATTCTAGAGAAGAGAAGAGACTGGGATTTCCAGCAAGCATACTGGACAACTTTTTACATGACTGTAGGCAGTGATCAAAATTTATAGATCTCTATACCTGAAAAGAGTTCATTTTATTGTATATGAATTATGTCACAATGAAACTTAAAAACAGAAAAATTAATTCAAAGCATGCCCTAATCCACTACCATTCTTTTTAAAATCCTCCAGTGGCTACACATTACTTTTAATCTTTTCAGTTGCATTCTCTGGACTCTGTTTTACTCTTTTAGCTAATCTTATACAATTCTTCCCCTTGTGGTTAGATGTCACCCTGGCTCTTCAAATCACCTGGCCTTAACAGTAGGGTTTGTGTGCTTGCTAATTAATCCCCACACATCTATAACATATCAACATAAGCATCACATACTTTAAAGAAGCCTTTTCTAAATTCCAAAATCTAGGTAAAGCACATACATGTAAGTGCTTTCATACAAAGCACTTACTTCAGTATATACTTAACCATTCATAAGTGCAATTATACGATTGATGCTTTTCTCCCCACAGTAATCCAAAAAATTATTAGAGCAGAGGTCCATTTTCTTTTCTACATCATTTTACCTCAAGGACTTAGCACAATGTCTGGCACATACCATGTGTGGAATAAATATATTTCAAACTATAGGATAAATAGATATTTTTATCGCATGATTTTCTATCTTTATTACTAAAAAGTATTGGAGATTATTTATTTCTTTATGTGTATTACCGTGTGTATTTTAATGGTAAGTGTCAAATTTACTAGGTACTCCTATATCTTGCCTTAAATAGTCAGTAAAAATGACTTTTAAACTAAATTCCTTTATAATAATCACGAATGCTTTTTTGTACTTATTCCACATAGAGTCAAATGAAATGTTAATTGACATCCAATTTGAGTCTTAAAGCACTACCAAATATAAACTCTAAATAATTACCATTTAAAATATTCATTAAATTTTAGATGGAGAATAATTGCCATCTTAAAACCTTTATGGAATTATCTGTGACCAACCTAGGTAATTTTGAGAAAGAATTAGATGGTTTAAATAAACACAAAACACTAGTAAATAACATTTTCTGCAAACATTCACCATTGTTTATGTTTTTAGACCCTCTGCTTGGTTTAGTAGATTTCTTATCTTATGTGTTTCTCAGAGCATAAAATCTAGATGGTTCAAACATCCATCTGCTACATTCTATGAAATTTTTTATGTCCCTTGTTACCTCTACGCCTGCACATCTGGTTGTGTTTCTGTTGAAACAAATAAAATATTCAGATTCTTTTCATATGAACCTTAAATAATACTTACCAAGTAAACATGACAATTGATAAAAGGCAAAATGGAAATAAACATCACAGTGAATTAATGATTGGTTACCAAAATTTGAGTGTAGTAATCCAGCTTTAACTTACTATGTTACTTGTGAATATTTAATTGCTAAAAAATAAGACTAGAGATGTGTGTGATATAAAATTTATGTTCAAAGTGGTGAAATAAAACAAACTTCCTTTCAGAGTTTTAAATGTGGTTAAATCCACTTCTTTTATGGTGATGATCATATAAATCAAGTTGTATACGTGATATATATATATATCTCTCTCTATATATATATGCCTCAAGGTGACAAAAAGACAATATATAAGTGATAATTTATGTCATTATCCCCTGTGTACACTCTCACTGACAGCTTGATATATGAATAAATTCAAGATGTAGACTGAGAAGCAATAAATTTTTAACTTAGAAGTTGAATACAAAAACTCCATTGAACAGATGACTATTTCCCTAAAGAAATAAGCAGGCATGTCCAACACATGGCAAGACCACTGATGCAATGTTTATTTAGAAATAAAATTTAAATATATGGCAATGTATTGCCCAAGCTCATGTGGATCTCTGGATTAATAGCTAACATATCAAGTCTTTTTTTTTTCTCATGAGTATTATTTAATACATTTAAAATTATTGCCCTGAACTGATAGATCCAATTGTTTGTGTTACAGTGATGAGTTCAAATTAGTCGAGATAATTACCTTTTTATGGCAAGATGTCAGAATAATTAAGTTCCCATAGCCACATTACTACCAAGCTATGTTATACAATATTCAAATATATTTAAGAAGGCCAAAGTTTGATTCTGGCAAACCTCCGCCTACATTGTTTATCTTAGAGAGCTAGATTTTTATTTCATGATTAAAGGAGACTTTGCTTTCTGTCTCACCTCTGTATTCCAAATGCTTTGCATAGTAGCTAACATAATCAAGTTTCAATAATTACTTGTGAAATTAATCAGTAAAAATAAGTGAGTAATGAGTGACATAACCAGAAGTGTGACTGAATGAGAGACAATCACTGATTGAAGAAACACAAAAGCTGCATTGGAAAATAATATGTAGTGAAGAAGGATTATGAAACCTTTTCAAAAATCTGCTACTTAAAATCCCTCAGGCAGGGCAAGGGGTTTAAAGTAAGAGATGTCAAGGAAAAAAATATCCCTCAGGAATCATCCTAAATCAAGGGGAATATGCTGGATTGTTTACAAAACCTAGGATAGAAGTTCTAGCTATATCTAAACTTGATAATTGAAGGGAAAAACCTGAAATGGGAAAATTTGGAGATATTTATGTTACAGTGTCTTGGATTAATGTATCACTCACTATGCTGTGGCGATAAATAACCCCCAGGAATAGTTGGCAAAAGAATGATCAGAATCCTACAAAATTAGACTAAAAAGTCACATTTGATTTTGTCATTATTAATTAATCAGCAGTGACATGTTATTTTCCAAGATAAGAGCACAAATATTTTCCAACGTAAGTTGCCTGCATGGAAAAAAAGAGTGAGTTATAAAACAGGACTAGTCATATGCGTACATAGCTCACAGGCAGAGTTTGGTATGGAGAGATACATTTAGAAATGTGTCTTCTTTTTTTTTTTTTTTTTTTTTTTTGCGGTAAGTGGGCTTCTCATTGTTGTGGCCTCTCCCGTTGCGGAGCACAGGCTCCAGATGCACAGGCTCAGCAGCCATGACTCATGGGCCCAGCCGCTCCGTGGCATGTGGGATCTTCCCGGACCGGGGCACGAACCCGTGTCCCCTGCATCGGCAGGCAGGCTCTCAACCACTGTGCCACCAGGGAAGCCCACCCCTGTGCCTTTTATAGCCTTATCTTGAAAGTGACATAACATCATTTATGCAAAAATCCTGTTGGTCACGCAGACCCACCCTGATGCAATGTGGGAAGGGATCACGCAAAGTCTGAAGTACAAGATGTGGGGATCACCGGGACTGTCTTGGAACTGGCTACCTCACTGCTTAAGTGCTTACACCCTCTGTCCATACTTATGTTAAAAGTCAGATGTAACTTAAAATGCTGTGTGTCTTACCTTATGATTCTGTAAGACCGATAAGACTCATTTCATGATGAGGGATTTTGGATGTATAGTCATTAGGTGTCCCATGGTCAGCCTTGCTATCTCTATCAGGAACAATTAGCATGTCAGGAGTTGTTTTTCAAAAACATTGAACTTTCTGAAGCAGATGTAATGGACTTGCTTCAGAGTTCCAATATTCTGAGTTATGATTCTCCCATGGATCTTGTCTCACAGTCCATATAATATCTTTTCTCACCATTGATAGTACCGAAACCAAAGGGTCTTCCAGGTTCAATGGTCCAAGGGGCAGTGTTGCTTACATTACAGCCTGGACCTACTGCAGAGCTAATTTCTGCTCTAGGCTTCACACACAGCTGTTAGCCCTTTGTAACACCACGATATAAGCCAGAACATTTTTCCTAGACGTGTAATATACTGTCTCCAGAATTCACAGAGGCCCACCAGAAATTGAGCTCCCTTCTTTGTGATAGGAGACATAAAATGCAATAATTTGTCTTTTAATTTGGATTTGTCCCAGCATTCCCTTGACAACTTGTCCCCTAAATATTTTATACCTGTGACCTCTTCCATCACTGTAGTTTTTAGGGAGAGGTAGACAACTTGTCTCTTTAGTTCATAGATTTCCAGATTGAAAGAAATATATCTGGGAGCTACACTTAAAGAACAAAACCTGAGGAGCTATATTTGCCCCTAAATCTGAGGAGATTTTAAACTTTGATCTGATTCTGTAATGGGACAGCATGTCTGTGGTCTATGAGAGTAGATAAATTAATCTTGTATGTGGGGAAGAACATGAATCTCTTTGAGGGTATGAGAGCAGACTGTAGTGGTCAGGTTTCAACATGGCCCACAGTCATCCCTGCCTCTTGGTTTTAAACCCTGTGTGTGACCCCTCCTCACATTAAATAAGGCTGACATATGTAATCACTAGGATATTGTATAAATGATGGAGTGTGACTTCTGAGATTAGGTCATAAAAGACACTGTTGTTTTCATCTTGCTCTCTTAAATCTAAGACCTCCTGCCAAGAGCCAGAGTTCACCTGAGGCCTTAGGCCAATAGTTACACAAGTGATATCTTGGTAGCACACCCTCCAGCCCCAGTCAAGCCTTCAGATGACACTAGCTCTGAAGACATCCCAATTGCAACCTTTTGTGAGATCCTGAGCAAGAACTATAGTGCTAAGCCACTCCTGAATTTCTGATTTGCAGAAACTTGAAATTAATAAATGTTTGTTGTTTAAAGCTGCTGAGTTTTTTAAACATCAGTAATTAACTAATAGAACTAAACCTCCCCTGGGAAGAAAAGCAGTGGACTTTGCATTCAAATGGACCATCTGTAATGTTTGGTAGCACATCTAATTTGGAGATCTAGAATTCAACAAGACTTTCTATAATATACATCCATAAATATTGATCAAAGACTCTCCAATAGGTTTATAAGTTAACTGAGCTACTGCCATCATGGATGTTAATTAAATGAGAACCAGAGCTGAAATCTTTTTTCTTTGAGAGGTTCTCCCCACCCCCACCCCCCTTGAAATAGAGAGAGGCAATAAAGTTGCTTTTTACACAACAGAATTTCTAAGGACTAATCACACACACACAAAAACAAGTTGGATTTCAAAGTTTCCCTTTTTTTTTCAAGGGAGAGTAAAAGGAAAGCCAATTCGTGCAACAGATTGATGATTGATGGGAATGGTATGGTAAGCTTTAGGCAAACAATTTTAACCATATTAATGAACACCTGTGTATATACAGCCCTACTAGCAATGACATGTATGCTACTGAAATACTCTGAATTTTTGCCCAGAATTCTCAAAAGGAAAGTAATTTGGAGACAGAGAACTATGCAGATTCTCCCATACTGCAAGGAATACTGCTACAAGCCGTAATTGAGTCACTTGGTCTTATAATTTTTATGCAGGTAGATATCTGAAGGTGAGCTCAAAGTATGCAAAATTCCTTTAAAGGTTAATTCTGCCCAAAGTACCTTAGATTTTTCTTTTCCTTTCTTATGGAATGACACAGATCTTACCGAAAATGATTTTGTTTGTTTATTTGAAGACAAAAATAATAAGTGATACAACTAAAATTCAATTTAAAGCATCTTGGGAAAGACTAGAGATTTTTAAATAAGCATTTTATCACCGGGGTCAGAAAACAGTGGAGCTTTATCTGTTGTTTGCTTATATATGTACAACTAAAGGTAAACTTTTCTCTTCTTTCCCTCATTTTCTGCTGAAACAATAAAGCCTGAGAAAAGAACACATATTGCCTGTATTCTACATATTCCAGAGTGATGAAATAGCCCACCTACGGGGGCAAGCCCTTCCCTTTACTAGCTCACGTTGAGGATTTAATAAGCCTGTAATTAAAAAGAGAAGAATTTCTTTGGAAAGGGTTGGTTGTTGGTTGGACTGTGATCTGCTGCTTATCTCAAGCATAGGGGAGTGAAGAGGGGCACTTTCTCCTCGAGTTAAGTCAGTACAAAAATGGAATTCATGGCAACCACTTAGTTAGCTTGTTATGTGTCCTGTAACATATTTTGAGTTTGCACCATGCCTGAGAACTATAAAGTCTAAGAGCTGCAGTTTTGGTGGAAAAGTGAAGAGGAATGGCTCTGCTGGGAGCTAAGTGTGCTGCTTTCCATTGATGAAAGGTGCCTTTCACTTGTATACTCTATGCGTCACATGAGCCACACTGGGGCCTTTTGAAATTAAATGCAGCCACAAGTATGCCTTGCATAAGGGGACCTCAGCAATAAGTTGTTGGTCTTAGGTCATTATACATATTTGCATATGGGGATGGGAGTGGGCGAGGGGTAAATGGTCAGCCAGAGAAGAGGCATTGACCTGTCAAGAAAGCTCCCTTGATAAGCAGAGTCACCTAAGGAGGCTCCCTTTGAGGAAACCATAAAAACTCCCAACTGAAAAAAATCAGATAGATCAACATTTAACTCTGCCATGCCTAGAGGAAATCTGAGCCAGATTATTTTGTGCTAATTAATTAAGAGTTTTCTTTCATTTACCTCTTTTCTGTATCCTCAATTCCAATCCTGGATGTATAAGATGCTGTTTTGGAAGGGGGAAGGAGTAGGAGATAACTAAGAATAAGTGAGAAGTCAACCACAGTCCCCTTCCCCAAAGGAATTTTAGACTGTCAGAAGGGACAAACTTTAATGTTAAATGAAGTTGAGTGTTGACATGATTAAACTGGTCTGGACATTTCCATTTTACTACCTAAAAGTAAAAAATATATATATATATATATATATATATATATATATATATATATATATATATATATATATAAAAATAAAATTACTTTTATAACCAAATGTCAGAAATTAAATCGTACACTGAGTAGGTCTGAAGATATTTGAGGCAGAGTGGGAAAAATAAAGTTATTTTCTGATTCAACCTTATTGATACTAATTACACAGAAAAAAATATAGACAGTATCAGGTACATAGTAAGTGTTCAAAAAACATGGCTCTTTGTGTATATAGAATTTCAACACGTAAAAATAAAATCTACTTTTATTTTATTGCAAGTATGATATAGATATTGGCATCAGAATGACCATGGCAAAATGTCCATGTTTTACCCACTAAACTGCATCTTTCTCATTTAAATGTATTTTTGTTCAGAAGGAAAATTGATTTTTTATTTTGGTTTGAACTTTTTTTCATAAAGTGATCATTAAATTTTTCATGGGTGAAAAAGATATAACTCATTGTAAAAGTTGTTCTGATATTCTGTTTATTTACAGTAAGCAGAATGCAACAGAATGTAGTATATACTAAATGTTTGTAGATATTGACAGTCTGGCTCCTGGCCAGTATCCTGTGTGTGATTGTTCAGGCCTGACCACAAGCAACTATGTGGCATTGCCTAGCAGGCCTCATGGGGGAAAGTGACTATCCACACACTAAATTGGGCACATAGCCGGGACATTACAGTCTCTGGAGGGAGTTTCAGTCAAGGACTCGAGCTTGCCAAGACCAGCCAAGCTCATAGGTATATTTGCATTTCTAGCCCAGGCACCTTCATTCTGAGGTCTTTTTCTTAGGTGGCCTTGGCAAGACACTTTTCTCCACTCCGACTCTGGTTTTCTAATACTAGTCCTTCCCCCTCTCCATCCTCCGGCTCCTCAGGTCCATAAGGAGACTTCTCAGGCATCTTTGTTCAGTCCCCCTCAGCAGTGAGATTACTCCAGTCTCTGCTGCAAGTTACCTGACCCTCTCCCATTACCATTTTGTGGGTGGAAATGAAACACTTGGGAGCTGGTGCTTTTCTTTTCTGCCTCCTGCATATACTGTCACAATATATACAATGGAATATTACCTAGCCATAAAAAGAAATAAATGAATAAAATCTTGATTGCTACTTTCAGTTTAGCTCATTGTCCTAACTGACCACTTCCCTACCTGGCAAACTCAACAGATGAAGTTTTCATTAGATTCTCAAAGGGGACTGGTGCCCCCAAAATGATAAAGTATCTTGCTCAGTGAGTCTCAGACAATCTGGAGGCTTAGCTTTGTGACCAAGAATAAGAATGGATTTGAAGAAGTCTCTCAACCAAAATGCAATATGTTTTTCAAATACTTGTTGGAAGAGTCAAGGAAGCCACTTACACAATGAAGCAGGTAAAAAAGCTGTGTTTCATATATGGTAGTAAATATGTACAAAGCTCAGCACTCTGCACATTACATTTTTTATCTCATTTAAGCAATAAAACAGACCTAACAGTAAGTACTATAATTATCTTAATTTTATTAAAAACAAACAGATAAACCAAAGCAAAGTGTGACTAAGAAATGGTAACAGTATTATACAAGTATGATGTTTGACTCCAAAGTCTACTTTCTTAACCACACTATTACCTTCTATGGTGAAAATAAAACTTTCTTCATTCTTAGATTCTTAGGAAATTTTCCATGAGACCTAGCTCATCCAGAATATATCATTTGTCTTATAATTTACTTTAGTAGACAGGGCATAATAAGAACTTACTTAGGTCCAAGTATTCTTTACAGTTTTTGTTTCCTTAATTATCACCAATTCAGCTGTCTTCAGTACCATAAACTTTAACCCACTTTTCCACTACACTTAATCATAAGGTTGAACATCGATGTACATTTTTGTTAGGCCTGCCATATTCTCTAGGAAAGTGGGTCACTTCTCTGTCGTTAAATCTGACAATTTGTTTTTCTAATAGCAAATAATATTGTATCCCCTACAAGATAACAGTTACCCACAAAATCACAGAGTTCATGTTTCCGTTCCCACATCCTGCTATAGCCACATGGTAATCTTGAAAATCAGCAACAATTGGTGTATACCATGAATCATCACTTTTTGAAAGTGGCACATTTTGTGCTATTTTCCATTATATTCCCTCTTTCCAATCATTTTAAAAATTGTAAAAATATTAGGTATATGACTGTAAATATAAATCACCAATAACTACAGAAAGAAGAGGTATCTTGGCTTAATATATAAAACTGGGCTTTGGAATCAGACAAACAATGGTGCTAATCCTAACTCCAGCCCTGAAAAGCTGTATTATTTTGGAGAGATATTTACTTCTCTGAGTCTCAGTTTCTTCACTGTGAAAGGAGGATTACTCTCACTTTGCAGTTATTTTGAAAAAATCTCCGTAATGTATCAAAAATGCTTGGCTCACCACTTGGCAGCCAATAATATGAAGGTCAAACCATTTTGACAGCTAGGCTTGTGTTAAGAGCTTTACACTTTTTGTCTGATTTGATTTAATCCTCACAAGAACATTACGATGTACAGACTTGTTACAAGAGGTGCTGTCTCCATTTCTTCATTTTCTGAAGAAAGGCATATACATACTCCATTTCTCATGTTTTTATTGAGAGCTGTGCTATGTCCCTGACAAAATTCGTATAGTGAAACCCTAACTCCCAATATAACTATATTTAGACATGGGGCTTTTGGGAGGTAACTAAAATCAGATGAGATTATGAGGGTAGAGTCCTCATGATGGCATTAGTGGCTTTATAAGAGAGAAAGATTGTTCTCTCTCTGTCTCTTCCATTGAAGACACAGAGAGAAGGTGGCTGTCTGCAAACCAAAAAGAGGGCCTTTACCAGGTACCCATCCGAGGGCACCTTGATCTTGGATTTCCAGATGTTGATCTTAGCTTCCAGAACTGTGAGAAGTAAATGTTGTTTAGGCTACCCAGTCTATGGTATTTTGGTGTAGCAGCCCAAGTAGATTAACACAAGCTGAGATGTAATATCTATATATCCTTATTATTTAAAATAATAATAATTATCTGATTGCACATGTTTATTCCAGCAATTGAATGTCACTTATCAAATTGTATATATTTTTAAGAGCTCCATTAAGTAACCATTTCCTTTTTCTCTCATGTCATCTAAAATATAATCCCTTTATTCTTTCTTCTTTTCTCAAAAGAGACATTGCATTCCTGAGTACAGGGACTATTTCTTTTCAACTTTTAATCCTGTGTAACCTATAGCAGAAACTTACTAAATACCTAGTGGAACTAATGCAATAATGTGATGGAAGGAGATTAAGTTTCATTCTATGTACTTTGTACTATTTGATTATGTTGATAAGGAGAGGGATGTGTTATTTATTTATTTTATTTAAAAAATCTCATAACAAATAATTTATGAAGTTTGAGCTCATTCATATATATATATATCATAGGTATATAGAGAGAGCCATATATATATATATATACATATATATATTTATGATAAAATGACATGTTAGTGCTACTGGATTATGGCTTATGATACACTTTACCTTGTCAACCTCATTTGAATCTTATCAATTCTTCTGTCTTTAAATATTGATACTTAAAATTGGTGTCTGGCTGTTTGGTCAAAATTATCTTTTTTTTTTTTTTTTTCTGTGACTGGTTGCAAATGAACTACACAGCCTAAAAGAAAATAATGCTAGCTTAACACCTCTTTCCATGATGATTCTCTTCACTACTCCACAATGTGGTAAGGAATACTAAAAAGCTTTTCTGTCATAACATTTCCCAGTACTTCTCTCTCTCTTCACCTATGTGCAATTTATTCAGGTATTCTGCTTTAATAAAGCATTCTATTGCCTTGAATAACTTGGGGTGATGGGACAGAGGCACCATAAATGTTTCCATAATACCCACAAACACATTGAGCCTTGAAGTTCACTCTTCTCTGAACATGAAATTCACTTTTTCATGTTGTTCTTTCAAAATGTTCTGACCCTTCATTCATCCCTTGCTGACTCTTTTCCCAATAAACACTATTCATTTTGCAAGATCTCATGATGTTTCAACTTCTCTAATGAAGATTTTCTATTTCTCTAAATGCTTTTTTTTTTTTTTGCATTTTTTTATTCCTCCATTCACAGTCTTTGGTCCTTAACCTTATTTTAACACATAAATAAATTGTATAATTATAACTAGATATATTTTAATAACTGTCCAGTCTCACCCAAGGACACATGTTGGATTAGACAAATGCTCTTATCCTCTACTGGCTCTTTGAGTGTCAGAGAATTCTGCTATAGATTACTTGTTTTCCAGAAGTTTGGTTGGAAAGACTGACTGAATGGAGGAGTTTAACTAGACTGGCATTACTATTACATCTGCTTTTTGTTCATTCTATAGAATGAGTTGACCTGACTTATTTACAAGCCTGGTGCTCATGTAAATCATGCACAGGTGTTAGTTCAACTTCTACCAGGCTTCTTGATTTTGGCCCCAGACTGCTTGGTCATCTCCCTTCCCTAAGGACTCTATCTCCAGCCTCCCCAGTTCACTTCCTCTTGAGATATTTTCTCTCCTCTCTTTCAGCCCAGATGATGCATGTTTATTTCTCAGGGAACATGGAACAGTATTATACGTTCTCTTCTCTATGCATTCTTGTCATAGCCCTGATTCACTCAGACATTACCGTCCTGAAGAGTCAATACTGGAAGTAAAATACAAACAAATTAAAACTGAGTATTGGCCTTGTTGTTCTTTTTAGGATCCTCTATCAAAATGTTAATTTTCTTCAAGGAATAATGGATAACTATGAATAATTGGAAAAGAACCAACTAGATGAAAAATGAGAAAGAAAAGTTCAATGATTAATGTTACAAAGTATTAATTACTATACAGTCTTTTATGTATCTATCATCATGTCTGTACTGTGAACTCTTCCAGGTCAGAAACTGTATCTTATTCACGTAGCACAATGTCTAGCAGGTTCAGAGAAGACACAACAATGCCTGCATTCAATGAATAAAGTTAAACTACATTTCTCTAATTTTATGCTTAACTATATATTCATTCTTCAGTTTGAACTTTAAAACATTTTTTTTTAACCTTTTAGAAATAAAGCAGAGCTGAAAGGTGTATGAAATAGCTTACCTTGTAGACTCATGATTCAAGGACAAAGGACATCTTCATCAAATTCTATAACAAATGAAGCTCAATAGAAAAGCCATTGCATGCTCTCCTCTCCTGCATTTGCAAGCAGCCAAAAGCTTTAATTAGTGGAATATTTGGCAGCTATTCTTCTCCATGACACTTTTCTTTGTGTGATGTCTTATCCTCTCGCTTAGCTAACAGCGACATGGTCATTGTGTTCACAGACACAGAGCTCGCACTTCTCCCATGTGGGACTTTCTCTGCCCATAATTTACTCATCATTTGTCTTCCTTCATGTTCTTTCCCTCTGTCTCTCTCTCTCTCTCTGTCTGTCTCATCTCTCCGCCTCTATGAATACACACAAACACACACACGTACACATGTCCTATTAGCTCTATTTCTATAGTGAACTCTGACTAATACAGGGGTAAAATTATTATTATGATGTAGAAAAACAATTATATTTTAACAATGTTATGTATTTTGATTGGCCTCTCAGCTAATTTTGTCAAAATCTACACCTATACATTGTTATAAAGTACAATAATAAAGCCCAAATGATTCACATGTATTATGTATAATCCAAGATAATATTATCCAATTTTATATATGAGAGGATGAGGCTCAGAGAAGTAAATAACTTCTCCAAGATGACCTGGGTAGTGATCACTGAGCCACTGAGTCCAATATTATCTGATGTCCATTGCCTTTCTTTTAGGTTAGATGGTTTTTCTTTAATGCAACTTCTAAATAATTGGACAATTTTGGTAATGCAAAGGCCATTAAGTGGCAACTATGTATATTTTTAACATCTTTGTTAGAATGTTCTTCCATATTTTGAGTGGGATCTTACCATGGGTTATGCTTTCTGTAGCTACATTTTCATGTCAGCCCTTCAAATAATTGAAGCTAGCTCTTTGACCCAACATATTCTCTCTCTTTCTCTCTCTCTCTTAATGTTTTGTCATAGGAAACAAGAGAGAAGAAAAAAAATTCCTTCTCTCTTATGATTGCTTTTACTGATGTTCTCTGGTTAGCTGTCCACTGGTCTGTGGCTTCTTCTTTCTAGGGCCAGAGAGAAAGCATTGCAACAACTTTGTACAGACTGGGGAAAGCTATGGATACTTAGAGGTTTCTGCTGCTTAACTTGTAGAAAATGAAAAGCACTACATTAGGTCATTGACCCTCAAAAAAAAAAAAACAGTACAGGGGAAAAATATTGTACTTAGACATTTATGTTTCATTAAAAAAGGGGAATCTAATGACTAGAGGATGACTAGGGAAATTTAGCATGTATGACTACATTATAACAATAATTAAATAAAATAAATAATAAAGTCATAAAACATACTTATTATTTTCTACTCAAGCTAAATGTTCACCTTAATTTCTTACATAAAAAGAACATAAATATTTTACATGATTTTTCTGTTTTTCTTATAATCAATTTTATTGAGATAAATTCACATACAATAAATTACATATATTTTGCTGGAAAGTTTGACAAATGTATATACTGGTATCAAGACTACCTCAATCAATATTAAAAACAGAAAGTTGAGCAATCAGAGAAGAAAAAGAAATAAAAGTAATCCAAATCGGAAGAGAAGAAGTAACACTGTCACTGTTTGCAGATGACATGATACTAAACAGAGAGAATCCTAAAAATGCTATCAGAGAACTACTAAAGCTAATCAAGGAATTTGGTAAAGTAGCAAGATACAAAATTTTTGCACAGAAATCTCTTGCATTGCTATACACTAATGATGAAAAATCTGAAAGTGAAATTAAGGAAACACTCCCATTTATGATTGCAAAGGAAAGAATAAAATACCTAGTAATAAACCTACCTAAGGAGACAAAAGACCTGTAGGCAGAAAACTATGACACGGGTGAAAGAAATTAAAGATGATACAAACAGATGGAGAGATACACCATGTTCTTGGATTGGAAGAATCAACATTGTGAAAATGACTATACTACCAAAGCAATCTACAACTCAATGCAGTCCCTATCAAACTACCACTGGCATTTTTCACAGAACTAGAACAAAAAATTTCACAATTTGTATGGAAACACAAAAGACCACAAATAGCCAAAGCAATCTTGGGAAAGAAAAATGGAGCTGGAGGAATCAGGCTCCCTGACTTCAGACTATACTACAAAGCTACAGTAATCAAGACAATACGGTATTGGCACAAAAACAGAAATACAGATCATAGGAACAGGATAGAAAGCCCAGAGACAAACCCACGCACATATGGTCACCTTATCTTTGATAAAGGAGGCAAGAATACACAATGGAGGAAAGACAGCCTCTTCAATAAGTGGTGCTGGGAAAACTGGACAGCTACATGGAAAAGAATAAAATCAGAACACTCCCTAACACCATACACAAAAATAAACTCAAAATGGATTAAAGACCTAAATGTAAGTCCAGACACTATAAAACTCTTAGAGGAAAACATAGGTAGAATACTCTATGACATAAATCACAGCAAGATCCTTTTTGACCCACCTCCTAGAGAAATGGAAATAAAAACAAAAATAAACAAATGGGACTTAATTAACCTTAAAAGCTTTTGCACAGCAAAGGAAACCATAAACAAGACGAAAAGACACCCCTCAGAATGGGAAAAAATACTTGCAAATGAAGCAACAGGCAAAGGATTAATCTCCAAAATACACAAGCAGCTCATGCAGCTCAATATCAAAAAAACAACGGGGCTTCCCTAGTGGCGCAGTGGTTGAGAGTCCGCCTGCCGATGCAGGGGACACGGGTTCGTGCCCCGGTCTGGGAAGATCCCACATGCCGTGGAGCGGCTAGGCCCGTGAGCCATGGCCGCTGAGCCTGCGCGTCCAGAGCCTGTGCTCCGCAACGGGAGAGGCCACAACAGTGAGAGGCCCGTGTACTGCAAAAAAAAAATTAAAAAAAAAAAAAAAAAACCCATTCCAAAAATGGGCAGAAGACCTAAATAGACATTTCTCCAAAGAAGATATACAGATGGCCAGCAAACACATGAAAGGATGCTCAACATCACTAATCATTAGAGAAATGCAAATCAAAACCACAATGAGGTATCACCTCACCCCGGTCAGAATGGCCATCATTTCCTTTATAACTGTTTTTTATTGCATTGATTTCTTCACCTCTCATTATATATAATGTCTGTAGGTAGCACATTAAGTCCGTCAATCTGGTTGATAATATTGATCAGATGTTCTATAGCCTTACTGAATTTTGTCTACCTGTTTTTTTTGTTTTTTTTTTTTGTTTGTTTGGTTTTTTTTGCGGTACGCGGGCCTCTCACTGTTGTGGCCTCTCCCGTTGCGGAGCACAGGCTCCGGACGCGCAGGCTCAGCAGCCATGGCTCACGGGCCCAGCCGCTCCGCGGCATGTGGGATCTTCCCAGACCAGGGCATGAACCCGTGTCCCCTGCATCGGCAGGCAGACTCTCAACCACTGCGCCACCAGGGAAGCCCTGTTTACCTGTTTTATTACTTACTCTTAAATAGATGTTAAAATCTCAGACCATGAGGTTTTTTTTCTTTTTCCTATTCTCAATTTTGAATCTCTTGTCCAATTATGCCTTCCTGATGGATGGATGTATTTTTCATTATTTCTCAAAGTCTACTTTTTATCACTTTACTATAGTAACATAAACATACATGTGTCTTTTGTTTACATTTTATATCTTTTCATTTTATCCTATTTTTGCTTTTACATTTTAAAGTACAAATGACAAAGACTCCCTTCTTGGCTAAACTTTAGCCAGGATCCTCTGAGCCCTCTTCTTCACTAGGCCTCAGCTTTGGCAGCTGTCCTGCCCTTAACCTGTCCAGTTTTAACAAAGAATCCAGCTAGGGCTTCCCTGGTGGCGCAGTGGTTGAGAGTCCGCCTGCCGATGCAGGGGACACGGGTTCGTGCCCCGGTCTGGGAAGATCCCACATGCCGCGGAGCGGCTGGGCCTGTGAGCCATGGCTGCTGAGCCTGCGCGTCCGGAGCCTGTGCTCCGCAACGGGAGAGGCCACAGCAGTGAGAGGCCTGCGTACCAAAAAAAAAAAAAAAAAAGAATCAGCTAAATCACTTTAGCAGGAATCTTCTCACCCTTGCTATTTGATTAAATTCTCATCCTCCATTGATATCTAAGTCTTTGCCTTCCTTTAGCTATAATCCTGTTAAGCCAGTTTATCAAGAATCTTTCTACCCTTGATATAACTTATTAGTAATTTTCCTTCAACTGACCCCCTTGCTCTGCTCACTGGCTATAAATCTTCAGCTATCTTTGCTGTATTCAGAGATGAACTCAGTTCTATACTGAAGTCTTTCTCCTGTACTGCAACAGATCAAGTAAAATCTGTTTTGCCATTTCTATCAAATGCCTGGTATATATATTTTTCTTTTTCGCATCTCTTGTACAAAGCTTATAGTAGGTACTTGCTTTTATGTGTAGTCTCATACTCTTGGCCTTTTTATTGGAGAATTTAGTCCATTTGTAATGTAAGTTCTATAATTGTATCTTACCGTTGATTTTTCATTTGACTGTTTGGCTTTTGTTTCTGTTTCTACCTTCCTGACTTCTTTTTTTTTTTTTTTTTTTTTTTTGCGGTATACGGGCCTCTCACTGCTGTGGCCTCTCCCGTTGCGGAGCACAGGCTCCAGACGCGCAGGCTCAGCGGCCATGGCTCACGGGCCCAGCCGCTCTGCCGCACGTGGGATCTTCCCGGACCGGAGCATGAACCCGTGTCCCCTGCATCGGCAGGCGGACTCTCAACCACTGCGCCACCAGGGAAGCCCCTTCTTGACTTCTTTTTGCTTATTTTTTTTCATTCAATATTACAGTGAATTCCCTATATTAATCTTTTATCTCTATCTATCCTATCTATCTATCTATCATCTGTCTGTCTTTTTCCTTGAATACTCCAGGTATTACATGATGCATTTTTAACTTATTTGAATCCACTTAGAATTAATAGTGTACTATTTTATCCCACATCTCACTTCAATTAAGAAATTACTCTTCTTATTTACCACTTTATACTAATATCTTCACATTTGTAGCACAAACATGACTATAATTCCATTTCCTCTCATACTTTTCTTGCTATTATAGTCATATAATAATGCTCATTTTATAATGCTATTATTTTTAATTAAAATTTAATTATTTTTTAAAGAAATGATGTGAGGAAAAACACCCAAGTTTGATTTAAAGTAAACACTTTATTAAGCACTTTTGAAAAGAACTATAGAAGCACATTTGTTTCTGTACAAACCAAAGTTCAAAAGTATTTCTTATGCATTTGCTTTAAGATTCAGTTCTTAACTTTATAACCACAACTGAGAGACTTGGCACTTCTGTGTTATTGTGTGTTTTTAATTTATTTTTATTTTATTTTGGTTAAGAGTACAGTAGAAAAAGATTCTCTGACACTCTTGTTCATTTGGTTATATTTGTATAAAGTTCTGATTGCCAGTTGCGCAGATAACAAGTGACAAAGGCAGAATTCTTTAAAGTATTAAATTTGCTTAAACCTAAGGATAAATCTTGAATACATTATTGACTTCTTTAATATCCTTATGGCTAGCAGATTGACAGCTGCACCTGTGGCATTTTTTTTTAATTTTATTTTACATTGCAGATTTATTTGGCAATGTATAGTAAATGTTGTGAACTTGTATCAAATTTATGAGTAAAGAACTATTTAAAAAACCTTTTTTTAAAAAAAAAACTACTTCACATACCACATCTGGTGCCTTTCTTTTCTTTCTTAGATCTGGTATTTCATTTTATCTCATTTCTTCAGAGTATCTTGTAATGAAGTTCTGTTGGTTACCAATTATCTATCTCACTTATCTAATGTGATAATGTCTTTATTTAAAAATCACTTTTACAGTGTATTTTTACTGGGTATAGAATTCTGGGTGGCTTTTTTTTCAGCACTTTAAAAATGTCTTATTATGGTATTTTGGCCTCCACTATTTCTGATTAAAAGCTTATATATTGTCTCTTTTTACTCTGATTGCTTCCAATAGTTTTTCTGTTATTGGTTTTAAGCAGTGTGAAAAAGATGTACCTATATGTAGAATTATTTTTATTTATTTTTCTTTGCAGTTTGTTGAGGTTCTTGGATCATTAAATATTCTTATGCAGATGAGGAATTCTTACTGTCTATAAGTGAGACTTCAGACTTTATTTTGCCAAAATCATTTTGTTAAGGTCAAAATTTCCTGTTCTTGTTTACTAACACTAATTATCTACAACATAACTAGTTATCACAGTGAATATTAACAATATTTAAAAAGCAATAATTTGAATCATCTAGATTTGAAGTTAGTTTTAATCACATGTTGTTTAAGCAGAAGAAAGATGTATAATTCCCAGGATTGGATCAGGACTTGCTCCCCCTGTGTGTTCCCAGAGCCTCTTGTACTTAAACTGGTCACAACACTTATGTGGTAATACATTCTTTATAGTTTCCTCTCTGCCACATTCCACAGCAAAATAATTACAGTGAGGAATCATTACTGTCCTTATTGTATTTTCATTATATAGAAGGGGGCATAAGGCATTCAGTAATATGTTGTTGATTGAATAAATAAATGAATGAATAGGATATCATACCCTCTTACTCATAATTCTATAACCTAAGACTATGCCACTGCCGAAGTGGGGGAAAATTATAACCAAACATACAAACTCTGTCTCAGGAAGACCTTTATATGTTACCTTTCTGTCAAGGGCATTATACCTTCCCATTGTTGCTTGCCAATTTTGCAGAGTATTTTGTTTTTCTTTTCTTATTCAGCCCTGTGCATAAGAGATAATCTAGCATGAGACTGTTATTTCTATTAAACTAGAAAATAGGTAGCCTTTTTTGATTGTTCTCAGGATCCATTCTCTAAGACTCTGGGAGAGAGTAGGTAACACTCAACAGGTGGCTTGTGGTCGGTCAGGTGTGTCTCTAAGCCCCCGAGTTATTAGTACTCTATGCCATTTTAAAAAACTCATGAAAATCTTATTCTCATTTGAAGTGGTTTGGGACTGCATCTTCAAGACATGTGCCCTAGCTGCATCCCCAACCACATTGCTTCCCTAAAGCCTTCTTCCATCCCCACTCAATAAAGCAATAAAGAAATTCTAGACCTGCCTCTGGCAGAAAGTGAATCACTGCCTTGTCTGACCAAATTCCTAAGATATTATTAGAACTCCTTTCTCAGCCCACATCATTTTCTGATCCCCTGGGGAGGGAGATTGGAAAATTTCAATATGAAATATGATTGATGCCTAATGTCCAATTTTCATTTAACTTTTAAAAATGATATTACACTAAATTAACGTACAATAAGGTAATATTAAATAAGTGACTTTTGTCTAAAGGGATATGCAATTAATGATCCATTTTGTTGTGATGCATTTTGGGGTTTCTATATGTTTCTTAAATGTAATTAAGATTCTTCTCTAATTCTTAAAAGTAGAGAAAACATTCTTCATATTAGAAGATTCAAGATTTTAAGTATTTATGGAAAATACTGCAATGCTGAAAAATTATATTAAAAGGATGAGTTAACTTGAAGACAGATTCTGAAATTAGAGTATCTGCTTTTAGATTATACATAGAAAATTTAAGACAAGAAACTTGTTACGAATGAAGGTATATAAAAATGTGTAATAATTTCTTAAATGAATTATAGAGTTATAGCTCCCAAAACAGGAAAACTGATATTAAGATTTGAAATAAGTGACTAGATCCTAAAAATTAACTTAATTTTGTTTCCTAAAATTTAGGACAGATTAAATCTTAGAAATAAATCTGCAGCATTATGGGCCAGAAGGATCAAGTCAAACTTTATTTGGGCAAATATCACTCATCTTAGCTATAATCAAATTGTAGAAGCTTCAAAAATTCAGGTTTAATATACTGCTGAAAGCTCAGTTACATGAAGCGAAGGCTTCAAGAAGGATATGCCTAAATAACTTTCCTTGCACATTTTCTTCTGTTTTTAAAATATAGCTTACTAAGCAAAGGATTTTCTATTTATCCTAATATCCTAAAGTACATTCTACCCAGTTCATTTTTAAATGCCCAAGACAAAATACAATTTGGGGGAAATAAGTAAAAAAAAAAAAAAAAAATTAAGACACGTTTTTAAGGCTATTGCCCTGCTATATAAAATGATTTGGAATAGGTCAATTTAATAAATAGATTTACTTTGCAAATATTATGTTTTCCAGGGCAAAAGTCATAACTCAGAATGAAAACTCTGTATATTGGGGAAAATAATAATCATCCTTCATCTCACAAAAGAAAATCACTGTTACTAATGATTTAAATCTCTTTTTACTATGTGGTTATAATATATCCCTGAGAATATCATAAAATAATTTGTAGCTTATATTACAAATAAGCTTTATACAACCTATAAATTATTTCTAAATATTATTTTAACAATATTTAATGTTTTAATGCACATATTTTGTGACTACATATAATTATACACACACACACACACACACACACACACACACACACTATCATTTTGCAATACCTACCATTTATGTGTGAGAGGAGAGAACATTCCCTTGTTTAGGAAAAAAACAAAATAGGAATGCACAAAGAAAGAAAACTTCACTTTGCACTGTGATGAGTGGGGACATCCTTTTATGCAGAGAATGCAGATGCTATAAATTTGAGAGATTCTGAGAAAGGTTCTTCTTACACACTACTATCTAGTCTAGAGCTAATCAGATCTGGAAACAAGCAGTATGGTGTACTATTCAAGGTTGCATATTGGGGCCTTTAATCCCTTGTCTCCCAATACATATTCTTTTTTTTGTTGTTAACTTTTTATGTGGAATCTAAAAAGAAATGATACAAATTAACTTATTTACAAAACAGAAACAGACTCACAGACTTAGAGAACAAACTATGGTTACCAAGGGGGAAGGGCGGGGGGAAGGGATAGTTAGGGAGTTTGGGATTGACATGTACCCACGCAAATACATATTCTTTTAGGCACATAATGTCCTCATTTTTCTCCCTTCACTCATTGCTTGGATTTAACGCAGTGCTTTCTGTATTCCTGGGAAATATTTCTGTATGGAATTGCTGGTCAATTATACTTATCCTTCATGTTTTATATCCTATATTATAGGCTTTACTGATGCAGTTAATTCTATCAGAATTTTAATATATAGGTAATAAAAATGGTGATGATGAAAGACACTTTAAATATTTATAACTCTTTTAACTCTCCAAGGTACATATACATGTAATTTTCATTTTCTTCAATGGTGAATGCCAAGTTTCATTCATCTTTGTAACTGGTCTAGTGCACTAGCAAGTTGACTGCCATATTTGTAGACTTAAGTAAATGTGTGAGACAATATTATTCATAGAAATCCTGTCAGGTAGGGAGGACAAATGTCATTATGCTGGTTAGACAAAAGAGGAAAATGACAGATATTTAATTGATTTATTCAAGGCCACACTATTTTTTAACAGCAAAGTTCATACAAAAAAATACTAAGGTTCTATTTTGTAGCCTAGAAATGCTTACAATGTAATAGAATATGCCCTTCTTGTTGATAGAATTTTGTGCAAAAATGTAAGTATAGGTAAAGTATGTGTTGTTATTCAGCATTTTCTCCTTTTTTCTCCCCCAAGGTAATGTAATATAATGCCAAACATGTTCATTTATGGCAGTAAAGTGAATGTATGAATTAAAATGTATCTGGGATTTTTATTTAATCAGGAATGGCAAGATGACAGAGACAACTGCCTTGAAAGAATAGCTTATTATTTACAGTTCCCCCCAAAAGAGGGTACATCACAGCATGTAGAACTACCTGTGGAAGCACATGGGTTGATAAGAAGGGAGAAGGGAAAAGCCAGGCCCTGATCCTTTGTTGTGATTTTCCCTGCAAAGAATGGGCAAGGCAGGGTAGATATTCCGAGTAAGTTTAGGATGGAATACATTGAATAATTTCCATTGCCTCTGATATTAGGGGCAGACTCCTTGTCTGGTACCTCACCCTGGGGTGATTTGGTGGAATTTGGGGGTATCAGGAATATTGTCGTATGTGAGGTAGTTGTAAAAGGAGGTGGTTGGCCATTTTGGACTCTGGATAATGCTTGGTTTGCATATCAAAGGCATGCTTTTAGGCAAGGTGCTATCTTTAGGAATTAGCTAACTCTGGGAGGAACAGGGCCTCCCCTGGGTCTACAAGACTCCAAGATGCCAAAGCATTATAATAAATGGAAAAATATTTTTAAATGAGCATTACATGCATGCAAAATACATTTTCTAAATCTCAATTACTTAGAAAATTGGGTATCATCTATCTCTTACATATAACTCTCTAGATCTGTCTTGATGAATAAGAAAAATGGCACAAACTAAATGGTATTCGTTTCCAAGGACTGCCTTATAAGGTACCACAAACTGGATGGCTCAAAAGAACAGAAATGTATTGTCTCACAGTTCTGGAGGCTACAAGTCCAAAAATCAAGGTGTTGGCGGGGCAATGCTCCCTCAGAAAACTGTAGGGGAGTATCCTTCCTTGTCTTTTCTTAGCCTCTTGTGGTTTGCCAACAATCCTTGGCTCCTTGGCTTGCATACTTCAGTCTCTGCTTTCATTGTCACCTAGTGTTCTCTCCTTATGTGTCTCTCTCTCTGTGTCTCTTCTCTTCTTTTTAGAAGGACTACAGTTCTGTTGGATTAAGGGCCCACCCTACGCCAATATGACTTTATTTTAACTAATTACATCTGTAGTAATCTTGTTTCCAAATAAAATCACTTTCTGAGTTTCTGAGGGGTTAGGACTTCAACATATCTCTTTGGTGGACATAATTCAGTCCCATAATTGGCACTATTCATCTATTTTTCTTTTTGCTGTTACAGAAAAATAATTTAAATTGCAAAAAATTATTCATATTTTTGTACTCTACAGTTGACGCTTTCTCAAAATAACACCAATCTGTGATTTATAAGATAACATAAACTAAAGTTACATCAACAATAAGAATATAATTAAGGTGTGCACTTAAACTTTAAATAGTCTCCCTACCCAATGCTATTATTTACTTCTTTTATTTTAATGTAAAGCTCAGTCTTCTAAAATTTCAGAAATCATACACTTTTCACTTCCTACTCTGGTACGAGAAAGGAAGTTAGTATAACTATAATAACTAATGTCAAACTTACTTTGAAAACCATCATTTAACAACATGGAAACATTGTTGCTTTTTGTAAAATAAGATTTAATGCACATGGCATACTCAGTAAATGGCCATAAAATGTATCTAAACTTCTAATCTAATGACAACATCCTTCAAGGTACTAAAACAGATAAGAAACTAATATATAAGAAGCAGTCTCACCATTCAGAAAGAGACAATAAATGAGTGCTTCTGCCATTTCACATGAGTTTAGTAATGAAATCTCATATCTTTTCCCTGTCCAATGATATATAAATGGAATTTTATTCTACAGCAGAAATGAAGTTAAGTGATTTGCCCAATATTCCATAGCATGAGCATGATTCTGTCAAAGTTTCTAATTCCCTTATCAGGGCTGACTCAGATAATTCTTTCAATATTCTACTTCTTCTGCCAAACTTCTCATAATTCAACTATGATATATTTCTTTTAAGGTAAATATAGAAATTAATATAGATAAGAACCCTTCAGATAGATTAACTTTATGGTTTACTTACAAATACCATTCTGTCTCTTCTCAAGTACTCTGAATAGCACAATTTCCAGCACCAAGATTATTATGTACGAGTGAAGAGAGAGTACTGGTCTGAATTAGAGAACTTGGAATCGAGTTCTGACTTTTCCTCAACTAAGTACCTGTGTCACATCATACAAGTCATGTAACTGTGGACTTTGATTTTTTAAATGCCAACTAGAGGCATTAGATTAATAATCTCTGGAATTCCATTAAGTGCCTATATTCTGTGATTGTATGTTTTTTGTTTATCTGAATTATAGTCTCTGATGTAAGGTGACATGGAAGAATAATCATCCAAACATAATTTTTTTAACATCTTTATTGGAGTGTAATTGCTTTACAATGTTGTGTTAGTTTCTGCTGTATAACAGAGTGAATCAGCTATATGTATACATATATCCCCATATCCCCTTCCTCTTGTGCCTCCCTCCCACCCTCCCTATCCCACCCCTCTAGGTGGTCACGAAGCACCGGGCTGATTTCCCTGTGCTATGCAGCTGCTTCCCACTAGCTATCTGTTTTACATTTGGTAGTGTATATATGTCCATGCTACTCTTTCACTTCGTCCCAGCTTACACTTCCCCCTCCCCATGTCCTCAAGTCCATTCTCTACCTCTGGCTTTTTAAACTACTATTTATAACTGCTGTTGTTTACGTCTTTGGTGAAGTGGAGGAATAAGAAGAAAGAGTCAAGAAAGTCCCCTGGCAGAGTCCTTATGTTTATGAGGTATAAACTTTTATTTGAGTTTCAAAGGACATCACTGCTACAAAGATATACATCTTAGAAGTCTGGAAATTTCTGATTTCTGAAATTAATGAGTGAATTTTGAAAATTAGCACATTAAAGTAATATTTTATTATATTAAAATAAGTGTGTATTGCAATTAATGGTTTGAAACTAAGCTCTGTAGTTAGACTAGCTGAGATGGATCCCCAAATCCACCACTTTTTTGCAGTACAACCTTCAGCTAAATTAGAAATGCTTCTAAAATTCATTACATATTTAATCTTTTTAACAGTTAGTCTTCTCCAGGTATAATTTACATACAATAAAATTCACCCCTTTTAGATGTATGTTTCTATGAGTTTTGACAAGTGCCTGAATTCTGTATCCTCCATTATAATCAAGATATACAATAATTCCTTCACCCCATATATTATCTTCGTGAAAGAGTCCATTCACTTAAAATTCAAAAAATTGCAAGCTGGCTTTATAGTGACAAAAAGCAATTCATTGGCATCATGGAAATTGGGTGTGGTGGTTGGGGGGGGGCGTTGATTTGCATAAAGGACTAAAAAAAACTTTTGGGGTGATGTATATATTTATTATATTGCTTATGGTGTTGGATTCACAGGTATATGCATATGTCAAAAATTATCAATCTGTATAGTTTAGAGGTCCTAGTCCTTAGAAGGGAAGGACTACTACTAGGGGAAATAGCTAGTTACTTAAACTTTGAACTCTAGCTACCAGTTGGTCACTATAGGCTTCTAATACCAAAAGCCAAAAAGCAAGGAAAGGAGTCCCTTCCTCAGAAGGGGTAATTTACCCTGATCATTAGGAGACCATAAGACCCCTCATATAAAATGGTGACAGATAAGCCTAAATTTGGCAAGCAGGTGATCCATCAGAATTTCTTGGCACTCTTGACCAATTTTGACATTAAATAGACAAGTACTGCAACCATGGGATGAAAACAGCATGGAAACAAGGGATGTGACAGACTTCTGATCTATAGAACTGTAAGATAATAAATTTATGTTCTTTTAAGTCAGTAAGCTTGTGGTAATTTGTTACTGCAGCAATAGGAAACTGATATACCCTATATATCTCTTTTACTCTGTAGAGATATTATAGAATGATAGAGCTGTTTCTGATATATTTAAATCAGCTTTTGAAATGTCTATCCTAGTTATGTTACCTAGGAGATAATTAAGAAATGTTCATTTTTCATCCACATTTTAATAAAAGAGAAACAGTGACAGTCTGTATTCTGTCATTCCCAAAACTCCATACTCCTAATTTATAAAATTCCCAGTATCTGGGATAAGGATTACTGTGAGTTAAAAAAAAAAAAAACCTATTATTTTTTTAATTACAACTTTGCTTATGACACACCATAAAGTAATTATGTTTACTTCTTCACTAAACTTTCTTTAGATCCGAAAGATTATAATTATTGCTAAATTCTCCTAGCAGCTTTGGTGTACCTCCACTATTATGGCATAGCAACTACTAGATATTTAAGATACACAAATGTATATGATCATTAAAAGATTACAAGAATATTTATAGCAACCTTTTTTTTTTTTTAATTTTATTTATTTTTGGCCGCGTTGGGTTTTTTTTTTGTTGCTGTGCACGGGCTTTCTCTATTTGCGTTGAGCGGGGACTACTCTTCATTGCGGTGTGCAGGCTTCTTTCTCATTGCGGTGGCTTCTCTTGTTGTAGAGCACAGGCTCCAGGGCGTGGGCTTCAGTAGTTGTGGCACACGGGCTCAGTAGTTGTGGGGCACAGGCTTAGTTGCTCTGCGGCACGTGGGATCTTCCCGGACCAGGGTTTGAACACATGTCCCCTGCATTGGCAGGCGGATTCTTAACCACTGTGCCACGAGGGAAGTCCCTATAGCAACCTTTTTTATAATAGTCTAAAACTGAAAATAAACCAAATGTTCATGCAGTAGAGCCTGGATAAAAAATAAATTGTGTTATGTCCTACGATGGATTTCGGAAGTGGAACAAATGAATTACTCTTGAAGCAAAGCTGGTGAAACTCAAAATCAACTATACTTCAATAAAAAAGAAAGAAATTAAAGTAAAAAATGAGAAAAAATAATATGTTGAGTAAAAGAAGCCACCCTCTTACATACATATATGCACACAAAACATACATTGTTATTTTATTTATATAAAGTAAAAGAGCAAGAAAAAAACTATGATAATATAAATTAAAAAATGATTTCCTGAACAAGGACTGAAAAGGAGTGTGAGAGTACTTTGTGATGTGATGGAAATGTTCCATATCTTGTTTGGGTATTGATTACACCATTACACTTGTATATAAAATGGTTGGATCTCATGGAATTGGGCAATTAAGACAATGAATTTTAATGTGTATAACATTTTCCCAATAAAATGATAAGCCTTGGGGACAATGACTAGTAGGGAGCAAATGGGAGATTCTAGGGGAGTAATAGTATTCTTTCTCTTGATTGTTAAAGGTTAATCTATGTGTTACTTTATGAAAATCTTTTTATTTGTTTACTTATGCTTTTTGCTCTTTTCTGTGGATGTGTTATACTTCTACATATATATATATATGTTTACTAAAAAATAGTATTTAGGCAGCAGATAATTATAGATAAAATGTTCTCAAATAAAATGCAGACTATTGTCATTGTGCTACCAAAAAGAAATTTAGAATAGTTACAAAGAAACCTGTCGTCAAGGATCTGACATTTCAGATTTTTACTGAAACTATAATATCTTAAGAAATAGTAAAAAGACACATAAATTTAGATTTAGATTTATCATGCATAATATGGAAAGAGTGAAGAAAAGGACTGATACAAATAATTTACAGGATTGAGTGGGGTCAAATGAAATTATATATATAAATATATAGAACTGTAAAGCACAATGTAAATGTTAGATATTAACATCTTCCTCATCAATTGCACTGTGAAAGACTATTCTTTAACAATAAATTTCACCAAATTTTTCAACACCAGTCGAGATTGTTAATAAGAATAGCTCCAGCCATGATGGTCTGTTTTTCAGTGATCTGAGAAAAAAAAGCTTTGGGGTCTCTGGATACAGAATGAGACAAGTATTTAATTTAGACTGACATTGGTCTTTGGGCTTTCCAGGAGCAATAAAATTTGACAGCCGAGTCATATGTGTCAGCTGAAATCAGACCTACCCAGAGTCTGTGAGCATAGCCTTCTGTCAAATCATGCTCTTCTCTTCACTGTCAAATTTTCTTCCTATGTATATAACTATTCATCATCATCATCATCATCATTATCATCATCATTGTCATTGCGCTTGTTATCACTACTTTTATTCATGAGATACCTAACTTTACATATGCTTTTCATGGATTATCTAATTTCATTTCTACAATTCTAGAGTGACTATATGTCAGTTTTCTTAAAGTTTCCATTGTTCAGCACATCTACATAGGTCATACTATTTCAACCTCAATACCACTGACATTTTGGGGGTGGATAATTCTTTGTTGTTGGGGCAGAGGCTCTTCTGTGTCTGTAGAATGTTTAACAGCATCCCTGGCCTTGACCAACTAAATGCTATTAGCACCTCTACCCAAGTTGTGACAATCAGTAATGCCCACACACATTGCCAAATATCCTCAGGGAAGAAGGAATGTAAATTCTTATCCCCCTACCCTGCCCCTGGTTGGGAACTACTGCTGTACATTAAAGTAGCCACAACCTAATGCCGATTAGGTTTCATGAAACATAAATTTTACTTTTCAGTCAAAAAATCCAGGCTTAAATTCCAACTTTGTCATTATAGTAGCTTTCTGACCTAGCACAAATTATTCAATTAAGTGCTTACTTTTTTGACTATAAAGTGAGAGTAATAATATATTTTCCTGTGAATGAGTGTCATTTTTCAGTCTTAATACAAAACTGTTCACATGTTCCCATCATACTTAAAGTAATCCTTTACCTTACTTTATCTGTTACTTTGTAATAAATCAAAATGTCTATTCCCTTTGTAAAACATTTCTCAATAACAAGTAACTTGTTTATTTTTGTTTGTTCATTTGTTTTTATTAACATCAAATACACTAGAATGTTAAATGCATGAAGGGGAGCCCCGTCTGTCTAGGTAAACATGTTGTGTGCCGTACCTTACCCATGAAAGGTGGTTACATGGAAAGTGTTCAGTATATATTTAGTGTGTAATGACTTCCTATGATAATTTATGGGAAAGTAACAGACTACTTCTTACTACATTGCTGGTGCTCACTAAATGACACTTCCTTCTTCCCTTGCATTTTAAAGAAGAATGTGTCTCAAGATTATTTCATTGGTGGAGAAACCACTGTGTAACAATCTGGAATAGGGTATGTTGCAGGCAAAATAAAGACTCCTCGAAGATATCCATGTCCTAATCCTTGGAACATGTGAATATGTTCCATTAAATGGCAAAATGGACTCTGCAGATGTGATTACATTGAGGTGGGAAGAGTATCCTAGTTCATAAATCCAATCTAATCACAGGGGCCCTTAAAAAAAGTAGAAGAGGGAAGCAGCAAAGTGGAAACCCAGACATACGGCAACATGAGAAGAATTCAGCCCAAAATTTCTGGCTTTGAAAATGTAGTAAGAGGACGACAAGCAAAGGAGAGTGGGTGGCTTTGAGAAGGTAGAGAAGGCAAGAGAACATTTTCTCTCCTAGTGAACCCAGAAGGAACACAGCCATGTCAACAGCATGATTTTATTGCAGTGAGACCCATTTTGGACTTCTGACCTCAAGAATTGTAAGAATGTAAATTTGTGTTGCCTTAAACTGTCAGTAATGTGGTAATTGGTTATAGTAGCAATAGAAAACTGATAAAACAAGGTACCCTGCATATGTTTTTTAACTTCTGTTTTCTCCTCATCTCTCTAACGAAATACCACAGGTTTTTCACATTTCTTGTTCTTTACCCTTTCACTTCTATGTGATACTAGCTCTGACTTGAGGAAGGTAGTAGTTTCCTGGAATGAGAAAAACAGTTGTAGTGTAAGGAAAGTACAAACTGGTTTGTAATCCAATTGTGTAATGTAATCATTCCATCCATTTAGTCAATAAATATAATTCAGCAACTGCTAAGTGCTGTCATTCACTACATACAGAGAATATAAAATAATTAAGACAGAGTCCCTTTCCTTTATAAATTCAGACTCAGTGGAGAGAGGAAAGGGGGAAGGAAATGGACACTTTAAGAGATATTCTTAAACACTGTCAGATACAATAACAGAAGTGTTCCTTAAGCCCTACAGGGACATATAACTCTTCCCCAGGACATTCTTTTGGAAAAAATAGATACACATTGGCTCTCCCTTGTAGTACATCCTTTTTAAGCTCATTGAAATGCTGAGTGAAATCTATTAATAGAGAATTAAATTAATTCACACAATACAAGGAAAAGAAACATCTCTTTTCAAGAGGCATTAAATCTACTCTCCTTAATAGAGAAACCGAGATTAAAAGAGGTGAAAAATGATGAGAATGACCTTTTTAGTTCTAATCACACAAATAAATCAGTGCACTGGTGATGAATTCATTAATTTTGATTAAACACGGAACTATGAAGTCATTTGAATTAATTCAGTAATCACCATGAAAAAGAGATGCTTTAGAGCTTGATATTGAGTAGCCCCTTTAATTTGCCCTTTGACCCAGTCTTAGGGAAATATGTACCAAAATCTTCAAGTGAGCTGACTTTGTATACAGGAGGATCAAGTCACGGAATTAAACACCTAAGGCCCTTGGTTCTGGGAGGGGATGAGTTGTTGGTGAGAAGCCCTAGCCACGATTATAAACCTATTCCCTTTTTAGGGAAATAAAAATGCTTTGGGGTTAAAATTTGCAGGAATATACAGCTAGCAGTAATAGCAGAAACAACTAGATATTTTTCATAGAATTTTATCAAGATAAATGAAAACAATTGTACTCAAAATTGATATGGTTTTCCCAGTCACCATTTTGGAAGGCACATGGCTTAATGCACTAGAAGTGTCAGAGTATCAGAGGATGCTCACAAGTTCTTATAACAAATCAGAACAGGAAAAGATCTAAGCCACGTGTACAAAGTGTACATTTTCATCTCACTTTTAACTTCCTTCAGGTTGCATTGATAAATTATCATAATAGAAAATGGAAAAATAATTTTCACACTGAACAATTGAAAGTTTTCTATAGAGTAATAGTTCAAAAAAGCAGAGAGAAGTTATTGACTTCAATAATTTTTATAATAAGCCACAGAACTTTTCATTGAATATGTCATGAAAAACATTCAATAATAAAAGTACTTAATTGAATTAATCATTCCATGTGTTACCTGGTTCATAAGTAGATTGAGATGAAGTTGAGCAGGATATCTGCACACAATTAAAAACAATTGACCCCTTTGAAAACTGTTGTTTTCAGGGTAGGATAAAAAGCACAGTAAATCAGTGGTGATAGGGAGTAAAGCTTATTTTTCTCTCTTATTCTGGAAACCAGAATTTTGACTATTTTTCCAGGCAGAAATCACTCTGAGCAGGACACTGTTGGTAAGAATAATAAGAGGGACTCCTTAATTCAGGATTTTAAATAAAGTCAAATAGATTTTTAAAGACAGTCCCAACTCTAAAATTAAACATTCACATACACAGAGGACTGTTTCTGTATCCTATATCCTGTTGCTGTATTGTGCAAGAATCCTGACTGCATCATATACAAAGCTATCTACTGGGATTCTGCTATGCCTTCCCAGTTCCTCAAACTAATGCACTCCACTAACTGGGGAGCCAAACAACTAAGTAATCTCCTCTGTGGTGTAATCTGGGTTCCTTCTGTGTTTTCCACACCACTCATTCCATTCTGTTCTGGGCTAAAATTGTAGGGGTATGTTTTAGCACTCTTATTGCTTGGAATTCATACACTACAAATCCTCAGTCTTTGCCTGCAGTTTCTATCAACTGATTCTATGAAAGGCTTTGCTCCTTATTAATGCTTTTGTAGAATGCTTATTTCTTGCTTTATTCAGTAACCCATGCATATATTTTTTCTGTTTGCTTGGCCTTTTAACACACTCTTTAGGTTCAGCACTTTTTTCTTCCTAGCGTCTGCCAGTAAGATTTCCCCTTGCTCAGCAATGGGGTGAGTTTTATTACTTTTTTCTCTCTTTGAGAAGCATTCACTGCACTATTTGAGTCCATCTTGACAATCAGACCCCCACTGTGATTTATTTTATTACTTCCTTTGTAACAGATACTTTCCCCCTAGGAGCAATCCTTAGAATTTTACAATCCACCAACATCTAATCCAGTATCTTTCCTTATACAAGGGGTGAATACTCGTTTTCTTCAGTGGTAAATATTTTAAATGTTATTGTTACATAGTCACCTATATATATCTTAGCTTTCCAACTTTAAAAAAAACCTTTCTAATGTCAAGGAAAATAAATGCTGGGAGATATAGCTACTGAGCCCCAAAATAACCCAACATAAGCAGTTCTATTATTTTAAAAAATCATATTTTTCATTTTCCTCCATAAATTTGCATTGGTTTTATTGGATTATCATAGGTTATCTTTAGTTTTTTGAAGTCAATATACATATTAACATAGATAATGACCCTGTTAAAGAAAACAATGTTCTGACACATTAAAACATTAAGGAAGACTTTATTCAAAGATTTGCAACAGGTGTCAAGACCATCACAGCAAGGGAGGGAGATGGGACTCAACTCCAAATACAAGAACAATGGGGATTTCCAGTTGAGGAGCAGGTTGTGGGGCCCATGGGGGCACCAAGGGTAAACTGATATAACCCAGTTCTTGCTGGAGGCAGGCCAGGGTGACCAGCTGTCACTTGGGGGAGGGTGGGAGATGAGGAATATGATCAGATATTTACTGTGATTAGGAGTTAAATGTGGGAGGATCCTCTCTAAACCTAGTTTAGCAGGATTTTGCTAAAACTGGATTCTGCAAGGACAAGGACAGACAAAGAAGATCAAATTTGAAACCTGGTTCAGAAGAGGGCTCAGAGGAGCTTGACTAAAGTTTGGTCAACTGACTAAAAATTGACTGAAGTCTTCGTCAGCTTACAAAAAAAATTTACTTTACCCAGTGAACTGTTTTATTATTTTCTTCCTCTCATGCTGTTCAAAAATCACTGGCTTTCTTACTATTTTTGAACATACCAGGCATGCCATCTACTCAGATCATTTGTGCTTGCTCTTCCTTTTTCTAGAATTCTCTTTCCCCACATATTTAAATATTTTCTTCCCTTACTTCTATTGAATCTTTATTAAAATATCACCTTTCTTAGATTAACCTAACCTAAAATTACAAGAGTTTCACCTACCCTCTACACTTCTCCCTTTCTTCATGATCTTAATAATGTCTCATGATCTTAATAATTTCATATATCCTATCCATTTATTTGTGAAAAATAAATAAACCACAATGTGAAATTTATGAGCATGAATTCTTATAGCAAAATTTATCTTGTTTCATATATACAACTCTTCAATAAAATGGCATTTGAATCAATCGTCTTTTAAAAGACATTTATAAAAAGAAATAATATGCATGTTTTTCATTGGTTAAATGACACATCCTTGCTTACTCTAGCACCCATTTTCTCCTATATTTGTCATTTTCCTCCCAACACATGCATAGGGTCACATGAGAGAGGGAAATATAAGTGATAAAAGTGCAAATGCTAATGTTGACAGGCTTTAGTTATATTACTTCTAAATAGGGCATTAATAGCAGTGATCTTATGATTTATAAGTTAGACATAAGTTGGAAAGTTGGAAACCATCACACTATATTAATGTGCAGTGGGAAGTATACATGCAACCAATAAAGCAACAGAATCGGAGAAAAACACATTGCCTAATACTAGATTTCATAAGAAAATGACAAAAACTTCTTGATGGTACAAAATTAGAGGTCAAAAGGGCTGGCTTGAGTAGCCGAGTAGCCCAGATTATCAAGAGGTAAATGTTGACTTGATACTAAATGAAAATTCCTGTGAGACAGAGTTGTGGCAACTCTGGAATCATTTCTGATGCCCTGATAATACACATGTGGAACAGAACAGGCACTGTCACCATGGCTCAAACAGTCTAGCCCTAATCCTCTTACACGATTTTATTTGGGTAGCAAAATAAGTGTATCTGATACAATAACAATAACTAGTGACAGTGTGCTAGTCAGTTTTTGCTGCCTACCACACCAATCACAAATCCCAGTGGCATATATTATTAAGTACTGTATTTCTTGCTCACATATCTTATGCTATAGAAATAATAGAAAGGATTGGTAAGTAGAATCTGAAAGTCACTTTTTATATTCTTAAGCCAGTTATGACATACAACTGTAAATAAACATATTCTATTGTATATGATCATTATTATGGATTAATGATTATTACTCTGGTAATTATGGTTTTAATATTGTTTATTTTCAACATCTTCCTGAAACAGTTTCTTCCATTTACATCTGAAATCTCATACCTTCCTGTATTTCTTACTACTATTGATTATTTTCAGTTGCTTTTGCAGAGTCATCAACTTCTACCTAGCCATTTAATATTGGTGGTTATCAAGGCTTGGTTTTACCCTGTGTTCCTTTCCAACATTATTGATTTACTCTATGTAATCTCACCCATGATTATGGATTCAATTACATACAATAATGGCTTCCAACTATGTGTCTTCAACCAGAATCTCTAGACAAATCCAGATATCCAAAAAGTTTAAATCTACAGTCTTACTATTTTCTTTCTCTCTGTACCGTCTGTTCTTCCTCTTCTTCTCCTCCCTCCTCCTCTACCTCCTCTTTCTTTTTCTTCTTCTCCTTCCTCTTTTTATGGTTTTCTTTGGACTACTTGGCTATTTATTTACAATTTTGTTTTTTCTCTACTATTGTCTCATTAACTATATGTCTTTTAAAAAAATTATTTTAGGGTTTATAATATGTATCCTTTTCTTACTGCAGTCTAACTTCAAGGTTATACATGCAGTGTAAGAATCTTACAACATTATAGTTGCATATGTTCCTTCACATTCTTTGTGCAATTGTTATATATTTTATTTCTACATGTTATAAATTTTAATATATATTATTTTATTTTTACTTTAAATAGTAAATTACCTTTTAATAAAAATTTTAATGAGGAAAATTATCTCATATATATTCCTATATGTAGGAGTTTTGTAGCTCTTCATTTATTTATGTAGACTTAAATTTTTATCTTGTATCATTTTCTTTCTGCCACAGTTGTCTCTAATAATTCTTATATGGTAGATCTGTTGGATGTGAATTCTGTCAGTTGGTCATGTTGCAAATATCTTCCTTTTGTTTTCATTTTAGAAAGATATTTTTACTGGGTATAAAATTCTAGGTAGATAATTTTTCTTTCAGCTCATTAAATATGTGATTCCATTGTCTTTTGGATTACAGGGTTTCGATGAGACATGTGTTCTTATTTATATATTTCTCCTCTATGTATGGTATGTTTCTTTCCCCTATCTCCACCTACTTTCAAGATTTTTTCTCTCTCAGTTTTGTTCAACAATTTGATTATTATCTGCCTTGATCTGATTATCTTTGTGTGTTTTTTTTTTCTGTTTGGAGTTCTTTGAGCTTCTTAAATCTGGGTAGTTACATTTTTTTTTCTCAAATTTGCAATTGCCATGGATATTAGAACACAATATTTTCTACAGTTTACTGATAATATGTCCTTTTCTAATCATTTTCCCTTCTGCACTTTATTTTGGATAGTTTAAAATTCTATGCCTTTAATTTACTGATCCTTTCTTCTGCTGTTCCTAATCTATTAATTTTACCTTGTGTATTTTTTTTTTTTCATTTCAGGTAGCATATTTTACATTTCAAGAAGATCCATTTTGTCTTTTGTTTTATGCCTAATGTTTCTATCCTTATTATGGTCATATTTTTTTCTATATTTTGTACATACTTATAAGGTTTATATAGCTTTCAAAAGAACATCTCTGCATTTAGAAATTTCTTTCACTAATTGAATTTTCTCCCAGTTATGGGTCAAGCTTTTGTGCTACTGTGCAAACTTAGTAAATTTTTATTAGTTCTTGTATGTTGTAAAGTTTACAATTATTAGTACCAGAGTCTTAATATTCTTTTAAATAGTATTAAAATTTATGTCCTGTAGTTATTTTAGATCAATTTAATACTGTTAAGGCTTGTTGTTAAGCTTTGTTATGCCATGTCTAGAGCAACCTTCACCTTGAGAGTAATTTAACTCTCCTCTCAAAGCATAATGCTTTTAAGGACTCTGCCCAGTGTCTTATGTAATAAGGCCTCTCTAGTCTGGCTAATGGGAACTGTAAGTCTTCCCACATGTGCATTTACTCATGTGTGTTACAGAAATAATTTGCCTACTATGTTTTTTAGTTGTTAATGGCCTAAAGGCAATTGCTGTGAGGGTTAAAACAGAGTCTGAAGGCAGAAAAATAATTCTAATTCTAAACATATTATTTACAAAATAGAATATGAGGGAACATTAAATAACTCATTTATATTACTACCAATATCCTGACACAAAAAAGAGACTAAGGCATTGTAATAAAACATTATCCTCCATGAATACAGATGACAAGATCCTTAGCAACATTAGCAAACTGAATACAGCATATGTAAAAAAGATAACTTATGATCACTAAATGGGCTTTATCCCAGAAATGCAAGGTGCTGAATTAATATTGAAAAACAAATCAATATAATTTGCTGCATTACAGACTATAAAAAATGAATAATTACAACAGATGCAAAAGAGCATTTTACAGAAACCAATACCTATTCATGATAACAAACAAACAAAAGACAAAAAAACCAAAACCTCAGCAACTTGGAAGAGAAATAAACTTCTTCATCCTGATAAAGAACATATACAAAATACTTGCAGCTAAAATGATGCTTAATGGTGAAAAATGGAGTGCTTTTTCTCTAATATTGCGGACAAAATAAGTATTTGCTCTCATCACTTCCATTTAATATTGTATATTAAGATCCTAGCCAGTGCTTTAAAGCAAGAAAAGGAAATAAAATCCATACACGTTAGAAAGGAGTATAAAGTTGTTTTTGTTTACAGACTACAGAATAGTTTATGTATAAAAATCCCATGGGCTTCACAAAAAAGGTACATGAGTTAATAAGGGGGTTTAATAAGTTGACAGGATACAAAATCAATATGTAAAGGCCAATTGTATGTACATATGCTAGCAATGCAAATTTTAAAATTGAGATTAAAAACAAATGCCCTTTAAAAAAGGATTCAACAACACAAAACACAAAACCCTTAAAGATAATTTTATGAAAGTATTTGCAAGACCTCTGCACTAAAAACTTCCAGATTGCTGAAATAAATAACAACAACATAACTAGAGAAACACCTATGTGTAATGATCAGAACATTCAGCATTATAAAGCTGTCTATTCCCTTCAGATATATAGTTCAAGCACATTTCCATTTAAATTTCTGGAAGGATTTTTATAGAAATAAAGACGCTGTTTTTAAAAAGATATTTTACTGCATCTCTGCTTTTCAACCTGGATTTTATTTTATTTTATTTATTTTTAACATCTTTACTGGAGTATAATTGCTTTACAATGGTGTGTTAGCTTCTGCTGTATAACAAAGTGAGTCAGCTATACATATCCAGATATCCACATATCTCTTCCCTCTTGCACCTCCCTCCCACTCCTCTAGGTGGTCACAAAGCACCGAGCTGATCTTCCTGTGCTATGCGGCTGTTTCTCACTAGCTATCTCTTTTACATTTGGTAGTGTATATATGTCCATGCCACTCTCTCACTTCGTCCCAACTTACCCTTACCCCCCCACCCCGTGTCCTCAAGTCCATTCTCTACATCAACCTGGATTTTAAATTAATCTATTTCAATCAAGATGCTTTTAAAAACCTATGTTGCAATAGTAAGAGAACCTAACTTTCTGATAGAGAACAAACAGAGTAAAAGTAGTCTAATATCCATTATCCAGAGGATAGCTATGTTAAAAGTGTGCTTGGGACTTCCCTGGTGGTCCAGCAGTTAAGACTCTGCACTTCCACCGCAGGTGATGTGAGTTTGATCCCTGGTCAGAGAACTAAGATCCTGCATGCAGCGGGGATAAAAAAATGTGCTTTACTACAAACACAATATACAAAGAAAAAAAAAAAACTGTAGACATATATTTTTCCCAGAAGCTCATAAACGTAAAAAGTTCTAGCAGATAGTGCCAGCAGGGGTAAAACCGAGATTCAATTCAATTCAATTAGTGCCCCTAAGAACTAATTGCTAAAAGCTAAATAAACATATTGCTATGGCAAGTGGCAGAGTCCTTCATACAAAACCCCACCTAAATATTTCAATATTTCTGTGGTAGTTTCAGTTATGCTTTTGCTATGCAAAGTATTTTATTTGTGGGAAAATGTGCAGAGGATCAGAAGAAAATATAGAGTAAAACATGATACCCCAAGCTTTGTGGCACATGCTTACTCACAAGCACACTCACAAACACGTGTACTCCGGATGATTTTCATGAAAAATTATTTTCGTGTTATAGAATTTGACGTTTAGAGACATTAAATGTATTTCCCAGACTTAGAAACAATGATTTGATGGCTCAACAATGATTAGAACTTGTTTTATTTTAAACGTTGTAAGTGAATATATGTACATATGAGATATATATATATATATATACATTTGATTTAAATTTCACAGATTACTCAATAAAAATACCTATCATTTTTTACATTTAAATTGGCTAATTTGCATAATACAAATGCTACCTTCATAAGAAATTGAGTGTATATCTTTAAAAATAAGGAAATCTCCTTCAGCAAAAATTAAAAAAATATAGTCATGTAAGATTTATTCTAATAATCTAAAGATTTGGCAATAGTATTCTCATAATTGTGCTTACTCAAATTAGTTTTTTGGTTTGTTTTTCAGATAGCAATATTATAGCATGTTCATATGCTAAGAGTAATGAGAGGGAAGGATGAGAGAAGGTGGGATATGATCCATTGATAGAGGAGTTGGCCTTAGAGAGAACCGTGAATTGTCCATCTGGAGTAATAGGAGGGAACGGAGAACATATAGGTATACAGACCATGATTTTGTAGATGTGCTTCTGAGAATGCCTGAAATTTGTCTTCATATATTTTTCTCATAAATTAAAGTAAGAAGAACATAGAACACACACATACAGTGCAGAAAATAGTTAACACAGAAGACTGGAGACTGCTATTTTGAGAAAGATTTGTTTACAAAGTGGACTATTTTCTAAAGGTGGCTGGAAACTTACAATCATGGGAGCATATCCACCATTCTCATAACTTGTTAAGACTGGTTCACACTGTATAAACTGCACACAAAAAAATGTGGCTTTATGCTGAGCACCTACTTTCCTACTGGATGTCTTAAAATGTGGTAAGTGCTACACAGAGGGTGCCTATATGAATAACACCCAACAAAACCTCTGAGCACTGAGTCTATAATGAGTTTCCCTTTTAGACAATATTTTATATGTGTTGTCACGCTGGTTACTGAAGGAACTGAGCACATTCTATGTGAATCCACTGGGAGAGGACTCTTGAAAGCTTGCACATGTTACCTCTGGATTTTGTCCCATGTGCCCTTTCCCTTTGCTGATTTTGCTTTCTACCTTTCATTGTCATATGCCATAGTTATGAATGGGACTATATGGAGAATCTTGTGAGTTTTCCAAGCAAATAATCAAACCCAGGGGTGCCCTTGGGGACCCCTTACCAAAACATACACACACATGCACATACATCCCTACACATCCTATATATGGCTAAACTATTAAACAACTTGGATCAATAATTTAATCAATTTTTGGTGAGAGGTCCCACTTTCTATCACTGTTGGGATTATTTTTTAATGAAGTGTGTACATATCTATGAATATAGGATAAATATTTTAAATGTGACCAAATATGCATAATAAATGCAAAATTTATTTAACTTTTAAAAATTCCTAATAAATTAAATAGATAGAGGATATGTGACTGACAGTTTAAAATTAGTAAGATCCTGAGGTTGGACTTGTGTAGTGTGGGGTTCTAATGTACTATCTTTTGAATTAGAATTAGAGCTTATTCAAAATAAAGTTTTGGAAATATTGAGTGGGGAATATAAAATAATAGAATTTTAAGGATATAAAAGTTAGAATCAAAACCAGAAAAAGAAAAGACATATTTTTAAAAATAGAACTTTAATTAATGAAAATGATAAGCCTTACAGAAAAAAGAAAAAAAATTATTGATATTTTAAACAGCAGTATAGAGATAAATTATATAAATTATATATATATATATATACTGTAAATTATATTTAAAGACATTTTGCAGAATTCAGGGGATACAGTCAGAGAGGTAGAAAATATAAAATAAAAGATGAATCAGGGGCTTCCCTGGTGGTGCAGTGGTTGAGAATCTGCCTGCTAATGCAGTGGACACGGGTTCAAGCCCTGGTCTGGGAGGATCCCACATGCCGCGGAGCAACTAGGCCCATGAGCCACAACTACGGAGCCTGCGCATCTAGAGCCTGTGCTCTGCAACAAGAGAGGCCGTGATAGAGACCCATGCACCACGATGAAGAGTGGCCCCTGCTTGCCACAACTAGAGAAATCCCTCACACAGAAACGAAGACCCAACACAGCAAAAATAAATTAATTAATAAACTCCTACCCCCAACATCTTAAAAAAAAAAAAAGATGAATGACATAGAATGTAATAAAGTCTAATATATGAAATCAGAGTCCCAAAATAATAAAATAGACTGTGAAAGAGGCAATATTTGACACAAAATGTTTCCAGAAATGATGATAGACTTTAATAAACACTAAGCAGTATCAGTAAAATGAAATCCATTGTAAGCCACATAATAATAAAACTACAGAATGTTAAAATCAAAGATATCTTAAAGCATCCAGAGTGTATATACAGTTTACCCATAAATAATAACAAATCAATACAAAAATTATCAGTAGCAACAGTGAAAGCTAGAAGACAGTAGAATAATATCAACAAAGTTTAAGAGAGAATGGAAATTTCACAGTAAACCTTATCCCTAATTTAATCCTAATTCAAGAATGAGAGTGAAATATAACATTTTATACTAAAAGAAATTAACAAAATTTACTATTAATGGACTTCACTAAAATAACCATTTTTTTATACTTTTAAGAGCAGGTGAAACCTAAACTTAATCGTTTTTTATTTTTAAAAATTTTAATTTATTTTTTTGAATGAAAGATTCTTTAGATTCTGTAGTGTTTTACAATTTTCAAAAGTTTCACACATATTTCTTATAATCTCATAATAACACTTTTTTCTCCCATCCCTATATTTTTCCTCCCCCTCTTCCCTCTCTCCATTGGTAACCAGTAGTTTGTTCTCTGTATCTGTGTCGGCTTCTTTTTTGTTTTATTCACTAGTTTAGTGTATGTTTTTAGATTCCACATATAAGTGATATCATACAGTATTTGTATTTCTCTGACTTATTTCACTTAGCATAATGCCCTCCAAATCTATCTATGTTGCTGAAAATGGCAAAATTTATTCTTTTTTAATGACTGAGTAGTATTTCATTACACATATTCTTTATCCATTCATCTCTCTCTTTTTTTTTTTTTTTTGCGATATGCGTGCCTCTCACTGTTGTGGCCTCTCCCATTGCGGAGCACAGGCTCTGGACGCGCAGGCTCAGCGGCCATGGCTCACGGGCCCAGCCGCTCCACGGCATGTGGGATCTTCCCAGACCGGGGCACGAACCCGTGTCCCCAGCATCAGCAGGCAGACTCTCAACCACTGTGCCACCAGGGAAGCCCCCATTCATCTCTTGATAGATGTAAGCAATTTAGTTTGCTTCCATACCTTGGCACTTATAAATAATGCTACTATGAACACTGGGGTGCATGTATCTTTTCAAACTAGCGTTTTTGTTTTTAAAAATAACTTTGAGGGGCTGGTATGTAACTGTCATTCAGTAAGATGAAAAGTTTTTTCCATGCTGCTAACATTTGTTGAGCTTGACTAATTCACATTGTGCATCAGTATCATTTGTATCATAATTTGAAGTGAGTTTCTTGTACCTTGTACACAACATATAGTTGTATTTTTTTTTTTTTTTTTTTTGGTTGTGCCGCATGGCTTGCAGGATCTTAGTTCCCCTGGATCTTTTTTTTTTTTTTTTTAAATTCATGCTGTTAATCTTTTATTTGTTGGACTTAAGTCATTTACATTTAATATAATTATTAATATGTTAGATCTTGAGTTAGGCATTTTATTCTTTAGAGTTGTTTGTTTATTCTTCATTGCTTTGTTTTTTGTTTGTGTTCCTGTGTGTTATTTGTCCTTTTTAAAAAATTTAATTTTGATTTATCTATATTGTTTCTGAGTATATCTCTTTGTAAATGTTTTAGTAGTTGCTTTAGACATTATATTATACATATAAAATTTATCACAATCTAGTAATGCTCACCAGTTTGAATGAAGTATAGAAAACTTATGTCCCTTTAGGTTTCTTTACATTTTCCCATTTTTTAATAATTGTCATATATTTCTTCTATGTATTCAAGAGCCACATCAGATATTATTATAATTTTTACTTAAATTTTCAAACATAATTTAGAAAACTTATGAGTCTAATGTACTTACTTGGATTTCAACTTTTTGCATTGTGATTTCATCCTTTTTTGATGTTCCAAGATTTCTTCTTTTATCATTTTCTTTTCATCTCAAGAACTTCCTTTAGGCTTTTATTTATGGTCAACTGATGACAAATTCTCTTGTCCCAGACCTGAAAATGAAATTATTTGTATCTTTATTAATTAACTCATAGGCTTATTGTAGTTTTTAGGATCTGTTTTATTCTAAAACCAATAAACAATTATCATTTTATCTCTTTCCAGATTGAGCAAGTACTACAGAGACTGAGAAAAACATTGACACCTTAAATTGTCCCCAACCTCTTCTGAGTAGCCAACCCTCTATTTAAATCTCTTTGGAGAGAACAGTATTTTTTGGAGCAGGTAAGAAGTCAATATCTTTGAAATTCTAGGAGAATTTTATTAAGTAGACAATTTTGGATATCTGTCTTTAGTAGATCTGGATGATATATGGAAGGAGATCCTCCTTTGTAACTTCCTTTATTGTTTTTACTTGAAGTTTTCCATTATCAGGATTGTTCTCATGAATAATCAGAGGCCTTTGAATTGCTAGATTATTACCACCCCACAATATATTAATATATAATACATTAATACTTATATTAATATATTAATACTTCTGTGATTTCAAATATTATCTCAAAACACAGTCTCAAGAGTTTCATCACTGAAATACCTGTTGTCCCCAATTCAGTATGTCCCAATTTGACTGAACTTCCACTTTTATTTCTCAATCTTCTATCACCAGATTGTTTGCAATTTACAGTTAAGTTATGTTCTGGCTTTTTTTTTTTTTTTAATGATTTATCTACCAACTGGTTTTTGGTCATATTCTTCTTAAAGTTTTTGATTTTTCTGGTACTTTGTTATACAGGAGGCTGAAGTGACCTACAGATTAGGTGTAAATCACTTAATCTTTGAAATAAATACCTGGGAATAGTGAAAGAAATAAAACTTGACTGAGGATAGACCACTGTTCTCCACACTTGTTCATAATAGACATCTTGCCTGGATCCCAGAAAATGAGTTGATGGGTTTGAAGCTCTCCCAGATTTCCTCAATCTCTTTTTAACTTTAACTCTTCTTACAAAATATCACTTGTTTTTATGATACTGGGATTTTCTTTATTATTCTAGACCATCTCTTTTAAAACCTGACAAGTGAAGTATTGTTTAGTTAGTTTTTGTTATAAGTCATCATACCTTTTCTTTAATTTAGATTAGCCTTGTTCAGAAATAGACGATTCATACTTTTTATGGCCACACTTTAAAGCTCTAGGCAAGACAAAACACTGCCAAAAGTTATCAGTTAAACATGAGTGCTTGGACACAATACCCTTTTTATTTAACATATTTATTTATTTTGTCTTATTTAACATGTTCAATTTATTTAACATATATATATACATATATATATGTATGTATGTGTGTGTATATATATATATATATATATATATATATATATATATATATATATATATATATATATACAGTAATATTTCTCATTTGGCCAGTTCCTAGTTCCGTGATCTTGCCCTGTGGTTTACTATTAACAGGTACAAGTATTGTTTAATAAATTCCATAATGACTCTTGGAAGAGTCTAAAGGGAAAAATAAATTTTTTCCTTGGAATTTTCAGGTAGACTTTTTTACAATATCTCATGTTTTAAAAGTTAATCAAATACCAAAAACATAATAGTAAAAAAGATAAAACTATTAAAATAGATTTTAACAATGAGCTATATAGTCACAAAAGGGAAAGCTTCAAAATTACTCAACATTAATAAATCAATTAGGAGTGTTTTTCCTGTCAGGCAGTGACTGGAAATTTCAAAACTCTTAGAGAGATTTTATTTTACATAGAATAAATTTAAATAATAATGTTTTATCAGAATTTGCTTCTTAGTTCTCTAGTCACAATATCTCTGGCCTTCAGAAACTTCCAAGCTCGGAGAGAATTAAACATAAGATGTATTAGAAGATACACATACAAAAAGCTCTGTGGATAGGGCATGCACAGTGTTCCTTTCTCTTAAGATGGCTTGTTGCCCTCTTTTGCACAAAGATAATTGACACAAGACACCCAACTGCAATTTTCCCCTTAACTTAGATTTTTTTTTAGAAAAGTTTCTTTTATTTTCTAGTAGGTACATAACAAATTAGCAAGCATAAAAATATTTTTCTTACACAATTCAAGATAAAAACTCAAGATCATACTATATATTTCTTTTATTTCCCTTTTAAAATACTCTAATGGGTTTTGTCTGTCATGTTCTCCAACTGACATATTTCAATTCTGTTTTTTTCAACTGATACATTTTAATTCCATTTTCTAACAGATCAAGTAAACAAATATCAAAGGTCCAAAGATTCTCACTCATCTTGGTTTATGGAACTTTCAACACTCACTAAACACATATTCCTTCTCCAGCACACTGGCCAAACAAAATTTGGCTATTAATTTACTGATAGCTAGAACATAAAGGGAAACAATATTAGACACTTCTCATTAGAGAAAGAGAATCTCTGGAGAAACAAAATTTTAACAGGATTTGGTTGTGAATGAATATTGTCATTAGGTATATTTTATTATCTTGTTTATTGGTAATACCTTTGGAAATAATTTTATATCAATTCTAAGAGTGATTTACTTACTTCCATTCCTTGTACTAATCAAAGAAAGTCAAGTTCTCACATTAGATATGATTTCCATAAAATGATTCTCTGAGGATCTGCGCTAGTGTTCAGCAATGCACCTTAATAGAAAAATATGCCTTAAAATAAGAAAGCAGGGGAGGACTCTTCACCAACTTTACACAGACTTCTCTAAATATAACTCCTTTCTAAGCTTTTGATAGGTCCTGGAGTGAAGGCAACTTGAGTTTATATTTTATGACAAGTGTTACAAGTGTTTTCTTTTTAATTCCTTTGGTAAGCTATGATAGAATTATATGCTCTGTAAAGAAGAGAAGTGTGTAGTAGATTTGACATTTTGATACAAAATCTAAAAAATTGTGGAGAGTTAGAAAAACAGGAGTTAAAAACCTCATACACAACTAAGCAACATATGAAGGTGTTTTCATGGGTTCAGACTTTGGCAAGTAATCAGTAGCAGTTTTAGTTTCCTTCAAATTACAATTAAAATGTTTATTTCTGAGAAGAAATGTGGATAAAACTGCTATAGGATTGGCAGCTAAGACAAATAGATACCAAGTAAGCATGACAAAAGGAAAGCAGAATTATAATTTTAACATCCATTGCAGTAGTATTTAAGGCAAAAAAATGCTATATGAAAAAAGAATCATTTTATATTAATAAATGTAACGATCTTAAGTGAAAATATAGTGGTCATGGACATTTTTGCACTGAAAAGCAGGGTAGTCATCATTGGCACACTACTATCCATCTTTGTCAGATCAAGTACATAAAAAAATTCGTTAAGCCTTGCTTTGAAAGATTCAGATAAAAATTTGAATGAAGAAAAGCAGATGAGGTATATGCATTATTTTCAAATAGTTAAAGGGTGATATATGAGATTTGAGTTATCTTTGCATGGTTAGAGTATAGACAGAGATAAAGCTAGAGCTCCTCAATTATTGAAAGGCCTTATTAGAGGCTTTAATTTGTGTACAGATATTTAGGAGGCAAATTGACATTTGAAGAACATTCACACTGAACTATATAGGGTGGGTAAGATAGGACAGAGGCTGAAAGGAAAATCAGGATTCTATTACAATGGTGCTTTAATGAATGGTGAGTGCTGATATAGGGTTAGAGAAGATATGAAAAATATTGTAGAGGAATCAGTGGTAGATTGCCATGGACTAAATGAGACTAGTTGGCAAAATCTCATAAATCAATGGGAAATTTACATGTGATTTTGGTTTATAATGAGGAGTCTATGTTATTATAATCAGCTTCCTCCAACATCAATTCTTATTCACCTTCAGGTCTCTTTTCTCCCAGATGCTGGAACATCTATGTCTGATTGCTTTTTCCTATTAAAAATTATGCAGGGATAAGAAGTTATTCTGGCCAATGAATTCTTCATGGCCCAGTTCATTTAGTTTCTAGAAAACCACATTATACAAGATGAAAATCATTTCATATATCATAAATTGCCACAGATGTTTTTCTCCAATTATCCTGAAGATATAGCCTAACAAGGATGCAGGTCCCTAGAAATGAATTCATTGGTATATCAGAGGGAGCTAAAAATAATTGTAAAACACATGATTGTATGGTAACTCTGTATTTAACTGTTTGAGAAACTGCCAGACTATTTTCCAATGTGGTTGCACTATTTTACATCCCACCAGCAGTGTATGAGTCTTCTGATTGATGCAATGATATTCTTGCTAATACAGTTTATCATATGACTTTTTGGTTATAGTCATTCTAGTGGGTGTGATGTGGTATCTTACTGTAGGTTTTGATTTGCATATTTTTGATGACTAATGATGATAAATATCTTTTCATGCACTTAGTGACCATTTCTATATCTTTTTTGGAGAAATGTCTATTCGTATCCTTTGTCCATTTTAAAATTTGGTTATTCTTCCTTCTATCATTGAGTTATTTATATAATCTAGATACAGGTTCTTTATTAGACGTATGATTTGAAAATATTTTCCTACATTCTGTGAATTGTCTTTTCATTTTCTTGATTGTGGCCTTTGAAGAATTCTTCTCCCAAGTATATACACAAAATAAAACATCTGCCCACACAAAACTTGTACACAAATGTCTATAGCAGCATTATTCCTAACAGCCCAAAGTTGGGAACAACCCAAAATCCATCAGCTGATGAATGGATAAACAAAATGTGGTATGTCCATGCAATGGAATATTATGAATAAAGTACTAATAGATGTTACAACATGACTGAACCATGAAAACAAAAGACTACATAGTATATGTTGCCATTTACATGAAATGTCCAGAATAGGAAAATTTATAGAGACAGATTAGAATAGTGGTTGCTTGGAGATGGGTGATGGGGGATAGGAGATAACTAAAGAGTATGGGGTTTCTTTTTGAGTCTAAGAAATTGTTCTAAAATTGACTGTGGTAATGATTGTGCCCATCTGTGAATACGCTAAAAAAACCATTGAATTGCACAGTTTAAATGGGTGAATTATATGTTATGTAAATTATATTTCAATAATACTGTTATTTAAAAAAATATATGATCAGATTGAGGGACTAGATTAGACTAGACTGAGGAACTCTGACAATTATATTCAAGATTCTGCTTCTCAGAGTAGGCAGCCAGGAGCACAGCCCACTTACAGCAAGAATTGTTAACCTCCTAGCCATAAAGAAAATATTTGAAAAACTATTGAATGTTTAGAGATCTCCAGAAAAATTATACTTAAGCACATTTTAAAACTATAATTTCCTTTATTACATTGGGACAGGCACAGAAAAATATGGCCTTCACACTTGTCTGTTTTTTCTTGTAAAAGTAAGTTTCCACTGATTGATAAAAAAGACAATATTATACAAAAACACAAAAGCAAGTTTGGATTCAGCTAGAAAGTGATTTCAATTACATGAATCTTTGGTTTTGCTTTCATAATAATTAATAATGATTCATGATAATAATAAGAAGAATTAAAATAGAATCTCATACTATACATTTTTATTTAGAATAAATAAACAAATAATATCTTCAGGACGTTGACAAAAATTATTTTTTCACATGAGCAATTTTCAAGTAGAAGAAGTAAATTGACATATAAATGTTTTGCTTATTTGGCTCATGGAAACCTGAAGACCATCAACAGAATTTCTATATTTAACAACTTTTTAAGAGAGAGTAAGCCCTGGCTTCTGGCCAAGGCATACATTTCTTAAATTCCAGAACCAGTGCTTCTTAAATGGGGCTTATCTGCTAGAATCTGCTAAGACCCATTTGAGAAGTAGCAGGTTCTTCTCTCTCTCAATGAATCTTTCCTCAGCCCCAAGAATAGCTTATTCTTTATTTCTCCTCAAATATTTTATAGATGCATTGCACATATAAATAATAATCAGTAATTATTCTGGTCTCTTCTTATATATTCTCTTATCATGTATAGGAAAAAAGCCATCTCCAATGCATGATAGAGAAATTAAGAAAATGAACTTAAATCCACAATCTTTCCACAAGCACCATGTCCCTTCAAACTACAAGTACATCTCGAATAAAATAGGATTTTAAAAAAATTGTGTGATTAGAAATATCTTACAGAATAAATTAAATGAAATAGTTTACATAAGAAGTAAAAATATCTGTCAAGAGAAGAAAAAAGGGGGTGATGTCATCATCATGGCAGCATGAGATACTCCCTTTTATTCTCCCCTTTAATCTACAACAAGTGAAACATCCATAATTCAACAAAATGTTCCTCTGTCTAACACAGCAGAATACCAGAGAGATCCACACATCAGTACATCCGAAGGTAGGTAGATTAGAACACATAGAGAAGGTGGAACTCTGGGAATAGCAGAGGCTATGCCTCTGATCATGGCCCACCATCTGTGATGGCTGAGCCTGCAGGCCCAGAGAATCCAGCACCTGCAATAGTGGTTAAAGGTGACACACAGGACTCCACTTTCCTGGCTGCAGTGGCAGCCATCATGGGCACAAGGACCTGGGCAGCAGCAGTGCTCCATAGAGCAGATCACATGGAAGAGAGACTTAGTGAGCTCAAAGATAGAAGTCTACAAATAATTAGGTAGAAGAGCAGAGAGAACTAAGATTTTTTTTAAATGAAGAAATTCTACGAGGACTCTTCAGCTCCATTAGAAAAGGCAACATAAGGATAATGGGTAACCCAGAAGGAGAAGAGAAAAAAGGGGGCAGAGAGTTTAGTTAAAGGAATAATAGCTGAAAATGCCCCAAACCTGGGGAAGGAACTGTATATATAAGTCCACAAAGCTAATAGAACACCCAGTTACATCAGTGCAAAATAACCTTGTCCAAGACACATTATATGAAAAAAGGCAAAAGTCAATGATAAAAAAGAATTTTAAGGGCAGCCACAGAATAAAACACAGTAACCAACAAAAGAACCCTCATTAGGCTATCAGCAAATTTCTCAGCAGAAACTCTATAGGTCAGGAAACTGGAATGACATACTCAAAATATTGAAAGATAAAAACTGTCAGCCAAGAATATACAGCAAAATTATCCTTCAGATATGAGAGGGAAATAAAGACTTTCCCAGACATACAGAAGCTGAGGGAATTCATCACCAATAGACCTGCCTTACAAACCATGTTGAAAGGAGTTCTTCTACATGAAATGAAAAAGGAAAACCATGCAAAACTTTGAGTAAGGTGATCAGTACATAGAGAGAATAAGAATATTGCAACTCTGTAGAAGAATAGGTTGTTAAACACTTTATTATAGCATAAAAATTAAAGGGAAAAAAGCATCCAAAAAATAACTATAGCTATTTCAATTTGATAACAAACTCAAAATATAAAAAGGGATAATGTGGGACAACAAAAACATAAAAGGTGAAGAGGAAAATGATAGAACTTGTATAGGCAAATGACGCTATGATGCTATCAGCAGAAAAAGACTATTTTATTTATGAGACATTTAATAGAAACCCCATGATAACCCCAAACAAAAATCTAGATCAGGGACACAAAACATAAAAAAAGGAAGCTGAGAAAACATCATAGAAAACCATCAAACTAAAATGGCAGACAGAAACACAAAGAAAAAGAAATAATGGAGATATAGAACAATCAGAAAACAAAAGATAAAATGGCTACGTTAAATCCTCATTTATCAAGAATCACCCTAAATGTAAATAGATTGAATTCAATCAATCAAAAGACAGAGAGTGGCTGGCTATATTAAAAAACAAGACTCCATTACATGCTGCCTCCAGGGGAATCATCTCAGCTCTAAAGATAAATATAGACTCAAAATGAAGGGATGAAAGATGACACTCCAAGCAAATGGCAGACAAAATAAAGCAGGCAAAGTATGTGTAGCCATACTCATATCAGACAAAATAGACTTCAAGCCAAAAAAGGTAAAAAAGACAAAGATAGACACTTTATACGACAAAGGGGAATATCCATCAAGAAGGCATGAGTAATTAATATATATGTGCATAATATAGAAGCATTAAATATATATAAAAGTAATTATTAACAGACTTAAAGGTAGAAATTGATAGCAACACAATAATGGTAGGGGACTTTAACACCCCACTTATGCCAGATCATCCAGACAGAGTCAACAAGAAAACACTGGCCTTAAATGAAACATTAGATTAGATGAACTTGAGACATATACAGAATATTTCATCCAAAAACAGCAGAAAAAACATTCTTCTTTAGTGCACATAGAACATTCTCAAGGATAGAACGTATGTTGGGACGCAAAACAAGTCTCCATAAATTTAAGATTGAAATCATTCCTAGCATCTTTTCTGATTGCAATGGTATGAAACTAGAAATCAACTACAAGAAGAAAGCTGAAAAAAATCACAAATATATAAATCTAAACAACATGCTACTGAACAACTATTGCCAACAACAGCAACAAAAAAAAAATCAAAGGAGAAATAAAAAATACCTGAAGACAAATGAAAGTGAAAATACAACATACTGAAATCTATGGATGCAGCAAACCACCACTAACATGGAAGTTTATAGCAATACAGCCCTATCTCAAGAAACAAGAAAAATCTAAAATAAACAATCTAAACTTACACCTAAAGGAACTAGGAAAAGAAGAACAAATGAAGCCCTAAATTAGGAGAGAAAGGAAATAATAAAGATCACAGTGAAAATAAATGAAGCAGAGACTAAAAAGACTAGAAGATCAATGAAACTAAGAATCAGTTCTTTGAAAAGATAAACAAAATTGACAAAACTTTAGCTAAACACACTAGGGAAAAGAGAGAGAAGGCTCAAATAAAGAAAATCAGAAATGAAAGAGAAGTTACAATGGATACTACAGAAATACAAAGGAATAAGAGACTACTATGAGAGCTATACACCAACAAATTAGATAATCTAGAAGAAATGGATAAATTCTAGAATCAAACAATCTTCCAAGACAAAATCATGAAGTAGAAAATCAGAATAAACTTATCACTAGTAAGAAGATAGAAACAGTGATCAAAAACCTCCCAAAAAACAAAAATCCAGGACCAGATGGCTTAACTGGTGAATTCTACCAAATATTCAAAGAGATTTAATATATACATCTCAAACTCTTGAAAAAAATTGAAGAGGAGGAAATACTTCCTAACACGAAGCCAACATTATTCTGACACCAAAACCAGCCAAGGACAACACACACAAAAAAATTACAAGCCAATACCTTTGATAAACATAGATCAAAAATTCTCAACAAAATATTAGAAAACTGAATACAGCAATACCTTAGGGGCTTCCCTGGTGGCGCAGTGGTTGAGAGTCCGTCTGCCGATGCAGGGGACACAGGTTCGTGCCCCGGTCCGGGAAGATCCCACATGCCGCGGAGCGGCTGGGCCCGTGAGCCATGGCCACTGAGCCTGTGCGTCCAAAGCCTGTTCTCCGCAACGGGAGAGGCCACAACAGTGAGAGGCCTGCATACTGCAAAAAAAAAAAAAAAAAAAAAAAAGGATCATACACCATGACCAAGTGGAATTTATTCCAGGATGCAAGGATGGTTCAACATTTGCAAATCAGTCAGTATGATACACAACATTAATAAAATGAAGAATAAAAATCATATGATTATCTTAATAGATGCAGAAAAAACATGACAAGATTCAACACCCATTTATGATGAAAACTCTCAATAAAATGGGTATAGTAGGAGTGTACCTTAACATAATAAAGGTCACATAAGACAAATCCACAGCTAACATTATATTTAGTGGTGAAAAACCAAATGTTATCCCTCTAAGATCAGAAACATGACAAGGATGTGCATTCTTGTGACTTTATTCAACATATTATTGGAAGTCCTAGCCAGAGAAATTAGGTGAGTCAAAGAAACAAAAGATATCCACATTAGACAGGTAAAAACAAAACTGTCAATATGTGCAGATGACATAATATTATATGTAGAAAATGCTAAAGACTCCACCAAAAACACTCTTAGAAATAATAAACCAATACAGTAAAGTTTACAGGGCACAAAATCAATATACAAAAATCTATTTCATTTCTATACAATAACAATGAACTGGCAGAAAAGAAATTAGGAAAGGAATCCATGTACAATTGCAACAAAAGAATAAAATACAAAGGAATAAATTTAACTAAGGAGGTGAAAGACCTGTACACTGAAAACTATTAGACGTTGAAAGAAATTGAAGATGACAAAAAGAAATGGAAAGCTATTTTGTGATCATGGATTGGAAGAATGAATATTATCAAAATATCCATATTCATTCACAGATTCAATGCAATCCTTGTCACAGTACCAGTGACCTTTTTCACATGAACAGAACAAAAAATTCTGAAATTGATATGGAACCACAAGAGACCCCAAATAGCAAAAGCAATCCTGAGAAAAAGGAACAAAACTAGAGGTATCACACTCTCTGATTTCAAATTTTACTACAAAGTTCTAGTAATTAAAACAGTATGGGATTGGCAGAAAAACAGACACACATATAAATGGAACAGAATTGAAAGCCCATAAATAAACTCACATATATATGAACAACTAAATTACAACAAAGGAGCTGAGAACATATAATGGAGAAAGGAAAGTTTTCAATTAATAGTGTTGGGAAAACTGGACAGCCACATGCAAAAGAATGAAACTAGACCATTATTTTTTATCATACACAAAAATCAATTCAAAATGGATTACAGACTTGAATGGAAGATCTGAAACCATAAAACTCCTAGGATAAATCACAGGCAGTATACTCTTTGGCATCAGTCTTAGAAATATCTTTTTGGATGTGTCTCCTCAGGCAAGAGAAATAAAAGCAAAAATAAACAAATGAGACTATATCCAACTAAAATGCTTCCTTACAGCAAAGGAAACCATCAACAAAACAAAAAGACAAACTACAAAATAGGAGATGATATTTGTCAATAATATATTTGGTAAGGATAAAAAATGGGCAGAGGGTACGAATAGACATTTTTCCAAAGAAGACATAAAGATGGTCAACAAACATAAGATATTCACAGATTCAATGCAATCCCTATCAAACTACCAATGGCATTTTTCACAGAATTAGAATAAAAGATTTTACAATTTGTATGGAAACACAAAAGACCCCGGATAGTCAAAGCAATCTTGAGAAAGAAAAACGGAAGAATAAGGCTCCATGATTTCAGACTATACTACAAAGCTACAGTAATCAAGACAATATGATACTGGCACAAAAACAGAAATATAGATCAATGGTACAGGATAGGAAGCCCAGAGATAAACCCACACACATATGGTCACCTTATCTTTCATAAAGGAGGCAAGAATATACAATGGAGAAAAAACAGCCTCTTCAATAAGTGGTGCTGGGAAAACTGGACAGCTACATGTAAAAGAATGAAATTAGAACACTCCCTAACACCGTATACAAAAATAAACTCAATATGGATTAAAGACCTACATGTAAGACCAGCCACTATAAAAGTCTTAGAGGGAAAGATAGGAAAAACACACTTTGACATAAATCACAGCAAGATCTTTTTTGACCCACCTCCTAGAGTAATGAAAACAAAAACAAAATAAACAAATGGGACCTATTTAAACTTATAAGCTTCTGCACAGCAAAGGAAACCATAAACAGTATGAAAAGACAACCCTCAGAATGGGAGAAACTATTTGCAAATGAAGCAACTGAAAAGGGGTTAATCTCCAAAATATACAAACAGCTCATGCAACTCAATATCAAAACAATAAACAACCCAATCAAAAAATGGGTGGAAGACCTAAATAGACATTTCTCCAAATAAGACATACAGATGGCCAACAAACACATGAAAAGATGCTCAACATCACTAATTATTAGAAAAATGCAAATCAAAACTACAATGAGGTATCTCCTCACACGGTCAGAATGGCCATCATCAAAAAATCTACAAACAATAAATACTAGAGACAGAGTGGAGAAAAGGGAATCCTCTTGCACTGCTGGTGGGAATGTAAATTGATACAGCCGCTCTGGAGAACAGTATGGAAGTTCCTTAAAAACTATAAATAGAACTACCATATGACCCAGCCATCCCACTACTGGGCATACACCCTGAGAAAACCATAATGCAAAACGACACATGTACCCCAGTGTTCATTGCAGCACTATTTACAATAGCCAGGACATGGAGGCAACCTAAATGTCCATCAACAGATGAATGGATAAAGAAGATGTGGTACATGTATACAATGCAATATTACTCAGCCATAAAAAGCAACAAAATTGGGTCATTTGTAGAGATGTGGATGGACCTAGAGTCTGTCATACAAAGTGAAGTAAGTCAGAAAGAGAAAAACAGGTATCGTATACCTGTGGAATCTAGAAAAATGGTACAGAGGAACCTATTTGCAGGGCAGGAATGGTGACGCAGATGTAGAGGATGGACATGCGGACACAGGTGGGGAAGGGGAGGGTGGGACGAATTGGGAAATTGGGATTGACATATATACACTACCATGTGTAAAATAAATAGTTATTGGGAACTTGCTGTATAGCATAGGGAGCTCAGCTTGGTGCTCTGTGATGACCTATATGGGTAGGATGAGGGGGATGGGGGAGAGGTTCAAGGGGGAGGGGATATATGTATACTTGTAGATGATTCACTTTGTTGTACAGAAGAAACTAACACAACATTGTAAAGCAATTATACTCCAATAAAAAATTTTTTAAAAAATGTTCAGCATCACTAATTATTAGGGAAATCAAAACCACCGTGAAATATCAGCTCACCCCTGTTAGAATGACTATTATCAAAAAGACACACGATAACAAGAGTTGGAGAGAACATGGAAAAAAGAGAACACTGATATACTGTTGATGGGAATATAAGTTGGTGCAGTCACTGGGGAAAACAGTATGGCATTCCTCAAAAACTTAAGAATAGAACTACCATATGACACAGCTATTCCACTACTGGGTGTTTTCTGAAGAATATGAATACACTAATTCATAAATATATACACACCCCTATGTTCATTGCAGCACCATTTACAGTAGCCAAAATATGGAAAAAACCTAAGTGCCCATTGACTGATCAATGGATAAAGATGTGGGGTATATATACAATGGAATATTACTCATCTATAAAATACATGAAATCTTTCTGTATGCTACAACATGATGGACCTTTTATGGGATTATGCTAAGTGAAATAAGTCAGACAGAGAAAGACAAATATCTTACGATTTTATTCATGTAGAATATAAAAAAATAAACTAGCAAACAAAACAAAAACAAGTGCATAGGTACAGAGAAAAGATTGGTGTTTACCAAAGGGAAATAGAGATGGTGGGAGGGCAAACAGGGTAAAGGGGGTCAGTTGGATGGTGATGGATGGAACCTAAACTTTTGATGGTGAGCACAGTGTAGTGTATAGAGAAGTCAAATTCTAACATTGTATGCATGAACCCTATATAATGTTATAAACCAATGTTATTTCAATTTAAATAAAGAGGAAAGATGAATGTACTAAGGCAAGCATATAGAACAAAGCTAAAAAGAGGAGAAATGAATATGCCATGTGACTTCTCTCAGTGAATGCTACTTCCTCATTCACTTTATTTTTCCATTTTGTGCAAAGAAATCATATTGTGAGTGAGAGCCTGTAATAAGACTGGCTGAATATGACCCTAAATTATTCTATAATACCTGAAGAATTAAAGGATTAAAATACTTTTAAATGGAATTTAGTTAATAGGAAAACTCTAATCCTGTAATTAAAATGTTTAAAAATGTTAAATTGAGGAATCAACAAGCTATGCATGTTTTGGTATTTAATTTCTTTTTTCAAGATTCATCCCTACAAAAGTAATCCAAAATACAATTATACTCCAATAAAGATCTATTAAAAAAATGAACTGAAATACAATTGGAGAGAGATTAGGTATATTAGAGGTTGACAGAAAAGGATCCATTTGGGAAATACAAGAGGTTTTGTTTTGTTAATTTATTTTTTTTGACTTTGGTTTTCAGAGTTACTGAAATTGAACACTTACATATTCAGGACAAGCAACTTGTCAACCTCTTTGTAATTAAGTCTATGGATGACCCCCTAAAATAAACACACATGAACACAAATGCCTATCTGATCTAGACAAAGATATTGATCTAAAAATATGTTACTTGGTACCTATTCAACAAAGAAACAAGTATTCACCTACTATGACACCAAAAACATGTTTGAAATATTGGGAAACCAAAAGACATTTTTTAAAAAGTTGCTTCTCAAACCAGGTTCAGTGATCTAACAACTGTTTTCACTTTTTAAAATTGCCCAACATTAATCATATGTAAATTAATTTTATATAATTGTAATTATGTGCATGTGTTTGCATAGGTTCTTTTTTTTCTTCTTCTTCCTTTTTTTTTTTTTTTTTGCGGTACGCAGGCCTCTCACTGTTGTGGCCTCTCCCGTTGCGGAACACAGGCTCCGGACGCGCAGGCTCAGCGGCCATGGCTCACGGTCCCAGCCTCTCCGCGGCATGTGGGATCTTCCCGTACCGGGGCACGAACCTGTGTCTCCTGCATTGGCAGGCGGACTCTCAACCACTGTGCCACCAGGGAAGCCCTGCATAGGTACTTTGATAGATTTTTTTTCCAAAGAATATATTATTATATGAAGATTGTTACTCTAATTTCCTGTCTTCATAAAATGATCTTGAAAGAACACATTTATGTTGCAGTTTACTGTACAGTTTCCCAATTGTTAAATACTGTGTTTATGTTTTTATGATAAAAAATTCTTTAGGAACATCTTCAAACACAAAGAATATGTTTATTAATAGCTAAAATGTATTTTCCTCTAAGCATGTTTCAGAGACTGTGCTAAGTTCTTTTCAGTTATTTACACGTTTATTCATCACAACAATCACATTGAACTGGTGCTATTATAATACTCATTTTACACATAAGAAGGCTGAGATCCAGAGGTACGAAGTAACTTGCTCACAGTGACACAGCAGTATAGGTGGAGCCAGAATTCAAACTATTTGTGACTCTTGAGTCTGTATATCTAAATAGTCAAGTTATAGTGTGTCTCCTTATTGTATACAAAAAGTAGAAATCTTATGATCTGACAAGCATTTACAGACTATCTTCCCCAAAATGGCACAGATTTGCAAAGCTTCTAGCAATATTTGAATACACTACATCTTGTGAGGAAGTACCAGAGCACCAAAACAACATGTTATTCTTAATCAAAGAAATGATTAAGACAGTTACAGATAAAAAATTGACATACTTTGAGTTACTGGATACATACAAAGGAATGACAGTTCTTATATGCAATTGATATTATCAGTTATGAAGCTGTTCCTTTAAGGAGCCCACAGGTGATTGGCAGATATTGTGACTTCTGAAAAGAACATTTTTAGGTAGCCCAAAGTTTGATGCAAAACTGAATTTTAAATATTAAAATGTCATAGTGGTATTAGAAGCTACAGCTGCGATTGTTTTATGTGATGTTACTGGTGGGAAAGAAAAAATGAGCAACCCAGAGAGACATAGCAGAGAAAAGAGAGCAGTGTGGTTCCTGAACTCTCACCTGAATTTACATGAATTAAATTCTGTATTGGACATGTTTTGTTAAAAGTAATAGAACTCAACCAAAATTGATTTTTTTTAAAGTGGTATTTAATTACTTCTCCTCTTGGAAGCAGGAGTTTAAACAATATATTTAGGACTAGTTTTTACTATCTTTTATTTGCAGTTCTTGTTTTCTCATAGTTGGCTCTGTTCTCAGGCAACATATCGCTCTGTTTTCATTTGTCTCATCCCATCCCTGGACCTTCAACTGTAGCACAGACCCAGTGTCAAATGGTCAGTAAGCTGACTCTGGCCAAAACATAAGAACTGACAGTGGTGGGTAGGTAGTTCTCAGAAGTTAATTGCCAGACAAGAGATTAGATGTTGGAGAAGCAAAAACCGTGATTATATACCCTCCAGTCCTCCAAACATTGTTTTGTTTCCAGTACACTCCTCATACTCTTTCAAATGACAGTACTAATCATTGTATTTACTTCTTCAAAATCCTCCACTCAATGAATCATTTTTCCTTACTCAACAGATCATTTCTTATTCAATAGATCAGTTTTCATGCTTTTAGACGGGAACCTAACATCCTTCAGATTAAGACCTCTAGCGATCTTTCCTGCATCGTTTTCAGCTGTTCCTTGCTCTAGAGTCTGCAATCAGCACAACAGGAATCACCTGGGTGCTGTAGGGCAGCTTTACCAGATCTGCTTTTTCCACCAACTACACCTTATTTATCTCTTAAGCTCCTCTAAAGTGAGGCATGCTTTTGCATCACACATTCTGCATTCTGGAGCAGAGGGACAGGTAAGCATTCGTGAAATCACTGATTCAGAGGACTCTCTCCTTCTTTTCTGTCATTAATGAATATATAACCATAAGGTAAAAAAAAATTAGCTCTTCAAAGGATTCAGAGTAAACTATCTGCTGTCCATTAGAATCATTGTGGACTGATGGCTCCATTGCTTTAGTCTTCCAGCCTTCTTTGCTTACATCAGCTTTTGAACCTACTCTGATCTCAGTCTTTCTATTTTTGCAATTACCTCTGTCTTATTTGAGCATTTTTATTGCATTAGCCTAGCATCTGACTCAGGTCACACCATGAATCCTACCTCTGCTCTGTGAAATGAGTATGATTTCCCAAATTTTCAATTTATATTTTAATATGGTAGATGATAGCATTTTAATGCTTCAGCAAGTTTTTAAATCTCTGACTTAAAATATTTATATTAAAGATTATTCGGTTGTTTATTTAAAGTGAAGTCTTTATCCTCAAAGTAATATATTCTTATCAACTCATGCTATATTATTGAAAAAAAAGAATAAACTGTAGACAAATGTCACAGCACCAGTTTATATGACATATGAATGAAATATGCCATTTCCAACAAGCTAAAATTACTTATTCTATATTTTCATTAATGAGTATATTTGTATTCATTTTCCACCTACAGCAATGCAAGTTTTTTTTTTTACAAATCATACATTACTGTGAAATTTTTGTAGTGACTTTTTTCTTACAATGATAGTTTATGTTCCTTTTAGGTTAATTTGTATTGAACGTACTGCTACGTTAAGAAAAAAGTTTAAGCCTTTTTGGAAAAAAAGCTCTCAAAATCTATGACTATGTGAATAGTTTTGTCTTATTTGCTTGGGTTTGAACGTTTTTTCAATCATCATTTTTTATTTAAGTCTTAAATTTGAAATCAAAATAGTTATTGCAATTTTATAAATACTTTATAAATGATATACCATTATATTTATATAATAATCCTGTCAGATGTTTATTTCAATCACTGAAATCTGAATTTTAAAACCAATTCTAGTACACCTGAAACTAACACAACATTGTATATCAACTGTACTCTGATATAAAATAAAATCTTTTTAAAAATAAAAAAAAGGAAAAAAGATTCTAACTCCAGCATCCACATTCTCTTTACTATAAGTAGTATTTGACATCAAATCTTTATATGTATATGATGAAATTATATACATACCTATCACATATATGGCACTACATATATTATATTTATATGGCACATATGTAATCTACATATATATATATGTTTAAATCAAGGAGGTGATGTTATTAATACAAAATCATAAAACAAGATAGTGTCTGGGTTTAAAATAGAGCTTTATCTCCAAATTCTTAGTCGAATTTCCCTTTCATACTTTATGTTGCTTTTCAATCATAAGAAATGACCAAAGAAATCTATGTTCTTTACTAGGTAGCCATTTTAAATACCACTTTTTATTCTCTATTATGCTTCATTGTATCTCTAAATATCAGTGGCTATGAATTGGATAAAATGTAAAACTATCTACTTGTAGCTGAAATGCAAGGTTTGGCATCATCTAAAACAAAATGAGTTTGAAATCCATAAGCACTCAAACCTTCACACAACTGCCTTTTGTTCTGTCACTCTTTTCTTTCTCTCAGACACAAACACACTTTTATTCACACATAACACACACACACACACACACATACACACTATGAACACAAGAGCTAATCTTGCTACTGTATTTTAAAGGAATTCTTTAACATCCCTAAGTTCTCATTTAAAATATTTTTCCTTCTTTGATTACTTAATTAACCAACTGTGTGGCTTCATAGCATTTCATTGATTATAATGACAATAATTATGGAGACTGGCAAGTATAATGAAAATAATGAAGATGACTCTGGAGGTGACTCTTATAAAGTAAAATATAAGGACCATTTTGGTTAGACCAAGATAATATGTCAACTTGATTACTATATTAATTAACTCCCATCATTTTAATAATCTTTACCTTTCCAGGTAAGATTGTTTAAAAGCAGTTGCATGCATTTCAATACAACATCCAAGTTGCCAAATTGCAGTTTTATTTAACTTTATATATGATTAGAGTGTAAAATATTTTAACATTGAAAAGTCAGATAATTAAAGCCATTACTAGTTTTTAAAATATTTAATTATAAGAATACATTTTAATATTTTATATTAGGAAAATGTGTTTATATTGTATTTATTTGGTATATGAATATTAGGAAAACTAGGGAAAATTAAAGAAATAATGCAAATTAATAATCAGGAAAGAGGAAAAAAACTTGGTAAAAATAGTAAGATTTTTATGTGATTTTTAGGTGATTGCCAAATGTAAGTAGAGTTAATGTGTTGTGATATGTTCATTGCAGAAATTCCCTCCAAAACTTTAAACCACTTAATTCCTGCTAGAAAATGTAAGTGAACTTTCATTAAAAATACATTCAGAACTTAAATGAAGACCAAAAAAGAATACTGAAGAGATTTTATTGATCGAATAGGTTATGGACATCACTATTAAGTCTTGTTTTAATGAAAGGTAATCTCAACAAAAAAGTAAAATGTTCAAAGAAGTGAATATACTGATAATGTAATGGAAAAAGAAGCTTTATTCACATAATGATTACCATCTATCTGCTGCCTTCACATCAAAAGAGCAAAACTCATCATTTAACCAGAATGAAGGACATTTCAAAGTTACCAATTTAGTCAGTATTTAAATTTCTTTTTCAGATAGCAAGTCTGCTTATCATAAACTACTATTTGTGAAGAAGATTTTGAAGATATAGGGACTTTTAAGATGTTAGATCAGTTGATGTATAAAAGTGGGAAATAAATGAAACAGAAAATGATATTCAATAAACATCTCCTCAAAAGAAAATGTACTTCATAGGTGTATGCATGTACTTCCATTCTCTGATATTTGTAACAGTAAGATATAGAAATCAAATGTTTATCAGTAGATGGCTGGTTGGATTAATCACAAAATATCCACAGAAGGTAATTCTATGTTATTTTTTTAAATGAGGTATTTTCTACACATACTAACATGAAAAGAGATCCACAGTGCATTGGTAAATGAGCACAGTAAGTTATAGAACTGAGTTCAGTGTATCTTTCCACTAAAATAAAAAGCTTCAGAAGGGGAAGTAGGTAGGTAGATGGTAAATAGATAGATAAATAGATGATAGATAGATAGATAAATTAAAGTTAGTATAGTATAGAACAAGATTGGAAGTGAGGAAGATACTGATTTTGATTATGCATAGAAGGGATGAGGGAACAGGAGTCACTAAAATATTACTAGTGGCTTCTATAGGGGAAGTGAAATTAAAGAGGGATTGTATGAGCTTGGAGGTTTATCTTTTTATGTTATATATTTCAGAGCAGGTTTCTTTTTTCTGTATAATATAGGCACATTTTATAATGTAAAAAACTGATGAAAATGAAATTAACTAGCTTTAACTGTTTATGAATGCTATTAAACCTATGATCATAGTCAATGCTGATTTAAGAAAATATATATTGTTTTCATGATCCATTTTATTCTGCATGCAAAATGCACAGAAATTTCACAGAAGTATAAATGGGAATAAATGGAATGGCAGACATTTTTTCCCCCTCAAAATTAGGTTCCTAGAACAATAATATGAGAAACTTCTGGAATTTTTATTAAAATTTCCGACCCTGGACCTACCCCAAACCTAATGAAGCAAAATAAGGTTTCTGGATTCTTTAATATTTAAAAATATTTCTCAAGTGTTATTTGTGAGGAAAAAGCCTGAAGAAATAACTATAGAAAATACACAAATATAGAGATATATCATGAAAAAAGACCTACATTTTAAGCAAGATTGTTAATGCTTGGATATTACCATGGTGCATTAGTAAATTTTTCTAGGATATATTGCATAACAAACAAAGTTTCAAATCTTTGTAAGTTTCACTAATGAACATTAATTTCTCACTCAAGCTACATGTGGATTGTGGGTCAGCTGTAGCTCTACACCAAGCTGTGGTTTTGGCTCCGCATTTCCTTTCTCTGTAGGACTAGGATGAAGGAGAAGCCTATCTTTGAAAGTGTTCTTAGAGGGAGAGAGGGGAAATGCAGGAATCTAGCCAACCAACTCAAATGAACTTAAAACACTGTTTGGGAACGGCATTACTGTGATGATATACATTCCATTAGCCAAAGAAGGTCATATGGTCAGGCCCAGCAATGGGGCAAGCAAATGTCATTGCAAGTCACATTCAAAGGAAAAGGACATGAAATTATCTTACAGTGATAGAGCAGTAAGTTATGAACAATATCACACAATCTACTATACAGGGAATGGTTGAAAGAAGATAGTATAAAATTATTTTATAATCTCCCTACATAAAATTACCCATCAATAACATTACATCATGAGGTTTAGATTACATAGAATTTAAGTTATATGAAACTTTATCTTTTTACTTTTATTTCATTCTAAACTGTCTCCCTCCCTCCTTTCCTTCCTTCCTTCCTTCCTTGCTTCCTTCCTTTCATAATTCAAGATTCTATAGCTCTGTTGACTTAATTCAAATACATTGTCCTGTATGCGTCTATGAGATTTACCAATTTTGAATACCAAGTACATGCTAAGCATTAAATGTGTGTGTGTATGTGTTTATATTCTTCACAAACCTCGTCTAAAATAAGTGAAGGCAGCACTCCTGAATTCTTTTGTCCCACGATCCTTGCTGAAGCTCTTTGTGCCTATGTCTTTCTCTGTAAAGTAGGGATAATTATATACCTACTCAAAGGGTTGTCAGGATTAAATGAGTTAACATAAGTGATTTGTTACAATAATGTCTGCCATATAGTAGGCAAAAAGTATGTTTAAGCTCTTATTACTATCACACTATCTTTATAGGTGTAGAAACTTTCTTCAGTGAAGTCATATAACTACTTCTGAAAGATCTGGGTTTTGAATTAATATGTAACTGTAGCCTTTTTGTTTTTCTCTGTGCCATGCTCTGTTGCAATTATTGGATACACCAATGTTTGATTGTTTTATTTAATAGAGAGTTGTTTTTATTAATATATTACAATCTGGAAATTATATATATATATATATATATATATATATAACTATTGAGAAACTGAGACACATGCTTTATTTTCCTGAACTCAGATGGTTTGAATGATTTTAGGGTCTGATCGTTATTTTTATAGTTGACTTAAGCTTAAATGCATATTCAAATGTAATTGGAGCAATATAGTATCATAATTTATAACATACATGTTATTAAAGAATAAAATATATAGAAAAGTATATTTTAAACATATCAGAGAATATAGCGTTAAAATATAAATAACAATGTTTTATTTGTAAAACATGTTTATACTTGTTAATATAAGAACATTAAAAAATTCTTAAATTGAAAAATTATACTTTTTAAATATAAGATAAATTAAAATTCATACTAGTTACATTTCCAAAGAAAATTCAATAACATAGTGAAGATTAATTCCTAAATCAATACAGGCTTAAGTATATAATACTTTAAGTCTTTAGACTCTTATATATAAACTTTGGGTAACTTTAAATTATTGTATTTAATTTTTAGTCATTTACCTTTATCTCAGATGCTGTTTCATTTCTGAAATTCAAGTGCACATCATTCCACTAATATTCATGCTCACAATAACATTCTTCCCTTACAGAAATGTCATGTATGTAGAGGAGATTTTTATCCAATGTAATTTCACAACTATTCATTGGACAGCTGGTATTTGCTGACCTGCTATCTTTTAATTTCTACTGACAACCTTCATCTCATAAAATACACACAATTTAGTAGCAAAAATAATGTGTGAATTTCACTATTTGCCTTTTGGAATTTTGATTTTCATATTTCTTAACTGCTTTACATTTTTAAAAGTTTATACATGTGAATTAATCTTTCTCTTTCTCATATTTCTGCACCATCTTAACATCATAATGGCCAGATGTATTGTAGGATTTTCAACAGGCATGGAAATAAGAGAGTAATAACTTCATCCACTAAATTCAAAAATAGATCTCAAGTACCTGCATGTCATAATTGTTGAACATATTGAGGTATAATTATATTGCCCCACTGTACCAAGTAGGATCCCACCAGTCCAATTGATCCTGTATTATTCCATGTCAATTTTTGGAGTGTAGTCCTAATGTCCTGTAAGTGCATTTTCTAGAACTATAAAAACCCTCAATATACATTCTCTGCTAACGAATCAACAGAAATATGTTTCCATGGCAACCTAGCTTCCAAAGCAAACCTTGTAAGTATTTATTTGGGAAATGTTTTTAGGTATGCTCTACTATGTGTTTGTTTAAAATTGTTGCCACACTGTCCATTTCATGATGTGAGGAGTGACAGAAAGTGTTTATTTGAGACTTAAATAAATTTGACACCTTTTCCAAATGGTGAGGTTTTCTTCATGGTTGGGTAGATGATTTGCAACTTTATTACAGACAGGTTTTATCAAAAAAATTATGTAAGATACCACCTTAATCTGAATGAAAGATTGTTCAGGAGTCTGAGGGAATAGGCTTATGAAGAAGTCAAAAACAGATTTCATGGGTAAGAAAACTGACCATAGTTTAATTTATTAATATTTCTACTTATTTGTTGGCCTCTGTTCTTCTTGGCACCTTTAATTTTGGTATGACAATGGTGGGGAAATAGCTCAGAGTACCTCATTTTCTTTGTTTCAAAGCAAGGGTATGAGTGTTCTTGTTCATATAGTAAAACCAGTATCCTTGACATGGTAATTTATAATTTAATGTTTTCACTGGCACAATTATTTTTTACTGGTTCTTTTTCTCTTAGGTAAATTCTTAACATATTTGATCTTGCTCTAACACTAATATTCTTTTTTCGTTTTTTTTTAATTGAAGTAGAGTTGATTTACAATGTTGTGCCAATCTCTGCTGTAGAGCAAAGTGACTCATTTACACACAACATATTATTTTTTTAATATTCTTTTCCATTATGGCTTATCCCAGGAGATTGGATATAGTTCCCTGTGCTATACAGTAGGACCTTGTTGTTTATCCATTCTAAATGTAATAGTTTGCATCTACCAACCCCAAACTCCCAGTCCGTCCCTCCCCCTTCCCTCCTCCCCCTTGGCAACCACAAGTCTGATCTCTATGGCTGTGAGTATATTTCCGTTTTGTAGGTAGATTCATTTGTGCCATATTTTAGATTCCACATATAAGGGATATCCTATGGTATTTGTTTTTCTCTTTCTGACTTACTTCAATTAGTATGATAATCTCTAGTTGCATCCATGTTGCTGCAAATGGCATTATTTGGTTCTTTTTTTATGGCTGAGTAGTATTCCATTGTATATATGTACCACACCTTCTTTATCCATTCATCTGTTGATGGACATTTAGATTGTTTCCATGTTTTCACTATTGTGAATAGTGCTGCAATGAACAGAAGAGTGCATGTATCTTCTTGAATTATAGTTTTGTCCAGGTATGTACCCAGGAGTGGAATTGCTGGATCATATGGTAATTCCATTTTTAGTTTGCTGAGGAACTTCCATACTGTTTTCCATAGTGGCTGCACCAACTTACATTCGCACCAACAGTGTAGGAGGGTTCCTTTTTCTCCACACCCTCTCTAGCATTTGTTATTTGTAGACATTTTAATGATGGCTATTCTGACTGGTGTGAGGTGATACCTCATTGTGGTTTTGATCTGCATTTCTCTAATAATTAGTAATGTTGAGCATCTTTTCATGTGCCTACTGGCCATCTGTATGTCTTCGTTGGAGAAATGTCTATTAAAGCGTTTTGTCCATTTTTCGATTGGGTTGGTTTTATTTTGTTGTTGAGTTGTATTAGCTGTTTGTATATTTTTGAGATTAAGCCCCTGTCTGTTGCATCATTTACAAATATTTTTTTGCATTCCTTAGGTTGTCTTTTCGTTTTGTTTATGGTTTCCTTTGCTGTGGAAAATCTTGTAAGTTTGATTAGGTCCCATTTTATTTATTTTTGTTTTTATTTCTATTGCCTTGTTTTTATTTCTATCAACCCTCATTCACATCCCCTGGAGTTGTTTTGTGTGTGTTTGTTGTTGTTGTGTGTTTTCTTAAGTATAATCTGGGCATCATGATTACATACATGATTACATGAAATAAATTAGTATGCCTAATAAAGATATGATTAAATAAACCAGCAAGCCATTAACAATAATTCTTTAATGCAATAAATATACATATCTAAATTTTCTCAGTTGCTTCAAAGATGTCTTTTTACTACTGAGTTTTTCAAATCAGGATTCATAAATTATACCCATTATATATTCTTGATATGACACTTAATTCTCTTTTATTTTCTAGCAATGCTCCCCACACTTTATTTTTTATGATATTTGAATTTTTTGGAGTAAACAAACACAGAATGCCCTATAATTGGGATTTGGTTGATTAGTTCTTACTATAATAATTTGAGGATCTACTAAATACCACATTAATTCTTTCAGCGGTCTTCACATGGGAATATATCATTCTTTGGTATGTTCTTATTTGTTTACAAGTCTAAAAAAGACATCTTCAGTAATGACTAAATGCTGATTGCCAAAAGGAAAACAAAAACCAAAACTATTAAATATAAATTTAACAGAAGTAAACACAACCTTATAAAGAAAATTAATATGGAAGTTTGAAAAAGAATAAAAATGAAGAGCTACACTAATTTTATGAGTGGAAATACCCAATATTATAAAAATCAAGATGCAGTGACTTATGGTAACTTATTAGTGGCAGAGAGTGTTCATTTCATTTAAATTCCTGATTATGCAAGGTAAATTTTTATTTATTTTTCTATAGTTAACAGCAATACATTATGCAGATAACTACAGGAAATATTCTACAAAGATAGCTGACTGTCTTACATTATTACATAATTCTTCTTTCTGGTAAAAATTCTATTCAGATTATTTTCCCACACAGTACTTGGATCCTGAAATTTATATGAAAGAATAAAAACAACTAATAGGCAAGATGATTTTGAAGAAGAGGAAAAGGAGAGAAGAACAAAGATTTGTTTTAACAGATAGTGCAAATATTATAAAGCTATAAAAATTTAAAATATGACATTTGATAAATGTATAATTATATTAACCTGAGCCATGGACATTCACATGTATGGAACAATGGGAAAATAATAAATGATTTTGGATAATTTGCTATTATGAAAATATAAAAATTAGAACCCTGGAAATTTATAAATGGAATTTATACTTAAATAAAAAAGAATGTACAAAAAGTACAAAAATAATGTTAAAATTTGTTTATAAAGGGCATGAAGTATTATCTTTTCATATTGGCATATATTTGCAAAGAAATCTCTGGAAGGTAAGCAAAAAGCTCACAGCTTTTCTACTCTTTGCAAGGTATAGTATTTTAGTAAGTGGAGGACAAGTGTGGGAAGACTGTCATTGTGTATACAGTTTTTATTTTTGACATTTTAAAATCTAGCTAATAAATATTCAGCAAATGAATATAAAATATTAGGAAATACAAGAGGGATATCTTAATGCTATTGGAGAGAAAGGTTTATTAATCAAAATATATAAAGCTGAAACCAGAAAAGTATGTGTTTAAAGGAAAGTATTCTTAAGGATAAATATGGAATTTATCTTAGTGATGGTTGTGATTTTGATAACTGGCAATCAGTGGGCTTAATAAAATTATTCAGATATATCTCCTTAATTAGTAATTCTGGGAAACATTCACTCAGCTTCTTACTTTCACTGTCTCTTTCAAGCACTACCCGAAAGTTTGGTTAATTTCTATAATTTTTTCCTTTATGTTAAAATGAGGATTTGCAAAAAAGAACCACACATAAAGTGCATCAGGTTCTCACAGGATTTGTCCTGCAGCTGAGTAATGCAGACCTGCTTTATGAAACATGCATTGCCATGTTTTTTTTTAATTTAACAAATTATGCTTCATATAGCAAATTGCTTCAAAATTAAGAATGAATTTTTCTAAGATTATGAGAATAGATTTTAAGCGCAACAGACCAGAACACTTCATAATCTGCCAACAGTGCTAATTATACGATCAGGGAACCTGTAATTGTTATTAGCTATACAAACCCCTGAGTAGCATTTCAGGTAATGAAGAACAACCATAGGACATCAGAAAAATGAGGATCATTTTTCAGTGGAGCAGTGAAGTATGCAGCATGCGTATTATAGATTCTTAGAAGCTGTAAATAGTGGACACGACTGTATCAACAATCATCTGTCTTATGAGTGACAGTGATTGAAGTAGTTGAGAGCTCCTTAATACTTTCCAGAATTTGATAAATGTCTGAGTTTACAATATCCATTCTCTTTGTAATTGTAAGTACTTCAAAAATATCCCTCATCAATATTTAGAATATCATACTAAACCTTCTTGGCCTGTTCTTCTATTTATTCCCTCCCATTTTCCCCTTCATTCCTTATGTTTAGTAGCCTGTCAAGGACCTTGATAGTTTTACCATAGGACTTTTTAAATGACACATGATTCTAGTGTAAGGGCCAACTAGACTTTTTCCAAGAGCAGTAGAATCTTAGACTTTCAGGAAGAACAACAACACCAAAAACCCTTCAAAGATGATGTGATCCAGATCTTTTCAAATTACTTTTCTTAGGTAACTAGGGTTTTCCAAAAACACAATGGAGAGACATCTTCGAAGAAGCAGGAAGGGAAATAAATTAAGTAGGCAAGGATTTACCCCTCGCCTACTACCCAAACCTATACACATGCCTGCTTTATCAGGAGATTCTCTATATTTCTGTTTTTGATAATATTCTATAGATAAGACCATTTCCTTCATCCAACAATTCCTACAGTTCTGTATTATTATTAATAATCTGAATAACAGTGAGCCTTAGCTCAGTCTCAGCACTGTATTTAAGATCTTTACATCTGTTATTTCATTTGGCCTCACAAGAACCCTGCGAAGTAGCTTATTATCCTCAGTTTTAAAAATGGTAAAATCAAGACCCAGTGATGTACAGTGACTTATTAGTGGCAGAAAGTTTTCATTTTATTGAACTTCTTGAATATGCAAGGTAAATTTTTATTTTTTTCATTATTAACAGTAATACATTATACAGATAACTACAGGAATCTACAGAGATAACTGCCTATTTTACATTATTACTGATGTTTAGATCCCATCATCCATGATATTATAAAATTAAAGGTAAATGAAACTCCTCAAACAAAGTTAATGATGTTTAATAATTTGTCAAAAATTGATTGCCTGGTTAAGGGGAGAATCAGGAGAGGTGGAGAAGGGGAAGCCTGGTGTATTCTTGGCAAAAGGATGAAAAATTGATGTACATACTGCTATAACAAGTGAGAGCCTGCTGTATAGCATAGGGAACTCTACTCGATTCTCTGTGACCTGGAAGGTAGGGAAATCCAGAAGGGAGGGGATATGTGTATACATATGGCTGATTCACTTTGCTGTACAGCAGAAACTAGCACAGTGTTGTGAAGCAACTATACCCCAATTAAAAAAAAATATCTAGGTCCAGGATCTGAAGGATTACAGTCACTTTTACCAGCAGAGGTCTCCTCGACTCTTGGTTGCTAGCATTAGAAAATCAGCAGGAAAGGGCTCCATACTAGGATGGTTTAGACAGAAGCATATTTATCTAAAGCAAAATGAGATTGTGGAAGAGAGACTGACCAATTCTGAAACACAAGAACAAAGTTGGTTCTTCCCTTGCCTTTCACTTATTCATTCAACAGATATTTTGAGAGCTATGAGGTGAACAGAACACATATACCCTTATGGAAAATATATCATATTACTACTTAAGCAGTAACTGGTAGTTTTTTGTGCCCATTTGAGACATCAAATATGTTGTTTCGCTTAATGTTAACTATTTCTTTTCATGTGCTCTTGAATTCTAGATAAGCATTGTGTTATCATGGGTACCTGAGAAAGCAGTAGGTATCATTAAAAGTAGGTTTTCTTTTTCTTTATTTGACATATTGCTACAAACTTGCACTAATACACAAGCCACTAGACACATGTGGCTAAAAAACACATAATATGGCTAGTCCAAATTGAGATGTGCTGTAAAAATATACCAGGTTTCAAAGACTTAGTATGAAACAAAATATATCTCATTCATATATTTTATATTGATATTTTTAATAAAATCTTGAATATAAATATTGTTATGTAAATATATCATTAAAATATTTTCATCTGTTTCTCTTACCTCTTTTTTAACATAGTTACTAAAAATTTTTAAATGACTTATTTGACTCACATTATACTCTCTTGCACAGCACTGCTCTAACCAAAGTTTATATTACCTTTTCTGGTTTGCACCTCTTAGAGAGATCCCTGTAGTAAAACGTTACTCTCAATTCTATATCTGTGCATGGAAAAATTGCCTTTGCATAGATAATTGCCAAGGAAATGTTAAGGTCTGAGCATTTCCACATTTATTTATGTCCTTAAATGTTACTGGTAGATTAGAAAAGTATGATTTCCTTTACAGAAGCAGTTTTGCAATTCTTCAAGTAGGAAGTTTACTGAAGTGGAAAGGAAATTACTAAATCTTATTATGCATTCTACAGGCTGTCATTTGAAGACATTATGCATACTGGTCTATAGTTCCCCAGGGCATATTTCAGTCTTTCATTTAAAATGATTCAATTTAGTCTAGACCAATCTAATACATATTGGCTCCAGTTTTCAGTGGCAACTTGCCAGACCCTGCTCAAGTAGGTTTCTCTGCAGCTTATTGTCAATCAAGAACAAATGGTGCAAAGGGTACATAGGGATAAGAATATAAGTGAAAAAAAATAGTTCCCTGGCATCTCCCTAGGTCCTACAGGAGGCAGAGTGGAAGCCAGCCAAGTACTAAGGGCCATATCAGTATTCAAAGGTCTCAGAGGTCTCCCTCAAGATATGTGAGGCAACCCTATAATAATTTATTTACAAATCCTATTTCTAGGATGGTATAGTATTTCCACAATTTAGAAAAATGCTCATATGTTCATGGTGAATCTAAAACCCTCTTTGATAGCAATGTGGTAGAGTAATAATTGCAGTTACAGGATTCACAAAAATATAGGTTCAAGTTGCAAAATTAGCCACATTTGTTCACTGTAATCCTAGATTAGATTTCCTTAGGGCACAGTAGCTTTTTCAGATTGTTTTCACTAAGTGATATGCATTAAAGATTCCTCCATGTCTTTTTATGGATTGATAGCTCACTTCTTTTTATCACTGAATAATATTCATTTAATGGATATACCACAGTTTATCCATTCACTTATTAGGGGATATCTTGTTTATTTCTTGTTTGGGGAAATTATCAGTACAACTGCTATAAATATTCACAAGTAGGCTTTTTCATAGACACAGATTTTCGACTCATTTGGGTAAATGTTTAGGAGAGCAATTTTTAAATCATATGCTAAAAATATGTTTAGGTTTGTAAGAAAGTACCAAATTTTCTGCCAAAGTGGCTGTATCATTTTGCATTCCCACCAGTAATGAGAGTTCCTTTTGTTCCATATCCTTATCAGCATGTTGCACATATTTACATATGCTCATCTGCCATCTGTGTACCATAATTAGTGAGGTGTGTCCTCAGATATTTTGCCCACTTTTTCCTGTTTTCAATTTCATTGATTTCTTATTTTCAATTTCATTAATTTTGGCTTTAATTTTTATTATTTCTTCTGTTTGCTTTTGGCTTAAATTGGACTCATTTCTTCAGTTTCCTAAGGTAAAACTTAAATTATTGATTTTATATTTTTATTCTTTTCTAATGTATGCATTCAATGCTATAAATTTCCCTTTAAGCACTATTTTTGCTGATTCTATCATTTGACTTGTATTTTCACTTTCATTTGTTCAAAATATTTTTTTTAATTTCTCTTAAGATTTCTTCTTTATTCTATATGTGACTAAGAAGTATGTTGTTTACTTCCCAGAATATTTTGGGATTTTTTTCAGCTATGTTTTCATTATTGATTTCTAGTTTAATTCCATTGAGGTCTCAGAGCATACTTTGTGTGATCTATTGTTTTTAAATTTTTAGTGTATTTTATGACTCAGACATAGTCTATCTAGGTAAATGTTCCATGTGAACTTGAGAATATGTATTATGCTGTTGTTGAACAAAGTATTCTATAAATGTCAATTAGATCCAGTTGATTTGGTGATGCTGTTCAGGTCAACAATAGGCTTACTAATTTTTGGCATGATTTATCCATCAGTTACTGAAAGAGAGATGTTGAAGTCTCCAAGTATAATAGTATAATTTTTCTATTTCTCTTTGTTGTTCTGTCAGTTGTTGCCTCACATATTTTGATGTTTTGTTTAGATTTATACATATTAAGGATTGTTATGTCTTCTTGTAGAATTGATTCTTTTGCCTTCATGTGATCTTCCTATTTATCTTTGATAAGGTCCCTTGTTCTAAAATCTGCCTAAACTGAAATTAATGAAGCTATTTGAGTTTTCTTTTGATTAGTGTTAGCATTGTATGTCTTTCTCCAACCCTTTACTTTTAACTGATATGTGTCTTTATATTCAAAGTGGGTTTCTTGAAAACTACATATAGTTCATTTTTTTAAACTACTCTGACAGTCTGTCTTTTAATGGGTGTACTTAGACCATTCACATTTAAAGTTATTATTGATATGGTTAAATTAATATTTTCAGTATTTGTAACTGTTCTATTCTACACACTTGTAATTTGTTTATTTTATTTTATTTCCTTCTTTTTCTGTCTTCTCTGACTACTTGAGCATTTTACCTTTTTCCATTTTCTCTCTTCTTTTAGGATGTGAATTACACTTTTAAAAAGCTTTTTAGTGATTGCCCTAGAGTTTTCAATAAACACTTAGGCTAATCTAAGTCCACTTTCAAATAACACTATACAGCTTCATGAATAATGAAAATACTATATAACAGATTAATTTCAATTTTCCCCTCCTGTCCCTTGTGAACTTGGTGTCTTTCATTTCATTTACTTATATCCTATAATCACTCAATATACGGTTACTATTATGACTATAGAAAGTTATCTATTAGATTATTTTTAAAAAGAAGATTTTATTTTACTTTCATTTATCCTTTCTCCAGTGTTCTTCCTTTCTTTGCCTAGATTTATATACCAAGTTTCTGATCTGTATGTATTTTCTTTTTTTCTGAAGAACTTTTAAAATTTCTTGCTGCTAGGTGCATCTACTGGTGGTTATTTCATTATTTGCCTGAGAAATTCTTTATTTCTCCTTCACTTTTTGAAGAATAATATCACTGAGTATAGAAAATTGTTTGGTAGTTTTGGTTTTTGTTTTTCAATACTTTAAGCATTTTACTCTACTCTTTTCTTGCTCTCGTGGTCTCTGATGAGAAATTCACTATAATTCATATCGTTGTTCCCTCATAGGTAAGGTGCATTTTTCTTCTGGCTTCTTTTAGTACTTTCTCTTTTCTTTTTTTCCAGTTTGAGTATGATGTGCCGATGTATAGAGTTTTTGGTATTTGTTCCATTTGGTGTCCTCTGAACTTCCTGGAACTGTGCTTTGTTGTCTGTTGTTAATTTGGGAACATTCTCAAATATTATTGTGTCAAATATTTCTTTTCCATTCTCTCTCTGTTCTCCTCTTCTATTGCAATTGCATGTTTGTTGCCTCTTTCAAAGTTGTAACAGTTTTTTTGATATTCTGTTTCATTTTGATTAATTTTATTATTGCCAAACTTCAGTTTGGGAAGTTTATATTTACATATTTTCATATTCTCTGATTTCTTCCTCAGTTGTATACAGTCTTCTAATTAGCCTAACAAAGGCATTTTTAATACCTGTTACAGTGTTTTTGACTTCTAGCATTTTCTTGGAGTTTCCATCTCTTTGTTTAGTGTACCCACCTATTCTTGTACACTGTCTACTCTTCTGCTTAGTGCTCTAAACATATTAATTATATTTATTTTAAATGTTCTGGCAATTCCAAACTCTGTGTCATATCCAAGTCTGTTTTGTGTCTTCAGACTGTGTTTTTTCTACATTTTTATCATGCCTTGATATTTTTTTTTTGTTAAAAGCTACAATAGCTGGTGTCAATAATTGTAAATTATGATGGATATCATCATAACATGAGTTGAAGGAAATAGAACATTTATTTAGCATTTACTGTGTAGCAAGCACATTGAATGTCTTATTCAATATTCAAAGCAAATTATTATCTTCCTTCTACACATTAGGAAAATACAGTTCTAAGAAACCAAATAGCAATGATCATACAACTAGTGAACAATGGAATCTAGATTGAACTATTTTATGTGGCTATATGGCACTTAGTTCTGAAGCATATTTCATAGATAATCAATGTAGTTAATCTCAGTTTTAGGGAAAAAAACAAATACATATATTTCTGTAAGGCAGAAAATAAATAATACTAGGCTTTCAAAGGCTAGATTTATAAAGGTGATGACATTAAATATATCAGAATTATTTCCTAAAATAAAAAATCAATACAATTATGGATTTGCCAAGTCAAATCTATTAGAAATAAAGCTTCAAAGAAAATCTAAACTTAAAATATAATTATAACAAGTATAATAAATGCTTGTGTATTTATTATTTTTATAAATCCTAAAATTAAATTTTGGCATTCTGGAAAAAGTTGAATTACCAAGCTGTGAAAGGTACAAGGAAAAAAAAAACATTATTCTGAAGTTTCATGGAAATATTTATTATATCTAGTCTCAACACCTCTTTATCCATTTTTTTTTTGAAATTTTAAAGTATTTTTAACATTTGTGTGACTCAAAGATGACAAAGCCTGGGCATTTTTTAGTTTCTTTTCCTACAATTATCAGATAGCTTTATTTCCAAAAAATGGGAATACACTGGAGTTGAAAAAAATGTTGGTTTATTAAATGTTAATTAATGCCTGAATTAAATGTTAATTAATGCCTGAATTAGTGGGAGAATTGTGTTTTACCTCAATGGAAATCTGGAATTCAGATAAATTCCTATCCAGAATAGTAAGCAGCTCTTTCTATCAGAACTAGGTGTGTGTGAGTGTGCATATTTACTCACAGTATTGCCAAGTAAAATGGATGTTAATATAGGAAAAAATTTGATACCATATTGATTCATTTTTTGATTATTTACTTATTGAGCACATAAGTAAAAAGAAGCTGTTTAGTAACAAGACCTAGTCCCAGACTTAAATATTTAACTTCTATAGCTTTTCATTATTATTTCATTTTTTAATTGATTTTCCAAATGACACATACTTTCCAAATGGCAGAGATAAATACTGTAGTAATTCACTTGGGTGAACAATGTAGATTAGAATGGGCATATAAATCTATCTTTCTTTGAGTGACATACTAAAGAAATTGGAAAGCACCCTGTATAATGTGAGATACTTTACTATTCTTGGCAGGAGGATGACATATAAACATGAAAACATGATGTTATGTAAATACTAACATAGCATCGACTGTTCTGGCTGGATTGGAGGCAGCCAGAATTTAACTAAGAGGGCAAGCCAGAGACCAATGTGACCCAGGCTTCCATTGATAGACTCGAACTAGGTTAGCAGAAATAGGCAGAGATAAAATTGGGGTGTATAAAGAGAAGTGTGCAGACCTGGTAACTGTTTTTGGATGAAAGTTAGAAAGAAGAGATATTTACAAGCCTGAATTAGTGAGAGAATTTCCTCAGTGGAAATCTGGAACTCAGATACATTACTATCCAGAATAGCAAGCAACTCTTTCTATCAGAATAAAGTGTATATGAGTATGTGTATCTCCTTACAATAAAATTCAGACCTAGTAGAAATATTTATTTTTTAGTTTGCTTTATTTTTTACTTTATTAAGAATGAGTTGGAGGACAAAATGTATATAAATAGGTGTTTTTCATGACCTGATAGACCTATCAACATGATAGCCAGGAAATTTGGGTGAGCAGTAATCAAAATATAGTAAAAGATGTTGAAGGGGTTTTAAAAGAACTCTAAGAAACCAAAACCATAGCTTAAAGAAACATCACTGAACTTGTCCAAAGCATAAATTTTAATTAAATAGAAAGTAGAAAAATAGGCCCAAATGTAATCAGAAGAGATTATACCCTCTGAGCTTCTCTTTCCATTATTCTAGAGAAGAACCTATTTATCAGAATTTAAGTTTTAAGTCAATACTATGCTGAATGGACATACTTACTTATAGGGAAAGAAAGAACTTTATCAGTGATTAATATGGAAAATTAATCATCTAAATTAGCAACAACTCATTTTCTGTGGCACTGCTCCTTTACAATGTATTTCAGAAAGTCATTACAAAAAATTATTTTGAATCCCTGATAAAGAGGCTAAGATAGAAGTATAAGATTTAGGTGCTAGAAATTGACTTTCAGTTGAAAATCTTTAATAAGACTTATAATTCTTTCTGCCACAGTAACTGTGACATATATGCATTTATTTTTTATATATTAAGGTTTTTACATGAAAAAAATGTATATGCAGTTTTAGTAAATAACTCAAAAAGTTCTTAAGAACTTTCTCATAATTTAGTGTTCTTAAGAAGACTTAAAATATGATTATTTTGGATTTTGTCAATCGCTTGTTTAACCTACAGTGTGATTTTTACTTATTTGTATTCAAATTTAACCCCACTAACTAATCACTTCACAGTCTTAAAGTTGTGAATATACTCAGAATTTGGTCCAACTGAGTTTTGTTTTTTTTTTTTTTTTTTGTATGAAATACACAACTAAACTACAAGAATTTAGAATACATTCTATACACTGGTCAGGGAACTTTTTATACCTCCACATAATTTAATCAAATATTTGCTCCATTATTTGCTGGGTGTTGAATCAGTTACATAGCAAAACTGAGATTTAAAAAAGCAATAAAACAACAAAAATTGCTCAAGAAATTTCTAACTCCTCTGGCTACTTTAATTCATGATTTACTTAACTATCCATCAAATCAGTTTTAGCTTATTGATTATTCTAATTATAGCTTATAGAGCCTAATGTAAATATTTAACTATTGATAGCCTAACATTCTGAGAGGTATATTTGAATAAATGTTATTTTCAAGCCTTGATGGGACACACCTGGCATAGATTTATGGAAAAAGAAGCAATGGGAAGTTCTAAATTTCGTTCTACACTTTTGTCTCCCATAGAACCCTTGCAAATGTCTATGCACTCTAAAAAATATATCTTTAGGTACCCAGATATAGATATAGATGTAGATATATCTATATATCTACATCTATATCTATATCTATATCTATCTTTAGCTGATTAACTCCTATTCATCCTAGGAGACTCAGCGAGACACACTTTTAGATACCACATAAAAGCATTGTCATATATCCTAGAAAACTTCATGGTCTGCCCTTCTGAGTCTCACACCCATCTCACCACTCCAACCTGATTTTTGGTATATCTCTATCATAATTTTATCATACATTTAAACTATTCTCTTATAATTGTCTGTGCTTTCTCCTCTCCTGCACCAGAGCAAAGCCTTCTTAATGACATAAATTTCTTTTTATTCATCCTCAATATTTAAAAGGGACTGATACCAAATAAGTACTCAGTTTTTTTCTGAAACTTACCTCTGTTTCTAGATCATTTATAAAAACTTCTTTGATAACTTCAGCCCTCATGTTTCTCTCTACAATGAATCACCTGTTAAGTGTACCATTTATTTTGGTACTTCCTCATATGTAGCATTGTATTGTTACCTAAATATTTTATGTTTTAACTTTTGTATAACAAGAATATAAGCTCTTGAAGTCCGGAGTTCAACCCCTTAATTCCATTCTTACCCTAACATGAGCAGTACAGTCCATACAGATATTCAATAAATAAATATTAATAGAAAAACTTTCAATTATTTATTTATATAGATTTGTTTTAAATTAAAAATAAAACTATTACATGTTAAGAAGGGAAGTGAGTAATCCATTACATGAACTAAATGAACACAAAAAATTAAATATTTTTCCATGGCTAAGAAACATCTTAGAGTTGGGAATAGTCTCCCAAATTTTCATTCTGAGATTTTTATATTGTAATGCATATGGCATTCACGATGTCTATTTGAATACATCATGAAGACACATCCTCTGAGAATAATTAGATGGATGAAACCTATGAAAATAGATTGAGAATTATGATTTCAATCACAGATACATTTACAAAAATATCTAAAATTATCTTAAAAAGGGTAATGATAAAATAAACGATTATCAAAATACCTACACTGTTTAAATGAGGAGTCACTTAATGTAATATAACTGAAGGGGTTAAAGGCTTTTTATTTGATTCAGTTTTATTTGTTCTAAATCCCATGGAATAGTTGTCTCTTTAGATGACTAGAGACAATTATGAATGGAACATGTTGGTAAAAGGAGTTAACCTGATGTGATAGATTAGACTATTATTCTTCTTTTCCTCCTTGTTGTAGATTTATGTAACCACACTCTAGCAATGTGACTTTGCAGCACTTTCCATAAAAGTGGGCAGGACATATTTCTCCACCTCACTGATATTGGGCTTACACCTATCTAAAGCCAATTCCTCAGCTTGAGTAATGGAGATTTCATCCTTCATTGAAAATTAGAACACATCACATTAATTCTCCTGTTGCCTTCTCAAAGGTATTGCTTCAAGATTTTTCCTTCCCTCTCCCACATCGCATGTGCGTGTGCTTTGCTTTGCACTTGATCATTCCAAGCAATATACAAGCATGAGATTATTTCTTCCAACTTAAAAAAATTACAGACTTTCTCTTGCCCATGTTATCCTGACCAGCTACGCTTTGCACCAAAATCCCTGAAAAGGGTGATGCATATTTAATGTCTACAAGTCTTCATTTCCTGTTCATTCTTCCATGCATTATAAGAAGATCTTGTCAAGGTCACCAGAGAAGTCCATTGTTGATAAACCCAATTGTCAATTCTCATATCTTATCTTACTTGATTTCCACAGTTTTTGACAAATTATCACTCCTCTACTTAAGACTTGTCAATCACTTCCTGTTGCTTTTGTCATAACTTTTCAACAAGGTTTCCAAAACAGTCTGTTCATGCTTACTTCTTCAGTCTCATTTTTTTTGCCTCTCTTTAACTCTCTAATTCATAGGTATATTAGTCATCTTTCAGTTTCTCAAATATACCGTATTACCTTCCACTTCTATATTCATCTTAGATTGGGTACTCTGGTGACAGATACTGAGATGGAGAGTTGCATTCCAATGATTATTGGGGAGTGTTCTAGGAGGATATACTTGTGAGATGAGACCAATAAAATTTGGGAAGAGAGATAAACTGACCAACAGTGCAGTGGCAGCTGAGGTCTCAGCCAATCATATGGAAAGCCTTGGAGCCAGGATGTCTCTTTAGATTCCCTCAAACTGGAGCAAGGAGTTTGAACATGTATGTCACCACATCAATCCATAATTGACTACGTGCAGTTCCTTGGGAGGTAACATAGCCTTAAGCAAAGCAGATCTGAGTGAGAGATAGAAATTCCCAGCAAGGGATGCAGATTTGAGACTTCAACTGTAGATAGTTCTCAGCATGAGTGAGATGGGTGTGTTAGTCCTGACAAGGATATGGGAGGGAAATATGACAGTATCTAGTTCTATATTTTTGTATATCCTGTTTCCTTTGAGTCAAACACTCCCTCCCATCCCTCACAATATCTTGATCAGGCTAACCTCTATTCATTCTCTCTGATCCCAGTTCTTGGTGGGCTCCCTTTCCCATGCTTCAACAGTATAACACAAAATCTCCAATCCTAGATATTGAACTATGTAAAGATTGTCTATTTATTAAGACTCTGTGGAAACAGAAATTGCCTTTTTTCACCTTAGTGTTCCCAGAGCCCCAAATAGTGTCTGACAATACTTGATGCAAAATGAATATATATTTCAGAGTGAATAAATTTCACATTTATTTTCATATTTTATTAAGTTCTAGATCTTCCTGAGAGAGAACCATCCAAAATCAGGAAAGTAAGTGAGAGATAACAAGAGAGTAGTAAAAATCTTAGCTGAGTACGCTTTCCAAAAGCTTTCAGTTAATCTCCATTTCTAAATATTCCCGGTGAAGAATTTCAAATTTCTTCCTGTACTAGATTCTGGGCCTTCTATCAGCAATATCTTAGTTAATGCATATTTTATTTAACTATATGTAGATGATTTTGACTGTATTGCTTCCATCATATAATTTAATCAGTTGAGAAGAAAAATTCATGAATCAGTGCTTTGCTTGTTTTTTCATGTTTCCATTATGAATATTAGCCACTTAAGTTACTGTTTCTTTAATTATATAGAGCAATATACAAAAGTACCTTGGTTCTCTGAGGCCCATGGCAAACTTATACATTCTTATGAAGTCCAAGACATATTTTTTATACATAGATGATACTGTAGATGTTGAAGGCAAGGTTAAAAATGACTTAGAGATAAAAATAAATAGCATAAATAAAATAAATAGCAAATAAAATGGTATCCTGTACTTAGGATAATAGTATGTGTTCATTTTCTGTGAAGTATGACTAAATAGATGTATATGCACGTATAGCCAAAACTAGGATAAATATTATGAACTGCACATGTTAATTTCTTATTAATTTTCTGAAGAGTCAACACCATGTTTAATGGCCTACTCATGCCAATAATACATATCAGAGCACCTATGCACTCATTAACTGCTTGTTGCTTGAATTTTAGGGATAAAAAATTATCAACTTAAGTGGTAATCAGTGATTTCCTGCAAATTACAATTACGTGTGAATTTGTACGTAGTCATCTAAATCCAAGCATTGTCTTAAATTTCCAATAATAGTGAACATATTCTAGTTTAGAAGACCTAATCCAAAAAAGCAATTTTTTTGACCAACAATGAAATTGCAAACAGTATAACAAATTCCCAAGTATCAGCAGTATCAGGTGATAAACTCTCTGAAGATGCTATGTTTCCCAACATATCTTCAGAGATCCCTATATACAACTATATGCAGTCATTTGCTGTCGGCTTGGAACAGTTCTAAGAAATAACATTCCAAGCAGGTGGCTATTTTAAATTGTTCCTTGATTCTTCACTTGTAAACATAATTTTCTAATTCCCTTGACCCAGTTCTAACATTGATGATCAGGGTGCCTTAGTAATCTAAAATTCAATGCATATAAATTACTAACATAAAAATGACTTTACTCTCTTACCTTGCCCTGAGGTAACCTCATTATAAAATTTTCACTTTCCCACTTTCCTTGAATAATATCATTAGTATCTATAACTACCTAGTCTGCTGTCCAAAAGAACAGAGTATGAGTAATTTGGTAAGTCTAGAAGGCATTGTATAAATGGGACATTATTCAAATGCAAATTTAGACATGACAGCATTAGTGAAATATAGAAGCATTTCAAGGTTTTATTAAACCTTTAAAGATCATATTTTCTGGAAGTTTATGTTCAGCAAAAATTCATTAATCTACTATTGTACTCATTTCATCATTTTGTATGGTTTATATTGAATATTATTTATGTGAAGTCTAGAAGTTATATATATGCTTCTGTATTTGCCTGTAGACTACTTAGAAATATATATATATGGTCATGCATAGAAAAATTATGTAACTTATAGAAACTCTATGGGAAGATAAATCCTAATAATAGTAATTAAAATACAATAAAATCTCTAGTCATAACAATTAGGCAGATTTATTTCTGAACTAGCATTTCCTGACTTACATTACAAATTGATTGAATTCCTGTCAATTGTCAATGGCAATTAATGACTTCTTTCCTTTAGATAATATGAAATAATGAAATAATTTCTGGAGCAAAGAAATGTTATCTTCATGAGTCAGAAAGAGAAAAACATATACTGTATGCTAACACATATATATGGAATCTAAAAAAAAAAAATGGCTCTGAAGAACCTAGGAGCAGGACAGGAATAAAGACGCAGACGTAGAGAAAGGACTTGAGGACACGGGGACGGGGAAGGGTAAACTGGGACGAAGTGAGAGAGTGGCATGGACATATATACACTACCAAATGTAAAACAGATAGCTAGTGGGAAGCAGCCGCATAGTACAGGGAGATCAGCTCAGTGCTTTGTGACCACCTAGAGGGGTGGGATAGGGAGGGTGGGAGGGAGACGCAAGAGGGAGGAGATATGGGGATATATGTATATGTATAGCTGGTTCACTTTCTTATATAGCAGAAACTAACACACCACTGTAAAGCAATTATACTCCAATAAAGACATTTAAAAAAAAAGTGTTATCTTCAGAAGAGATCTTGTTTTATGAGCATTTTGGTATATTCTAATTCTTGAAAACTTCAATCTCTGTGTCTGATAGATAGGAAAACTTGATTAACAAGTGTATTTGTGGATGCTGTACACTCCAGTTTATAACCACTTGGGATTATACTTTACTATTTTGTGAATTGGCTTTTGATTTTAGTGATATTTATGCAGCAAGTATATTTTATTTCTTTATTATATACTAAATAAGTATGATAATATTTTCATAAATGTCTTCAAACCTTTTCAAACCAAAGAAAAACTAGGTAGGTAAAAAAAAAGTGTCATACTAAACTTCTTATTTCTTGAGTGTGCTATCAATTTCTTTTCGTGAAGCTGTCTTTTTTAAAAATTCTTATTTTATATTGGAGTATAGTTGATTTACAATATTGTGTTAGTTTCAAGTGTACAGCAAAATGATTCAATTATACATATACATATATCTATTCTTTTTCAGATTATTTTCCCATATAGGTTATTACAGAATATATAGTAAAGTTCCCTGTGCTATACTGTAGGTCCTTGTTGGTTATCTATTTTATATGTAATAGTGTGTATATGTCTTGAAGCTGTCTTAAAGCTAATTTTTGGGGCTTTTGTTCCAGGTCATGTGCTTGGCATTTTCCCTTATCTCTTTCAATACTCAAGACAGTCCTCTGAATGGCATCTATTTTTTCTGTCTATTCATAGAAAACTAAAATTTAGAGGGCATATTTGATTCTCCAAACGTCGCACACACAGAACTGGCTGGCTGCAGGAGTTGAATCAAAGTGCAGCATACTTACAGATCTGTGCTGTTCACTAATATGTAATACTATTTAAACTCATTAAGTGAACAGTTCAATTTTATTTAATTCTATTCCATTGAAATTTCAGTGATCTAAAATTTTATCTAAAGTTATGTTTTTGCACACACTTAGAGGTAATAGTTAATATGTTTTGGAGTGTAATAAAATCGAATGCTATCTAAGCAAATCACATTTAAAATCGAGTCTTAGTTTTTACTACCATTCCTTATGCCAGTTCCTGGTGAAACATTAAAAGTTTAGTAACTGTATAATAAACTCGTTTTCCTTGACCAGTAATAACTATAGAGTTTTCCCCTTATAATAAGAAAAGGAAATAAAGGCTTCTAAAAGTACCAACAACCAATCATAAATTTTGACTACACTGAATAAAAATCGCTGTACATTAAATAAGACTGAATTTTTCTATGGGTTAGATGTTTTATCTGATATAAAAGTTATTTCTTTGTGTATCTATTACAGTTCTTCCTTTATGATTCTTATCAATATAGAATGAGTTAAAGTCTGTTACTGTCTTTTCCTATTCAGTCTTTTCATGGAACATTTTATTCTTGTAGCAAGAGTTAAATATTTTTTTATTGAGGGATTATTAATGCTACTGTGAAAATTTTGCATACTATAAAAATTAAGATACTGATATTATTTATTATGCTAAATACATAAATGTAGTGTGAATTCTGTCCAATGGACAGGAATACCTAATTTTTAAGAAAACCATGGTAAGAAAAATTGGGGGATTATAATTAAATTGAATCATGCATCTCAAAATTAAACACTCTATTTACATGATAAATATTCTTTTTTTTAAGCCTTTCATGAGTTAGGCATATTTGTTGGCAAGTCAAATGATGAATAAAATTTTACATAAATTATAATTAAAACGTTGATGCCCTGTGAAGAACTATGATGTGTTATGAGAAAGAATAGAAGTAGGACATGACTTAGGGACATTAGAGAAGGCTTCCCTTAGAAAGTGACATTTTAGTTGATTTTTGAATAATGACAGGCTTGTTCAGGGGACAAGAGTGTCAACATTAGGGAGTGGTATGTGCAGCCCCCAGGTCTATAAAAGGACCTTATTCCCACATGGGCCTTTAGTGGATACCTCAAGCTATAAGCTTAGCATGTTTGGTGCCTTGATTCAGTTCTGTGCCCGCAAGACCTAGGTTACCCATCAAGCTCACACAGCAACATGGAATTGAGCCTGTGTGTTGTGGGAAGGGGTTTCTCAGAAAGCCTGTTTGGAGGAGGTTGAAGAATGGCTAATAAGAGAATCGGTGATAAGAAGTAAAGGTTACTCTCGTACTACTTTTAATCAGCCTAGAGGTAACAAAACCATTGAGCACAGAGACTTTGTAAGAAAACTGTATTTTATTCATATAAGAATTTATATGGTCTATAATTTGTATAAACACATTTCCTTTAGCATATAATTGCATGCAGTGCCATAGAACACAATTAATTGCACGAAGAAAAAACAATCTAAAAAAATAAATATATTTTAAAGTATAAACATATAATCATTAACACCAATCAGCTTAAAAACATTACCAACTAAAGGTGAGTATATTTTCTTCTTTTTTTAAAAATAAATATAGGAGTTTTTAAATGGTAACATTAAAATTTATAATTTAATATTTACATATAAAATTGAGATGTATTAACATTAATAAGATGAATTAATATTAATTTAATAAGATGAATTAATATTAATTTAAATGTCAGCAAAGAGACAAATTTGCAAAATATATGAACATTTATAGCAACAGATAAAAAAGGCAAAAAGAAAGTTCATTGTATTGTTAACCAAATAAGAGCAAATTATAACAAGAAAGGAATAGCCCTTTAGATTATTTATTGGAAAACATTCAATACTGTATATCCAATATTGACAAAATGCAAAGGAATTGAGCATTACAGATATAACTGCTAGAGGGATTATAATGAATAACGGTAAGCACTTGGAAAATAAAATCTTAGCACTAATCATATTTGAGCCTGTAATTTTACTTTTAGATTTAAACCCCCAAAATAATTGAATGGGTACACAAAAAATAAAAATAATTTCTAACATAATAGCATTACATAATAATAAGCAAACATTTATAACCATTTTATGTTTCTGATACAGAAAAAAATGCATCCTCAGTTTTACAAAAAGAAACAAAAAAATGTATTTGTTAAAAAATGCATAAAGGGAGAGGGGAAGTAAGAAAGAGAAGGGAAGGCAATTGGAGGTTAATCCTTTCAAGAAATTCAGTCAGTGTAAACCACATGTCTAAGAATTTTCCTTGAGGGGCAAGGGAGCTGGGGTATTTATAAACCAACTCCAGTCAGTAATTTGTTGAAAGCTTTCCTAGGGTGGGTGTTGCGGTAATATCCCAACACTCTGAGCCTGCTTCAGGTGCTCCAGGATGGCAAAAAGGAGTCAGTAAGAAGAGATAAGGCCCTCAGGTGCCTGGCTGACTGCAGTCCCACTAAGGGTATTACCCAGTAACTGAACAGGAGTCCAAGTCTCCTATATTCTAGCAGTGCTTCACCTGCACCAATTAAGCACTTTTAACTTCTCAATATTATCCATTGCCTTTTAAAATTTTATTTGACCTCCTTCTACATATGAAATAACATTTCAGAGAGGAAACTGAATCATATATTCATGAGTTTTTGGAGGAATCACACAGCTAGTGGCAGTTTGACTTAATATCCAAGACTCCTAACTTTCAAGTCAGTTCTCTTTACACCTGTGAACCTTCTTGGTCCTTCCTAGACATTACATTTTAAAAATTATTAATGCTAACATCAATATATTGCTCTTGCCTTGAATACGATGATACTGATTTTCTTGTCAAACTGATGTTCATTTGATAATACCTCTACTGAAACAATACACCAGTACAATCTGAAACATGTGAGGATGAACCTGAGATCCACATGCTTAGATGAGTTGTATCCTAAGTGTCTTCAAAATATGCATTACCAAAAAGATCCACTACATTTTCAGAGTGGGGTGAGAGGCCTCTTTGGCAATATAAACAGTAACAAGCTCTTTTTATTTTCTATGTTTTTAGACAACACTATGGTGGAAAGAAATACTGTTGTGAAACAGGTCAAGAAACACTATCTGTATTAAGGGCTGCACAACAAGAGTGAGTGCATTAGGTGCGCTTTCTTCCAATCAGGAATATTTCTATATCCCTGAAAAGGAATATTCAGGGATGTGGTAAATGGAGAAAAAGCCTATAATGTGACCCTGTTATAGTAAGTAAGATTTTCCCTTGTGAGTAGTAGCTTCCCCTTGCAAAGAGCCAGCACAGAGGTTTTGAATAAATGGTTACGCCAATTGATATTCCCCACCCCCAAAAAAAACCAAAAAATGCATAGAGAAAAGACATGAAGTAATCATGCCAAGAATTAGAAAAAATGACAGGATCACAATTGATTCACTTATTTTCTGTTAAACGTTTCAAAAATTATCAAATATTTACCAATGAGTTTTTTCTTTTTTAATATACAAATTAGGCAGAGCAGAAGTCAAGCTCTTTAGAGTAAAAAAGAATTTGAAATATGATGAAAATTCTAAGCATTGTAGTAGCTTAGATTCCTGATGAAAAACAAAGGGTTTATTTCTAAAGCCTGCATTGTTATATTCATTTGTGCTTTTCACAAGTGCTGGAGAAGAAATACCTATACTCTTCACAGCCAGATTCTCTAAATGCAGTGATAAAAAGCCCTGAGTAAGGAGGCAGGCCAGCACTTTGCTTGCAAACCCAGTGGTAGTTCCCAGGTTGTATAAACTTCTGCAAGGCACTTAAGCCTCATGAGACCTTAATTTTCTGATCAGGAAAACTACATAATCAATTAGCCTCATTGTTGTGTCACATGGAAGTCATGTAATTCTATGCATATATTTAAGGCATTATGCAGATATAGAAATCTGTTATCATCATCTCTGAAAATGTACTGAACAAGTTACCTGGTAGTTTTGTTGACACAGGCAACTGTGTGCCCTCTCAGTTGTCTTCAGACCTTCTCTGAAGTTGAATCTTTGCTGGTGAGAAGTTTATTACCTAAAACTACAAAGAATGCTATTTTTTTTCTGTGCAAACAGCAACTTGAAATACAGAAAACAAAGAAAGAAAGGAAGTGTGGTGGGCTAAATAAACCCAGAGAGCCTAGGAAAGCTCTTCTCCCCTAGAGCCTGCAGAAGGAACCAGCCCTGCCCTCACATTGACTTTAGACCAGTGAAACTGTTTTAGGGCTTCTGTCCTCTAGACCATAGGAGAAATAATTTGTTCTGTTTTAAGCCCCCAAGTTTGTAGTAATTTATTACAGCAGCTCTAGGAAGCTAATACAGGGAAGGAGGGACAAAAGGAAGGAGGGAGGAAAGAAAGAAAGAGAAAAGGAACATAGTCACAGCAGCCTCTAATCTGAGAATTATACAGCCAAACCATCAGAGAACAATTTCATGAACTTTTCTGGGTGATGACCACAGGACTTACCTTGTAAACATCCACTTACATTTAAAATTGTTGTGTATGCTATTTTAGGTTGTTTATACCTCTATAGGAAGAGAGATTGTCAAGCCCATTTTTTTAAAATTTTTTTATTATTATTATTATTTTTTTTTTTTGCGGTACGCGGGCCTCTCACTGTTGTGGCCTCTCCCGTTGTGGAGCACAGGCTCCGGATGCGCAGGCTCAGCGGCCATGGCTCATGGGCCCAGCCGCTCCGTGGCATGTGGGATCTTCCCGGAATGGGGCACGAACCTGTGTCCCCTAAATCAGCAGGCGGACTCTCAACCACTGCGCCACCAGGGAAGCCCATGCCCATTTTATGTTTTAAAAAAAGTTCAAGCTATAGCTTGATGGAGTGGTTTCTATGGAAACAGACTTCAAAACCTAATATAAGGGGAAAAAATATTTTCAGAGAGCAAAATGCTAATGCTAGTCTTTGGCTGTGTTGTCCTCTTTTCTTTTTTCTTTCTTTTTTGTTTTATTATTAGTACTCAAAGTGCATCTTGATTTTTGCAGGTTTGCTCTGCAAGTATATAAAAGCTTTATTAATACAATGAATTGTTCACTAAAAGGTAGAACTCTCTTTGTAGCATAAAAACCTCTTCTTTTTGTTAATTTTTAAATGTTTGAAAGTATTTTTTCTTATTCTTTCCCTCAAGACATCCTCCTACCCAAACACACTATCCACCCTCAAAATTTCAGTAATTTTGGTATCATTGAGGCAAGGACTCTTTTAACACATATCCTTTTAAAGCAGTAGATTTACTGGCATCATTGTAGAATAGGTAAAGGTGTTATAGCTTGGCATTAAGTGGAAATGGTCCTTAGCTCTTAGGTAAAGATAAAATGTCTGCAACTTAGTGCACTGTTCCCATAATTGGAATAACTTAATTAAAAGCTTGCTGAGCTCCTATCTCTGATAACCTATGGAGCATTATTCAATATCTTTTCTTTTATAGAATGGGAAATGAAACTGTGGTTTAAAATCAGTCTGAAATGATTTTATCTTAATTTTTTTTTAGTAGTTTATTTTCCCTAATTTAATCCTTTACACAGGTATTAATGCCAACATTTCACGACCCTTGATTTACTAGAGGGTCTTCTGTCTATGCATAGATCATTATCATCATCACTACAGGTATCTTTTATTGCATTTAATTACATGCCAAACATGGTGCCCCAGGCTTTATATGCAACTTACCAATAGGTAAGTTTAGTTTTTTAATCTTTTTTTTTTTTTTTTTCCTGTATGCGGTCCTCTCACTGTTGTGGCCTCTCCCGTTGCGGAGCACAGGCTCCGGACACGCAGGCTCGGTGGCCATGGCTCACCGACCTAGCCGCTCTGCAGCATGTGGGACCTTCCCGGACCGGGGCACGAACCCATGTCCACTGCATCGGCAGGCGGACTCTCAACCACTGCGCCACCAGGGAAGCCCTAGTTTTTTAATCTTTATTTTACAATTGAGAAGATGGAGCAGATTGGAGAAGATTTTTTACATGCCCAATGTTATGTAGCTAATAAGTAAGAGACAGTCTGTCTGATGAGAGTAACTTTTCTTCAGCTGCCACTCTGAGCCCTGCAGTTTTTACTGTGACCTGGTACAGGCAGAGGCAAAGGAAGTGTGATGCCAGAAAGAGGTACCATGGAGAAAGGTAAAGAGCAGCATAGATTAAGAGGTAGCTCTTTAACAACATTCTCTGAGTGAGCAAAAGTGGGGTTTCCAGGGAAGCAAGGGAGCAGCAGGGCACCATGTCTGTTTCTTTAAATTTTGTTCTTAAACCTTAAACCTAAAGTACCCAAGTGCTACAGTAGTAAAAAAAAAAAAAAATCATCTCCCTTTTTATAAGGCTTTTATTTAGGGCTTCTTAATATGTTCACTAGCAGCTCAGAAACAATGATTATTTGGAAGGAAAATCACACTGACTAAGTTTTGTAAAATAACTTGAGGAGAGATGTGGAAGTGGTCTATGTTATTTTGAGTTACCTCTTGTTCTACTAATAGTTCTGTTGTTTGGGAAATAGAATTTGTTTTTTCTCAAATGGATTGTGTATGTACGTCATTGAATATACATTTTTAACAAGTATTCTGTAACTCTCATAGCTGTTTTTTTTGTTTGTGTTTGTTTTTGTTTTTGTTTTTTTGTTTTGCGGTACGCGGGCCTCTCACTGCTGTGGCCTCTCCCGTCGCGGAGCACAGGCTCCGGACGCGCAGGCCCAGCGGCCCCGGCCCATGGGCCCAGCCGCTCCGCCGCACGCGGGATCCTCCCGCACCGGGGCACGAACCCGCGTCCCCTGCATCGGCAGGTGGACTCCCAACCACTGCGCCACCAGGGAAGCCCTCATAGCTGTTTTTAAATGTTAAATTGATTTGATCTGGTCATTTATGTTATTATCTTTTCACTATAATAATCATCCAAGGATAAAAGCAATAGCTTCAAAAACACACACACACCCTCTTACCTCAATTATAAAAGCTATGTTAAGATTATTTATACAACACAAATAGTACAATTCCCCTATTTTTACAATACAAACATAAAGACTGATATGTACAGAACATTATACTATGTAAGCATGTTGAGATGAATAAATCATTTAATTGTCTCCAAAACATTACACTGCAGCAGGACAGAAAGGAATATTTCCCGATAATCATCCAGTGCTAAATGTGACAAAGGCTATAAGCAAAAATATATATAAACAAAATCTGCAGTGGCATCAAGAGCCATTCATATAAACCAAAACCTTCAATACAAAGCAGGGTTAAATATATCAGAATATACAAAACTCAGATTCAGTCTTCCTGATTTCCAAAACTGTTAATTTTATGATTAGACTCCAGATTCTCCTGAGTATGGAAAAAATATATAAGCTTTACTGCATCCTTCCCTACAAACAACCAAAAGCCATAATCATTTTTCTCAAACCTCCTGCAAATGTAGCCCAAGATCTAGCTTCCTATTCCCAAGGCTTTGGGCTGTGGCCATGTTGTAATTCAGGGGATCCAGCATAGCAGGGACCTGTGTGGCCCCTGAAACTTTTTTAAAGCACTACAGGGAACCCACAGACACTATGTTACCGTTTCAGATCCCTTGAAAGGAAGGCACTCTGCCTCCTCAAAAGGATCCATTAAGATAACTAAACACTCTAATAAAACTCTAAGCCAGTGAGTAAATGAGATACATCTTAAAGATACCAGTTCATTTCATGATATATCTTGAATCGTATTTGAAATGAAAGGATTAGCCAGCTGTTACCATGTTGCTACTTAGGAAAAATATTTTAGTGGCTTATAAATATTACTAATAAAAATGTAATGTTTCTTATAAACGATAAAGTCCATTTTTCCTAAGTTGATCCATAATTAGAAAAAACGTTCATTACTGTTGGCTTAGGATAGTGTGCTCTCCAAATATCTGGACCATCTTTCATTTTTAAGAAAGCTTGAGCCAGTGAAATAAAAGATAAATCGTATCATTCAGTTTTACCTTTTTTTAAAAACAAAAGATAACATTAAGTGCATTCAGATTGAAAATTTACTTGATTTTTAAATTATCATTTTGTTTTCAACCATAATTACTGCTGCATTGTTAGAATGTTTTTTTAATTAAACTTATAGTAAATTTGGATTTTAAAAATATGAATTGAATATAATATAAGCACATGTTAAAATATTTTACGTAAAAAAAACAAGTTCTTACCAGCAGAGATGTGTTTCTAAACTGCATTTGTACATGCTCAGAATAATTTTGAATTCATTTTAATTAGAGCAAACTGCGTACTCTCAAGATGTTGACAGGCTTTAAAGATTTCCACTTTAGTGGTTTAATGTGGCATCAATGTTACATTATATCTTGTGCAAAACTCTGTTTCCTTAGCAACAGGAAGCAAACTGTTCATTTCAAGGAACCCAGTAGAAATAAAAAAAATTGTATAATGTTAAATACTACAGCTTAATATGGATAATTATACCCAAAAAGAATATAGTGTAAATTAAAAAGATTTTAAACCTCCATAAACAAAATGTGAACTACTATACTGTATCAATAAAAAAATTCAAAATTTTATTTTAGGGGGTACAAAAGAAAATGTGTCCCCATACCTAAAGAATTTGAAACAACAGGTATATTATTAATGAAACTGACACTGTGCATCCTTGAACAAGAAAGTTATTTTGCCATTTTTAAACTGTATTTCTACCTTTGTAAAACAGATGACATTGACTAGATTAGATCTAATGTTCTCATAGTTCTAACAGTCTATGATTTTATGATTTACATCTCTCAAGTTGATTGGTAAAGATTTGACCAGACCTGATTTCTATAGATGATGTAGTATAGCCCACTAGGCTGTAAAACAAATAAGGTCATAATAGTTACATGCTGCTGACATGGAAAGGCAGAGTTAGTACCTACTCTGACTTATACTTAGATATTTTCTAGAGTTTTATTGGTAATGACCAGAGTTGCGGATTGGTGAAAGAAGACATGAACTAGTACATCTTAGAAAGTGTTGACATGCACAATCTGAACCAAACATCAAATCAGATAAACTTTCAAGTTCTCAGAGAGAATCCCAGGCATTTGGTATTGTTATTGGTAGATGGAAAATCTTGGGAGTTCATAAGAGCTCCCTTCCCCTTGCATTGTATCCTGAGATAGAAAAGAAATGGGGTCACATGCCTTTGCATTTCTCACATTGATTGTGTTCTTTTGCTTCTTTCAATCTTTGGTTAATGTTTATCCTTTTTTCATATTTCCATAAAAAATATAGCTAGGATTGCCTTGTAATCGTGATGGGCTGCTCCCTTTTCTAGACAGCAGCCACTCTTTTAGCACTTGGCGTCTTCAGTAGCAATAAACAGTCATCCGCATCCCACCCCATCCAACCCAAAAATAAGAGGGTGACAAAAGAAAAATTAAGCTGGCATGCAATGCAAAACAAGTGTCATTTTGTACAGATTCAAACTAGGTATAGAAGAGCCTAGCCATCAAGAATAGAAGTTGAAAATACAGTTTGGGGAGCGAAGTCTGGTAAAAATAATGTAAATTTGTGCTGCCTTTCTATAAGTGTGTGTTCTACCTCAAATAAACAGCAGAAACGTTTCTGAGATTCATAAGGCTATGATAAGCATCAAATCTAATAATACCTAATTGACATAATGCCTAGCACTCCCTCAATTCATGTAAGCTATCTGTGTTTTTATTCTAATCATATTAATTCAGTAAGAATCATCATGATTGTAAAGCACTAACCTAAACAAATATGCTTTAACTTTGTGAATTGGCAGATGGTGGATTTGAAAGGCACCAGGGACTCCTCAGTCTCAAAATATCTACTCCAATACACATCTAGCAAAATGATTGGTATTCTAGATTTGATACTGAAGCCATTGATCCTTGGAACATGTTATCCATTTACTTTATTTCTGGAGTGTCTACTATATGTAAGCTACCGTTTTTGAACACTATCTTGGCAGTACTTACCCCATATTAATGAGTTAAAAAATACATATATATATTATATATATATATGATATATATTATATATATATATATAGCTTACCTTATGCAACAAGATATTTAACAGGCTGTCAAAGGCGATGAAGTTGAATGTCTTGAAACAAGGGCACAAAGAGGTTATATATGGGGAAAAATCATTCATTTCCTACAGCTCTAAGATACATTGATCACAAAGAAAATAAAATCATCATCCCTAAAGAACTGCATTAGGCTAGGGCCAGCTACATGGACAAATATACATTTTTCCTTCACTTTGAAAATGTCTTTCTTTTAGACGAAATGAATCACTAAGTAGGGAGTATATTTTCCACTTCAGAGAAATACCTTCAGGTTTTCTGTCAGGCACCCTCCCATCTAAAATCTCCCAAATGTGGCCTGAGGCAGTCATGCCCATCAGATGATTCTACAGATACCCTTTAGGAATAACATAATACCAACAATAGCAACACTCAAAGGTCCAGACGTCTGGTAAGGGAAAAGAATCTACAAGTAAAAAGAGCTCTAAAATTATTCACTAACAAGAATTTCTATTATTGAGCACTATTAGGATATTACCTGCCTGAAGTTAGGGATCTAAGCCAGACAGTGTCTTGAAATCTCTCCAAAATCTAAAATATGCAGGTCAATGTTGACAGTCACTATAAAATGTAAAAACAAAATAAATGTACTGAAACTTGCAGTATTAGAAAGTAAAACTGAACAATCTGCTAGAAGTATAGATGTGGTCCAATATAGTTTGGCCAGCCAAACCACTTAGATTAAATCATACATTAATGAGAGTAGAAGCATGATGTTTTTTGGTTTTGTTTTAATTAAGCCAGGTAGAGTGACCGTGAAAGTAAAAAAAAAAAAAAAAAAAAAAAAAAATCTATTCTTTGATTAAATGGAATTTCATAACTGAGGTTACATTCCCCTTGAAGTAGCCTAGGATTTGGATTATATTGAGTTTTAGTCTGGGATTATATGGGATAAGGGTGGCTGAAAGAATTTGCCTAAAATTTGAGCTGGGAAAAATTCCAATATGCAGTCAAAGCTCAGGGATATTAAATTCAGCAGACAGAGAAGAAGTAGCAGAGCCTTATTAACATCTCATTTTGGAGGTTAGGCATGGTACATACCAATCATGCTGCTGCCTGCCGAAGCTTCCCTACAACCATATTAAACTGCTAGTGCCTTTAAATCTCATTTATTTCCAGTTCAAAAAATGTATGGTCATTTTGGTAGCAATCATAGTGAAAAATCTTTGCCCAAGCTTAAAAATTTTCTCATAGATATAAAATTACCAAATGTAAATCTCAGAAATAGAGAATCTTTTGCAATCAGTCCATTCAGAACCAGACTTCAGCCGGCAGCAGGAAGTGGGATATACCAACTCTAGAACCACTTACCCTGGGTGGCTTGGCAACAAACTTTTACAAATCTCTGACTCTAGTGATTGGACCAAATGCAAACGGAGTTAGGCGAAATTAGCTTTTGATATGGTTCTTGTTCTCAGGACTTAGACTGTGAGTAAAGGGCACCAGAAAGTACGTGACATTTTCTCTCCTAACACCAGAAAGACAAAAGTGTTAGCTACAAAGGGACATAGATTACATAGCATAGATGCAGGAAAACTGATTCAGTGCAGCCTTCTGATGGCTTGGGAGGATCATTATTATGGATTTTCAAATAAAGAATAATGTAGTTCTCATTTTTGAAAATAAAAGACATTGCTACAAAAAAAAACATATTAAGAAGTTCCAAGTTTCAAAAAAGTTTCTGTGTTAGTCTGAACCATAAAAATAGACAAAATCCTCTAAAAGTAATGCTGTAGAGCTTTTAAAGCCTGTCTAGGAGCCAGTACATACAGGTCTACATTGAACTGTATGAGTGTATATACGAACATATATATATGGATATATATGAACTTATATACATATATGTATGAACTTATATATACAAGATTTTCATAATCTAAAATAATTATTATTCTAATAAATTTTTATGAAAAAAGCCTATTGGCATTCCAAAGACATTTAAGAAGCTTCCCAAATTATACCATCATATTTAAATTTAATATGAAACAATTGATTAAAAGATAGGTAATTTGACAAATAGACAAACTGTTACAGTGTACTTACAAAAATCCTTCTAGAAAAGCTGGTACCCAATATCAGTCTTAGGTAGTTATCAAATTAAAATGTGGCTTTAGGTTGAAAAATGAAAGAGTGTAAAGTATCATTATAATATTACAGATATAACTAAATGTAAGAGAGTAATAATATTAATGGCATAGATTTTGAATCTTCTTCAAACAAAATTCAGCAATATGTAGAAAGAATTGTACATCATGACTAAGTGGGTCTTATTCCAAGGATGCAAAGCAGGTTTAATTTTTTTTAAGGTAAAATTGACAAGTAAAGTTATATTAGTTTCAGGTATACAACATAATGATTCGCTATTTGTATATATTGCAAAATGATCACCACAATAAATCTAGTTAACATTCATCACCATACATAATTATACATGTTTTATATGGTCTGATTAGAACTTTAAGATCTACTCCCTTAGCAACTTTCAAATATGCAGCTCACTATTTTAATTATAGTCACCATGCTACACTAGGCAGTTTCAATTTTTGAAAATCAATCAGTGTATCCATCATATTAATGGGACAAAGAAGAAAGATTACATGATTATGTCAATTGATACAGAAAAAAATAAGAAAATTCGACAATTATTCATGACAAAAATTCTCAGAAGAATCAAAAGAGAAAGGGAGTTTCCTAAATATGATAAAGTGTATCTACTGAAAGCCTGCAGCTAACATTATATTTAATGTTAAAAACTGAGTAATTTTCCATTACTGTTGGCAACAAGACAAGAAGTTCTAATATAACCACTCTTATCGAGCAAAGTTCTGGAAGTTCTAGCCAATTAAATCTAGGCGATAAAAAGGAAATAAAAGGCATTTAAAGTCCAAAAGGGAAAAAAGTGCATTTTGTAGATTTATGGATAAATGAGTTCTTAAGATCATATGATACAAGATAAATAAATAAAAATCAATTGCATTTCAGTAATCTAGCAATGAAAACATGAACACCAAAATTTAAAAATCTATGCCATTTACATCTATAAAATGTAAAATCACTATAAAATGTAAAGAAAAATAAATATATATATATAAACTGTTTAGGCATAAAAACTGTTATGCCTAAATGCGTATGTAATCAATCATGTGTAGTATTCTTATGGTGAAAACTATAAACTGCTAATGAAAGAAAGCCAATAAGAGCAAAATAAGTGTGGAGACATGCCATATATTTATGGATTGGAAGATGGAACAAAGTAAAGATATCAATTCCCCTCAAATTGATATTTAAGTTTAACGTAATTGCTGTCAAAATCCTAGCAAGATTTATGGTTGATATAGACAAGATTGTTCTAAAATTTATCTGGAAAGCCAAAGAAACTAGAATGATTAAAATAATTTTGAAAAATAAAATGATGAATGTTCAGTCTATCTGATCAGAAGGCATTATATAGCTGGCATAACCAAGATTGTATGGTATAAGTGGGGGCATAGATTCATAAATCAATGGAATAGAATAGAGAATTCATAAATAGACCAAGGTAAATATACAACCTGATTTTTTGTTTCCTTTTAAATAAGTATTTTTAGGAAAATTTTAGATTCACAGAAAACTTGCTAATATAGTACAGAAAGTTCCCATTTACACACTCAGTTCCCCTATTATTAACATCTTACATTATCATAGTACATTTGTAACAATTCAACAACCAATATTGATATATTATTATTAATTTAAGCCCACACTTTAATCAGATTCTCTTAATTTTACTTTGTGTTCTTTTTCTCTTCTGGGATCCTAGCAAGGGAATGATATTACGTTTCATAATTATGTTTCCTTAGACTCTTCTTGGCTAAGACAGTTTCTCAGACTTTCATGATTTTTGATAACCTTAGCAATTTGGAAAAGTACAGTTCAGATATTTTGCAGAGTGTCCCTCAATTGGATTTAATGATCTTTTTCTTATGACTACACTGGAGTTACATGTTTTGGGGAGGAAGATCAAAGAGTTAAAGTGCCATTTTCATCACATCATGTCAAGAATATATACAGTCAATATGATTTTCCACTGTTAACCTAGCTCATCTGGCTGAGAAATTGATTCTCAGGTTCCTAAACTATAAAGTGACTCTTTTTATCTCTGTTTTTGCACTATATTATTTGCAAAGAAGTCACAGTATGCAGCACCCACTTAATGAGTACAAAGTTATGCTCTCCTTCTTTCTGGGTGGAATATATACATAAATTACTTGAAATTCTTCTGCACAGATTTGTCTTTTCTACACTGCTTAGTTAGATATTCAATCATTTATTTCTAACAGTATGAACTTGGATATCCTGTACCCTAGGTTATAATCCAATACTAATTCATTTATCTTGTTGCTGAAATTGCTCTAACTCTGCCATTGGAAGCTCTTTCAGTAAACCCTTGTGTTTTGTTGTCGTTGTTGTTGTTTTGACATACACCAATAATTGTGAAATTTTTGGTTGATTTGATTGCTTTTTTGAGCATTTCTTTACTTTCAAACACTATGAGATGCCCCAGGCTCATACTGTGTATTTCCTGCTCCAGTAATAAGCAACCATTTCTCCACGTAGCTGCTTTTAATAGACAATGGTATTAGAAACCAAGAACCCTGTGTTAGACGTGCTTGTTGCACCTGGTATACCATTGCTCCTATACCCTCTCAGCTGATGTAGCAAGAAAATACGTGTGTACATAAAGCCCATGTATATACACATATGAATAAATGTAACCATCTGTATGTAGCCATCTATATCTATATTAAGCTAAACGGGGGTTTATACTGCTGTCACAAGCTTGAATTAATCACTACATGGATTATTCTAGACTCTTTCCTTTGCTGATTTTTAACCTTACTCCAACAGTGCGGAACTTGGCCTCCACCACCTGCCATAAAAAAAAAAAAACTTGAGTGTTGTCTTTTCGTCTTGTTTATGGTTTTCACTGCTGTGCAAAAGCTTTTAAGTTTAATTAGGTCCCATTTGTTTATTTTTACTTTTATTTTCATTACTCTAGGAGGTGGGTCAAAAGAGATCTACTGTTGGTGGAATGTAAATTGATACAGCCACTATGGAGAACAGTATGGAGGTTCCTTAAGAAATTAAAAATAGAACTACCACATGACCCAGCAATTCCACTACTGGGCATATACCCTGAGAAAAACGTAATTTAAAAGGACACATGTTCTAGTTCTGTGAAAAATGCCAGTGGTAGTTTGATAAGGATTGTATTGAATCTGTAGATTGCTTTGGGTAGTAGAGTCATTTTCACCATGTTGATTCTTCCAATCCAAGAACATGGTATATCTCTCCCTCTATTTGTGTCATCTTTAGTTTCTTTCATCAGTGTCTTATAATTTTCTGCATACAGGTCTTTTGTCTCCTTAGGTAGGTTTATTCCTAGATATTTTATTCTTTTTGTTGCAATGGTAAATTAGAGTGTTTTCTTAATTGCACTTTCAGATTTTTCATCATTAGTGTATAGGAATGCCAGAGATTTCTGTGCATTAATTTTGTATCCTGCTACTTTACCAAATTCATTGATTAGCTCTAGTAATTTTCTGGTAGCATCTTTAGGACTCTCTATGTATAGTATCCTGTCATCTGCAAACAGTGACAGCTTTACTTCTTCTTTTCCGATTTGGATTCCTTTTATTTCTTTTTCTTCTCTGATTGCTGTGGCTAAAACTTCCAAAACAAAAAGTTCACAATTTGTATGGAAACGCAAAAGACCCCGAATAGCCAAAGCAATCTTGAGAATGAAAACAGAGCTGGAGGAATCAGGCTCCCTGACTTCAGACTATACTACAAATCTACAGTAATCAAGACAGTATGGTACTGGCACAAAAACAGAAATGTAGATCAATGGAACAGGATAGAAAGCCCAGAGATAAACCCACGTACATATGGTCACCTTATCTTTGATAAAGGAGACAAGAATATAAATATACAGTGGAGAAAAGACAGCCTCTTCAGTAAGTGGTGCTGGAAAAACTGGGCAGATACATGTAAAAGTATGAAAGTAGAACACTCCCTAGCACCATACACAAAAATAAGCTCAAAATGGATTAAAGACCTAAATGTAAGGCCAGACACTATCAAAATCTTAGAGGAAAATATAGGCAGAACACTCTATGACATAAATCACAGCAAGATCCTCTTTGACCCATGTCCTAGAGATATGGAAATAAAAACAAAAATAAACAAATGGGACCTAATGAAACTTAAAAGCTTTTGCACAGCAAAGGAAACCATAAACAAGACCAAAAGACAACCCTCAGAATGGGAGAAAATATTTGCAAATGAAGTAACTGACAAAGGATTAATCTCCAAAATTTACAAGCAGCTCATGCTGCTCAATATCAAAAAAACAAACAGCCCAATCCAAAAATGGGCAGAAGACCTAAATAGACATTTCTCCAAAGAAGATATACAAATTGCCAACAAACACATGAAGGAATGCTCAACATCATTAATCATTAGAGAAATGCAAATCAAAACTACAATGAGGGGCTTCCCTGCTGGCACAGTGGTTGAGAGTCCGCCTGCTGATGCGGGGACACAGGTTCGTGCCCTGGTCCGGGAAGATCCCACATGCTGCGGAGCAGCTAGGCCCGTGAGCCATGGCCGCTGAGCCTGTGTGTCTGGAGCCTGTGCTCCGCAACGGGAGAGGCCACAACAGTGAGAGGCCCCCGTACTGCAAAAACAAAACAAACAAAAAAAAAACTACAATGAGATATCATCTCACACTGGTCAGAATGGCCATCATCAAAAAATCTAGAAACAATAAATGCTGGAGAGGGTGTGGAGAAAAGGGAACCCTCTTGCACTGTTGGTGGGAATGTAAATTGATATAGTCACTATGGAGAACAGTATGGAGGTTCCTTAAAAAACAAAAAATAGAACTACCATACGACCCAGCAATCCCACTACTGGGCATATACCCTGAGAAAACCATAATTCAGAAGAGTCATGTACCAAAATGTTCATTGCAGCTCTATTTACAATAGCCAGGACATGGAAGCAACCTAAGTGTCCATCATTGGATGAATGGATAAAGAAGATGTGGCACATATATACAATGGAATATTACTCAGCCATAAAAAGAAATGAAATTGAGTTATTCATAGTGAGGTGGATGGACTTATAGTCTGTCATACAGAGTGAAGTAAGTCAGAAACAGGAAAACAAATACCATATGCTAACACATATATGTGGAATCTAAAAAAACAAATGGTTCTGGAGAACCTAGGGGCAGGACAGGAATAAAGACGCAGACATAGAGAATGGAGTTGAGGACACGGGGAGGGGGAAGGGTAAGCTGTGACCAAGTGAGAGAGTGGCATGGACATATATACGCTACCAAACGTAAAATAGATAGCTAGTGGGAAGCAGCCTCATAGCACAGGGAGATCAGCTCGGTGCTTTGTTGACCACCTAGAGGGGTGGGATAGGGAGGGTGGGAGGGAGGGAGATGCAAGAGGGAAGAGATATGGGGATATATGTATACATATAACTGATTCACTTTGTTTTAAAGCAGAAACTAACACACCATTGTAAAGCAATTATACTCCAATAAAGATGTTAAAAAAAAAGGACACATGTACCCCAATGTTCATTGCAGCACTATTTACAATAGCCAGGACATGGAAACAACCTAATGTTCAATGACAGATAGATGGATAAAGAAGATGTGGTACATATATACAATGTAATATTACTCAGCCATAAGAAGGAATGAAATTGCATCATTTGTAGAGATGTGGATGGACCTAGAATCTGTCATACAGAGTGAAGTAAGCCAGAAAGAAAAACAAATATTGTATATTAACTCATTTATGTGGAATCTAGAAAAATGGTACAGATGAACCTATTTGTAAGGCAGGAATAGAGACACAGACGTAGAGAATGGACATGTGGATACAGTAGGGGGAAAGGGAAGGTGGGACAAACTGGGAGATTAGGTTTGACATAAATACACTACCATGTGTAAAATAAATAGCTAGTGGGAACCTGCTGTATAGCGCAGGGAGCTCAGCTTGGTGCTCTGTGTTGACCTAAATGGGTGGGATGGGGGGTGGATGGGAGGGAGGTCCAAGAGGGAGGGGATATAGATATACATACAGCTGATTCATTTCATTGTACAGCAGAAACTAACACAACATTGTAAAACAATTTTACTCCAAAAAAATAAGGATTTCAGGCATCAAAAATAAATCTGCCATTCATTTATATAATTGTTTCATTACAAGATACAGGTATAGAAGTATAAAAATTGTTAACTTGTAACCCTGTGGGAAACAATTTCATAAATATAGTATTTGTACGGTTTCTTTTGCCTTTAATCTTACAAACAGCACTCATTTCCAAAATTACTTATGTCAGCAACTTTCTCTTCCGCCCTCTTCAGCACGGCTGTATCATTCACTGGTAATATAGTTAGATTGTTTCATAACCCTCTTCATTCTATCCCGGATTTCTAGACCTTCTTTATTTATTCCTTTGAAAAGCTTCCTTTCTTTTTGTAGATTAAATTTTCCTACTTCTTGAATAACTTTGACATGTCTTCCAGGGCAGGTCTGCTGAGAGTGAATTCCCTCACTTTTTCTTTAAGTTCATTTCTCTTTCACTTTTGAAGGATTATTTCACAAGATACAGAATGCTAGTTTGGTAGATTTTTTTTTTCTTTCAACACTTCAAATATTTCATTCCACACTCTTCTTGCATGCATGGTTTCTGAATAAGAGTCAGTCTATTGTAATTCTTTTGTTGATCCTCTATAGATATATTTTCCCTTTGCCTTCCCTAAAGATTTTTTTTTTGTATTTGTTTTTTTTAAATTTTAATATGATATGCTTAGGTATAGTGTGGTGTTGTCATTGTCATCGTTATTTATCCTGGCTGGTTTTCTATGAGTTCCCTGGGTCTCTGGTTTGGTGTCTGTTACTAATTTTAAATATTATTGACCATTATTACTTCAAATATTTCTTCAACTCTGTTCTCTCTTTTGTCTCCTCTGGTATTTCAAGTATACATATTTCACAAATTTTAAAATCATTCAGAGATCTTAGATGCTCTGTTCTGTGTTTTTGTTTTTGTTTTTTAATTTTACTCTTGCATTTCAGTTGGGAAGTTTCTGTAGACTTTCAAGCTTACTGATTCTTTACTCAGCTGTGTTCCACTACTGATGAGTGCAACAAAGGAAATTTTCATTTGTATTAAAATTCTTTTCATTTCCAGAATATCCCTTGGCTTTTTCTCAGAGTTTTTATTTCTCTATTTATATTATTCATCTGTTATTGCATGTTGTCTACTTTTATACATTAGTGCCTTTAACATATTAATCATAGCTATTTAAAGTTTCCTGTCTGATAATTCCAAAATTGATGTCACTTTTATTTGCTTCTGATATTTGCTTTTTATCTTAACACTATGATTTTTTTCCTTGCTTTTTTGCATGCCTCATAATTTTTCTGTAAGTCTGACATGATGTTTTGTGTTATAGGAACTGATATCAATAGTCATTTAACATGAGATTTTATGTTTATATAGCTAGGGTTTAGTATGTGTTTAATGTTTTCTATGGCTATAGGTTCCAGAAATTTCAAATTTCTCTGTTATGCTGGTTTTTGTCTCTCTTCTTTACTTTGGGTTTTCCTAAATATTCCTGCTTAGAGAAAGTCTGAGTCTTGCAGTATTTTTTACTTTAATCCATTGTTACACTGGAGCCCTGCTGGTTTAGTAGTTAGCTGTGGGATTCAGGAAGTATTCTATAATATTGTGGTTAAATCTCAGTCTTTTAGTGGGTCTTTGTATCTGGACTGTGACTTTTGAAAGTGTTTTTCTAGTGGTATATCTTCCCCCCACTTAAGAAAGATAGTAAATCCGAGGGGACTAGAATGGGAAGAATGCCTTTCCTGAGCTTGGATAAGACTGGTAAACTTGTTTTCCCTGGTGAGGGGGCCTTTGTTATAGACAATGATCTGGACATATTTCACAGTGATTACTCTTCCCTGTCCTCACCAATACCATGAGGGGATCTTTCTTGAATCATGAGAACATGGTGGGGTTCCCAGAGGTAAAACCCAAGAAACTGCAGCCTGGAGTAATTTCTCTAGATAATTCGTACTCATCCTCTAGCAATTCATCAAAAGTACCATTTATGTATTACTACAAGTTTATGGCTCTAGTAACTTCTATCCTAGATATGTAAATCTTGGTGTGACACTATGGATTTGCCTTTATATCTATATTTTAGGGTTGTGGTTCTTCTGAATCCTCACCCCTCTAAGAAGTCTAAGAAAAGTCATTGATTTTCAGTATGTTCAGTTAGTTTGTTTGTTTGGCCCTAAGGGCAGAGTGACAACTTCCAAGCTCTTAACATGTCTGAGCTGAAACCAGAAGTCCTACCCAATTGACTTTGGACAAAAATAAAAAGAAACTCAGTAGAGAAAAGATAGACATTTCAACCAATGGTACTGGAACAAGTGGACATTTATATGCAAAATATTGACTTCATTCTCACATCTTACACAAAAATTGACTCAAAGTGCATTATGGACTTAAATGGAAAAGTAAAACCTATGAAACTCTTGGAAAAAATAGGAGAAAATATTTGTTATCTAGAGCTAAACAAAAACGTCTTGGCACCAAAAGTGTGATCTATAAAAAGAAAAACTGTAAATTGGTCTCCAGTAAGTTATAAACTTTAGCTCTTAAGAGGATGAAAAAATAAGCTGAATACTAGAATTTGCAAGCCACATAGTCATCAAATGACTAATGTCTAGAGTATATAGAGAACTTTCAAAACACGACAGTTGATAAGAACCAACAATCCAATTAGAAAATGGGCAAAAGTCATGAAAATACATTTTGCTGAATAAAATATACATATGTCAATTAATCATGGGAAAAGACATTCAACATCATTAGTCATATGAGAAATGCAAGTCAAAACCACAATATGATGTCACAGCATGTCTATGAGAGTAGCTAAAATAAAATGGTGACAACAACAAAAGTTTGTGAAGATCTAAGGAAACTAGATCACTCATGCATTGCTGGTGGGAATGTAAAATGGTACAGCTGTTCTTGAAAATATCTTGGAAGTTTCTTTAAAAAGCAAAGCATGAGGGCTTCCCCGGTGGCGCAGTGGTTGAGAGTCCGCCTGCCAATGCAGGGGATGCGGGTTCGTGCCCCAGTCTGGGAAGATCTCACATGCTGCGGAGCGGCTGGGCCCGTGAGCCATGGCCGCTGAGCCTGCGCGTCCGGAGCCTGTGCTCCGCAACGGGAGAGGCCACGGCAGTGAGAGGCCTGCGTACCACAAAAAAAAAAAAAAAAAAAAAAAGCAGCAAAGCATGCAATTTTCACAGAACCCATCAGTTGTACTCCTGTACTTTTATTCCATAGAAATGAAAATTATGTTTTTACACACACAAACATGTACACAAATGTTTATGTCAGCTGTATTTATAATAGCCTCAAACTAGATGTCCTTCAGTAGGTGAATGGCTAAACAAACTGTGGTATATCCACACCATGGAATACTACCTGGCAATAACAAGGAATAAACTATTGATACACACACAACTTAGATGAATCTCCAGAAAATTTTGCTGAATGAAAAAAAAGCCAATACCAAAAGGTTACATACTATATTATTCAATTGATAGAACATTAGTGAAATGGCAAACTTATAGAAAACAGATTAGAACTGGAGAACAGATGACAGGGATTAAGGATGGGGTAGGAGGTGAAGGGGACTGGTGTGCCTATAGAATGACAACTTGGGGGTTTTGTGGTGATGGAAATTTTCTGTATCTTGACTGTATCAATGCCAATATTCTGTTTGTAATATTTTATTATATTTTTACAAGATGTTATTATTGGGGAGAATAGGTAAAAGGTCCATAGAATCTTTCTATTATTTCTTAAAACTTCGGATGAATCAACAATTATCTCAAAATGAAAATGCTTGACTAAATTTTTTCTAATAAAATTATTTTTCACTATCACTTTATTTTTATTTCTGTAAATTATTTGGAAAAAAAAAGATTCACTGGATCCAGAGGGTAAATGGCAATGACTACTTTTCCTGATATACTGTGTGATATAAAATGAAATAGCCAATGTGAAACAGCTGATAGTGATTTTATTCCACAGCCTGTGTCATTAAGAACTTACAATGGTATTTACAGAAATAGTTTTTTCTTTGATGTCATTGATTGAAGCTGCTATATTTATATAGATGTTTCTTTACAGATGTTGTGAGATATTATCACTTCTTAGGACTACAGTTGAAGCCTGTAGAATGAAATATTTTTCTAAATCATAATCTACAAAGAAGAGAGTATACATATTATCAGTTATGAATAGTGATTCCCACGTCAATGACTGACAAGAGTTATTTGAATATTGCTTTCTGGAATGTTCAATTATTTATTGTCATGTATTTGCTACCCAGAGGCACAAATGAATCAGAATTCCTTTACATAAGTTAAGTAATACAAATACTCTTTAGAGTACATGAACTATTATATTTCTCAGTCATAAAATTGCCTTCAGGCTCTAGTTCAATCATCTTGCATGGAAAATTTTGTTGTGATATGCAGGAGGCATCACATCTGTTTCTTTGCCTAAAACACAAGAGGTAGTTGCTATATTAAATAAAATACATTTAAATTATTGAAAGCCTGAAAATTTCCTAGTGTAATACTTCCCATAGTCTGAGACCACTTCTCATTTTTTATTTAAATGTAAATTATACAGAGTTAATCTGAATGCAGAATCATATGAGCCTGTTACTTTGTCACTTCTGGACACACTGAATCATAGAATTTTGATACTGTTAATATCAACTCACAGATAATAACTTAGTCCAAAACCCTTATTTGATTGAGAGGGAAGCTGAGTGTGAGGGCTTATGTAACTTGCCCAAAGCCCCAGAATTGGCAGAGTAAGAAGAGAACTAGATCAAAAAGAAAGGGTACAGTTTACATTATTAATATGGTGCATTGCAGAAATTTTCACACCTCTTTATGCCATGAAACTAAATAGTAAAAGGGAATCTTATTGCTCACAGTAATTTCACTATCAATTTAGACTTCATTTCATTTAAAACAATTTCCTAGAACCCCATACGGTCATAATATCGTCCCTTTAAATGTGCTTCTGTGGTCCTCTTATTTGGAAATCCAGAATGTAAAACAGATTTTTTTTTAAGAGCTGCTTTGCTCACTTTTGTAATCTTCATCAGACAAGTCCTTGAGGGAGAATCCATGAAATCCTTGGTTCTCCTCTTAGCCCAATTTGAAAACTACTGATCTGTATTATTAAGCAATAAAAGGGCATATTAAAATTCAGCCTTAATAAAGACAATGAACATGCATTCTATGAAGATGTAGCTTAAAATAATATAGATTAACATAGACTTTGATGACTGGAAATTCAGAGCATGGTTCATTTATTTCTAGTGACCTGTCCAAGGACTAGGGTAGGACTCAGAAACAGGTCACAAATGTGCATACCTGTTACAGAACTCTCTTCTTTCCTGTGTATAAGTCCTGCAAGAAGATATAGAAGAGGACATAATGGTTCTAGATGAGTGGGTCACGTAGACGGTGCTCCACCTTTCAGAAAGATTCCTCCACATGTACTTAAAACTGAAAATCACTTGTGTCATTAATCTTCTCTTTTAATTTAAACACCATTCTGTGTGATAAGAGAATTATTGTATTATATTTATTAGTTGAAAAATGGTTTTCCCTCATACTTGAGAATTATTTAAAACCAAAGAATTATGTAAGTTGACTTTGTATCCATAGCACATAGTCTAAAATATGCAAAGAAAGAAAATCAATTAATGAAAGAAAAAATTGAGCAGTAAAACAAATAAAAATGTCAGGGTTTATTATTCATATAATATACATATAAGGTTTAATAGATATTGAATCATTTGTACTCAGCAGTCAACATGTAGTATATCTGTGACTTCCTTCCCCAATCTAGGACAAACCTCATTGATTTTCCGTGAACCTGTTAACGTAAATCACAAATTTTAGAAGACTTTGCTTTTGACATAAATATGAAAGTCTCTGTTGGCTAATAAATATGCTAGAGTTGAACCTCTAGCTTAATGGGTTCAAGTAAAATCTGACTTGAAGTGATCACTGATATCTTTCTTTTAAATAAATGTTTAATGAAGTAATATTAATCTGTGTATTTAAACATGTGTGTCAATATGTGGAGCTGCTGCATTTAAAAATCATCACCCAGGAGGAGGCAAGCAGGAATGCTAATTCTATGCTACTCTAAAATTTGTCATGTCTCTGTATATTATCTTAGCAACAGAAAAACGGGGAAATTTTCATTCCCAATTCATGGATGACATATTTTGTGAATACCTATTATGTGACAGACTTCAGGCTGAATGCTGAGGAAAAAAAAACAAAAAATAAAACTGGCTCAGAGAGGAAGGTCCATGTTATTTGCTAAATAAATAAACAAATATTTAAAGAGGTTGGAAATGATTAAGGCTTTCATAGCTTAAAGGGAATAAGTTTTATTCAGTATTTTGTTGAATAAGTAATACATAATATGATAATGCTTTGCTAATATAATAGGTTCTTGTATCAATATTCAATTAAGAAAAGTATAACATTGAAGGCTGGGACAAGCTTGGCTTAAATATTTGAGAAACATGCTTGCACTAGTAGAGGAGAACATGAGGGCAAAGGAAAGGGTAAAAGAGATGAGATAATTATTAAACTTTGTTTCAAAGGGTAGCCCCACGCTTGTAGTGAATACCACCAGAAAAGCCAAATGTTGATGGTATCTGGCCAAGCCTTGCCTCAAGCATCTTTTTAACTAGTTAAGGAAACAGAAGGCATATATATATATATTATAATATATGTATAATATATGTATAATGTTATATATATAATATATATTTCTGCATAACAATGCAACTTATAGAATGTTAAGTACTCTAACATAGCAATGCGACGTGTAGAGTGTTAAGCACTAGTAGTGAGGTTGAAAACATCTATGCTTCAGAGAATTACAGGCTGAGAGGGTACGTTCTAAACATTTAGACAAATTTCACTGGGTCATTCCTTCATTAATTCACCATTTATTAAGCACATACTTTTGTGCCAAATATAGAATCTAAATAATAATGCATTTACACATTTCCTATCTTATGTAAACTCAGAGTTTGTGGGGATGAATGTTTGGAAAAATAACACATTAATGCAATGCAGTAATGTAAGCACCATGAAAGGGGGAAAAATAGGTTGCTAAAGGAAAAAATAAAGTAGTCATGCAACTCAGGATTTGGGAAGCATGGAAAGTTTTTCCATGGGAAGGGACATCTACATTGGGACCTAATTTAAGGGTAAAAGTAGGAGATGATATGGTGCAGAGACTGTTGTAAATGTAACTAATTCTGTAAATAAAGGCCCAGATTATAAGGAGAAAGCTTAGGTCATTTGAAGAACTGTAAGAAATTCGGTATAATTTATATGGGTTTTCTCACTTATTTTTTAACCACAAATATATTAGAAATAAAAGACAGAGAGATGATAGATGATCACCTGATAGATATTATCCACATTTTGTAGATGAGGAAAATGAGGTTTAGGGAAATTACTAAAAAGTTATCTAAGTCATAATAGAAAGCATCAGAGGTAGGATTTGAACCCTGGTCATCTAGTTTAGAAAACCTGAGTTCCTAAAAATGCCAGTGCTTTTCAAACACAGATAGAAACTTTCATTTTACAATTATTCCAAAAATCCAAATTTAGATGACAATATACCAATTTTTACAATGTCAGCTGTATATGTTACCCTATGAAGAGTCTGCAAATTTTCATAAGGACAGTGGCAAAATATTTAATGATTCTGAAGTAGGAAATGTTTTGCAATTCAAAAAGATCTCAGGGATATAATTTGAAGAAACTTACTTATCAGTGGAAAATGGAAAACCAAAAAAATGTATTAGAAAGTTGTTTTAGAAATCCAGGTAACAGAAAAACGGGCAGGTAATTGAAAACAGGGAGAAAGACATACAAAATCACAAAACTTAAAGTTTATATAATATATTTGGAAAAGAAAAATGTGATTGTTTTTTATATACAAGAAAGTGATATAAAGTTGAGAAAAATAAAGAGTACTCATTAAGAAGACACTACTATGTTAGTCAAAAAGCTTGAAATTCAGCATTTATGTAAGAAGATCCACAAATTGTTGTTGAGCAAAGAAACAATTATGCAAATGTGTTTCACAAAAGTTAATTTCTGAGTTGCAATTTGGATTGGAAAGAGGACCACTGGACTCCATTTCTGGTTGAATATAATATTGGACCATATAAAAACCTTTCCCAGTACACCATAATAAAATATTAGGTAACTAAAATTTACATTTTTATTAAATGACTGAGTACTTGGAGAAAAAGTGCAGGAATTTCTCAGGGGAGAGAAATATTAAAACATACATGCAGAAAAGTAATGGCCTTTCTTTAAGACAGGTAGTGGCTATATGTGAAGTCTCAGTATCTTCCCCCTCAATTTTGCTGTGAACCTAAAACTGCTTTAAAAATTAAAATATTTTAAAAATAATATGATAAATAAATAAATATGGAACAATATCCTTAATATTATAAATCAGTAGGAATTATAAATTGTTAAAACCACTTTGGAAAATGGCCATGAACAAAACTAATAAATGTGTTAAACATCAATAACAAAATCAGAAATAAAATCACCCTATCCAAGAGACATGAACAAACAGCAATCTGAATAAAGTAAATACAAATTGATGTCGCCAAATTTCTAGAAGTAAAGATTAAAAAATCATGTCTGAATTTGTTGGATAAGGCTAAAAAAGGGCTCACATGAAGATTCATAGTTTCAAATACCTACCAATAAGAATTAATAAAGGTCATCTGTATGCTGATGATTCCCAATTTAAATCTCTAGCCAAAACCTTTTGCTTGCCCTTTCAGACAGGCACTATTCAATACATGGCATCTTCATGTTGATTACTGAGTCTCTCATTCTGAACACTGCTATAATCGAGATCATCATAACCCTCCCTCCCAACACAAGCTCCTCCTGCAGGGTTTCCCATCTCAGGCAGTGTGTGTGTGTGTGTGTGTGTGTGTGTGTGTGTGTGTGTGTGTGTGTGTGTGTGTGTGTGTGTGTGTGTGTGTGTGTGTGTATATATATATATATATATATATATTTTTTTTTTTTTTTTTTTTTTTTTTTTTTGCGGTACGCGGGCCTCTCACTGTTGTGGCCTCTCCCGTTGCAGAGCAACAGGCTCCTGACGCGCAGGCTCAGCGTCCATGGCTCACGGGCCCAGCCGCTCCGCGGCATGTGGGATCTTCCCGGACCAGGGCACGAACCTGTGTCCCCTGCATCTGCAGGCGGACTCTCAACCACTGCGCCACCAGGGAAGCCCATCAGGCAGTATATTGAAACACCATTTCTTCCAGTCACTCAGGCCTTGAATCCTTTTTCTCTGTATCCATCAGCAAATTCTGTCGGCTCTGCTTTCAGAACATATCCACAGTTTGACTACTTCTCAGTACCAGTGCTGTCATCCTCCTGATCAAAATTGACATCATTTCTTGTCTGGATTTTCTCATAACCTTCTAACTGGTCTTCCTGCTTCTGCCTTGACCTAAGCCCCTGTAGACCATCCTCAGCAGAAGAGAGGAGTGATCCTTTCATGATGTAGAATTGCTTATATCTCTCCTCTGCTCTAAGTCCTCCAAAGGTTTCAAAGTATAGGCCAAAGTTCTTACTAAACCCCACATGATTTGGCTACTTCTTTGATCCCAAACCCTGTCACACTCTCTCTACGTTGCTTGGTGGGCTTCTGACGTGTGCCTCTCCTGCTGTCTCCTGGTCAGAGCAGATAAACACTCACATCAGGGCCTTTGTATGTCCTATGTTCTATTTCTCTATATCTACATGGCTAATTAACTCACTTCTTTCAAGTCTTTAGCCAAAAATCACTTTTTCAGTGAGGCCCTTCCCTGACCACCTTAAATAGATGTATTAAACCGTCTATTATTTCATGTTGTGTTTCTCTGCTGCTTTTTCTCCCTAGCATTTATCATTAAGTATTCTTGATATATTTGACTTATTTTCTCTGCTCTTTGATCATCTCTATCACTATAATGTAAATTCCTTGAGGTCAGGAGATTTTTTTTTTTTTTTGGCCATGCCTTGAGGCTTGTGGAATCTTAGTTCCCCGACCAGGGATCGAACTTGGGCCCAGCATCTAAAGCTCCGAGTCCTAACCACTGGACCAACAGGGAATTCCCAAGGTCAGGAAATATTTGTCTCACTTTCTTCACTACTGTATCTCTAGCACTTAAAACTGTACTGGCATATGATAGGTATTGAATGGATATTTGTTGAATGAGTAAATGAATGAATTCCATGTATAAATTTCAAAAACAAGTGAAAGTAAACCGTTTACTATTTAGAGATAACCATGAATATGACCTAAATACAAAAAATACAGTAAATAATGAACAAGTATCATGGCAGTAGCTACCTCTGGGGATGGGATAAGTGAATGTAATCAGAACATCCACAGGTCCTTCAAAGATATTAGTAATGGTCTTTCCTTAAGACGGGTAGTGGGTCCATGCTGTTCATTATTGTTATTATTTGTATTGTACATATATATTATATAAATACTTTGATTTTAATTTTTTAATAAAAGAATAAAAGGAGGGAATAAGGCAGGAAAGGAATTTCAATAAAAGCTCATTTTAAATATCAGCACTCCTTCCCATATGCATGGGGCAATGAAATCTCAACATTGTAAGTCAATTCTTGGTAATATCTGGGCAAAGATAATCTAAAAGGAAAAATGCATTCATGTGGCTTAAAAATGAAGTCAGATATAGATTTGTATAAACAATATTCAGTACTCAAATACAAACAAATATATAGATAGGTATCTCTGTTTCTATATATTTTTAAAATATCCACATAGATCTTCTCCTCAAAAGCCAAACACTTCTGAAGAGCAAGTCGCATATAATGAAGTAAGAAAAAGATTTATCGAATAAACAAATATGTGGATCACAGTCTAAGAAGCAACATGGCATGTGTTTTAATGCATTATTATAAATCCACTTAGTTGTTTGGTAAATAACACTTCATAAACCGATTTTCTCAGAAAATCACTGAAAGCAAGATAATTTAGACCTAATGTTTCAAAAGAAATAATTTTAAATTCTACAATGTTAAAATATTAAATCTAATTAAGTAATGACACATTTATAAATGTTCCATAATAATACAATGAGTTTCAGAGGCCTAGATTGTGTTAATATATTTGAGTGCTTATTCTATATACAAATCACAACTAAATAGATTTCAAGAGAAACATTTGATGGTGTGATTTATGCAAATTATCTGATTCAGTTTCAATTAAGTTGCTTCAGCAATTTAAGGGGCTAATTTGATTAGCTGAAAATGTTTCCCTTTACTAGGATTTATGAAAACTTTAAATCAGTTCCCTATTGTAAAATGACTAAAATGATTGGTAGAACACCATGAAACATTTCTTCAATTTTAACACATTCATTTTTTTTGTGTGCTTTAAACTCATCATGTATTATGTAATTGTATCTCTTGACATTCTATATATGCATTACATAGTTTATAAATCATATAGTATGATAGAGATTATAGCAATAGAATCATGATGCATGACATAAAGGCTTTTGCCTTTGGTTGAAAAATCTAATTTGATGTATTATGTCTGAAATAAAGGGAAAAGAAAACTTTTTATTCATAAGTAATGGATCATATTTGTACTTATGCAACATTTTTGGTGACTATTGGTGTCTTTTAAAAAAGAAAAACTTTTATTGGAAAGTGTGATTGGCATCAGCAAGATTTTGATGAGCACTTCCCAATCCACAGATTGTCAATTGTGTACTGCAGACGTGTGTGATAAAGGCTGTGAGAAAATAGGAGAAGCCTCCAGTGAGCTTTATGAGTAACTATGTACCTCCTCCCTGAAAGTTATACTTAAGTAAGATCAAAACCATTTTTTGGAAAGGCATTTTATCAATTGCTCTAATGTAATAACATCATTTTCACTTTTTCTCTTATGTTCCATTTGCATTTGATAATTTCTTTTCTTTATTATTTTGTTTTAAAGGGGAGGAGCAGTGTCATAACTTTCTCCCCATCAGACTCATCATGAGTTTATTCCCAGTCTTGTAAATTCTCTGAAATGTGCCATATCTGAAAACTTTGAAAAGGTTTAAACCTTTAAAAAGGTATATCTGAAGACTGTAAAAGGAGACCTTTATACAGGCTTCAAATCCAGTGTATTTTATATTTTAAAAAACATCAAGAATATAACACAATGACAAGCACAGAGCATAGCAAACATATCAAATAAACACTTCCTATTAGTGATAGCAAATAGACAACAAAATGTGCCAATGTTTAATGAGTTTCTCTCATAATTTTTCTTATCTTTCTTCCATGACTTTTTGTTTTAATTTATAATCATATATTTTAAAGTTTGTCAGTCAGAAGGCATCTAAGTAACTGTGTTGCTCTCTAAGATTCTGAAAATCAAGTGTGTTCCCTATACTTAAATCAGTAATAAATTAATGACAAAAAAGTGATGCAAAAGAAGCACAAATGCATTAAATAGACAAGTATTTCTAAATACAGATCACATACTTCTGTTGGCATAGAAATCTAAGAATCATTTAGATCATGTAATCAACTCCAACTGCAAACTCTAATCCTTGTTTTCCTTATTACTAGGCTATACAAAGATCATTTGTGCCTTAGCCTAAAAGATGACATTATCTTTAAATAGATAGATAAGTAAGTAGATAGAATTTCATTCCAAGAAATACCACAGAACTTCTCATACATCTTTAATATTCTAGAAGAGTTTTCTAATAATGAAAATTGAGGTTTTGCTAGCAGCAGTAACATTGAAGAGTAAGAGTTCTGAAAAATATGGTATACTACCTGACCTCTAATTTAGTATCATAGTTATATCCAAATTATTAAAATTACACACTTTTAACTCAAATCTAGGTAATTTTTATTGATATATTACAAATAATAATTTTGAAGTGTGTGAATTTTAACTGACTAAAATTGCGTTTAAAATGCATAAAATAAGACCCCGGACTTCCCTAGTGGCGCAGTGGTTAAGAATCCGCCTGCCAATGCCGGGGACACAGGTTCTAGCCCTAGTCCAGGAAGATCCCACATGCCGCGGAGCAACTAAGCCCTTGCACTACAACTACCAAGCCTGTGCTCTAGAGCCCATGAGCCACAGCTACTGAGCCCACATGCTGCAACTACTGAAGCCTGCGCTCCTAGAGCCTGAACTCCACAGCAAGAGAAGCCACAGCAATAAAAAGCCTGCACACCACAACAAAGAGTAGCCCCTGCTCGCTGCAACTAGAGAAAGCCTGACACAGCAACCAAGACCCAGTGCAGCCAAAATAAATAAATAAATAAATTTTTTAAATGGGTTAAAAAAAAAAGACCCCGATAATTTTTGCTTTATGTCCTCAGATATGTTTATATGATGGACTATATCACAATAAACATACAAACAAAATCCTAGAAAATTCCCTATGTTAGCCATCAGAATAAGATTCTTCACACTTAAAGCAATACAGATGAGGATTTTTAAAGAGAATGCCTCATCAATATAAATGTTATTTCTTTGGGAAGCCATTTAGAGATAAAATGTGACATACAAGATGAATAAAACAAGAGAATAGAGTAGTCATGAGAAGATGGAATTTCCTTAGATTTCATTTGACTTTGGATTAGTATCAGTAATTGAATTTACCAAGCATTCTAAAATTTGCAAGAAAGGGATAGATGGGAATAAATACCATATTAGGAATGCCATTCAATGCCTGTGAAAACTCTAAAACTTGAATTTTAACTTTGAAGCTCATTGTATGCAAACATGAGGAACAATTTGTAAGAGATTTTTGAAATAAATATGCTGATAGTGTTATTGATTCCATGGCTTCACGTAACTATTAAAGACAAGAATGTTTCCTGCCATGTAACTGTCCTCAAGTATTTTGTTGAGTTACTTGCAATTTATCAGTGGAAGAAGAAATATTTTATTTTACCTCTTTTTTCCAGGAAGAAGTAGAAAGCTTCTTAAGTTTCATTTCTTCTTATGGTATAGAAAGAGTGGAAAATTAAAACTATAATACTGCAACATTCTTCACTTAGTCACGTCCCTTCCCTCTCTGTATTATGTATAAATAACACTGTTTCCTGGATCAGAGTATCTGTATTTTGTATTTTTATCTTTGATTTCTAGTATAGATATAGGTTTCCCTAGCATTCTCCTGCAGGGTCTATCCTGTAATTTTTTTCCTAATGAGAGAAATGAAGTCAATCATTTCTTGATCTGTCAAAACATCTATTATTTTAAACAAAGCTAACCATTTCCACCATTTTGAGTATGATAATTCCATCCTTAAGCCATTTTTCTATATGTCCAACATCACACACAGACCCATGGGCTAGTACAATTTCTATTTATTTCTTGGTTTTCCTGAGACCCTAACCTCATAAATTTCCTTTATATTACAGGGTATGAATTATTTTCCCACTGAAAAAAATAGTATTATTTAGTTATTTTCATGATCTTGCCATGCCAAACATGTCTAAAATTTATGTAACCACCTATTATAGTCAGAACATAAAAACATCTCCCAGTGTTTCTTGTGGTTTGACTTATGCCTTGCTTCTTACCTTCTGCTAGTTCTCTCTTGCTCCAGTCATTCTTTTTCACCCAGTGGCAATTAAAATCTATTCTCTGCTTTTTCTGTCGGTTTTATATTTTAAAGCAGGGTCAAAAACCTTTTCCATAAAGGGTCAGATAATAAATATTTCAGGCTTTGGAGACAGTGTGATCTCTGTCACCGTTACTTAACTCTGCTGCTGTAACATGCATGCTGCCATAGACATAATGAAACAAATGAGTGTGACTATGATTCAAGAAAACTAAAAAAAAAAAAAAAAAAAAAAAAGCAGAGAGGCTGATTTGGGGCTATGGGTTGTAATTTACTGTTTTAAAGAATTTAAATGTAACCTGGCATCTAAGATCTCAACCCTTCAGTGTCATTTTTGGGTTGTGTTCACCTATAAGTAAGGAACTGTCCACACCATCTCTCAGAAAGAGATCTTTACATCTCTCAAAAGTTCTAAATTAACAAAACATTTTTCTTCATGTAAGATGCTGATCAGTACTGCTACATAAGCTCAGAATTTCATTGTATATGCAAATCTCTTGATCTGCTTTGTAGATCATAGCACTGGTATTTGGCCCTTGGGATCATAAGATGGATCCTATAGGTTAAGGCATCTTATCCATGTAGGAAGAAGGTGGAAAGGCCGAGGACATAGGAAAAAATGCTTCTCTAGTTGAATTTGCCCACTTTTTAAAGTGCTTATCAGAATCTGTAATCGACAATTTCTGTTTACATCTCGTAGGCAAGAACTGAATCATACAGCACATGAAATAACCAAAAAGAAAAAAAGAAAAGAAAAAATAGCTTAAGAAATTGCACTGTGTTTTTTTGTTTTGTTTTGTTTTATCTTAAACACAAACACCACTTTGGTTCTTTATTAATTCATGAAGAGTTTCCTTACTTTTTAACTAGCACATTGTGTGGTCTGTATGATTTATTTAACTAGTCCTATAGATTATTATTTAGGGTATTTCCAAACTTTGTGGTAACTAAAAACATATTTATTAACATATGATTCCATGAAGAAATAAATGTATTTTCAGGATAAGTTTCTAGAAATGGAATTGCCAGGTAAAAGAAATTTTCGTTTAATAGATCCTACCAGATTTTTTTTTACCATAGGGACTGTACCAGTTTGTTCTCTTAACTACAATAGCTATATTTGTTTCTCACTTACAGAGGCAGAAGCTCTGAGGCCTCCTCCAAGCTGCTTCTGCACGTGATTTGACCATGGTGAGGGGCGGTGGCAGTGGGCAGTGAGGACACTAGTCTTTTCAATCTTAGATGAGGTAGAAAACTGTATGAGTGTCATTTGCAGTTTCAGGCACTAAAAAGAATCACTTTTTTTATAAAGCAGAAACTAACACACCATTGTAAAGCAATTAAACTCCAATAAAGATGTTAAATAAATAAAATAAAAAGAGTCAGTTTATTCAAAAAGGCCAGATTCTCATTCAATATGCACATAGAAAAGGGCTAGAAGTTGGAATTTTTATGACCCCTGAATTTTAATAGACATTAACTCAGCTGAGAAGTAGGCATAGATGAATGTCATGTTCTGACAACTAAGATTCACAGTTCTCTGAGGGCTAGAGCAAGTAAAGTGGTAGAGGGGTTAGAGGAAATAGTGTACCTTTCACTATTCATTAAAATAGGGAGAGCAGACCAAAAAATCCTCTTTCCCTATAGACTAAATATTTACATGAGAGAATGTTGTGTTAGCAGGCATGAAAACAACATTAATCTCGTTGTACATCTCCATCAGAGCTCTTGGATAATCAGGTACCTTGTCAATGAGCAGTCATATTTTGAAAGGAATATTTTGCTCTGAGTGGTAGGTCTTAACAGTGGGCTTAAAATATTCAGCAAACCACGTTGTAAACAGATGTGCTGCCATCTAGGCTTTGTTGTTGCATTTACAGTGTTGAGCACAGACAGAGGAGACTGAGCATAATTCTTAAGGGCTCTAGGATTTTTGGAATGGTGAATGAGCATTGGCTTCAATTTGAAGTCACCAGCTGCATTAGCCCCTAACAAGAGAGTTAGCATGTCCTTAGAAACTTTTAAGCCAGGCATTGACTTCTCCTCTCCAGTTATGAAAGTGGTAGACAACACCTTCTTCCAATAAAAGCCTGTTTTGTCTACACTGAAAACTATTGTTTAGTGTAGCCACCTTCATTAGCATTTCAGCCATATCTTCTGGGTAACTTGCTGCAGCTTCTACATCAGCACTTGCTGCTTCACCTTGCACTTTGATGTTATAGAAACGGCTTATTTCCTTAAACCACGTGAGCCAACCTCTGCTAGCTTAACACTTTTCTTCTGCAGTTTCCTCACCTCTCTCACCCTTCATAGAATTGAAGAGAGTTAGGACGTTGCTTTGGATTATGCTTTGATTTAAGGGAATGTTGTGACTGATTTGATCTCCTATCCAGACCACTACAACTTTCTCCATATCGGCAAAATGCTGTTTTGCTTTCTTATCATTTGTGTGTCACTAGAGTAGCACTTTTAATTTCTTTCAAGAACTTTTCCTTTGCATTCACAACTTGACTGTTTGGAGCAAGAGGCCTACTTATTGGCCTATCTTGACTTTCAGCATTCCTTCCTCACTAAGCTTAATCATTTCTAGCTTTTGATTTAAAGTGAGAAACAAGCAAACCTTCCTTTCACTTGAACACTTAGAGGCCATTGTAGGGTTATTCACTGGCCTACTTTCAATACTGTGGTGTCTCAGGAAATGGGGAGGCCCAAGGAGAGGGAGAGAGATGGGGAAACAGCTGGTCGACGGAGCAATCAACACACATATAACATTTATCAAGTTCACGGTCTAATATGGGCATGGTTCATGGTGCCCCAAAATAATTACAAAAGTAACATCAAAGGTCACTGATCACAGATCACCACAACAAGTATAATAATGATGAAAAGTTTGAAATATTTCGAGAATTACCAAAATGTAACACAGAGACAGTAAATAAGCAAATGCTGTTGGAAAAAGGGTGCTGACGGACTTGCTCGATGGAGGGTTGCCAAAATCCGTCCATGTGTAAGAAACCCAGAATACCTATGAAGAGCAATGAAGCAAAGCACATTAAAATAAGGTACGCCCGTAATGACAGTGCTTACCTTTTGGGACAGGAATTGACTGGAAATAAGCATGGGGAGTTTTTTTTGAGGCGATAGTTACGTTCTCTATCCTATTTTAAGTATTAATTACACAAATATATATGTCAAAACTCATTTGTACAATATCTGTGCTTTTCATCATATGAGGTAAAGAGAGAGCCAGAGAAAGAGAAAGAGAGAACAAGAGAGGCAGAGACAGACAAGAGGGAGAGAGAGACCCTTCTGCCTCTCCCCATAGTTTTATTGTTTTGTGAGTTATATGTTATCTGGAGCTGTAGAACTATATCACTACCATGAAAGAAGTGACCTTATACTCTGAGGAGAGCTAGAAAACCTAAATACATAAAAAATGAAAGGAACATGGACCTTTGTTGACATTATTTTGTTGCTTAACCAATCTTGAAAGTGAAGAATTGTATAACTCTTTAATTATATGAAATTCCTTCATTATATGAGTCATTTTGAGTTGGGTTTTCACCTCTTAAACTTGCATGTATATTAACTGATGCAAGTCTAAAAATATAATGGGATATATATGTGTATTTAATAAAAACATATCTATCCACTGCTGACATAAACATAAAGTGAACCACATATTTCAGTTTTAATTTATGGACTTGAATTCAGTATGACTTAAGATTCAAGAACCGTACTTTAAAAAAAAGTTTTTTTGCTTCTATACCCAAAATTCAACTGTCAAACATAATTACTCTGATGCCTATAACTATTTATAATGAATATATGGGTAACTATTGTCATGTACATTAATGCCTCTGAACCATCCTTCTGATGTAGGATATTTAAGGAGCTAGAAGCTCAGAGTGGAACATTATAAAAACTCTCCAAAATAGATGCTTTAAATAGATATAAAGCACACTAGATAGTGTCTCCTGATAGCTCTGACATGGTTTGAAAAGCTAGGGTATTATAAAGAGGGCACCATCTGTTTTCTCTTTTCGGTTTCTAAGCATATTTGAAAAACATTTGGTGACAAAATGTGCTCTTTGTCAATAAATAAGAAAACATAACGCCTTTAGAAAAATATAAGAGGAAATCTTTCTCTCAAAATAGTGCCAAGAGCAAAGGATTTGGTATCAGGGTATGGAGGCTTGTGTTGTCACTCTTCCACTTGGTAGATGGGGAGACAATGGTAAGCCAGTTAAAATAAACAAACCTGATTTCCTATACTGCAAATGCGTAAAACATTTTAGAATAATAATGTCCTGAACCAATGCTAAATGTTAATGTAAGCAGAATTTCAAATGCTGTTTTACATTATATTCCATATACCTTAATTCAAAATATTGTGACTTTTTGATATAAACAAAAATGTTTAAATGGGCTAAGTCAAGAGAAAGCAGGTGGTACTATGCGGCAAACTGGCTCATTGTTGTTCTAAAATTCATAAAGCGTATTTGTGTTTTCTATGAATACTGATACTTCTTATGACTTTACCTGTGTAATTTTAGCATAGGAATATGGAATAGAATATAAAAAGAAAATGCTCATGTCCATAGTTATGGGCAAAACTTAAGACATTGTTTTTACTCTTCACAATCCCATGCATACCAGCAATACCAGATATGTTCTCACCTTATGGACTGTATATTGGATGTTCCTACTTACCACCAATGAAAATTACAACCCCACTTCCCAACCAGACCAGTTACCCTCTGTAACCTGCTTCAGTCTTATTTTTCTTCTTTTTACATTCTAACATTCTACATAATTTAGGATCCTTTAATGTTTATTATTAAGAATATTTCCCATACTGTAATTCAAGCTCTACAAAGGCAGAGAACTTTGTCTGTTTTGTTCCCTGAATTATCCCAAGTACCTCGAACAGTACCTGATACATACTGCTCCTTAATAAATACTTGCCAAATGTTGAATAAATGAAAAACTGTATTGTCAAGCAGTTATATTACTAAAATATATTTTTACACGTGTGTAAATGACACACTATACCCAGGGGAAAAGTTAATAATGGTGAATTTATAGTAACATAGATATTAAGTAGTAAAAGATTGTGTTCAAAATTAGGATATTGTGCCATGAAATGCTGCACCTCCTGGTTTGCATGTTTATATGTACATGCAGAGGTGTATCTTTAAGAAACATGAGTGTTGACAATGTGGTGGGTTAGCTTGACACAGATAAGGAAGGCACCTGGGGCTGGAGAAGTAAGGTCAAGATTTGGACCTCAGCTTCAGTATTGATGACTATCCCCATGACTTAAGCATATCCCTTCACCAATCTGGGCCTCCTAGCGTTTAGCAGTGTCCAGCATAAGATGTGCTCTTTGAGTGAATGATTTAATACATAAATGTTTCTTCTTCCAAAAATTCATACACGGAGTATAGATGATCCTGATGTCCTTTTCAACTTTGAGGATTATGCTTTTCCAAAAACCATTTTTTTCTATTATGTAAACGTCTTACATTAATGTAATGATGTGAAATATTATTACATTGAGGAAAGTGTATGATTACATTCCCACAGTAAACTAGTTCTAAGTTTTGCTCAAATTCTGCCCATTCAGAAAGGCCAGGTTCTGTGGAGAGTACAATAAAGCTCTGGAATTAGATAGATTTTGGTTAAAATCCACCTTTATTATTGAACAAGTATATCACCAACCTGAATCTCAATTTCCTCATTTGTAAATGACCTAATTAAGATTCACTCCAAATGGTTATTGTGAAAATTAAATGAAACTAACACACCATTGTAAAGTAATTATACTCCAATAAAGATGTTAAAAAAAAAAGAAGAAACTCAGAAGAAAAGATAAAATGTCAAGAGTGGGAAAAATACAAAACTACATTTAACATTCTAGTGGATATGAAAAGATGCTGTATCCATGAAATAAGAAGGAGTGACATTATCGAAATAGAAATTTAAGAAAAACTTCCTTGAAATTAAAAATATGATAGAAGAAAAATTCACTAGAAGGGTTATAGGATAAATTTAGAAAAAACCGCCAGAAGATAGAATGGAAAGACAAATAGGTCAAAAATTGCTGAGAAATTATATGAAAATCAGAGATTTAGTCCAGGAGGTCTAAAATCCAAATAACAGTAATTCCAGAAAAGGGGAACAGAGAAAATGGATGAGGATAATATTAAAGAGATTATTCAGATGTCTCACAATTAAAGGAAATGTGTCCATATTCCATACTGAAAGGATCTAGCAGTGTCCAGAAAAGATAATTGAAAAAGAACCACACCAAATGCACATCACTGTGAAATTATAGAAGAGCAGAGAGTGGGAAGACGACAAGGCAATGAATCTCATTAAAATCATCAGAACTGAAAATGGCATCAGCCTACTTACCAGCAGCATTGGAAACTATAAATGGATGGATAGGAGCCTTCAATATCTGAAGGAAAAATGATTTTCTTTTAAATATAATTAGAACTGGTTAAGACATATCACAATATATGAAAATTAATACAATGGACAACTTAATAGCTTCCAACTTAATAAATAAAACATTACCAAGATAGTTGAAACCCATAGAAAATCCTTTCCATTTCACATTTATCTCCCTCCCTTGCAGATGAAAAGACCGTCATCACTGTCACCATAGGTAGCATCTGATGATTCAAATTTATTTATACCTGTTACATAGGCATGTGTCCCTAAAGAATATAATTATTTCTCATGTTAAAAATGTAGATGAAATTATACATGTGTATAAAGTATGTAAAATTATCATAATATATATTATTTTTCCCTTGGGGGGGAAAAAATAAAATGAGACGATGCATGTAAAGTACTCAGTACAAAGTTTGGCACACAGATAGTGCCAAATATATGTTATATATGTATATTATGTAAGGGAAGACTATCTCTTCCCTTTTCCATGTCTCTTCTTTTTCAGTTTTATTGAAATATCTTTGACATACAGCATTGTATTAGTTTAAGGTGTACAACATAATGACTTGGCTTACATATATTGTGAAATGATTACCATAATAAGTCTAGTGAACATCCATCATCTTATACAGTTACAAAAATAAGAAAAGAAAAAAAGTGTTTTTTCCCTGTGATGAGAACCTTCAGAAGCAACTCTCTTAACACCTTTCAAATATACCATACAGCAGTGTTAACTATAGTCATCACATACATTACATCCCTAGTACATATTTATCTTATAAATTGAAGTTTGTGCTTTTTGACCACCTTCATCCAATTCATCCTAATTCATTTTTGTAAAATTATTTATATTTTGGAACAATTGATGTTTAATGAATCTCACTGAAAATGAGCCATCTCTATTGAAAACTTGAAGCATGTCCCTAAATTACCAGACGTATATTTGTGATAATTAATTGTAATAAAACAAGATTTAATCAGTTCTAATAATTATATCCTGCACTATGAAACACTGAATTGTTACATGCCTTTTTACATAATTGTTCTATTTGTTTCAACTAACACATTCAGATAAAAAGACATGTCACCTCATATACTGACTCAATCTAATTTATTTCTGATGTACAACAAATTGAAATTAACAATAGCCATTTTTCTTAAGTGTTAACAGTATAGTACCTAACTCATGGACATCATTTGCTGATTTTGTTATTATATTTAGACTGATAAAACTAACTGCCAATATTATTTTACACAGTTGGGAAGCTCCTTGCATGTTCATTGACAGCTTTCTGAATTCCAGTATAATTCTATTTGTCTTTTTCTTTTTGGGGGGCTTCTTATGCTAAGTGGTTATTGATTTTTGCAACTATTGCCCCAATTTTGGCAATCAATATGTCTTCAACATTCTAAGTGCATTTAAAATCACCATCCTACAATTTATGTCTGAGTACACTAAAATAACTATAAAAAGAATGAGAGAATTTAACATATATTCTTTTATAAGAACATACTAAGTTTGGATGATTGTAAGTTAATAATTTGATGCTTTCTTATACTCTTTAATATTGACAAGAGTGAGCACATGATTAAGAATGTGTAGTTTACCAACCACTTGCCTATTAATTTATATGATTTACACCTCCCCCCTGAGGTACACATCATTATCCCATTTCACAGGTAAAGAAAACTGACTCAGAGAAATTAAGTGACAATTGAGATTATGTGTTTTATAAATAAAAAGTTGGGAACAGAGCTGTTGTCTTCAGCTCCACATATTATCATTTTTAAGGCACTCAGTATTCTCTCTACTCTGTTCCCCTCAGGTGAGTTGAAATAAATACACTATATTAACTTGCATCACTAGCTTTCTTCCATTCAAAAAAAAAAAAATTGAAAGAGACTGTCAAAACTAAGACAGTCTCTTAGCTGTTAAGACAAGAAAAATGTGTAAACCACAGTAATACTGTCCCAAATGAGGAGTAAAACCATGAAATAGAAAACTCCATTTAACTAATAAAGCAAAATGCAGAGTCTTATATTTTGACATTACCTTTCTACTGCTCACCATCCCAGTACAACTGCTTGCTTTAACTCACTTCAAAATGCCAATCCTTAGGAATATATTGCCTGTTATATACCTTGATTAAAATGAAATACAGGGTAGAGGTTGAATTTGAGTTCTGCAGGCAGACATACTTGTGTTCCTGGCTCTAGTACTTACTAGTGAGATGATCTTAGGCAATTTACTTGAGCTCTCTAAGCCTTACGTTCATCTTCTGTAAAAAAAGCAATAATAAGTGTATCTTTAAGGTTTCTCTTAAAAACAAAAGAAAACCTCTAGCTAGTTTAAGCGGACAGGTTTTAAGTGTTTAAAAAAGTCCACGGGATGAACAAAAGAACTACGTAGTTCCTTTGAACAAGTTGAAGTTCAGGAACAAATCAGGTCCCAGAATCCCACTGTTTCTGCCATTATGTGGAAAACTGGCATAGAGCTAAAGTAAGCCATGAAATCAGGAAGCATTTGACCATAGTACCATGTGATAATGTACACCACCAAAATAAATGCTTGTAGCTTGCCCTTTACCCCATTTAATATAGTTCCACGTTCTAGTCATGTGCAAGTACATCAGATTGGCAAACTCAACAAAATCCAGAAAGCTGGTTTCAAGGGGGAGCATCAAGAAGGTAAGATTTTAGCTTCCCGAAGAAAGCATACAGAAGGAAATTAGAACAAATGTTGAGCCAGCCAATCGATTATCTACCACAATAATAACACATACCTTGGATTTCTGTTGGCTTATTACATCAGATAATGAATATGATGTTCTTGGGCCATTATTTTTATAAAGTCTCAATAATTGCTAGTTCGTATGATTATAATGATAATATTGTTCTTGGCCAACTATCCATATATGTCCTCTCCTTGGTTTTTCTTTGTAAAGCTGAAAGTACACACACACACACAAATTCTGTACTAAACCATAAGGGAATAATAAAGAAGAAATGGCTACAGAGACTAACAGAAACACAAACCAAAAACAGAGTTTGATCTTTTTTTAAGAACATAAACATTTTTCCAAAATATATAAGGAACTTGTAAAACTCATTAGCAAAACAAACAAACAAACAATCAAACTTAAAAAATGGGCAAAGGACTTGAATATACATTTCTTCAAAGAAGACATCCAAATGGCCAGCAGGTATATGAAAAGTTTCTCAACATCAAATCATCAGGAAAATGCAGATCAAAACCACAATGAGATATTACTTCACACCTGTTAGGATAGCTATTAACAAAAACAAAAACCCCAAAAGGTAACAAATGTTGGTGAAGATGTGAAGAAATTGCAATACTTGTACACTTTTGGTGAGAATGTAAAATGGTACAGCCAATATAGAAAATGGTAGGGAGTTTCCTAAGATATTAAAAATAGAACTATCATATGATGCAGCAATCCCAGTCTTGGATATGTTTCAAAAGAAATTGAAATTAGGATCTTGAAGAGATATCTGCAACTTCATGTTCATTGCTGCATCATTCATAATAGCCAAGATACAGAAACAATCCAAAGGTCCTTTGAAAGATAAATGAATAAAGAAAATGTGGTATATATAAAATGGAATATTATTCAGTCTTTTAAAAAAGGAAGGAAATAACTACCATTTGCAGCAATATGGATGGACCTGGAATACATTACTATAAGTGAAATACGTTGGTCACAGAATGACAAATACTGCATGATTCCACTTATATGAGGTATTTGAAACAGTAAAACTTATAGAGGCAGAAAATAGACTGCTAGTTGCCAGGAGATGTGGGAAGAGGAAATGGGGAGTTGGTATAAAGTTGTAGCTGTGCACAAGTTAATGCCTATAATTAACAATATGATGTTGCACACTTAAAAATTTGTTAACAGGGCAGATCTCATACTATTATACAACAGTATGAGATCTCATACTATCAATAAGTAACCTCACTATTAAAAACACACACACACACATAAATGGACACCCAGGCAACTTTGGAGATTGATATGTTCATTACCTTGATTGTGGTGATGGTATTATATGCGTATGCATATGTCTAAACTGATCAAATTGTATACATTAAATATGTGCAGTTTTTGTATATCAATTATACCTCAACAAAGCTGTAAAAGATAAAATTTTAAAAAGCAAACAAAACTCATAACATCTGCCCTTTGACTCCACAGCTTCATAAGCACCATGGCTGATTTCCACTTCTGTCCTAGCACCTAGCTTTCCTCTACTATAGACAAGTCAGAATAACTGTAACTCAAATAGTTTCTCTGACAAACTAAGCGTAAGTGAATTCAGATAAGTTATTAATTTATTTGAGCCGTTCTTCCTTCAGTTTTCAATACAGATATCAACACCAATCCCAACTGTTATCAGAGTCAATGAAAGTAGCATATATTGAGTATCAGTTTGCACTGCCAATAAAATAAGTTTTTGTTTTTTCCTCTTCATCTTCTTATGTCACAAAATCAAGACTTCTCACCAAACATGTTAAATTTTATTTGCCAAAGACAAGAGGACCTTACTTCGACTCTGAAGCTTACCTGGAGTTTTACCTTTCCATTCTATCAGCACTTTAAAAAGTATGATTTTTTCAAAGTTGCCTGGCAGCACAAAATTTCACTCTTCAGGTAAAACCCTGAAAACCTTAAACACAGAGCTATGGCTTTACTTTAATATGTCTAACGGGATAACTGTATTAGCCATAATACAACTCTTAGCATTCACTTAATAGTGATAATAGCAATAATAACAGGACTATTAATAGCTATTATTGAGTGCTAAATACTACCTGGCACTTGTTCATAGGATTTTTCGTGGATTACCTAATTCAATCCATCCAAAAATTCCATGAGGTTGCACTACTTTTACCCATTGAAGAAATTTACCAGAGCCATAGATTACATAATTGGTAGTGCCATGATTTGAAACCAGGTTTGGAACCAAAGACCATGTTCTTAACCAGAGAGTTTCATGATATTCCGTATAAAAAGAGTTACAGACGTATAATAAAAATGCCTCATTATGTCACACTTTGCTGTAATAAACTCCATTCTGATATGCTCCAGAGGTCAGTGGCTTCTAACTTATCACCTGGATCTTTGGTAAATGTTCACTGAATAGATTCCTATATATCATAACTGACCGACTGAATCAGAATCTCCAGATTTAGAACCTGGAAATCTGTATCCTAGAAATTCTTATCATCAGAAAAATCTGTAAAACACTACTTTAGGTTTGAAAGTCTAGAGAAGTATTATGTTTTCCTTTGGCTCAAAAGCCTCAGCTCTCTACTTTGAAGCAATGCTACTCCTACAAGTAGAGAAAGCACATGAAATGTCTATGAGCAGTAGAGAGAATTTTGACAAGGCACCATAAAATGGCAAGCAGGAAGAGAGCAGTGACATCTTCCTTGTGTAAATGTTTTCTACGCCTGGGGCCTGAAGGCAGATGTAGGCAGCATATATACTGCTGGGTCCTGTGCTTCTAAAATTAATTTATGAATAAGGGTGAAAGTTGATTTTTAAAACCTTTTAAATCTTTGTTTCTAGGTAGAGAAACAAAGATGTTTACATGCAAAAGAACAAAAACACTCAAGTTGAGTGCACGTATCATGGGAATCAAAATCCCTGCATTACACTAAAAAATCCTCTCCTTTGGGGCTTCCTTGGTGGCGCAGTGGTTGAGCGTCCGCCTGCCAATGCAGGGGACACAGGTTTGTGCCCCGGTCCGGGAAGATCCCACATGCCGCGGAGTGGCTGGGCCCGTGAGCCATGGCCACTGAGCCTGTGCGTCTGGAGCCTGTGCTCCGCAACGGCAGAGGCCACAACAGTGAGAGACCAGCATATCGCAAAAAAAAAAAAAAAAAAAAAAAAAATCCTCTCCTTGTAGAGAGAATATTTGAATATTGTTAGTCAATAATATGCTCATGATTTTTCTATGTTTTTTCATTTATCCTTCAGTATCTTCCTTGAAAACAGAATATGGTTGATTTGCCCTGCCAAAGTGTGCCTCAGAGCATGCTGGAAGAGAATCAGACCTGGACCTAAAGGAAAAGGTTAGATTTGCAGCAGTTTTGAAGTTTTCCTTTGTTGTGATATTGTTATTGTTGGAAACCCTCATGACATGGTGACAATTAAGTCAAGTCTCATCTATAATGTTATAAATTAAACCCAAGTTCAGATTTATCATGGGTAGAAGGGAGAGAGTGAGGGAAGTTTAAGGCCCAGGAAATCTCACAAGGGGAAATGGGCTGCTTATCGTTTTAGAATTATAGAGTGGAAAGAGTGACACTGTCCAGCAGATGTGGCATCATTTCAGGAATTCTGTCTCCAACAAAGGGAAGATGGACAGTGCCTAGCATCTCCTCCAAAATACGGACTAGACAAAGTGAAGATGTGAATGGACTTTCAGTTTGGTAGAACATGAGACAGGACTCTGTCTCCTTCTCTCTATTGTAGGCTTTATATTTCTGGGCTGCAAAGTTCAGTAAAGAGATGGATTTTCCTTCATTGAGCTCTCCTCTGTCAAGGTAAATGGCTGGGTGGAGAATTCTCTAGAGTACTGGGTCTGTATTACAAAGAGCTGCAGTGATACAAGGAATAAACCACCCTGTTCTTCCTCACACAGAACACTTCTCTTTAAGGTACTGTAACTACTCACTACTTCTTCCCTGTTACAATTATTCACAAGTATTCTCTCACAGTTATGTCAGAGTTTACAATTACCCCTCCACATATATTCACTGAATGAACTTCAACAGGCATACCGTAATTGGTAAACATAGGATACCTCTGGGGGAGTGGCTCCTTTGGTAGCTGAGATTCCCTCTAATGTATCCACTGAAGTTGCAGGCCTACCATTCCAAGCCCTACCTGTCCTGCCTCTGGCCCTTTTTAACCACTTGACTCACTCATTCATTCATTCAATGCATTTTTATTCAATGATGCCAAACTGTAAAATTGATTTAGGCCTTAGGGATACAAAAGTGAATGGAACAGACAAAAATCCCACATGGACCTCACATTCTAGAAGTAAGGACTGCTATAAACAATATAAATAGGCAAAATATATATGATATTTAGTGATGAGTATTAAGGAGGAAAAAATGAACCAATAAAAGAAGATATGAAGTACGGGGGTAGGGGGTGATTGGTGAAAGTTTTGAGAGAATGGCCAGGGTTAAGCCTTTCTGATAAGCTGACTTTTGACTAAAGATCTAAAGAATTATCAAGGATTAAGATATGTAGACATCTGAGTAAACAACATTATATAGATGGAGGAAACAGCAGATGTTAAGTGCTTGAGGTGGGATCAAGCCTGGAGTATCCAAAAAAGCAGTAAGGGAGTCAGTGGTTGGAGTGGAGAGTGAAAGGGAGAGTAGTAGCAGATGGACTGGTGGCGGATGGCAGTGGATGTCTCTGTAGGTCATGTAAGGGCTTTCGCTTTACTGTGGGTGAGATGGAAACCGTCCACTGCTCAATGAGCACCAGCCTAGACATCACTCAGGAAACCTTCGACATGTCCCTGCCAATCTGTTACGTAGAATGTGTTACTTCCCACTTCTGCAATTTCAATTAAGTGTACCCTCTAGTTCTGATTCTGGCTTTTTGTATGTGTCTCCTAGTGTTTGGACTTTCCCTTAAAATATTTAGTTTGGTTTATCTCTCTGGTTTGAAATCCTCCTTGCTTGGAATATGTATGCCTTGTCTTAACCTGAGCCCATTGTAAACAAATCCTACAAATGGCTGCACAGAAACTTTTGGTCCAGGCTTCTCTACCTTCTTCCAGGTAAGCAGTTGGGCTGATATACAGAAAGACAATTACTGCATTTCCCAGTTAGACATTGTGTGTGTAGCTGGATGCACATCAGATATGATGTATCATGTGGTCTCTATTCGGAAAGAAAGTAGGGGGGTTTTGAAAATGTTTATATGATAATAATGGTGTTTATGGATGCTGGTTAATCACAGAGGGTGTCTGTGGTGGAAATTTGTTGATTATACAGCCATAATTCACGCCCACCTTCCCTTATCTAAGTATACCCAGCTGTTCAGTGAGTATCCACTAGTATGTCCAAATACCAGGGGTTAAAATCTGGTTGAGTAGGCATAATGTCTCTGAGGTTCATTGATGTTGTCACAAATGACAAGATTTCTTTCTTTTTTAAGGCTGAATAATATTCCATTGTATGTGTATCCAATATTTTCTTTATCCAAAATCCATCAATTTAGTTTGTTTTCATATCTTGGCTATTGTGAATATGTGAAATAAACCAGTCACAGAGGACAAATACTGCATGATTCCACATATATGCAGTGTATAAAACAGGCAAACTTATAGAAACACAGGGTAGATTGTCAGTTGCCAGAGGCTGGGGGAAGGGGAAATAGGGAGTTGTCCAATAGGCATAAAGTTTTAGTTATACAAGACCAATAAGTTCTTGAAATTGGCTGTACAATATACTGTCTATAGTTAACCTTATTGTGTCATGAACTTAATATTTGTTCAGAGGATAGGTCTCATATAAAGTGTTCTTATTACCAAAGAAGCAAACAAGACCACAGCAGGACATAAGAAAATTTTAGAGGAGATAGATATATCTATTACTTTGATTTCAGTGATGATTTCATGCTGTATGTGTATGTCCAAACTCATCAGATTGTGTACATTAAATACATACAGTTTTGTGTATATCAGTTATACCTTGATATAAAAAAAAAGATCTGGTTGATTTAAATCAGTCAGTGCATTTCATTTTTCTGGTCATAGTTAAGAATGTCTCAGAGGTGGATTAAGCTAGTTCAAACTACATGTTAGGAGTCTTCCTTGAGATACTGAGACAGAAGTGCTCTATCTTTTCCAGTTATATCCTCTGTTAAGAGCCCATTTTCCAATTCTGCGTATACAGTATTTAGTAAGAGGGAGAAAAAAATTTTCAATTCAAGCAGGATCAAAATGATCACATTATCTATTAACTAATATTACAAACTATAGTAAAAAAAAAAAAAAGGCCTTAGGCCTTTCTTAGCAAACAGTATTTCTTTTTTCCCCTCTCTATGAGTAGTTCACCTTTGGCCTGAACTTTCTCAGCTTATAGGAACTCACTGAAGGCCAGGAAAAGGAACCAGTACACTCCAACCCCATGAATTTTCTTCACAGTCTCTTAATGCTATGCCCTTAAAAGGCATGGTTTGCATCCTAACATACAAAGGCAACAATCTAACCAATTACACAAACACTTAAGGAGGGTCATCAACTTTCCAGTTTGAGATAAATTTGGACAGTTCTCCACACTGCATTTCTGTTAACCCCTCACATTCTGAAAATTCTACATCAGTTAGTCCCCTTATGTTTGCATGTAATATGGGTCCTTCTCAAATTAACATAAACAGTAAAGGGATTTTTTGGCCTAACTGGATATTATAACTAGAGATCCAATTAAGGTACACCTCAGAGTTCATGGCTTCAGAAGCCCAATTATGGTATCAAATGTCTAGTCCTTTTCTCTCTTTCTTGCCTGAAAACCAAAATAACAGCTTTTATTCTAAAATGAGCTGATCTTATGTATAGGCAATGACTGTCCACTATGATTAGAGCTATATATTCACTCATTCATGTCCAGCAAAGGAAGAAAGGGTTTATCAAAGGGCATATCAAACAATATTTCAAGGGATTCAAACTGGGAGTACTAGCTGAAATCATTTTCCCCCTCAAACCACCTTTAAACATAGGCAAGGTGATGACCTGTATTGACTGGGCTAAAATAATCAGAGCCTATAACTGTACTTGAAAGTGAGGTCAGCTTTGAAAGATATATAGGCTATGCAAAAAGCAGCGGCTACGAGACAAGCATTTGGCTACCCTTTGGAAAGAGAAGAGGGAATAGAGATTGAGTAAGAAACAGACAAATGTCCATTTTAGAGGAATAATTCTAGTATTGCTTAGTGAGAATTGGGAATCCACTGAAAAAGACCATGAGATGAGAAATGGAGATTATATATTTGCTAGCCAATAAATGAGAGTCAAGATTCAGAGAGGATAGACAAGATGCTAGAAGACATGGCTTAAGAGGCCAGGAACTGTGTGATTCAACAGAATTCTGTTGGTTGGTATTTCTGGACCAGAGAAATTTTTCACAGAATAAATACCATCAAGAAAAAGTATATGCCATTGGCTACTTGAGCAATGAATGAAAATCCGCATGTTTGTACAGACCCAAATCCACTAGTCAGGGGCTATATGCCTTTGAAGAAGACAGTTTCATCAGTATAATGCATTGGTTATAAGTAAAACTCAGGAGTCAGAATGATGAGGTTCTCATTTCAGGTCATCACTTACTAATTTTTTGATATTACAAAACTATTTGATCTCTGAGAGCCTCACTGCCTTCGATCATAAAATGGAGACAATTGTACCAAAATTGCCAGCTTAGTTTTGTACTTATATAAGGTAAAGAATGTAAGGCACTTATTCAGAAAGAGTCCCTTTCTCACAGTAAATGCTCAATAAATGGTAGATATTAGTATTATTCTTTAATGCAAAGGAGTTTTTTTCTGAATAATAATTGCATGTACTAAATAGCCTTACCCTGAAGCTGGTAACTTCTTCTTGAGCTAATAGGCCCACGAGCAGATTCAAGATACTGACCTAAAACTGTTGTGTGGGGTACTGGTGAGAGTTCTCCTATTGCCTTCTTCAGTCTACAGCTGGAGAGGGCTTAGTGCTTCAGTACTCTGACTTTGTAAGAGCTCCCTGGAAGTGTCCCTGGGATCTATTTGCATATCCATTATCACTGGTAATACCTTTTAGGGCTTTCTCAGGCTATTTAAGTTGTTTATGTGTGTATGTGATTAATATCCCATGGGGGGGCCCTCCACTTGTATATATTTAAGGGTGTGGTAGGATACCTACAAGGCACTTAACAGTTAATGCTATGAGACCAATAAGCCCAGACCAATAAGCCCCAAGAAGCGAGCCAAATGAGCAATTCCCCAAACAGCAGGAAAAGTGGCTTCTGAGCTGTCTAAATACAACTGATGCCTTGGCTGTTTGGAATGTGAGCCTCCTTCTTCCAACAGCACTGCTGACAGAGGCACATGGGAGCAAGGTTTTCTGAAGATTATATTTAACTGTGTCTTGGAGTAACCAACGTACCACTTCTCCTATACATCTGGGGAAACAGACCATGGGGTTCTCTGTGCTACTCACTAAAACAAACTTATCCTGAGAACTTTAAACTATGGCTTAGAACACTGAAGGAAGCATAAGACTCAAGGGAAATTTGTAAAGCATTTAATGAAATTATTTACTGGTCTGTAATCTTATCTCTCAGAAAGGATTTTCTGGAACAAATAGTATAGTCATGTTGATGAACACTGCCCTAATTCTTATTCCTGATAGTAAGCCATAAGGATGTAGGAGTGCCTATTTTCAAGTATTACAACTCTTTTTCAGTACACAATGCACACTGATAAAAAATGAACATAATAAAATGTGAAGGTTCTGACCATCATCAAACCCAAAACTCTCCGGGATTTATCATATCACTGTATTCTACTTTGTGGGCAAGCTGTCCTTACGTAGCAATTTCTGGGATGAGCCATGTTGTCACAACACTGGGGTAAGCCTATGCCCTGTGACTTAAGAACCTATGAGTTTTAACATATGAGTTTTAGACACCTGGAGATTCATGCTTACATGCAATAGACAAACAAATCCTCTTCTTAAAATTCCAGCAAGTTAACAAATGATCATTTAACCCCATATTAGCATAATTTCCTGTTCACATCTAAGATATCAATTTCAAGGCTATAAACACAAGAAATGAAGAGATTCATATTCTCAGGACATAACAACTCAGTTATCTAGACCTAAAGTAATGTAAATGAAGCGGTTGAGTTTGTCATTTGGTGGAGCAGAAGCATCAGTGTGTTCACTCTTTTTGCATTGTGTGATATCTAAGCTCTACATTTATGATGCAAATGCTAGTAGGCAAAGTGCAACTGAAATCAATATGATTTTGCTTAGTATTCATGCAACAGATGCCATCTGTACAAAATTCTTTGGGATGATGTTTAACAGAACTATGGTAATGACTGTTCAAATATAAATGACACTTTTGATTTCAAGTGAAAAGCAATCCTAAACACCAAAGAAGTACCACTAATACTAGTTCTGAAGAAAGTCATCATCATTTAAAGCATCAAAAGTGTATGGGCTTCCCTGGTGGCGCAGTGGTTGAGAGTCCGCCTGCCGATGCAGGGGACACGGGTTCATGCCCCGGTCCGGGAAAATCCCACATGCCGCGGAGCGGCTGGGCCCGTGAGCCATGGCCGCTGGGCCTGCGTGTCCAGAGCCTGTGCTCCGCAACTGGAGAGGCCACAACAGTGAGAGGCCCGCGTACCGAAAAAAAAAAAAAAAGTGTGAAGACACTCATTGACCTATGTAAGATTATAGGAAAAATGACTAACCAATATTGTATCGTAAAGAACTATCCATTTCAGGGATCTCCATTACACTGCAGAAGGAACTGACAGTGGGTAAGAAAATATTTTATATTATTTTCTAGTTGAACCACCAAGCCACTCTTATTTCTTTTTTTATTTTTTTTATTGGAGTATAGTTGCTTTACAATGTTGTGCTAGCTTCTGCTGTACCGAGAAGTGAATCCACTATATGTATACATATATCCCCTCCTTCTTGGACCTCCCTCCCACACCCACCCCCATCCCACTCATCTAGGTCACCATAGAGCACCTAGCTGAGCTCATGTCCAGTTTCCCTGCCACTAAGGATATACTAAGATTTCTCATTTATGCATAAAAAAGGAAAAACGAACAAAGAACAACAATAAAAGCAGCCACCAAGTCATTAGCTGCCCAGAACACCAACTCTGCTACTATTTTAGGGTTTTTTTTGGTTTTGTTTTTTTTGATGTGGACCATTTTTAAAGACTTCATTGAATTTGTTACAATATTGCTTCTGTGTTGTTTTAGATTTTTGGCACGAGTCATGTGTGGTCTTAGCTCCCCAACAGATTAAACCCGCACCCCCTGCATTGGAAGACAAAGTCTTAACCACTGGACTGCCAGGGAAGTCCCTATTTTAGGTTTATTTCATGAAATGATAGAAAAGCACAACTTTAGGTCTAGACCTTAAGTTCAATATTATAATCACACATGTTCTTTATACAGAGTTTCTACTGACACAAAAGGGTAAAAGAGATCAGCTGATCTGAGAAAATATTATCCAGGACAACAGTGGGTCTCTAACAAGATTGCTTTTTAGAGGGGTTCAGCAGATGGCATAAATAACCCAGCCCTAGTACCCCAAATGTGCTCAATCATTGGCTGGGAGCATTAACAAGAAATCCCTAGATGCAGCAACTGCAGACTGTCAGCCACCAAACTCTCTGCAATAGGTTTTCTCAAAGAGATGACTGAGCATTATATCCTCATGGCCACCATAATTATATGTGATTTCTCATATCAACCTATTAATTTAGTTATTTACTAGCTACTCAGTACTTTTATGTTGTTTAGAAATTCCCTTTACTTACTGATTTTCTAGGACAGAAATAATTGAGCATGTAATTGTTTATATTCAAAATGAGTTATGAACATATTCAGTGACCTATACAGTTTCCCTAGTCAAACTGGACTAGTCTTTTGTCCTTTTCATCCTCCCTTCCTACCACATTGTATATAAAAATTTTTACACAAGTGATACACAAGATCCAATTAAACGATTCCTAAAATTTGTACAGTGATGAACACTGACAAAAATCATTTTCCCATGGTTTTATTATTTTTTTTTTTTTTGCATTACGCGGGCCCCTCACTGTTGTGGCCTCCCCCGTTGCGAAGCACAGGCTCCGGACGCGCAGGCTCAGCGGCCATGGCTCACGGGCCCAGCCGCTCCGCGGCATGTGGGATCCTCCCAGACCGGGGCACGAACCCGTGTCCCCTGCATCGGCAGGCGGACTCTCAACCACTGCGCCACCAGGGAAGCCCCCCATGGTTTTATTTTAAAATTTAGTTAGGAAAGATAGGAAATAAAATCTGGGACTTAGAAGCCTATAAGAGAAAAAAAATCCCTATTTACTTTTCAGGAGCTTAAGTACATCTCAAGTACATCTTAAAATCTTCCCATACTTGATTGAATAGCAAAAAATGTATTTCCACAGGTCTACAACTTGCTGAAGCTCCTGGCTTTTTAATAGCAAGGATGTCAAAGGGAAAGGTTGAAGATTCTGGCAAGTATATTAGATAAAAGCCAGTGTTTAGCTTTGCGTTATAACCAAGATAGACATGCTGGAGATAAAAGGAGTTGACACATTAAAGTGCTTTGCTATTTCCAGCCCTGTTACTAATATAAAATGTTATGAGTTCAGAGTTCACTGAGTTTGGAGTGTGAACTTACTTAAAAAGCACAACCCATCTCCCGAGCTACCTTATATTTGTGCACTGCTATCAGGCCAGGAATTGCTTCTCTGTGTTCATGGAAACTTGAGTTCCATTTTGCCATTTAAAACCTAGTTGTGGGCTTCCCTGGTGGCGCAGTGGTTGAGAGTCCGCCTGCCGATGCAGGGGACGCGGGTTCGTGCCCTGGTCCGGGAAGATCTCACATGCCACGGAGTGGCTGGGCCCATGAGCCATGGCCACTGAGCCTGCGCGTCTGGAGCCTGTGCTCCGCAACAGGAGAAGCCACAACAGTGAGAGGCCCGCGTACCACAAGAAAAAAAAAAAAAACCTAGTTGTTTTCTAAAAGTGTCTCAATTCAGTGAGTACAAGTGAACTACTTCAATTGCTTTAACTTTCTAATGCATTCACCCTTTAGCCCAAAGAATTAGAAGGAAACTTACATCTCTTTGAATATGTCTTTCAGTGAGTGCTGCGTTCAGTGGTCAAGGCACTTGGTCTTAGCACATGTGTAAGCCTAACAGAGCAGTCATTAAAGAATCACAAGTTGGACAGTTCATTCACCTATCACTGGTTTCTTTCTTATGTATACAGAGTGGAACATGTTTTATTTCATGTTTTATCCATTGGCTATTATTAATATGCTTGGAATTTAGCACCTTTAAACTAAAAAAAAAAAGAGCTAATATGGTTACAATTTGCCCCTTAAAAAGACAAATATTTTTGCTTCTCAAAATTATGAGAATGAACGAGAATGAATTTCAGTATAGAATTCCATAAATATGCAAAATAGATTGTTTTAAATGCTAACACTTTAAGTGTCTATTAGGAGCCTAGTGTTTTTACATGCATTGTTTCAATCTCTCCTTCTTACCTTCCCTTCCTCCTTTCTTTCCTTATCGATTATCTATACACACTTGCAGCTGGGATTATGATGACACCTTCCTTCACTCAACCTCCACACCATTCATTAATGCTTTGAATTAAGAAGGTCATTTTCAAATATTTTATAAGAATAACTGTTTTTAAAAGTAATTTCTAACTTGTACACCTAAAGGAATTGCTACATTTGTAGCACAGAAGTAGATATCAAGACCTGGAATTATTTTGCATGTTCCTCTTCTATCAGCTCACCCATCTATAACCTGGAGTCTCCTCCTTGAAATCTTTTTAATGCTCTGAGTAACTCCTTTTAAAAACCATCAAGTTAAAGCATTTACAGTTATTGTATATGTATATTAACCATCCATGTATATTAACTAGGAAGAATAAAATACTGAACAATTAACATAGTGTCAATTCATGAATCAGATTAGCTTTGGAAAAACAGACAGTTTAAGTTTAATGTGAAAGGAAAGATCTATAACCTGGTGCATTAGTTTTCCATGGCTACAAAACAGATTTCCACAAACTTTATGATTTAAAAACAACAGACATTTATTACTTCATATTTTCATGGATCAGGAATCTGAACATGGTTTAAGGGGATCCTCCGCTTAGGGTTCTGCAGGCTACAATTAAAATATTGGCCACCGCTGTGGTTTCATCTGAGGTTCTGGACCTTGTTCCAAGAGCATGTGCTTGTTGGCAGAATTCAGTTGCTTTTGGTTGCAGGACTGAGGCCATCAGCTCCTGAGGTCCCCTGCAATCTTGCCACTTGATATTCTTGATAGGCATTTCATAACATGGCAACTTGCTTCTTCAAAGCCACTAGCATAGAGGGAGTTTTGTATAATATGAGATCAATGGAATGTAGTCCTGTCACCATCATCCTTTTCATATAACATATTTTCTGTTGGCTTTGTCAACAGAATTACATCCCATTCCCTTTGTTATATTCTATTGGCTAGAAACAAGACACTTACCAAAGGGCAGAGATCACGGGGGTCATCTTAGAATTATATTTACCATACCTGGTCTACAACCATAGATATTTTAGACTACCAGGGAGTGTTTGGGCTATCTACAATGAAATCTGAGGACAAGAACAAAAACTTACTTCCTTTATACTTCTGTCTAAGGTTTATTCTGAGATTTTTCATTCTCACTTTCATAGTGCTTTCCCATTTAAAAAGTAATTTCCATATCTTTTCAAATCTGGTTGTTCTTATCATTCCTATGGTGAAATAAGGACATCGTGATTCCTGTTTTCACAAGTGAAGAGACTGAGCTTCAGAAGTATAATCACTAGCTCAAGTTCTCATAGATTATATGAGGTAGAGCTAGAAATTGATTCAGATTTTCTGACTTCTGTTCTTAATTTGATATCACATATCACAAGCATAATGTCTCTGTAAAGATTGTTTTAATAGGTTCCTTACAAGGTCTATGAGGATTACCTTAGCACCCCTTATATAGGATTACATTACCATGTAGTACCCACAGCAGGAAAATTGGGCTAGATGTTCTCAAATACACAGAGATGCAAAAATATTTTAACTGATATTTACTGACTACAGGGGTATTTTAGAGTCACTCTCATATTCCCTTCCATCTCATAAGCTTATATAGAGATTTCCCTGGGGTGGCATATTTGAAATACCAATCAAGATACTGATGTACTAGAAGAATTTCTAATAAGATCTCTGTTCTTAGTATTCATTTTCAGGATTTATACACCAGAGCCATGATACAAATCTCAGAAAATATCATTGAGTTTCACATTTCCCTTAATAAAATATACTGAGAGTTTTATCATAGTATATCCCTTATTATTGCTCTGGGTCAACATTCCCATATGAATAAGTACAAGAGTGCTGGAAAAAGTTGGTTGAAAAATAAAGATGTCTTAGAGTAAGATCCAGACTGCAGCTAAATGTCAAAGCTGACCAGGCCAAGTATTAGAATGCAGAGTGAGTTCTGGTGATGTGAAGATGGCCAGAGAGAGAAGGAATGTCTGAAATCCTTCTTGGCCAAAAATTCTATCAGGAGATAGATGAATAAGAGGCAATGTCAAAGGAAAGCAAATTAGCATTATTTTTAGCTGAATCTCTGTCCTCCTATCACCAATCCTACTCCCATCACAAGCAGAAGAGTTCTCTGCTATGCCTACCTTCATTGAAGCCCAGATTAAAGGATGATGAAACCTCCTTAAACCATAAACCCCAATCCTAACTCAGTACTTTACACAGCTCAAGAGAAAAATGAGGGTCAACAAGAGTATGGGTAAAAGAAGAAAGAGAAAGAACCTTCTATGCCTCTGACTTTTAATTTCTGAATGACCCTGGTCTCTAGTAAGAGAACCATGTAGTCATCATTGAATATTACCAATTGCATTAACTCTTTCGAAGAAGCAAAATTTGGGAGTAGGACGTGACTTGAAGAAGGATCGGACAGAGTTTTTCCTCTTTCCAACATAAAAAAATGTTTCTGTAACATCATTATATCACATATATCAAAACCTGTAGAACATTAAAATCAATAGATACATTGAAAGAAAAATTTGTAAGAAAGCACTATGTTCTTAAGTCTAGAAATGCAGAGTGAAACAACATTAAACAAGTGTAATTGCCACAGAAATTCTATATTGTTCATGCACATTTGTGCATATCTATGTGAAATCAACTTGTTTGGCCATGGAACTGTTTATTCAAGAACCATATTAATATCTCATCAAACATCAGTGTTTTCAGGTAGTCAGAGTAGACGCTGAGGCACAGTTAGCGTTACAAGAGTTATATTGGGCATGTAATGTTTATGAATGGGGAATATGTAGAAGTAGTAAGATTGGACAGAAAGAACAACAAACTGTGATGAAGATGTTAGTCTTCACCAAACCATAGGTAGCTCGGGAACAAAAATTCCTTACTGTAAGGGTCCCATATTGGAGGAAAATGACATTGTCTTCGTGCCTCCACCATGCTCAGTAATTGTCTGGGGACTAACCAAGAAGAATGTGGCTGCATCTTGAAAACTGAGGTGATCCTGAAGGTGTTAATAACTGGAGGCTGTCAGCAAACATTATTCCTTACCACTGAACACAGACCTTTCTTCATGATAGGAGATCCAAGTGGTACATCTCCATGGCTGCCAGAACTGGTAATTTTAGGAAGTTGGATTAGAAAATTCTGACACTGACATGTTCACATCAGTAGTCCCAATCAATCATGTAAGCAAACTTAATTGTGTGTATGGGTATGTGAGTGTGTGTGTGTGTGTGTGTGTGTGTGTGTGTGTGTATGTGTTTGTATGTGTTTTTTTCCCTTATTAGGGCAGCAGCAAGACCTCCCAGATAGAATTCCAGAGACTTAACAGAATACAGAATTTGCTAATTTTTATATTCTATTCTGCAGAGTGAAAATAAAATGATGACTGGCTTAATTTTCTTTTTCTTTTTTTTTTTTTGCTTGTTTATTGAAAGAATTCTCCCTTTATTTTTTATTATTTTTAACATCTTTATTGGAGCACAATTGCTTTACAATGGTGTGTTAGTTTCTGCTTTATAACAAAGTGAATCAGCTATACATATACACATATCCCCATATCTCTTCTCTCATGCGTCTCCCTCCCTCCCACCCTCCCTATCCCACCCCTCTAGGTGGTCACAAAGCACCGAGCTGATCTCCCTGTGCTCTGTGGCTGCTTCCCACTATGGCCATCATCTAAAAATCTACAAACAATAAATGCTGGAGAGGGTGTGGAGAAAAGGGAACCCTCTTGCACCATTGGTGGGAATGTAAACTGATACAGCCACTATGGAGAACAGTATGGAGGTTCTTTAAAAACTAAAAATAGAATTACCATATGACCCAGCAATCCCACTACTGGGCATATACCCAGAGAAAACCATAATTCAAAATGAGTCATGTACCACAATGTTCATTGCAGCTCTATTTACAATAGCCAGGACATGGCTTAATTTTCAATGAATGCCTCCCATATTCCTGTCAGATCTGAAAATGATCTCAAGATATTATATTGCCTAGCTTCTTGCTTTCATGAAAATGAGACATAATGATCCCTCTTACATGGAACAGCAGGTGAACTAGAAACGAAGTAGAGGCTTAAAGGAATACATGATACCTTGACTAGCACATATTTTATCAAAAATGCCATCTAGGAAGGAATCTTTCTGGAAATCTACTTACACTTCTATAGACTTTTAAATTTGTGTTATGATTACAAATAAGAGATTTGTTACATTCTAGGTTTAGCTCAGGACAAATATATACCACATTGGTTTCTGGACTGAAGAAGATGGATGAGGTTTTTATTTAATCCTACTCTTAGTTTTTAGAGTTTTATTTGTAGTGGCCCGTGAGTCACTCCTGGCTTGGTCCAGAGGTCAAATGGAAATGCCAACTGTAAAATGCAGTTATTTAAGAGAACTAGGCCACATTTTATGATAGTTTCATAAGAATTTGGCTTTGATTTTTAACACGAATCACACTTAACCAGGGAAAATAAATCAAGCAGGGTTCTTTGTGTTTACTAAGCTTTGTACTCTGTATGTTTTATGAATATAACAAAGCCTGAATGTCCACTGTTATCTATATTGAAATAGAGAGAAACATGGATTGGTAAGATTTTTTTAAATGTTTGGGAGAAGAAAGATGTGATCATTTGTTGATTTTCCAAATAACCTGCAAATTCCAAAAAAAAAAAAAGAAAAGAACTTTCTTTATAAAAACAGATAGTGGGCCAAATTTGACCTGCAGGTCATGTTTGCTGACCCTTGCTGGAGAGCAACTTTCTAGACGTTTGGAAACACAGAAACCATGCATCTAAACTTCCCTGGCTTCTGAAAGCTGGCCCTGACATGAACTCATCCCCTCAACTTTCCCAGAAGCTAGCATGACTATGATCTGACAGTGTTTAGAGATCACTTTTCAGCTACCGAAACAAAATCTCTTTTTTTATAATTACAGTTGATTCACAATATATATATATATATATTTCAGATTATTTTCCATTATACTGAATATATCTGAACTATATTCCAAGATACAGAATATAGTTCTCTGTACTATACAGTAAACCCTTGTTGCTTATCTGTTTTATTTATAGTAGCTTGAATCTGTTAATCGCACACTCCTAGTTTACCCCTCTCCCCATCCCTTTCACCTTTTGTAACCATAAGTTTGTTCTCTTTATCTATGAATCTGTTTCTGTTTTGTATAGAGATTCGTTTTGATTGTAAAATATACAGATCAGACGTTCCAGGGGTGGTCAATAGGGGGCATCCATTTTTTGCTTTGATTCACCTTTTGCTGGACTGCTACTCCCACCCCAGCAGAGGACAGGAATTCTGTGATACTTAAGCACATATCCTTGTCTTACACCAAGGCAGAGAGGAATGGACATTCATAGATGGCTGGGCCATTTAATTGAAATCACTGAAGCATAAAAATAAGTTTTGCTTTATACCCTGTGACTCTGAAATCTGAGGGAAACCCTGCCTTAAAATGTGCATGTATAAAATCTGGAGAATAATAATGAATCCTTAGGGATAATGGTGACTTAGGACAAATCTAGCACACCTGTGTCTTCACTGCCTAAAAATGTGGGAAAATATGTATCACTCTGTGTAAATTTACTAACATTGGTGAGCAGAAGTTAGGCCTTAATATCTGTGTTTCTACTATGAGAAATTTTATCATTTTCCTACACAAGGATTTCTGGCTTTAAATCATTGACAGCATAGTGCCATTTCCTTATTGCATAATTCATCAGCTTCATTTAATTAAACTCAAATCATATAAAGGCAGACTTCAGCCAAGTATTTCTGTCCCTGAACCACCATTCTTCCCTTGAAGCCCCTGACCTGACAAGAAGTCAAACATCTCTTCAGGTTTACAGTTACTTCTTTTTCTTGGAAAAAAATTCCGAGTCCTTACAATACAGTTCACATTACAGAAATCTAAAAGCAATTCTAAAGGATGCTACTCACTAAGATTTAAAATACCCCTGTCAAAAGTGTCCAGAACAAAAAAATTATTGCTGTCACAGAACTCTCAATGTATTGATTCTGCCTGACTTCTATTATTTTTTTTTCATTGCTGAGAATAAATTAAAAAACCCATTAGTACCATATCTTTGTCTGACATGGAACGTACCTGATTCATGTGTGTTTCCAAAATGGGTACAAATTTTGTGCATGATGAAAAGAGATACTTTTATTCAGAAGTAAAAGTTTAGGTTACTGTGAGTTGGTAAAGTTTGTTTATTTCTGACTTACATAGTAATTATAATAATTTTAGTAGCTATTATGTATTGAGTAACTTCTATATGAGAGACATAGTGTTTGATGTTTACCTCCAGTCTTTAAATAAACCATATGAGAGAACACTATCCTGATTTTAAAAAGATATAATACATTTAGTTGACTTGTGTAAAGCCATCTAGCTAAATGTCAAAGTATTATCTTAATCCCAGATCTGTTTTGTTTCAAAGGCCTTCATTTGTTTATTTTTTTCCCATCCATAACATTCTTGTTTTCCCAAACATGGAGTAAAAAGGATGGCTCCCAGGTTCAACTTTTTGAATCAGCCAACCTGGATTAGGAAAAGAAAGGAAAATTGTGCTCATTTATCTCCATCTTCTCAGAATCCCCGTGTTCCTTGGGCTGTGTACTAAATAATCAACCTTTTAATTACATATTGTCTTAAAGAGCTCTCTGGTTTTTGAAAACTCCCTCATCAAGTCCTTGTTAGTGGATGAAAATGCTGCATTTATTTTTGTGTGCTCAAGCAAGTGAGATATATATATATATATATATATATATATATATATATATATATATATATATATACACACACATATATATCACTATATATATAAATATATATATCACTATATATATAAAAAAGTGATATATATATATCACTATATATATATAAAACTATACATATATAGTTTTAAAAACCCACAGATGGAGTGTACAGAAATAAACACAAAGTAATAAAGGAAAGGTTAAAGAAAATATATATATTCAAGCTAAAAAGGATTGCATTTCAACAAATGGCAGCATTGTAGAACTGCAGAAATGTGATTGTGATATATGAATGTGACAAAGAATTTAGGAATAAATATTGATCACACTTATTTTTCCCTATAATGTTTTGGAGCAATGTTTAATACATATATTCATACTGACTCTGGAATTATGTCCCTAGCTCTGACAAACATTCTTCCTCACATAGGGAGATTTTCTGAGGCCTCATTCATCACAATGTCCCACAATGTCCCACAGGGCATCTGGAGACTCATGAGTTGATGGAATTATATTACTTGTACAGCATACATGCATATAACAAGTATTATTTTTTATTTTAATTAATTAATTAATTTATTTTTGGCCGTGTTGGGTCTTCGTTTCTGTGCGAGGGCTTTCTCTAGTTGCGGCAGGCGGGGGCCACTCTTCATCGTGGTGCGCGGGCCTCTCACTGTTGCGGCCTCTCTTGTTGCGGAGCACAGGCTCCAAACGCGCAAGCTCAGTAGTTGTGGCTCATGGGCCTAGTTGCTCTGTGGCATGTGGGATCTTCCCAGACCAGGGCTCAAACCCGTGTCCCCTGCATTGGCAGGCAGATTCTCAACCACTGCGCCATCAGGTAAGCCCTATAACAAGTATTTTTATATGAACAGTACAGTCCTGTTGTTTTCTCTCCATAGTTCAGTCTGAACTGAACTGAGAGAGCAGCAGAATGGATTTCAAATTTACTTAACCAATATTTTCTGACAGTTGGTTTTTAAGTATTAGAATGAGTTATTTAGGGATGCTATGAAATCCATTTCCTCTTGAGAAATCTAAGAGCCAGACATTCCTGTCCAGAATATATTTGAGAAAAATCTATCAAAAAGACAAAATGTTGGATTAGGTTTATTTCTTCGATTTTGACTCAGAGTATTTCTCCCTAACAATTAATTAGATAAATGCAGCATATCTAAATAGCCATGTAACAATCTTGTTTCAATTTTTGTATTCAATTTTATATATCACCTTTGTACTCAAGCCTGGAAAACAATATTGTATATTCATGCATTTCACTGCAAAGGAGTTAAGTCATCTGCAGAGCCTTCTTAAATCTGCTTTGAAAAAGGTAGAATATAAGTAAATACATTAATTAAAAAGTAGAGAAAATCTTCCTTTGGTCAATTTGTTTCATTTTAACTGGTGTTAGAAATATTTCTACATGGAGAGCTTTGAAATAAATGAATATTGGCCTTTGATAGAAACTTTTAAATACATCGTATTTATCAATTTGTAACTATTTTAAAACTGTGATTGCATTGTCCATGTACAGTGGCATTACAGAGTACATTAAACTGGGAAAAATTTCCTTTTCTATAACTCCTGCAGGGAGTCTAGTTTACTGACTCGATTATCATAATCCTTTAACTAGTAAGCAACCAGTGAAGCAAAGAAGGAAGAAAGGATGAAGTGATAAGAAGAAAATTCAGAATTTAAATCTCTTAACTTCAAAAAACTTAGCTTTTGCAATTTATGAGAGCTGATTTAATCTTTTCTGTTAATCATTTGAATTTGAGAAGCTAGCCAAACATAATTAATAGAAATGGAAGCCACGAGATCTGGAGAAAGATATCCAGAGGGGATACTCTGAACAAAAATCACACTGATATTCAAGACAGACTTACATACAGAAACTCTATCTTGTCACAGTGCATTATGTAAGCTACAAGAGCCAAAAGGAATTTTTTGGGGTGGGCCTTTTCCTTTTGCCCACAGTAGAACCTTGACAGTTACACAAGAAGATCTAAGAAAAGGTAAGGCGTAGTAAAGCCAACCTCTCAAAAGGGAAAGTTGGCCCCCAAATTAATGTATTTATCCTACTCCTGATAAAGCACTACCTGGTAGAAAGATGGCCTATATGAGTCCTAGGTTCTCTCCTCTTCAAGGAGTGAAGAGAGGGGAGAAGTTTTCTTGAGTTTCTCTAAAGGTAGGAAACCAGTAATCTCTGTTAATCCCGATGTCAACTAGGGCCATTGATAGTCTCTTCAGGATATAACAAGGCTTTATACTTGAGGACCCCTTCTTCAGCCTTTTACTCTTCTTAGTGATCTCTGTGTTTTCACCGTGGAGTAATGAAATATATAATCCAGATCCTCAAGAATTTATGAATGTCTACTTGGCTTTTCCCCCAAACCAAAATCACTAACAAAGACAAGTCCGATAGCAACCAATAACACCTCTTAAATGGGTCAGTGCATTGCTTAAATTAATTTTACCTCATAGGCCAAAAAATCATCTTAGAAACAATACCTTCACCTATTCTCTATCATCAGTAGCTAAGCTAAGTTGTTAAAAGGTCCAGTCAAACACTGAACAGAGATGCATATTGTGTTGCAGAAAGCAAAACAAAGGGATGATAATAAAAACGGTCCAAACATGACTCTCCTCTGACCATTCTAGCAATTCAAACTTCCTTCATTATGAGCCAGTGCTCTAATGTTTATGCCTTACTCTGATAGACATAGATATAAAAATAACAATAGCTTTCCATTTCTTAAGCTTTGACTCTGAACAAGGCATTGCTTTAATGTGTAATATAAATGTGAGGGGAAAAAAATCCAACAAAATGTGCACTAAGCAAAGTTTTCCAAACTCATGCTTGTTTATATTCAACCCCTTCTACTTCACTTCCTAACATAGAGACTTGATTATATCCTTATATTTGACCATGTAATCTCTTTCTCTCCTAAAGCAAGGGAGTGAGAGAATGAGGCAGGGGAGACAAATTGTGGTCTCTGGGTCAAATCTAGCCCAGGGTCTCTCTGTGTATAGTCCACAGAGCTAAGAATGGTTTTTACATTTAAAGGGTTATAAAAATAGAGCAAAGGATAATATGCAGCAGTGACCTTATGTGACCCATAAAACCTAAAATATTTATTATCTGGCACTTCACAGAAAACATTTGCCAACACATTGTATCGTTTCCTAGGGCTATTGTAACAAGTTATGACAAACTGGGTAGTTTAAAATAACATACATGTATTCTCTCACAGTTCTAAAGTTCAGAAGGCTGAAATCAAGGTGTCAAGAGGGTTGGTTCCTTCTGGAGTGAGTGAGGGACAAACTGTTCCATGCCTCTTTCCTGGCTTCTTGGGTTGCTAGCATCCTTGGTGTTCCCTAGCTTTTAGACACATCACTCCATTCTCATCACAGGGCATTCTCCCCCTGTCTCTTGGTCTCTGTTTTTATTTCTGGTAGGGACACCAGTCAGTGGATTAGGACCCACTCTAATCTATGTTGACTAATTACTGAAGACTCTATTTCCACATTAGGTCACATTTTCTTTTTTAAGTCTTTACTGAATTTGTTACAATTATTATTTTTTGTATTTTTGAATTTTATTTTTTTATACAGCAGGTTCTTATTAGTCATCCATTTTATACACATCAGTGTATACATGTCAATCCCAATCGCCCAATTCATCCCACCACCACCACCACCACCCTGCCACTTTCCCACCTTGATGTCCATACGTTTGTTCTCTACATCTGTGTCTCTATTTCTGCCCTGCAAACCAGTTCATCTGTACCATTTTTCTAGGTTCCACATATATGCGTTAATCTACGATATTTGTTTTGAGTTTTCAGGTGGACATGAATTTTGGGAGGGCACTAGTCTATCCAGTACAGGCATTTTGAATTTCTTCTAGGTTCCACATATATGCGTTAATATACGGTATTGGTTTTGAGTGTCAGGTGGACATGAATTTTGGGAGGGCGCTATTCTATCCAGCACAGGCATTTCGAATTTCTTCTAGGTTTGAGAATGTAGCAAACATTCCCCACCATCAGCCTAAGAAAATCAGGATAGTGTTCATCACACTGACTTTTCCACTGATAACCTCACCTTAAATGTCCACTCCCACACAGAGGTATCCCTGATCATGGAGTGTAAAGTAGCTGTACACTCACTCTATTGTCAACCCAAACTTCAGATCTACTAGTTGTCATTTTGCTGAAGTGATTATTTGAATCCTACTCTTTTGCATGAAAAACATGTTTATAGAATTAAGCCTCTTAACTAATGGAGGGGAGCCTTGCCAAACTCCCAATATTCAAGCTTAATGCAGTTTTGTTTTTGATTCATTCAGCTATTGAGAGAAATCTCATGAAGTCATTAAAATAAACAAACAACAAAAAAAAGTCCTCCTAAAATTGCTAGTTCTCATGGGGGTAATTGTGGACTTCAAAAAAAAATTGTTTGAAAAAAAGGGGAAATATCTTTTTTCTATATTAAGCAATGAAAATTAGTTAACATATCAATAAATTGCAATTATAGATATCCTATAAAAGGAAGTTAACAACATAACTTGAGAGGGCATCATTTCCACCAGTGACTTACTTAGACACAGGATGCAATAAATATTACTATTTTGAAAGGTCAGGGATTGGACAGACTGAAAATGATAAGCATTTTAAAATAATAACACCACATAAATATAGTATTGTTTTGTATAGTACTTTTTAAAATATAATTTTAAGTAAATTCCAAGGACTTGTCTACTAATATCTTTTAAACGTAAAACTAATATCACTTTCCAATTATAAAATCTAAAGCATCAAATATGTTCTTTTAAAAATTCAGATAGCTTCTAGTATTCCTGATTCCCATAGAATCACTATGTGGGTCTTCTTTCATAAATTGACTCACTGTTTTCAGTACCAGAAGCAGTTACAGACAGTAGTGTAAAGGCAAATAAAAATTAAAAATGAGAGGTTTAGTTCTCCCTGATAAAAATAAGGAAATAGAATCCTTCCCCTTCCTCACCCTTTCCTTAGAGCATTTACTTTAGAAAACTTGTAAGTTATTTCTTTCTCTCTTTGAAATGTAAGCAAATCCTTTTAAAAGTTAAATAAGCCTCTTGTCAACTTTAAGACCCAGGAATGTCTTTCTCCAGGACCTGGGAAACATCCCTTTAAAATGTAATCATCAAAGAAGATGCTGTCCTTACCTATCTGTTTCTGTGGGATAATAGAAGCCTAACTGCAGCAGGTGCCTAACTCTAAAATTACCTCTTGTCAGAAAAATATGAGAAGTTTATTTTCCTCTGGATAAAATCAATTAGGCAACACAGATAATCACCTCAACTGCCAAGTCAATTTAGGATGAACTATGTGTGACAAATGGTTTTGTCAAGTCTTCTTGAGGACCAGTCATCATTTAAATTGAGAACATGTATGTAACGGGTGAATCTGCCCGGCTATATAAAAGAGCGAGAGTTCTTTCTGTCTTTGCAGTCTCTCAGAAGATTGACTGTGATGCACATCCCATTCTGGTTTAATGCTTATTCAATAGCAAAACTGTTTACTTTCTCTTTTACCTTTGTGGAGAGGTTTTCTGGGTTGAGAGGAAATTTTGTTGTCAATTGTATTTCCTCCAAATAGACCATAGTAAGTAATCCATGTACTCTCTGAGTTAGCAGCTCATTGAAAATAGTATATATTTTATGCTTTCAGATAATCATCTATATTAACAGATTGTCTCTTCAAGTAGGTTTTTCAAAAATGTAGGAGTGTAATTATGTTTTTTAGAAGTTTGATTATATCATTCTATAAAAATAAAACTTCAAATTGACAATACAAACTTACCCCAGGATTTTATGTTTAATACTTGAAAAAATATTTAAACGGCATTTTTTGTTTCAAATTATATTTGAGGTAATTTCTTATTTTTTACTCGATTTTGGAGTTGCCTTCTTGATATATAATTTGAGAAGTGTTCTTAGTATTGCATGGCTTTGCTTATTAACTCTTTATTAAATACTTTTTCCTTTAGTAGTATTCACCATGATCAGCAAACACTAAGTTAACATGTAAAGAAGTGTTCAGATCACTAATATCACAGTAACTAAAAGCATGTCAAATCACTAATGGCAAGAGAAAATGTGACGCTGTGATGCTTCAAAACAATTACAGAAATATTGTCCTGTCTACTATTCAGATGATGATATTCCTTCATTGTTTATAGAGAAAAGAGGTAGCATTAACTTTGGCTTGCGTCAGAGAATTGCCAGCTCTTGCCTCCATGTCTCAGCAAAGTCACTGCCAAGGCAAGGCTCCTGTTCCCTTGAACAATAACTGGCAAGGCAAGTGACAGTCTGTTGGTACAAGCGTCAGATCTTCTTACCCCCATGGATTTTTATTAAATTACCCATTTGATTAATTCTGAAAATGGTAGATTGGTTAGAAAGCATGTTGTAGATTTACCTTAAAGATGCCTAGACTTGGTACACAGTTAAATATATAGAGTCAGTGAAACACAGATCAAATCCCAGCTCTGACATTGACTAGCTATGTTAACTAGAAAAAATATCTCCACTTGTTCTTTCATCTGCTTCCTCATCAATAAAAGAAGAATAATAGCTGTTACAAAATGCTGCAATGAGGATATAATAAGACAATTCATTTCAAAATCTAATAGAGTAGGGCTTCCCTGGTGGTGCAGTGTTTGAGAGTCCACCTGCCGATGCAGGGGACACGGGTTCGTGCCCCGGTCCGGGAAGATCCCACATGCCGCAGAGTGGCTGGGCCCGTGAGCCATGGCCGCTGAGCCTACGTGTCTGGAGCCTGTGCTCCATAACGGGAGAGGCCACAACAGTGAGAGGCCCGCGTACTGCAAAAAAAAAAAAAAAAAAAAAAAAATTGAATACAGTAGATTTAGGTTTCTTGCTAATGGTATGTGTTGTTTGTTGTCAGTTCATATTGGGTAGAAGGGCTTCATGGGCCACACACTAGCGACTGTTGATTACTTTATGTAAAACACCTACAAGGGAATACTTTGGTAATACATCAGTGCAAATGATTATATTGGATATTGTTGTTATCAACAAAGAAGATTTAAATCTTCTTTCTGAGTAGAAAGTTAAAATAAACTTTCTACTCAGTTTATTTTAATAACTAGTTAAAACCTACTTATGCCACGGAGAATTCTATACTTACTGATGTATTTTTCAGGAAATAATCAGTAGGAAAGTTCCCTTTCCCTCCATCTAATTGCAAATCGTTATTGTTAATCCTATTATGAATAAAACAAGTGTTGTAGTTAGTGTCCAAAATGGCTTCCCAATGGACTATGCCCCTGATATTCACATTGTTGTATGCCCCTCCCCACCCCAGCCCCTGGGTTGTATTTGGGCTGACCTATGTAATAAATAAAATGTGGTGAAAGCGACTTCTGAAGCAAGGTCGTAGAAGTTTTGCAGTTTCTGTCTGAGTGTCTTAGAAAGCTTATGGGGTAAAGCTGGTGGTCATATCTGATGTTTAACTCTTCTGAGCTGCCTTTCTATGAGGAAGCCCAAACTAGTCATGTGGAGAGGCAATACGGAAAGAAAGAGTTGCCAGTCAGTCTCCAGCTATTCCAGCCATCCCTGCTTAAGTGCCAGGCATGTGAATGAAGAGCCATCTGGACCCCAGCCCAGTTATACCTTCAGATGACTCCAGCACAAGCCTGTGGTTTCTGACTAAAACCACTTGGGAGCCCTGAATGAGAACTATCCAGATAGGTCCAATCAACCCATAGAACGATAAAAAGTAGTAATTTATTTTTTTCAGGTAGTCTCTTACGTAGCAATACAAATAGAAATCATTTTCTATGCTTAATTTGAAAAATATGGAAAAGAATATACCCTTTATTGGTTATAATATGTAATTGTAAAATTTACACATACTTTAGCCTGAATTGTCCAAAAACATTTAAGAATGTGACCAAATCTGGCACAAGCTAAAAAAATAAATCCATACATAGGTCAAAAATCCTACCCAGGACTTTGGGTCGTATAACTGAATATTATGCACTGAAATATGCCCTCCCCTCCCCCAGTTTGTATGTTGAAGCCCTCAGTACCCTAGAATGTAAGGGCCTTTAAAGAGGTGATTAAGTTAAAATGAGGAAGTTAGGGTGGGTCCAAATTCAATCTGACTAGTGTCCTTATAATAAGAGGAAATTTAGACAAACTGAAAGACACTAGAGGTGACCACACACAAAAGAGAGACCATGTGAAGATAATGGGAGGAGACCTCAATAAAAAACCAACCCTGTCAACACCTCGATCTTGGACTTCTAGCTTTCAGAACTGTGAGAAATAAATTTCTGTTGTTTAACGCCTCCAAGTCTGTGGTATTGTGTTATGGCAGCCCTAGCTGACTAATACAAACATGAAATAAGAGTTAAGAGTCAGAGTATTTCCACTGCTGATCAAAGCACTGTACCTGGCTGAAGTCTCCAGGGTTTGCTAGACCTATACCTGTATAGGACTCCTGACCTATATGAACCAGCACATCCCAGACCCGTAGTGGAATCGGATTCTGCCTTGTCTGTAGCTGTTCTGGCTTAGGACGTTCCAACAGTTCTATAAACTCTCTGAATGAATCCCTTGTTCTGTTTAAGTTAATATGAGCAATTGGCTCAAAAAAAGAAAAAAAAACCTTGACTAAAATATTTTGATTTTGACCTATATAACTTTGTGAAACTATATTAGTTATAAGAATAAAAACTGATTCAATTATACCCAAACTTAATATTCAAATCATGTATTCACAACTGATTTAATTTTAAATTACGTGGTAAATCTACTGATTCCATTTATATTATTCAAGGCACCAAGATGACATAGCCTTTAATGTAGTTAATGGAGCTTTTTTGTATGTTTATTTTATAAACAATTTATTAGAAATTAAAGTTGTCTCCTTTCTGTAAATGAGCTTATATAATATTTTTAAAAAATTCTTGTTAGTGTTCTGGTTGTGATTGTATACACACGCAATAAATATTTAAACTGGCGTGTAACACACTTTTAAGTCTATAAAACAGATATATTTAATTGGAAAAAAGATACTTAATGAATCTAATAAAATTTGGCTGTACAGTATGTAAGTTTTAAAGTCCTAACAATATTACTTTATTGATATTATAATCTAGAGGCCATCAAGAGGTAAACTTTTATTTGTGAATAAATATTTTAAATAATCATTCTCTTTTTCTCTAGTAGGGGGGCCCTAAGCTAGCATGAATGCTGGAAATTGATGAGAATTAGATGTAGATGTATGTGAACAGAATCATCTACTTCTAAAGAGGAAAGGAGTGTCCTTTACTGTCTTGACTGCAAATCAGTGCTTTTAAGAAAATGACTGAGCCAGATTGTTTGGGCTCGAATCCTGGCTTTTCTACTGATTTTTTTTTTTTTTTTAGAATATACTTAACCTTTCTATGCCCATTTTCTTAAGTGTAAAACGGCAGTACTTAACTCCTATGATAGTTATGAGAACTAAATAAATTAATAATTATCAAACTCCTGGATCAATGAAAAGCACTTGTTAGGTTAGGTTAAGCCATTAGAAATTGTCATTTTTATAATTGAAAAATGATTGTGTAATAGCAATGTTGTACATCCCAACATAATATTCCTGCTATTACCTGCCTGGCTAACTACTACTCATTATTTAAGATTCAGAGCAGGGATCACTTGCTCCCAGAGCCTTCTCTAACCCCTTACCCTCTCCTTTTTGTGACTAAATTCTGTTCCACATCTCTCTTTCTTGCTACCACAGTACAGAATATCTATCTTTATTAAACCTTAATCATGCATATCTCTGTTTATTTCTAGTCTTGAAACACCTTTTTCAAGATCATGCTTTTTATTTCTGTAATTCTAGCATGTATAACATATTTCATTATGCTAACATATCAAAATTATATTAGAAGTGTCAGTAGCAATACCAGCACAGAAATTTTCCTCTCTCATTGCCATATGTTTCACACCCACCCTGGGAGCCTAGCCAGAAACAGTCCCCCAGCTCATTTTGTAGGCGTCTCACTCCATGTCAAGGGACTGCCTATTGAGCCACTTGGGATGCTGGGACACAGAAAAAGCAGCACAGGCACCTGTACTAAATGAAGTGAAAGGAACAATGAAAACGAGATTGATCCTGCCGTTAGAACTGTCTGCAAAACAATCCTCCAGAATGAATTTGCTATTTTCAAAAAAGTTATTTTCCAGATATAAAATTATGTCTACAGGAGTAATAGAAGATTTGATGCAAGTAGAGGAAGCTCATGATTTCTCATGCAGATCTATTGCCATATAGTGTGAGACAAATGCAGCAATCCTCAGATTTCTAACCTTGAGTAAGGCACGCATGCATTTCATTCTTAAAAGAAGAAAAAGTGAAAGAAAGAACACAAGAAAACAAGAAAGGAAAGAAGAAAAGTAAGGAAGAAGGAAGGAAAGAAAGAAGAAAGAAAGGAAGGGGAGGGAGGAAGAAAACCAGAAAGAAAGGGAAAAAGGAAAAAATACATTTAAGATGAATAAAATTTAAAAAGGACTTTTAATATCCTGTGTGCATTTATCTCACCATGAACACAAATATAGTATCATGTCAGAGACCAGGCTCTTAAATCATTAAAAACTTGGTTTGAATCTTGTCTTGGACATTTATCGTCTGTGTGATTTTTAGCAAGTTATCTTCCTCTCTATATCTCAGTTTCTTCACTTATATAATGGGGATTGTAATTATAGTATCTACTTTATAGAGTTGTGAAGAGTAAATAAAGTAATGCACATAAATAGTACAATTCGTGGAATGTAGTAACAGTTCAATAAAAGTTCATTACTACGTAAAAGATGGTGTGCAAGTTCAGAATTAGGTATGTTATGTGTATTTATTTTAAAAATACAACAATCTTGGATGAGAATATCTTCAGAGACCATTATTCAAAGGAGATTCCAAAATAGTGGTTTTTAACAATCCTAGCAATTATGATTTTGTTATTTTATTGTGACCAATTATAATTCTTATTTTAGAAAATATAAACATTAAAGAATTTAAATTCAACTTTGGTAAATGACTCTTTGGATACTGTGAAACTTCATATATAAGGCGGTAAGTTCAGAAGTTTAAACAAGAAAGATGTTTATTTCTCTCTTACCTAATTCTTTAAGAGGTCCAAAACTGATATGAAAGCTCCACAGTGCTGGAGACCCAAGTTCTCTCAGCTCCGTGTTCTACCTTTCATAGAATGTTGCCTCTGTCCATTCATTAGTTAGGACAAGCTATTATGCATTAACAAGTTAACCCTTAAATCCCAGAGGCTTAAAGTAAGAAAGGTTATTGTCTACTTGCTCTGTAGCATATCATCAACAAAGAGCTCTGTTCCACAAAGTCACTCAGGAACGTGGGAGGATGGGGACTCTATGGTCTGATAGCACCAACAAATGGAATATGAAGCTTCACTGGTCACCGTTGCAGAGGGAAAAAGATACTGCAGACTAGCACCTGGTATTTTCCCTACCTAAGCCAGGAAGTGTTAGAGGTCACTTCCTCTCTCAGTTCACTGAACAGAAGTAGGCATCTGGCCTTCCCTAAATACATGGGTTTGGGATATATTGAAAATACATAGAATGTCTGAAATGTCTGGTGAGCATTACTATCTCTGTCACAATTTACATTTTCTACATTCACCACCATAGCTTCTTTCAGCCAGAAGGAAGAGATAAAAAGGGAAGTGGAGTGTATTCTCCTCTCCCTCAAGCCAAGATCTAAAAGGTGTGCTCTCACTTCTGTTCACAAGACATGGGCCAAATTTAGTGAGGTGGCTATACCTCCCTGCAAGGAAGACTAGGGGATATGGTCTTTATTCTGATAATCATGTACCTTGCTAACATTTAAGAGTTCTATTACCAAAAAAAAAAAAAAAAAGGAAGGGAAAATTAGAATTGGAAGAAAAACTGCAGCCTCAGCCACAACATTTGTGGACAAAATTATATAATATCAGTTAAGGTAATTTAATATTTAGAAAAAATGTTTGAATTTATGGATTCTGATATAAATAAAAATTCTGATTCAAAGTAATCTTGAAGTACTTCCTGTGTCACCAGATATATATTTTTAATTAATAGGCAGTCTACCAATCGATTGAATTATCATCTATCCTCCTACCCACAAGGAATTTTTTCTGAATTACCACCTTGCAGGCTCCTAATGATGACAAACCTTATAGGATATTGGTGAAATAAGGTTGAGTACAAATTAAAGAGAGAAGAAATACACATTTATAGTTCATGGTTTATCTTTCTGTGCAGTTTCATGAGGAGAAACAAGCCATCCATTAACATTGTTCAGCAAAGTTTTGTTTTTTTTTTAAATAACTTTATTTATTTATTTATTTTTGGCTGTGTTGGGTCTTCATTGCTGCGTGCGGGCTTTCTCTAGTTGCAGCGAGCGGGGGCTACCCTTCGTTGCTGTGTGCAGGCTTGTCATTGCGGTGGCTTCTCTTGTTGTGGAGCATGGACTCTAGGCACGCGGGCTTCAATAGTTGTGGCATGCAGGCTCAGTAGTTGTGGTGCACAGGCTTAGTTGCTCCGCAGCATGTGGCATCTTCCCGGACCAGGGCTCGAACCCATGTCCCCTGAATTGGCAGGCAGATTCTTAACCACTGTGCCACCAGGGAAATCCCTGTTCAGCAAAGTGTTGATGGTTTCTCTTCTCTTTCAAGAAAGGCTCAATTCTTTGAAGGAGTTGGACATTTCCAAGAACTAATGTTCCAGTCTTGTACTTATATCAAAATCAATTTAAGAGAGACTGGTGCTAGTTTTGTGTGTGTGTTTTTCTTTTGACATTATTTTTAAAACACATAAAACAACCATTGCCAAAAGGCCTGTGGCCAGTTGAAATTGATCCTTAGATATCATTTTAAAATAATCTTTACCATTGGCTACCTAAGGGTTGCATAAAAGCTAATTGGTGGAAATTATGTTATTATGCTGACCTTTACAACCTGAAATAATATTTCAGGCAATGAATGTTTTCTGCAATAAATCTACCTGGCTATTAAAGAGAGCTATACTTTCCTGTTATAAATAACTTCCTTGCAGACCAATTTACAGTGGACTGACTTCCTTCAGAATGCCATCTATCTTCAGAGAATGAATAGATTAGAAATGCGTGCTGGTTAACAAAAATATTATTATATAATAATTCTAAAGCAGAGTACAGAAATGGAGAATTATTATACCCAGGCATTGGACGCAGTTTAGGTGACTCTTCAGGTTTGCTCACATCTCCCTTTCTGCACTATGTTTGTAATGAACTTCCAGAAAGATCACTTGGAATTATCTTCCTTCTGGTAGGTTTAATCTTCTGGAGAGGAAGTCCCACTGAGCTCTGATGCTGTGTCGTGGTGTTCATGGTAATCTACCTGCTTGGGCAGCAGACCTTCAGGCTGGGGCTCCTGGTCTGCCATGTTGTTCATTGACATAGATAGGCAGCACTTCACCTCACACCTTTACCTACACCAGTTGCCTTCTGCCACGGGTTCTCCTGTTGCTTCTGAGACACAAGGCACCACTAGATCTTTTGGAGGCTTCCTCTGCTACTTTGAGATTGTCTCCCCTAGAAGATGCCCAGTAAGACTGAACTGAAAAACTTGGAAGCCTGGGTATAAGAGCCCTATGGAGGAATTTGGTCAGTGGGAGACAAGAAACAGAGAAACTTTCTGCAGCACAGTGGTTCTCTCAGATGCCCCTCACACTGAGAAGCTGTCTGTTTGTTACCTGGCTACAGCCAGCTCAGAAATGCACTCTCTTATGTGGGGTCTTCTTCTATCCTCAGCTCATTTTCCCTCACTCCATTTTTCCTGAGATTTCAATTTTCCTCACCCATAAAATGTTAGCATATAAGTTTTCATTTCAGGCTCTGAATTTTAGAGAATCTGGGCTAAGACATCCAAAAGTTAAATATTCTTAAGATGTCAAGAGCAATTATATTTATCTTCCATTCTTCCTACATCCCTTCTTCTTTCCTCCTAATTTTTCCCTATCTCTTTTTTTCATTTCTTGTTAAGATTTTATAACTAATTTTTAGGCTATTCTATGAATTAGCAAGAGCCAAAATAAATTTACCTATATTTGGAGGAAAAACAAGTTATGCTGTTATTTTCCTTTAAATGGAACTAATATCTTAAATGACCTCCAAATTAATATATATATTTTTACTCTCAATAGAGAAAAGCATTTGAAGATTACTTAGGAAATTTGCTGTCAAATTGTAGGGTATGGGAAAACTTTGGTTATGTGGTCTTGACAGATATGAGAAGTTATAATGAATATATTTCATACATAAATCTGTATTGGGACTTTTAAAATTTGATTTTAACTATAGGAATTAACTGTAAACATATAAAATGTAATTTTAGAGACAGAAAAAGCTTCAGCCTTCACCTAATCCTAACTTTAATTATTATATAAGGCAGATAAGTCTCAGAGAGATGAAGTGACTTTGGAAACACCTAACCTTCCAAGTTCAGAGACTCAACTAAGACCTAGACTTCTGAATCAAATACCAATTTTTTTTAAGTCACTTGTAGGCAGTTTGCTATATGTCTTGCCTAATGTTCTCTCTACTTTGACTTTTTGAAACTAGAGCTAGAAAGGGGAAATTAAAAAATAAACAATAAAAAAAAATCTAAGGAACTGAATACTAGACTTTAAAAAATCTTGTTAAAGGGACAGATTTTATTTATATCTCCCTTTACAGAAATGGCCCCAAAACTCAGTTTCTTAACTATGTGCTACAGAAGAGAAGGCTGTGGATTCCAAATTATTTAAGTTCATGACTTTCTAAAGGGAATGGCTTTAACCCATAGAGAATGAAGCTATTGGCAGTACTTGAGATTTTCTGGCTTAGGCTCCTCTGGAATATTTTGGGAAAGTATTTTTTTTTAACCCATACTTGTACTCTGAGTGATAGATGATTTTCAGCAAAACTGCCATGTGTAGATAATGAATCAAGAAATTAGGGAAACAACAAATTTCTACTTATGCGTGTTCTCTAACTATGATGAGCATGTGCAACATTAGCCATATTTTAATTTTATTTTATTTTGCTTCTTTTTCTTTTTCTTTTTTTTTTTTTTTTGCGGTACGCGGGCCTCTCACTGTTGTGGCCTCTCCCGTTGCAGAGCACAGGCTCCGGACACGCAGGCTCAGTGACTATGGCCCACGGGCCCAGCCGCTCCGCGGAATGTGGGATCCTCCCGGACCGGGGCACGAATCCGCATCCCCTGCATCGGCAGGTGGACTCTCAACCACTGCGCCACCAGGGAAGCCCTTATTTTTCTTTTTAAAACTAATTTTTAAATTTGAAAAGTAAATCATACAAATGATATGAAAAATAGACAATATAATTAAGTAAAAATGAAAATAATATTAGTATCTCACAACCCAGAATTGAACAGTATTAAAATTTTGGAGTTTATCTTTCAAGAAATTTTTTATTCACATATATTTATGAATTTTTACAAATAAGAGGCCTCACTAAAAATACAACTTTTAACCTGATTCTTTCTTTAAAATATCTAGGGTGCATAACTCAAAGTCTGAATAGTCCTTGATAAATTCATGCTAAATTTTTCAAAAATATCCTATTGTATACAATATATCTAAATAGTAGTAAAAAGGAAAAAATAAAATATAAATAATTTGACCACTGTGCTTATGGCATTGAGAACCTCTCCACAGATATGGGATGCTGTCAAATATTTTACTTTTAGCTATGTAAGCTTTTTATTTACTAAGTTAAAGAGATTTTTTTTGTGAAAAAGTATTTCTTTTAAAACCAGTGTATGTGACAAATATGAATAAACAATTTCCCCATTGGAAACAATAATTGTTGATTTTAAATTTTTACTATAAATATATGGCCAACATTGTGCTAAGTATTTGAACTGAATTATCTTACTTATTCCTCAGACAACTTAATTATATAAATACCATCATAATTCTCATTTTACAGATAAGGCTATTCAGTCTCAGAAAAGCTATTTTTTTCCAAAAATCAAACAGCTGGATAGCTAGAATCTGTCGGAATTTGCATACAGTTCCAGAACCCATGTCACTCTAGAATCCATACTCTTAGTTATACACTGCTTTTAATTAATAATAGTAATAATAATAACAACATAATCTCTTTTCAGTGAGGATGTGCTATCTTTGGAATTATTTATACCACACTTTCCTCTCTCAACTTTCATAAATAGTAATCAATAATATAATACTTAAAGTGTATATGTTGCATGTAGAGTATGTAAATCCTTGGGTTAATTTAGTGAAAAATTACTAAGATAATTTTAATGTGCTGTTTACAATCTGGTTTTACTGTCAAAGGTGGAATTTCTGTTAGCACAAAAATGATATTTCAGGGAGACCCTTTTATCTTTTGCTTGAAAATACTTATAAAAACAGTTTTAAAAAGCAGTGGCCTGTTCTCTATCTTTAAATACATAATCCTAAAATTTGAGCATATTGAATGATTTCAAGTCGTTTTTCATTGTTGACCAAAAAATGGACTCAACACTCCTTACATTACATCAATTGAAAAATGTATCTAATTTTCCTCTACTAATAAGGAAATAGTTTGTTATTCTTCTGAGAACTTCAGCCAATCCGACATGAGCAAAAAGGGGAATTTTTTTGGCTCAAGTATCTGATAAGTCCAGATGTAGGGCGGCCTTCAGGCAAAGCTTGATGTACTGGCGTAAATGAGATCCTTAGCATCTGTTTTTTCCCCACCACTTGGCTCAACTTGACTCAATGTTTTGGCTCTACTCTCCAACAGGCTCAGAAAAACTAGCTGCAGAAGGTGAAAACTCTACATTCTCTTAGCTCCAATTTCCTTAAGAAGGGACAGTGTTCTCTCCCATAGGATTCCCAGGATCTTATTCTCTCTCATTGGTTTAAATTGTATATCAACTCTAAACATAAACCTACGGCAGGAGAATATGAGTCACCAATTTGTGTAAGGTCAGGTCATATGATACACTCTGTCTTAGGTCAGGTTCCCCAGGTTCCTTTGTAGGTAAGTAAGGCAGTATTCCTAGAAGAAACCAGAAAGGAAGACAGGGATGGGAAGGAAAACAAGCAAGGATGTAATTTTAGGCAGAGTCCAGAAAAGGGGTATGTTTCAGGAACTGTCCAGAAAGGGATGTCTTCTACCTTTTCCCACATGGAAAGCTGGTGTGTAATTTATTCCTACCCTTTTCAATGACTGGGCTTGGATAAACATGATCTCCAGATCTCCTGTGCATGAGGGTACAGTGGATCCAGGGTCCTGAGGGCAGTCTCCTGAAGAGGAGTCTTGAATGCTGACCACTGGAAGCAAATGCACATGGAAGCCGGGCGAGGGCTCACAGGAATTCAAAAGGATTGGAGTAACAGTGTTCCCTACAAAACCTAAGGTCTAGTGGTAGCTAGGTATCTAACTCTCATGAAAATCAGGGTGTGGCAACCAGAATATGGGTGAAATGAGTGCTGAGTAACACAAAACAAGAGACTTTCCAAATTAGATTTTGGAAATGAACCAGAAAACCTTTTAGTAAAATATTGGTAAATTGGTTAGTATTAGAAATCCTGATTCTATATATATATTTTATTTTAATTATTTTATTAAAATTAGTAAGTAGATTAATTATCTGAATTTATTACTTAAAATTTTTTGTGAGGGTTCTTTTTTTTATTGGAGTATAGTTGCTTTACAATGTTGTGCTAGTTTCTGCTGTACATGAAGTGAATCAGCTATATGTATACCTATATTCCCTCCCTCTTGGACTTCCCTCCCCCCCCCATTCCACCCATCTAAGTCATCACAGAGCTGAGCTCCCTGTGCTCTACAGCAGGTTCCCACTAGCTGTTTTACATATGGTAGTATATTTATGTCAAAGCTAATCTCCCAGTTTATCCCAGCCTCTCCTTCTGCCTGTGTCCACATGTCCATTCTCTACGTCTGCATCTCTATTCCTGCCCTGCAAACCGGTTCATCTGTACCATTTTTCTAGATTCCACATATATGCGTTAATATACAATATTTGTTTTTCTCTTTCTGACTTAACTTCCCTCTATTTTAAAGGCACTATTAGTAAATTAAGCAGCTATTGTAGAGTGGAATGAGCACAGCATTTAGTAAGAAGTTCTAGTTTCAGCCTCTCATTTAGAATGTAAATTTAGACAAATTAATTAACCTTTCTGAGCCCCAATTTCCCTACCTGCAAAGTGAGAATTAAAATAAGACATACATCACTAGTTGTAATGAAGACCAAATGAGGTAGTAAATGCAAAAGAGGTTTTGTAACTGTGACAGTGCTTGGAATGTTAATGGTTCCACCTTACCCATTAGTGTGTAAATTTCTGAAGGCCAAGACCTTACCTCCAAACTATTCTCAGTGTTTAGCCTAATACCTACACTTAATTTACACTACTTGGAGATTTAATAAGAAAACACATTTGGCAGGCAAGATTTTTGCTTTGGTAGCTATATGCTTGTGGGCATTATTGTCTCATACAAATAAATTTTGTTTTGATAGAAATATAATAAACTATTTCAGCTTTTTAGAGGCCATGCTACATACTTTATAATGAGAAATAACAAAGACTGTGAGGCAAGCTCTTTTTCTCTTTTGTATCCCCTGTCTTAATGCTTTATAAGTTTTTGTTTTATTGAGCAGGAATTAACTAAGCATAAATTCCAAACATTCAAAATAACTAGCAGCCATTTGCTGTCAGAGTAGTTTTGTTCCTTCAGAAAATTGTCTGGAAGGAAACTATTAGTGATTATCAGAATTAAACTTGTCATCAAAATTTTCTTAACAAGAAGTGGAAGATATGAGGAGGTGTGTGCGAGGGAGAGAGAGAGAGAGAGACGGAGAGGCAGAGAGAGAGAGAGAGAGAGAGAAAATTTTATGTAAAACAGATTGCAGGTTAGAAGTGTAGCTAATTGTCTAGACTTCAGAACCAGGCTACCTTGAGTTATTTCAGTTCTGTTTGTCAATTTCATCTAAAAAAGAGGATAATAGTATTGTTCTCATAGTTTGTGGTGAGTACTAATTGTTTTAATACATATAAAATATTTTATCAAAGCATATGCCTTGTTTTGTTTATTTTGTTAACAAACCCTGTTATGTTTATTGTTACCCTAAAATTACCAGTGGATAAAAGACACTCAGGACACTGTAGAAAATCCATGGATATTAACTGCAGAATACATTAGCACCGTAAGGGCAAATACAAATTAAAAATAGGAGGCTTAATTCTCTATGTGAAAAATAAGGGAAAGGAATTCCCTCTCCTCCCTTTTCTTAGACCATTTGCTTTAGAAAATTTCTAAGTGTAAGTTCTTTCTCTGTCTCTTTGAAATGTATGTAAAACATTTTATTTTTATTTATTTATTTTAACATCTTTATTGGGGTATAATTGCTTTACAATGGTGTGTTAGTTTCTACTTTATAACAAAGTGAATCAGCTATACATATATCCTCATATCTCTTCCCTCTTGCATCTCCCTGCCTCCCACCCTCCTTATCCCACCCCTCTAGGTGGTCACAAAGCACCGAGCTGATCTCCCTGTGCTATGCAGCTGTTTCCCACTAGCTATCGGTTTTACATTTGGTAAAAGCTAAAGAAGGTTTTTGTTGGCTGTTTGAATCCCCAGGAATGGCTTTCTCAAGGACCTGGAAACCATCTCATTGTAATGTAAACATCCAAGGAAGATAGGGTCCCTATCCCCCAGTTTCTGTGGGAGAATAGGAGCCTAACTTCAACTGGCTGCAAGTTGCAAAACTGCCCCCTGTCATAGAGATATGAAAAGATTATTTTTCCTTTGAATTTAGCTAAGTAACTAACACAGATGGTAATCCCAATTACCAGGGTATTGTAGGCGATCACACTACGTGTGGTCAATGATGCTGTCACGTCCCCCTTCTCGAGGACTAGTTATTGTTTATCTTGAGAATATATATGCAATGGGTTGTATCTGCTTGGTTGTAAAAAGGTTGAGATTTCTTTCTGTCTTGGAAACCTAAACCTCTTAGCAGATTACCTGTGATACACATCACATTCTGATAATGCTTACTCAATAATAAACTGTTTTCTTTCTCTACATTTTGGAGAAATTTTCTGAATTGACAGAAGATTTTGTTTTCAATTATATTTTGCCAAAACACCTTCTCTTTATATGTGGACCAAGAGATACATGAGCATTTATATCTATAGAGAAAGGAAGGATGACAACTGGCAAAGAAGTTCTGGATTTCTTCCTTATTCACACTTTGATAATTTTTTTTCATCTCTGCACATAGAGCAGTAGTCACAAAATTTGACAAATGTAGGATTTAGATAGACAGTCTTTCTTGAAGTGCTGGTAAAGAACTAAATCCATCAGAATCACTTGTTCTGCTGATAGAAATGAAGATTTGAGACCCACTGCATCTTTCTTTACTCAAGTACTATTGACCTTCAGTTATCAATCCTATGTATAAGTAACTTAATTGTTGTGAGTTTCAGTTTAATCATCATTAAAATGGGGATAACAACACCTACTTCACTGGGTTGTTATGCTTAGTTAACTTTCTGATGTAATGTGTTAGTCTTTTTTCACTAACATTCTATTATGGAATTTCTGTTATTGTCATTATTCTTTTTGTTTCAGTCACCATAATCTGTAAGTATCACCAAATTTCTTGGTTCCATTAAGAATACCTGCTTGCAGTTTATGATTGTGACTAGTCTAGGTAACACTGAAACTGTTGATTAAAAAAACGTCAAAAAGAATTTAAAAAATTTAAAAAGACTTCTAGATTAATATAAAAATGTCCAAGAAACTACTTCAAAGAAAATAAGTAAACACATTAGAAAAATGGACAAAGAATATGAACAATTAAGTTATAGAAAAAAATGGCTAAAACTATATGAAAAGAGAATTAACTCTGCTAGTAAATAGAAATGGCAAATTAAAACCACAGTGATATACCCTCAATCAGACTGGCAAACATAGATAAATATCAAGGGTTGTGTATTATGTGAAAAAATAGTAACCTGCATGCATTCCTCTTGGAATGAAAATTAGTACAGCTATTTTGGAGAGTATTTTAACACGGCATGTTAAAATGTAATGTAAATGTATAGCATGACCCAGCAATTCCACTCCACATCCAAACAAAAATGGGCTCAAAAGGGAAATTCGCAGAACGTTTACTGCAGTATTTTTTGTAGAAGTAGAGAGCTGGAAATAATCCAGGTGTTTCCAACAAAGAGAACAGTTAAATAAAATATAGTTTCCTTATACTATAGAACAGGCTGCAGCAGTAGCAGTTCAAAGCAATGAATGATATTTATATGCTAATGTGGACTGAAAATTGTAGTATCAAGTGTAAAATTAAGATATGGAAAATAGATCTACGACAAAATATGACATACATAGAGGCAAAATACATAGAGATGGGTTAAAACTTCCAGTTTCTGGAGCCAGATAATCTGGGTAGGACTTCTTGTTAGGTGTGTAACCTAGGGCAAATCACATAACTTCTCTGTGCCTCTGTTTCTCATCTGTAAATGGAGAAAATAATAGTACGTACACCATAAAATTGTTTTAAGAATTAAATGAGTCAATATATGAAAAACACTTTGAAGAGTGTTTCACACATATTAAGACCTGAACAATTCTTAAAACTGTTTATTATTTATTTTAAGATGTATTTAAAACATATACATACACCCACCAGTACTATATATTTTTGAAAAGATCTATCTCTGTATTTCCCTGATAATATATGAAAGTGAGAACGTAGTTAAGGGCAGGATGGGTGTGAAATAAAATAAAATGTAGGAAATAAATAAAATCAAATATAAAATATGAGAGAGGACTTGTAAAGATTGATGATCATAGAGTCCCATGAATGGAAGAGCATGATGAACTAAACTATCCTCAATTGAAATCTAAACAAAACAAATCTGCTATTTTAACTTCAACTGTATTCAGGCTTGTCCAGAACAACTTGTCACAGTTAGTTGGAATAAAATTTTTGCAAAAATCCTTAACAGCAAAATTCACATTTAATTATGTATCTAGGGAGTGATATCCTAAAACCTTACAGAAAATAATATAAAGACATTCCATCAAAATTCAAAGTTCCTCAATCTCACCACAACAGTATATACATAGGAACTTCTGATGGTAAAATAAATTATTTTCCGGTTTGTAGAAAGGGAAAGGAAAATTGAGTTTGCCCTTTAGAGTGTAAGCATCTACTACTTTTTAATATTTTTAACCCTAGCAACTATACACATGCCTGACACTTAGTATACTCTCAATTATTATCTGCTGAGTTAATGAACAGATATTTAAGCAGAGATATTTACCCCTCTCTAACTGGTGGATTTTGCTTGCATATTTAAGAGCTCATTCTCTACTAGGGATCCAATTGTCATTACTTCACGAATAAGAAACTGAATCATAATGCTTTATGATCTCTGTCTCCATGCCTGTGCTGAGTTGCCCAATTAATGAAGCCTGACAGATGCAGATACAGTTCCCTTCTGTCCCCAGGCCAATGACAATGACCCTGTTAGCATATTAGAAGCCTTTAGACAATGGATAGAGTCAGCACTTTGTTTTCTGTTTTAAGCCCATTATCTAAAATGGATAAAGTGAGGCCTCAGGCCTGAACTTAACTGCTCCCCATTTCCTCCTCTCTGCCAAGTCAGAGTGATGAGATTTGTGCAACATCATTGAGATTATGCCCTCATTTCACCCTGAATTTGTTGCGAACTATAACAACTAATTATATTCTCATAAGTGTCTTCCCCGTGGTTGACAACACTCTACTCACTATGACCTCAATGGGATTTAATGTCCCCCGCAACCCCATTTGTGCTTAGAGTCTGCTATGGTGGGTACTAGCTCCCAGACCAGTGCCCTTAGATATTCAGTGAGTGTGAATCAGAACAAAGCTTTTTTATTCCACATCTGTGGGTGCAAAGTTCTGGTCCTGGAACTGTCAGTTCAAATTTTGGTCATGTCAACTCCCAGGTCACTCCCCTCTTCCTGCCTGCCTGATTCCCATACTGACTTGTGATTGGGTCTCCATGTAACATGATAAATTGTCTATGTAAATGTGTCTGCTAAAGTTTTCTTTTCAATTATCAAAGATAAGCAACCCCAGCAGAACTCTGACTGCTAATTAAAACAGAACATATGCCAATGAATACGTTTGTCTTGATATGTAACTATAATAAGTTGCATTTTTTCCCTAGTGAGAATAATCATTGTCCCCAGTATTTGAAGGAGATAAAACTTCAGAGAATCTTCCCATTAAAAGGCACTTCAATAATACATAATGATAAAATGTTTTGTACTGTATAAAACATCAACATTAACAATCTTTTTATCTCATCTTACTCTTCCTGTGCATTTAGTAAAACTGTTAAAAATGGTTTTGAAATTTATTTACTGCATAGATCTGACTCAGTAATTAAATTTACCACATATGCTTTCAATATGCATATCAGTTACTAATCGCGGAATGATAGCAATGATGAAAGTACTGTAATAGTAATAGCTTTTGATGTTGAAATATATCTTAGGATCAACAGAAAGTGTTAAAAGCATATCTTAATTTCTCTCGCAGTAGATAGTGACACCACCTACCACTAACGATCACTGTGAGAGTTACATTTGACATGGATTAAGTGCTTAATGCATGTTATATATGAATATCAATACATACCTCAGTGCTGTACAACGTGTAAGAGAAAATACTCAGCACAACTTCATATTAAAATATGAAAGCAAAAAAAGTGTAATGTGATGTTAAATGTTTTCATTCAGGAGTTATGTATTTGATAATAGTAGGGGAGAATATTTTCACCTTCCTGTGGGTTTTCATTGAAGCTGGCTGATCTAAGCACTCTATCTGTGAACACACTATTCAGGGCTTTAGAGCTGACATTTCACAACAAGATTTCCTTCTGACATCTCCTGTGGTGGACATTACCAGCGGTCATAAGACACAATACCCATCACATCATGCTATGGAAGAGAATAACATGACACATTGCTTCCAATGTTGGAGTGTTTAATGCAGTTTGCCACTTCTTTTAAAACTGAGGACAGCATTTACAGTAATCAGGATGGATTTTGCTTTGGTGTTTTTTTTTTTTCTTCTTTTCTGTTAAGAGATATAAGTTGTATCTTTTAAATTGATATTTGTTACATAGCCTTTGTCTCCTCTACAAGAATTCAAGCTGGAAGGTTTATTTTATGCACTGGCTTGTTTTTTTATTTTTATTTTATTTTTTTAAACATCTTTATTGGAGTATAATTGCTTTACAGTGGTGTCTTAGTTTCTGCTTTATAACAAAATGAATCAGCTATACATATACATATATCCCCATATCTCTTCCTTCTTGCATCTCCCTCCCTCCCACCTTCCCTATCCCACTCCTCTAGGTGGTCACAAAGCACCAAGCTGATCTCCCTGTGCTATGCGTCTCCTTCCCACTAGCTATCTATTCTGTATATGGTAGTGTATATATGTTCATGCCACTCTCTCACTTTGTGCCAGTTTACCCTTCCCCCTCCCTGTATCCTCAAGTCCATTCCCTAGTAGGTCTGCATCTTTATTCCCATCTTGCCCCTAGGTTCTTCATGACCATTTTCTTTTCTTTTTTTCTTTTTTTAGATTCCATATATATGTGTTAGCATACAGCATTTGTTTTTCTCTTTCTGACTTACTTCACTCTGTATGACAGTCTCTAGGTCCATCCACCTCACTACAAATAACTCAGTCTCATTCTTTTTTATGGCTGAGTAATATTCCATTGTATATATGTGCCACATCCTCTTTATCCATTCATCTGTCGATGGACACTTAGGTTGCTTCCATGTCCTGGTAAATAGAGCTGCAATGAACGTTGTGGTACATGACTCTTTTTGAATTTTGGTTTTCTCAGGGTATACGCCCAGTAGTGGGATTGCTGGGTCATATGGTAGTTCTATTTTTAGTTTTTTTAAGGAACCTCCATACTATTCTCCATAGTGGCTGTATCAATTTACATTCCCACCAAAAGTGCAAGAGGGTTCCCTTTTCACCACACCCTCTCCAGCATTTACTGTTTCTAGATTTTTTGATGATGGCCATTCTGACCGGTGTGAGATGATATCTCATTGTAGTTTTGATTTGCATTTCTCTAATGATTAATGATGTTGAGCATTCTTTCATGTGCTGGTTGGCAATCTGTATATCTTCTTTGGAGAAATGTCTATTTAGGTCTTCTGCCCATTTTTGGATTGGGTTGTTTGTTTTTTAAATATTGAGCTGCATGAGCTGCTTGTAAATTTTGGAGATTAATCCTTTGTCAGTTGCTTCATTTGCAAATATTTTCTCCCATTCTGAGGGTTGTCTTTTGGTCTTGTTTATGGTTTCCTTTGCTGTGCAAAAGCTTTTAAGTTTCATTAGGTCCCATTTGTTTATTTTTGTTTTTATTTCCATTTCTCTAGGAGATGGGTCAAAAAGGATCTTGCTGTGGTTTATGTCATAGAGTGTTCTGCCTATGTTTTCCTATAAGACTTTGATGGTGTCTGGCCTTACATTTAGGTCTTTAATCCATTTTGAGTTTATTTTTGTGTATGGTGTTAGGGAGTGTTCTAATTTCATTCTTTTACATGTAGTTGTCTAGTTTTCCCAAAACCACTTATTGAAGAGGCTTTCTTTTCTCCACTGTATATTCTTGCCTCCTTTATCAAAGATAAGGTGACCATATGTGCATGGGTTTATCTCTGGGCTTTCTATCCTGTTCCATTGATCTATATTTCTGTTTCTGTGCCAGTACCATAGTGTCTTGATTACTGTAGCTTTGTGGTATAGTCTGAAGTTAGGGAGCCTGATTTCTCCAGGTCCGTTTTTCTTTCTCAAGATTGCTTTGGCTATTTGGGGTCTTTTGTGTTTCCATACAAATTGTGAATTTTTTTGTTCTACTTCTGTGAAAAATGCCAGTGGTAATTTGATATGGATTGCATTGAATCTGCAGATTGCTTTGGGTAGTAGAGTCATTTTCACAATATTGATCCTTCCAATCCAAGAACATGGTATATCTCTCCATCTATTTATATCATCTTTAATTTCTTTCATCAGTGTCTTACAGTTTTCTGCATACAGGTCTTTTGTCTCCTTAGGTAGGTTTATTCCTAGATATTTTATTCTTTTTGTTGCAATGGTAAAAGGGAGTGTTTTCTTAATTTTACTTTCAGATTTTTCATCATTAGTGTATAGGAATGCCAGAGATTTCTGTGCATTAATTTTGTATCCTGCTACTTTACCAATTTCATTGATTAGCTCTAGTAGGTTTCTGGTAGCATCTTTAGGATTCTCTGTGTATAGTATCATGTCATCTGCAAACAGTGACAGCTTTACTTCTTCTTTTCCTATTTGGATTCCTTTTATTTCTTTTTCTTCTCTGATTGCTGCAGCTAAAACTTCCAAAACTGTTGAATAATAATGGTGAGAGTGGGCAACCTTGTCTTGTTCCTGATCTTAGTGGAAATGGTTTCAGTTTTTTACCATTGAGGACGACGTTGGCTGTGGGTTTGTCATATATGGCCTTTATTATGTTGAGGAAAGTTCCCTCTATTCCTACTTTCTGGAGGGTTTTTATCAAAAATTGGTTTTGAATTTTGTCGGAAACTTTCTCTGCATCTATTGAGATGATCATATGGTTTTTCTCCTTCAATTTGTTAATATGGTATATCACAGTGATTGATTTGTGTATATTGAAGAATCCTTGCATTCCCGGGATAAACCCCACTTAATCGTAGTGTATGATCCTTTTAATGTGCGGTTGGATTCTGTTTACTAGTATTTTGTTGAGGATTTTTGCAACTATATTCATCAGTGATATTGGCCTGTAGTTTTCTTTCTTTGTGACATCTTTGTCTGGTTTTGGTACCAGAGTGATGGTGGCCTCGTAGAATGAGTTTGAGAGTGTTCCTCCCTCTGCTATATTTTGGAAGAGTTTGAGAAGGATAGGTGTTAGCTCTTCTCTAAATGTTTGATAGAATTCGCCTGTGAAGCCATCTGGTCCTGGGCTTTTGTTTGTTGGAAGATTTTTAATCACAGTTTCAATTTCAGTGCTTGTGATTTGTCTGTTCATATTTTCTATTTCTTCCTGGTTCAATCTCAGAAGGTTGTGCATTTCTAAGAATTTGTCCATTTCTTCCAGGTTGTCCATTTTATTGGCATATACTTGCTTGTAGTCATCTCTCATGATTCTTTTTATTTCTGCAGTGTCAGTTGTTACTTCTCCTTTTTCATTTCTAACTCTATTGATTTGCGTCTTCTCCCTTTTTTTTCTTGATAAGTCTGGCTAATGGTTTATCAATGTTGTTTATCTTCTCAAAGAAGCAGCTTTTAGTTTTATTGATCTTTGCTATCATTTCCTTCATTTCTTTTTCATTTATTTCTGATCTGATCGTTATGATTTCTTTCCTTCTGCTAACTTTGGGGTTTTTTTGTTCTTCTTTCTCTAATTGCTTTAGGTGTAAGGTTAGATTGTTTATTTGAGATGTTTCTTGTTTCTTAAGGTAGGCTTCTATACCTATAAACTTCCCTCTTAGAACTACTTTTGCTGCATCCCGTCGGTTTAGGGTCGCTGTGTTTTCATTGTCATTTGTTTGTAGGTATTTATTGATTTCCTCCTTGATTTCTTCAGTGATCTCTTGGTTATTAAGTAGTGTGCTGTTTAGACTCCATGTGTTTGTATTTCTTACAGATTTTTTCCTGTAATTGATGTCTAGTCTCATAGCGTTGTGGTTGGAAATGATACTTGATACGATTTCCATTTTCTTAAATTTACCAAGGCTTGATTTGTGACCCAAGATATGATCTATCCTGGAGAATGTTCCATGAGCACTTGAGAAGAATGTGTATTCTGTTGTTTTTGGATGGAATGTCCTATAAATATCAATTAAGTCCATCTTGTTTAATGTATCATTTAAAGCTTGTGTTTCCTTATTTATTTTCATTTTGGATGATCTGTCTATTAGTAAAAGTGGGGTGTTAATGTCCCCTACTATGATTGTGTTACTGTTGATTTCCCCCTTTATTGCTGTTAGCATTTGCCTGATGTGTTGAGGTGCTCCTATGTTGGGTGCATTGGCTTGTTTATTTAATGTGCATTGTAAATTATTCTGTCACCATATTATCTAATAAATGATATTGCTTGATGTTCACATGGTTCTTGCTACTCAAGACTGCAAACATAATTCATGGGAAATCAGAAAATCTCTGTGAAATAGTACACCCAATGTTTATCAATAATGACATTTCAAAAAAATATATAGTTGATATTTTAAAATTCCATTTCTGAGAGAGTAAAAGTCAAAAGAGATTTCAGCAGGTCATTTTGAACAGGTATAGTTTCATTTTACCGAAGCCAGATCTATATATAAACTTGGAGTGCATAGTGAATTTAGACGAGGTTCTTTTGTTTATATTCCCTATATCTACTGAAAGATTCTTGCTTTTCTATAGTAATTTAAACTATTGCAGATATATGAATTCTTAGAAATTGCATACAGCATCTGGGACTAATGAAAGAGCCCAGAATTGGGAACCTAAATACATTTTACCTTATATAGTAATGTATAACAATCTAAATTTGTAGATCCACATAGTTTATTTCTTTAAAAAAGAGTTAATGGTTTCCTGAATCACATCAAGAACGGTAAGAAATTGTAAAACAAATAAATCCTTTTTTTTCAAATAATCACATTTTATGTTTTATTTAGTTCTTGAGACAGCATGGTATACTGCCAAATAGCATAGGTGCTAGTGCCACAACATCGAGTGATAATTCTAACTTGCTACTGCAGATTATTTAACTTCCTATATATTAAATTCCTTATGCCTAAAGTAAGAATAATAACAGTACTCAATGGATGGGCTGCTGTGAGGATTAAGTGTGTTAATACAGGTAAACCACATGGAAGAGTGATAATATGCAATAAGCGCTCAATATAACTCAAAAGCCAATATGAAGAACAAAGTAGGATAAATATTTGCAATAATATGACAATATTTTCCCACTAAACCTATTAGAAATACTTAAAATAGATCAATGAATAAAAGACATAAATAGATAATTCAAAAAGGAGGACATATATTGTTTAGGGGAAAAGTAAACTTCATTGGTAAAGAAATACATATGAAAAAATAAAAAATAATTTTTATTTTTTAAAGTAGCATAGATATGGGAAAATACAAGAATGTACTATGCAAGAAGTTTACACTTTTACGTTTAACGTTCTTGCATAATGCTAGTGGGAGTGAAAATTTGTATAATCATTTTGGAAATCAATCTAACTATATTTATAATGAAAGGTAAAGTCTCTTATTATTTGACCTAAAAATAATATTTTGTAATTTTGCTTTAGGTTAAAAAACTTTAGGCAAAATGATAGTTAGTACAACATAATTTGTAACTGTAAATTTTTGAAACAATGTAAAAATCCAAAAGTAATTGTTAGTATATTAGTTTAATTTCAATTATTAAAATGTACTTAGTGAAAAATAACATGAATTCTGCTTATATGACGATTAATTTAAAAAAGAAGAATACAATGTAGACTATGTGATAAGGATCACAGTTAAGTGAAACAAGGAAATAAAAGTACACATAGATACAAGGCTGAGAGAAATGCAACAAAATATAATTAAAAGCTATTTATAGGTAAAAATAAAAAATGATTTGTTAACTATTTATATCTTTGTAAATGTTCTGTATTTTATATACTGAGCATGTTCAATTTACAAAATAAAAAAGTAAACTTTAGGAAGAAAAATAATATTTCATAAACATTTAAATTACTTTTAATTAATCATTCATAATTATTTAAATTACCAAAAAGAATTTTTGATATAAAATTAATTCAATGCTGTAGGAAAGATTCAGATCTCATTTTTAATCTGTATATTTCTAGTAATAAAAGATAACATCAGGGCTTCCCTGGTGGCACAGTGGTTGAGAGTCCGCCTGCCGATGCAGGGGACGCGGGTTCGTGCCCCGGTCCGGGAGGATCCCACATGCCGCGGAGCGGCTGGGCCCGTGAGCCATGGCCGCTGAGCCTGCACGTCCGGAGCCTGTGCTCCGCAACGGGAGAGGCCGCAACGGTGAGAGGCCCGCGTACCGCAGAAAAAAAAAAAAGATAACATCAGAATATCATGTCACTGATTAAAAAACACTGCATTCATTTTCATAATAGTCACAATGGATTTCATGTAAATACCTTAATTTTAAACTTTATTTATTCAATTATTTATTTTCAACTCATTTTATTGATCAGGAAGTTGAAGTTCAGAATGGTAAAAGGAGTGGCCTCAGGTAACTCAGCTCATCAGTGGTAAAACTGGAACCCAGGGGTATTCTGACATAAATTGAATGTGTCTTGCTTTATCATATGTGAGGTGCCACTTGTCTCTTATTTGCAGGAATTAAAGGGAAAAAGAACGGGGAAAAATATCATACCAGTTTTGTTATTTATTCAAGAGGCATTTATTGAGCTTAACATGCATCAGATTATGTGATAAATACTGACATTGAAAGGTGGGTAAATCATAATCCCTAAATCCATGAATCTTGAAGTTATTAGGGTGACAAACATTTAAACAAATATAAAAAATGTCATCCTGGAACTATGTGCCAAATATGTGTAGGAAAAGTCCTTTTGAAAATGTGTGCCAAGTGTAATGAAAACGTGTGCCAAGTACAGTGGAGACACAAGAGTGTCAACCTGGGGAATCTTGGAAGGCTTCCTAGAGGTGGTGATCTATGAACAGGATTTCACCAGACTGAGGAGGAAGTAGAGGAAGAAAGATATAAATGAGGTGGCACTTTAGAGGAGCAGCAGTTAATTCTATAAACTGGAACCACAGCATGCTGAAGGGTAGTAAATAAGGCTGGGGACATGAATAAACACAGACTGTCATTGTAGATTTATAGGTGATTTAAGTGAGATTAAAATATATAGAGTAGAGGAAAGAATAGTAGACTAAAAAGCAGGAGAATTTGTTTCCAGTTTCAACTTCGTTTTATAAGCAGATATCTTGAGTCCTTCATATGCTGAGCACTGTGCTAATTGTATAACTTACAGCAATCAGCAAGAACAAATAAAAACCCTGCTTCGATGGAGCTCATAGTCTAGTGAATAAACATACAGTCAAAAATATTTACAACACATATTATAGTTGGTAAGTGGTATTTGGGAGGGAGGGAGGTGTGCAAGGAACTAAAGCAGTGTGCAGGAGTTATTAGTGATATTTGAGTTCAACTCTATAACCTGTAGGAGTTAGATTTAAGGATAAGGTGGAAGTTTCTATAGAGCAAGAAATCAGCATTTATCAATACAAAACCCAGGGGCACGCAAGAACATGCTGAGGTCAGTAACGTAGAGGACAGCACTTGAGAAGGAGAGGTGAGAAGAGTTCAAGCTGGAAATCAGAAGTGGCCATATCAGTCACAGACTTGAAATGGAAATTAAGGGGCTACTTAAGGCAGTGGGAAGCCTTAGAGATTTTATGGCATGAAGAGTGCATTTTTAAATGAGTTCTCATTTGTTAATGTGGAGAATGGATTGCAAAAGGCAAATCTAAAGACAGTGATACACACTTAGGTAGGTGTGTAGCAAACAAAGGAAGAGATAGCAGCAGCCTTGAGTCACTAGGGTCATAAGAGTAAGGAAGTCAATTTTACTTAACCTCTCTGAGCCTCAGGTTGATCTGCTAGCAAATAAAGATGTTGGGCTAGATGGACTCAAGTTAGCTTTCTGATGGAAAAACGTGCCCCAGAGTTTTTAGCTCATGTACTACAATGAAAGGAGCATCTCGTCCCCACATGGACATTCACAGAGCAATGCAAAAACATTTTGACCTAACACATAGCTCTGAGGGACTAGGCTGTGTGAGTTTGAAAGAGAAAGATAAAAATCAGCCACAAGAGAAAGAAGGAAAGCGAATAAAATGAAATATTTGCTGGGAACTTTCACGCAGGCTCATCTGTGAAGACTCCTAGGGGAAACAAACAAACCAGAACACTGAAATTTTCATCAGAAAACCCCAAACCACATGAAAACTACCTCCTTCCAGGTTTATGCACAAATTTCAGACCAAAGAGATTTCATTCAGATTTGTGGAATGTTTTCCCCTGAGCCCAGGAACATTTCATCAAAGCAAAAAGAGAAACCTGTAATCTGGTCTAGAGAGGGTGCTTTCTCCAGGTTGACTGTTCAGCTCCTTGCTCTGTGTGCTTGCAGTTCAACAAGGAGTGGGGGTATAAGTGTAGGTGTTTGGCTCTCCTGTGCTATTGCATGAAAAATCAGAGTAAGGATAGGATTTTTTTAGTATCTGATGTAATATCCAGGTTCTTGCCATTTTTTAGTGATAATGGAAAACGGACTGGATAGGAGTCCTCACCTGGCCTTTTCATTCTTACACATCTCTCCCCAGCTCTGTCCGCCCCCCATAACTTCTGTCCTTTGCCTACAGGGGCCAATACACCTTTGTTTCCACTTGATTGTCAGAATTTATTCAGTCCTGTGATCTACTGGGCTCCGCTCCTGCTCATTCTCGCCTCTTCTGCATTCTGACCTGTTCATACTTAATGGAATTAGGATTAGATATATAAAGTCCTAAGCTTCAAGGGCCCTTTAAGAATCATATAACCCAACATCTTTACCTTACTTCTAAAGTAACTGAGTTTTAAGTCTATGGCATTCTCCGCCTTCTCAACCCTGTCCTGAACCAGGACTGAATAAATAGGAAAAGGATGCTACATACCAAGTCTCTCATTGAATACAGCTCCTTCCACGGCATTGGTCCTTCTATCACCACAGAGGCTTTACCTTTGCCACTATTGTGAATTTAATGTAAGGAAATACAGTGGTATTTCTGTTCATGAAATTTTATAATTCACGTATTAGTGTTTTTCCTGAATTTTAGAATACAATGTATCATGTCTTCACAGGATTTTAGCTGGTGGTTAAGGTGAAATTGTTGAAAATTAATTCAGAAAAGCATCAGCTTTTACGAACATTATAGGTATTATCAATCTCTTCATTTGCTGTGCTCCATAATGCTTCATTTATTATATTTTTATGGTTCCTCTGACAATCTCCTCTCATATATCTCATTTCATGCCTGCCTTCTTTTATACTACAGGCATCTATACTATAAGCAGGGCCCATGTATTCTTCACTTTTTGTGTTCTAAACCTCTAAGATTATATCTAGCAAATAGAAAGGGCTGAGTGAATAGTTGCAGAGCAAACACTTTTTTTTCTTTGAACTGAAGATACAGTGCCACCTGTATTAAATAAAGCAGTATAAAAATCAAGAAAAAGTACATATATCAATGAATTTCTGCAAGATATCTTAATTGGGCTTCCCTGGTGGCGCAGTGTTGAGAGTCCGCCTGCTGATTCAGGGGACACGTGTTCGTGCCCCGGTCCGGGAAGATCCCACATGCCGCGGAGCGGCTGGGCCCGTGAGCCATGGCCGCTGAGCCTGCGCGTCCGGAGCCTGTGCTCCGCAGCAGGAGAGGCCACAACAGTGAGAGGTCCGCGTACCGCTAAAAAAAAAAGATATCTTAATTTTAGAGCTCTTGTGCATATTGAGAACTGAGAGAAATTTGAAGAAATGACTTAGACAATTTTTAATATGTTTCTAATTTCTTTATATAAAACCAGGAGAGAAACAAAATAGTAAAAGAAGCAGGATCACTTAAATTGTGTATTCTCTCATTTATTAAAGGTATTATGGAGTTTTAAGAAATACTGGCTTGAACTGGTTTATCCATCTAACAAAAGAAATTGTATGTCTATCTAGGATATGCAAAAAAATTCTGTGAGTTTTAATTTGTGTGAGACAATAATGAGGGACTTCCCTGGTGGTCCAGTGGCTAAGACTGTGCACTCCAAATGCAGAGGGCCCGGGTTCGATCCCTGGTCAGGGAACCATATCCTGCATGCTGCAACTGAAGATCCAGCATGCCACAACTAAAAGATTCTGCATGACACAACGAAGATTCCACCCACGGCAACGAAGGTCCCACGTGTCACAAGTAAGACCTGGAGCAGCCAAATAAATAAATATTTTTTAAAAAGACAATAATGCACATAGTCTTTAGCAATAATACATATACCTACTTCAATTTCTACATTTCCAACTACTCTTTATCTATCCAAGGATGAAACCAATTTCTCAACAACAGATGTGTAGATGTGTAGTGAACACGGCTCTTAGACATATAGTAATATTTGTCATATTGTAATTCTAAGTGTTCCTACAATGAAATGATTGCTGTTAAATAAGGAAAGACAATTGTTCTTAAGACTGAGGAAGCAGCAATTTATTTGTCTCCTGGATTTGGTATTAAAAAGAGGCTTTGGATAAGGCTTTTGGATTATTAAACTACTGACTAGTACTGTAAACACATATTATTTTTTAAATTGGGGTATAGTTGCTTTACAATGTTGTATTCATTTCTTCTGTACAATGAAGTGTATCAGCTATACGTGTATATATATATCCCCTCCCTCTTGGGCCTCCCTCCCACCCCTACCCCCATCCCATCCATCTAGGTCACCATAGAGCACTGAGCTGAGGTCCCTGCACTATACAGCAGGTTCCAACTAGCTATCTTTTTCACACATGGTAGTGTATATATGTCAATCCCAATCTCCCAATTCATCCTACTCCCCCTCCCCCATCCACATATTTGTTCTTTACATCTGCGTCTCTATTCCTGCCCTGCAAATAGGTGCATCTATACCATTTTTCTACATTCCACATATATACATTAATATACGATATCTGTTTTTCTCTTTCTGACTTACTTCACTTTGTATGACAGACTCTAGATCCATCCATGTCTCTGCAAGTGACCCAATTTCGTTCCTTTTTATGGCTGAGTAATATTCCATGGTATATATGTGCCACATCTTCTTTATCCATTCATATGTTGATGGACACTTAGGTTGCTTCCATGACCTGGCTATTGTAAATAGTGCTGCAATGAACATTGGGGTGCATGTGTCTTTTTGAATTATGGTTTTCTCAGTGTATATGCCCAGTAGTGGGATTGCTGGGTCATATGGTAGTTCTATTTTTAGTTTTTTAAGGAACCTCCATACTGTTCTCCATAGTGGCTGTATCACTTTACATTCCCACCAACAGGGCAGGAGGGTTCCCTTATTGAATCATCACCTAAAGCTGTAAACCGGAGGCAGTGAAGAGTCCCATCAGCAGACTCTGGCTGAAATTTCCTTTGGATCTTGCCAGAAAAATTTATCCTTGGATTTCTCCTTTTCTAAGGCAGCAAATAATCCTTGTGTACAGTTTGCACATGTGAAAATAATGTGTTCCCTCTAGTTTTGCTCCCTTGTAAGGGAGCCACATTGACAAACTCAAGAACATACTTCTGTAGAAGCGATATAGAAGAACATTTCTTAAAATGTATTCTGTGTAATGCCAGTTTGATTAGATTTTCCTTTTTCTAAATGGGAAAAGGATTCTGTGATTAAATAGTTTAAGGAAAGTGCTTAGATAGACTCTTTTAACGCTAGACTTCTTAGGAGCTTTAAAATGCTACTGTGTATCATCTATCACCAGAAAGGAAATAGAGAATACAGTATTTTCCAAACTTAATGACTACAAAATCTTTATTCAACCCTAAAGCATCTTGTGAGAATAATGTTCTGTTAAAAACAATTGTAAAATTTTCATTCATGTTAATGGGAACAGAAGTGGAAAGTCTATTAATGGAGAAAACCAGGATGAGTTCAAAAGTTAAAGGTTTCTTTACATAAAAATAAATTCAAATGACAAAAATTTATCATTTTATGCTGATATATCTAATGCCAACTAAATACAATAACATTTTTTCTTTCCCCATTCTATATTTATTTGTCTTTTCTCCCATAGTGAGAACCGTGGCTCCCAGAAATATCACTGTGTTTACAAATTTGCTCAGCCCTACAATACATAATTCCTGCTTCTGTACTCTGAAAGGATAGAAGCAATGGAACTACAGCCACAGTGAGCACACCTTACCACTGTATCTTGTTTTCTAAATACTGTTCCCTATTAAAAGTAAAATAGGAGTACTTAGAGAAATGGCCAATTCCAGGGAAAGTAGAAGATGATTCTGGAATATCTTACTGTGTCAGAAAGTATACAGACACTCAAAAATGAGGGGTCCTGTACAAATGACACAAGAACCAGTTTTGAAAAATTTCCCACTGTTGGCCAAATTTGGGAAAGTAAATCTTCAAAATAACTAATGACAGTTATGGATTAAAACACAATGGGTATTTAGAAAAAATTATTGTGGAGACCAGAGATGTGCAGCAGGGCAATACAGATATATAGCAGTTTTTACTATCAAGTTAACACTGGGAATATTTTCTTATAAAATTTAAAATAATTGGGAAGAATTCTATTTGTTACTTATATACAGTATACTAAATATTTTAAAAGAGTAAGTGACTCACTTCATTACAGTTTTCTAAATGATTTTGTTGCTACCCAAGGATGCTGTGAAAATAAGTGAAAAGAGATCTGATCAATGAAAAAAATCACAACAAACATAAAAAAATTCATGATTTACATAGTAACAGTAAAAACCAAGCGAACAAATAAATTCAGGGAGAAGGGAAGACTCTTACAGTAGAATGCAAACTGATCATTGTCAAAGAATGATAGAGTTAGAAAAATCACCATTCTTCAACTTATATAGTAAGAATAAATTCAGGCAAGAATGATCTTTTATAGTGTCTTTTCTACATTACCTGTGGCTTAACTCTTTGTAAGTGAAATTATAAGCAATAATTATAATGTGTAGACTACATAAATATAAAAGAATAAGGTTTATAGAAAAGCTCTATTAAAAGTCTGCATGCAGTGCTGATGGTTTTCTTTTTTCACAAAACTATCCCGAATTTAATAATGTGATTTAGAATTCTTAGCAGCATTTTGACCAGTTATCTAAATTGGGTAGCTTAGACTTCTGTCTCTAATCTTCAGAGTCATTAACTTTTTTCTTGATGAGTTCTGATGTACCATATGTTCTTTTCCAATTTTCCTTTTTGTATCATTTCATCTAACCGAAGCTAACATCAAAGTATAAAATTGACTATTTTACCTACACGCTCCTTTTTTTGTCTTTTATATAGTTGTTTTGATTAGATAATTTGTTGCTAACCACCTGATGTGCAGTACTTTACATCTACTTTAAAATTTTAAAAACAGTTGGTTATATTTGATATGTTAGCGAACATTAAGGAAATAAGGAAACGTATAAAAAATAGTAATCTTATAAGAAAAATTCTTAGCAGCTTTCTAAATTTATCAATTACTTTTTCTAAGTTAAACACATTTTTATAATACTGACTAAAAAACTCATATAATTTTCACATTCTAAAGTAATTAGTGATATTTTAGGTGACTCTGTCAAAATAACTAACAAAATTGTAAGTTTCTACAATTAACGGGACTTGTTTCATTCTTTTTTATATATCTTCTTTCTTAGTTTCTGGGAAAGTACAAGTAGGCATTATGAGTCTAGGAGATAATTTTGACTTGAGATTAAAACCCAAAAGTTAGTTATAGAAATAGAAAGTCATTTGGTAATTTTTTGAAATTTATATATATATATATATATATATATATATATATTCAATTTTGATGTGATTCAAACCATAGTGTAGTCAAGTTATCTTGTCATAATGAATATCTGTTTCATCACTACTTAAAATCTAATTTGAGATATCTTTCAATGATACAGATATAAACTGACAAGTTAAAAAAATAAATCAAGCAAACTTATTTCAGTATGGATGGTAATTAAAATTGCTTGATTATTCCTTGATTTGCCAAATTTCCTGTCTTCTCTAAAATAGGGAAATCAGCTGTCAAAGCACTTGAAAATATATTCTCTATAACGAGAACATATGTTATATAAAATATCTAACCTACCTAACATAACTTTATGTTCTTGTACATTAAAATACCTAATACAATGATCTAGTTGTTAGGACTTATCACTGCTTTAAAGAAATTCTCCATGGAAGAAGAATAGAAAATCTAATCAGTGAAGAAAATGCACACGTTTTCTGTTATTAGTCTATTTATTTGCAAAGTCAACTGGATATGAATTTAGTTCTCCTTAAGAAAAATAGTGCAAGTAGTCCTGTTCTTTATGATTTAATAATTACAGCAAATATTGTGTAAGTTTAGGTTCTCGAAATATGAATGTATCTATCTTGCAAAAGATATAAGTAGAAGAAAATTATGTCAATTAGCTTGGCAAGATATTGCAAGAACAAATTAGTCTCCTTCTAAATGGCCTCAAAGCAGTTTCCTGCAAGGGAAAAACATAAAGGATAATATCCAACTTCACTGATGTGGAATTAGGAAACATCATCTGAATTGCTGAAAAATCAGAATCATTAGAAAATCACTTAAAGACAATCATCTCCTGCAAAAAACATAACATATAAGGTCATTTTAATACTGCTGCTAATGAAGATAGTTTATCTGGGCCTGCTTTATTGATTAGATCAAAATTATGATTAGATTTAGACATCAAGTTCTGGTAGAGGTAAGGACAAGGGCTATGCTTTATTTAACTTTGCATATGGGATGGCTAACTTAGAACCTTATATATAAAATGAACATAATGAAAATATTCTGCATATAAATGGCTGAATGAATGGCTGAATGAGTGAAACGTTTGAGGAGTTTGTTTCAACTGAACAAAATATCTCATAAATAGTTTTTTCCCTATAATAATTATATTTTACTTAAAGGTAAACTTTAGTTCCATATATTGACCACTAAGAAAATAAGAAATGGCCTCATCTTAGTTAAAATGTATACTGGAAGAACATGAACTCAAAGGAAATTGTTGAACACTTGTTCTGGTTTTTAACACAACCATTTTCTTCATTAGAAATCCTATGTAAAAAATACTTAACTATAGTAACATTTTAATAGAAAATTTAGAAAAAGAATGTGGGATTAATTATTTGATTAATATTGTCACCAAAACCCATGGAGAAAACTTAAGTAGAGTAAGGGGTTATCAATTGCAGTGAAAGGGAAAAAAGATGTTGCTATTTCAGTAGGTTAAGGGAAGGCCTCCTCGATAAGGTGATATTAGAACAGGGACCTGAAGAAAGAGAAGATAGCCCAGGCATCTTCTTTCCCAGGTCTTCATCTGGGGCCTTGGGTAGAGGTACCTCTGCTGTGACCTCCTTAGGAAGTCAGAGGCAGAAAACCTGAAGGCAATTTTACCCAGTCTGACCCAGTACTTGTTCACTCCTAGTCCTTTACCTTTGCTCTCCTCCCAACCCAAGGTCCGTGAAACTGCCAGCGCCTTTTGTTAAGGGCTTCCTCAAACCCTGAGTGACCCAACCCTTGCTTCTGTGTTAATCCACCTGACACCAGACTAACGTGCCATTCTGGAGAAGTGAAAGGGGGACTTGGAGCTCTACCCTATTTCAGACTCTAGCTTATATCATAGCAGTAAGTAGTTAAAGGTTTAACACTTTCATTTTGGGTTTGCTGTTTAATGCACTACTCCGACACTTGATGGCTCAGCTCTCTCTCTCAGTTCAGCTCCTGACAATGTAAATTATCCTTGTGTGTGTATATATATATATATATATATATTTTTTTTTTTTTTTTTCTTTTTTTGCGCTACGCGGGCCTCTCACTGTTGTGGCCTCTCCCATTGTGGAGCACAGGCTCCGGACGTGCAGGCTCAGCGGCCATGGCTCACGCGCCCAGCTGCTCCGCGGCATGTGGGATCTTCCCGGACCGGGGCACGAACACGTGTCCCCTGCATCGGCAGGCGGACTCTCAACCAGTGCACCACCAGGGAAGCCCCTTTGTATATATTTTTATCAAAACAAATTCCATATATTTTACCAACATTGTGTAGCTTAAATTTATCCTGAGGTATTTTCCTATACTTGACATGTATTATGATTTTAACATTTCCTGATATTCAGGTAGTTATTCCAAAAATTCTATAGGCACTTTGTTTTTGATAGACAAATACTGCTGTGGCCTTATAGTAATGCTTTCGAATTCCCACTAATGTCTTGAAAAATGAATAAACAAATCATATTTCATTCACTAGGCTCTTTCTCCTGCTAATTCTTCTATCAACATTGTTAAATAATTATACCCCCAATGAATTAATGGTAAGCTGCAATCTTGGTGTTGTAACTACAAATTACTTTAGCATAACTGTAATTAGTCAATTTTTAAAACCTTATTTTTATTGCTTGTTTGGTATAAAAGTTGATAAAGTTTAACCTACATTAAAATCTGTCATTATTTAATAAATGACATTCTAAGTTTTTCTTGAGAAGATAAAATACTGAAATTCAAAGACAATGCCATTTTGAGCCTAGATTTACAGGAAAAAAGTTAACTATGAACCATCATGAAAAGTGAAATATATCTATTAAGAAGATTGCTTAGATTTTACCTAGTACCTTATGTTTCATAAGAATTTTGATATTCAAATGTTACTCTTATTTTTATTTTTAATGTTGTCAATAGGATTCAAAGGACCAGAATGTCTTAGATACAACAAATAGAGTTCAATGAGGTTTATATAGAGGAAATTAAATAGAAATAGGTGTCAAAAGCTGGTTCTATTTTCAGCTCTGGCTTGCTAGCTGATGACTTCTATCAAAATCACTGAACTTCACTGAGTCCCAATTTCCTCAATCTCTAAAATTAATTTAGTCAGAACATTATTACAGTAATCAAATTAGTTGGTAGAGTTAAAAATAACATATATTGTGCTGTATACTACTCAATCCTGCAGTACTTTACTATGATGTTAAGTTTGTGGAATGTCTTGGTGAAATATATTGGATCTTCCATGTGGCAACAGGTAGACCACATCTAGGAAGTCTGGAGCCTTCCCTTTCCACCTCTCAATACCTTCAGTTCTTTGCCCCTTTGTTTCCTTACTGCCCACCAGGCCAAATGACCTCAGATATTCCTTTATTCAAAGGGCATTTGTTCTTGTAGGATCAATCCCTTCTCTCAGCAAGAACCCTCTTTCCTTCCTCACATCCCACAGGGCTAGATTGTCCGGGCTGGTCAAAGTGAAGGAACACCAGTCAGAAAGGAATGGCCTTGTGTTAGAATGAACTCTGGAATTAGCCTTGAAAAGGCTCATATCTTTGGCCTTAATTGAGTACTTCTTTAACTTTCGGAAAAGAACTAGTTCTTGTTTTCTTAACTGTGCAATGGGACTAGTGGTACTCTTTAGCTACTTCTAGACATTGTGAAGATCAAATGAAGTAAGGTCCCCTAATGCCTTATAAAGGGTAAAACATACAAAACTAAGTGGATATTACAGTTCAGAATACAAAAATAAGTGGATATCACAGTTCAGAAAAACTCATCCATTCTAGCAGAAGGAAGGCAGTGAAGACTCCCTGGAACCTCCCATCATTATGAAAAGTTGTTTGAGTGTTTAACAAAGGTCTTCCAGAGACAGTATCTCTCCTCTATTGCTTAACTGGAAGCATCAGTATAGAAGACAGACTGAGGAAGATGTATTTAGTCAAGGAGGTATTATTATCACTTCCTGAAAAACAGATCATCTAAGTGTAGAAATATATGATTTACCTACATTATCTCCAAATTTTATTTCAGAAAATCATGCAAGGTAAAGCTGGTAATGGTAATTCATCTGGAATTACCCCCAGTGAAGCTCTTGCATATCTAATCCCGTGTTGACTTGCTTCTTGGAGAACCCAGGTATCCCATTGCACATTTACATATGTCACCCGCCACTGCACATGCACCAAGGAAGGAATTCCTTTAGAGAATGAGCTCTAGTATAAGGTCACATTGAAAGAATGGATAAAATATTCCTATAGTTTGGAAACCAGTAATAGAAATGAAAAATATTGACTCTGGTGAGATGAGGTCATCTATTACTCTCCGTAACATCAACTATATTGGAAATTTCTTGATGATGCTTAATTCCAAAAATTGAGTCTTATCACTTCAAATGTTTCTACAGTAATTCTTAAAACTAATGTATAATATTATGCTGTGTCTAGAAGAAGTCCTTGAAATACAAATGAGTAACAGATGGTTTTTCATATACTGGAAGGACTTTTGACTTAGATATTCAAGATGAGATTCAGAATACTTGGACCATATTCAGTTGTTCTGGAACTGATAAATGGAAAACTCAGGTGATTTATTTAATGCGATTGGATATAGTAGATGGATAGTGGGCTGTTTGACTCTAAACCACTTTTCTTTTGTTTGTTTCTGTAAAAGGACCAAGTGTAACATATGTCAAATGATTACCATTAGTATAGTCAGAGTTTCATGAAACAAACAGAACAGAAAACATTTTAAAACCTGAAAGTTGTTAATATATCCTTGGGTAAATATCCATCAAAACTCGGTGGTGAAAACTTAGTGAAGATTTTTTTATATTTAGAAGAAAGTTAGAAATATTCAGTAGAAAAGGTGATGATGGAAATAAGAGAAAAGCTGAGTCCAAGGTTTTTGTTTGTCTTGGGTGGCTTGTGACTATTAAAATCTGTTACCAAAGAAATCATATTTATACTCCAATCTATTTGAATAGGAATTAAAACAATAGTAAGATTCCTCAAGTTCTTTGTGATTATCACAAATAGGTTATTTCCATTTTTCACAATTTACTAGAAAATGTTTAAGTCTGTTGTTACTTGTTATTTTTATGATTTTTGAAAGTACTATTTCATTAATAACTGCTCTCATCTATCCTGAGGGCAATTTGGCTTTACTTTATTACTTTGTTAATATATTTTCAAAATGCTAGTATGTTTATGGTGGTATTTCAGCAATTGGGAAATAAAATATTGTTCTAAAACAATATCATTTAGAAAAATATTTCATGATGTTTATAATAATATTTCACATTGAGAACCACCATTTTTTTTTTAACAACTTTATTGGAGTGTAACTGCTTTATGATGTGTTGGTTTCTGCTGTAAAAAAAAGTGAATCAGCTATATGTTTAAATGTATACCCATAACCCCTCCCCTTGTATTTCCCTCCCACCCTCCTTATCCCACCCCTCTAGGTGGTCACAAAGCATCAAGCTGATCTCCCTGTGCTATGCAGCTGCTTCCCACTAGCTATCTATTTTACAACTGGTAGTGTATATATGTCAATGCTACTCTCTCACTTCATCCCAGTTTACCCTTCCCCCTCCCCGTGTCCTCAAGTCCATTCTCTACGTCTGTGTCTTTATTCCTGTCCTGCCCCTAAGTTCATCAGAACCTTTTTTTTTTTTTAGGTTCTATATATATGTGTTAGCATATGGTATCTGTTTTTCTCTTTCTGACTTACTTCACTCTGTAGGACAGACTCCAAGTCCATCCACATCTCTACAAAAAACTCAGTTTTGTTTCTTTTTATGCCTGAGTAATATTCCATTGTATATATGTGCCACATCTTCTTTATCCATTCATCTATTGTTGGACACTTAGGTTGCTTCCATGTTCTGGCTATTGTAAATAGTGTTGCAATGAACATTGTGGTGCATGACTCTTTTTGAATTATGGTTTTCTCAGGGTATATGCCCAGTAGTGGGATTGCTGGGTCATATGGTAGTTCTATTTTTAGTTTTTTAAGGAACCTCCATACTATTCTCCATAGTGGCCGTATCAATTTATATTCCCACCAACAGTACAAGAGGGTTCCCTTTTTTCCACACCCTCTCCAGCATTTATTGTTTGTAGATTTTTGAGGATGGCCATTCTGACCTGTGTGACATGATACCTCATTGTAGTTTTGATTTGCATTTCTCTAATGATTAGTGATGTTGAGCATTCTTTCATGTGTTTGTTGGCAATCTGTATGTCTTCTTTGGAGAAATGTCTTTTTAGGTCTTCTGCCCATTTTTGGATTGGGTTTTTTTTTTTTTTAAAGTTGAGCTGCATGAGCTGCTTGTAAATTTTGGAGATTAATCCTTTGTCAGTTGCTTCATTTGCAAATATTTTCTCCCATTTTGAGGGTTGTCTTTTTGTCTTTTTTATGGTTTTCTTTGCTGGAGAGCTACCATACTTAATGTTTCTATGACTTGTGGTTAATTTATTTTGCTTTTAATAGAGTTAACCACATTTCTTTTATCCTTCTCCATATCAAACCATGAAAGATGGAAACACACCACATACATACAAACACACACACACACACACACACACACACACACACACACACACTGTATTTAGTCAGGTTTATCTAAGTTCAGGTCTCACTCTGCTATTTACCAACAGCATGACCTGCACAGATAACTCTAGTACCAAAACCTTCAGTACCTAATTTAAAATAAAATAACTACCTCATAGGGAGACTGCAGGAATTAAATGAAATAATGCATCAAGCATTGCCACTATTTAAGCACATGTTGACAATGAATTTCCTTCCCTGACATGGATCCATTTCCTACCTTCATAGCCAGGAGTTTTTCAGATAGTAGAATTAAGGCATCCATAAAATCATTAAATAAGCTTTTCAAGATGACTGTGAATAAAATGTACTCCATAAAATTTTATTGTGGTAGAGAAAAATTAAAGATTAAATAAGCATAGAATATTCAACTTGGAATTAATCTTTATGAATTCAAAAATACTATTTTTGAAAACCCCTTAGTACATGTATGTTCTTTCATTACTTAACTTGATTTGAAATAACTTCAATAATGGTAAAATTGCCTGAAATAAATAATGTATAAATCATTTTTTTCCAACTGTTATTTTCCTTGAAATATTAAAAGTATACTTGTGCATGTACACATTTATTGCTATAAGTTATTGAGCTAAAAATATTGTTTTAAATTGTCATATGTATGAGATATATCAAATAGCCTGTGGAAATGGAAATTTAGCTTCAGGAAAACCCTCGGGGAAGCTACATCACACAACCTTCTTGAGTTAGTTATCATTTCAGAAGTTCTTGGCCATATGTAGCAAGTAATATTCTCTGTCAGGTATGGAACAATTAATGCTGAATTTTATTTGCTAGAATTTTATATAAAATATATGTAACATATTTTATGCAATAGGCCTATAGTTTTATTTTCAGATTTTAAAATATATTTTCTGGAAAAGTCAAACTGGGAGGTTTTAAAAACTTATTTCTAGTCTATTCCTTGAAATGTAAAATAATCCCTTGTCATATGTCTCTGACTCCAGTGCCTTTTCCCTTTGATTCACATTGTTGTTGGCATACCTAATACTTTTATGTCAATCGTGCCTATTTCATGTTGCCTTGTTACCATTGTGTAATTGCACAAAGTATTCTAAAATGTCTCAATTATTTCTCTAGTTGATGTTTTATCTTCCTTACATTTACAACTTTGGTTACATTAGTTATCTTTTTTATTCTCTCTTGTTTTATAAGTGATTTTTCTCTTTTATTTTTTAATTGCTTGTCTGTGTTTATCAATTCATGTCATGTTTATCAAGCTTTAATTTTTCTTTACTGTTATTCATTTTCCGGTTTTCCTGCATTTGTTGTATTGTTTAATTGAATCATTGTTCAATCCATTTCCTTTTTTTTCTAATTGATGGTAACATTAAATACTGTCCATTTACCTGATTTATATATATATATATATATATATTGCATTCCATACTTTTTTAAAAGAAAAATTTTATACATTTGTTGTATTGTAATCAAGGTATAATTATGACTCTTCTCTTTTGAATCATTATTTCAATGATTCTTTCAAATAATAGTTATTAATTTTGTCTTATCTGGTAGCTATTTTGGCCCCTCAGTATCTGAAGCTACAACTTGGAGGACGATCTATTAATCAATTAATAAATATGTGTGTATATACTTATGAAAGTTACTGCTTATAATAAGTGTTACGAAGTGAATAACGGGCCTCAGATCAATCATATGTAGAGAATGGAGAATAACGAAGCGGGTCTCACATTTACAGAGTACTCAGAGGATTCCTCTTTTAGATTACACTTAAGCTTAGATCTACAATACAAGAATGGGCCAAGAAAGCAAACTGTAGGGAAAAGAATAATCTAAGCAAAAATAAAAACTTATGCCAAGGTTCTTTGTTGTGAACACCCAGGGTCTTTGAAATGGCACTAGATAAACTTGTAGATGTTGGCAAGGCCAGATACCATAGAAATTTCTAGAAAATAAGTAACTGAATTAAGTCCTACCTTTTAATTGGAGGAAAGTCAAAAATCACATCATAAAACAAACAAACAGGGCTTCCCTGGTGGCGCAGTGGTTGAGAGTCCGCCTGCCGATTCAGGGGACCCGAGTTAGTGCCCCGGTCCGGGAAGATCCCACATGCCACGGAGCGGCTAGGCCTGTGAGCCATGGCCACTGAGCCTGCGCGTCCGGAGCCTGTGCTCCGCGATGGGAGAGGCCACAACAGTGAGAGGCCCACGTACCGCAAAACAAACAAACAAACAAATCATGTATGCTGGGAAGTGTTGTTGCAACCTTTTCTTGAAAACACAATCTACTGTGGAATTGGTTCAGTAAATAATGGAACTCCGGAAATATGATTTGATTCATAAGCTTTCAAAGAGCCAGTCACATCTTTACTTCATTGAATGTATCGTTTTAGATTAAATGCTACTTTAATTTTCATCTTGATAGTTTAAGGAAAGCTAGTCATGGTTGAAAACTACACCATTATAAAGCCCATTAAGAAACATACATTTTCCATAATAGTAGAAAGAGCATTTCAACTTATTAGCTTTCTCTATGATGAATCAAAAAAGGAATCAGCTTTACACTAGGAAGTCAGCTCAGCTCAATAAACTAATCAATGAACTAAGGCTTGAGCATATGGTATACACACTTTACTCCCCTCAAGATATTTTAAGCTCATCAAAATAGTCCAAACCAGATGCAGATCCAATTTTTTTTTTTAATGCAACAGTAAAATCTATCCCAGAAATGATTTTTTTACACACTCTTTGGAAGATTTTACAATATATTCTCATGCATTCTTGAACGTCTATTTTCCTCACTCTTCAGCCAATCGATCAGAATATAATGGAAAGTAACTAAAAATTGAGGAAACCTGTAATACAATTGGCTTTTCATAATTATGTATTTATTGGCAAAGGTTAGGAAAGTGATAAAAACATTCAAATATAACTTACATGTAGATTGATACCAGTGCATTCTTCTTGTAGCATATGCTCAGCATCATAGAATATGAAATAGAGGGGTTGTTAGATTCACATTCATCTAGGCATACATGCCTGTCAATAATAATTTGTGGCAGGCAAGTCACCATGCTAAGTGTTTTCCTCCCTTTTCTTCCTTTAATGCTTGTGATAAGCTTGTATGGTGTCTAAAAGAATAGAGGGGTTTTGTTTTTTTTAATCCATAATGACAAGAAATTCTGGGATAAGCAGTCTAAGGCTTATGTGGCAACTCATCAGTGGTATAACGATCTCTGTTTTTTTCTATACATCAACTTTTGCACTTCCAGGTCTTCTGTCTGAATTCCAAGAGGAAAAAGGCGAAGGCCAAACGCTGGCAGGCCTAAGGGCTGATTGCAGACACTAGTCTATTTCTTAAGAAGAAAAAGAAAATCTTGCTAGAAGGAACACTCAGGCACTTTCTTACATATAATTAATGAGAACTGGATCACATGGGCACCCTTAAATTATAGGAAAGTATGGGAAAACACATATTTATTTTCTTTATTTTCCTCTATAGTAGAGAAAGCCTAAGGGAAAGATAGGGTTTTGGAATATTTTTTTATTGAAGTATAGTTGGTTTACAGTGCTGTGTTAGTTACAGGTGTACAGGAAACAGATTCAATTATATATATACATATATATATTATTTTTCAGATCCTTTTCCAATGTAGATTATTGCAAGATATTGAATATAGTTCCCTGGGCTATACAGTAGTTCCTTGTTGTTTACCTGTTTCATATATACTAGTGTGTATATGTTAATCCCAAACTATGACTTACATGCAGATTGATACCAATGCATTCTTCTTCTAGGATATGCTCAGCATCATAACTTCTGTATATCTATCTATTTATCCCTCCCCCCTTCCCCTTTGGTAACCATAAATTTGTTTCTACATCTATGAGTCTATTTCTGTTTTGTAAATGAGTTCATTTGTATCATTTTTTATATTCCACATATAAGTAATGTCCTATGATATTTGTCTTTCTCTGGAATATATTTTTTTGGCACTCACTTTATAGTGTCTGCTGCACATTCTATAGAATCAGTACATTTATTATCATCCATGTTTTACGGTTGAGATGAGTGTGGCTCAACCCTTGAAGGGGTTAAGCAGTTTTCCTAGTGCCATGTGGTCAGTAACTAGTGGCTCTAGGCTACAAACTGTGCATCTGAATTCAGAATCACATTTTCAACTGCTATATAAAGTTGCTTCCTATTACAGTCCTGGATCAAAAAGTCATTATTTCAAGAAATCTCCCTTTCATAAGCCTTTCCCCTCACGTAAACATCAAGGGCAGATATTAACAATTTTGGAGCATCTGCCAGACACCCAGTATTTCCATAAATGTTATCTTTATGAAATCCTTTGAATTATATGTTACCTCCAATTTTTAGATTAAAAAAAAACACCAAAGCTTATAAATTTAAGTAATTTGTCCATGGCCACACAGAAGTAAGGGAGGGCTAGGATTTGATTCCAATTCTGCATAATTTCAAAGCTGTTTCTCTTTTTTACTACACAATAAGGTTTTAATTTTCCTAAATATAAATGACTATTGCTGATACTACTCATCTATATCTAGTCTGCAAAGAAGATTGGGGAAGTAATTTAACTTCTGTATATCTATCTATCTTCTATAGATAGATATATAGACATATATTTAATTGTGGTTAAAAAACAATTTATTATCTTAATCTGTACAGTTCAGTTGTGTTAACTATATATACATTGCTGTGCAGCAGCTCTCTAGAAGTTTTTCATCTAGCAAAACTGAAACTCGGGACTTCCCTGGTGGTTCAGTGGTTAAGACTTTGCCTTCCAATGCAGGGGTGCAGGTTCGCTCCCTGGTCAGGGAGCTAAGATCCCACATGCCTCGCAGCCAAAAAACCAAAAAACATAACACAGAAGAAATATTGTAACAAATTCAATAAATACTTTCAAAAAATGGTCCACATCAAAAAAAAAAAAAAAATCTGAAAAAAAACCCCCAAAACTGAAACTCTATATCCATTGAATAGCTCCCAATTTCTCCCTTCCCCAAGCCCTTCGCAAGTACCATTCTACTTTCTGTTTCTATGAATTTCACTGCTTTAGATAACTCATAAAGGGGAATCTGCAGTACAGGTACACCCCACTTTTCAAAAGTTCACTTTATGCCACTTAAGTTTTATGGAAAGACCTATGTTGGTACCTGATTTTGCTAACTGAAATAAATCCTAAGAGGATTTTTGCTTTTACAAAAAAAAAAAAAAGTGAAAAGTGAAAATAGTGTTCAGCATTTGTTTTGCAATAAGCTTTTATAGAGGCAGTGCACAGCCTGAGCAGCAAGAATGGCACCACCAAGCGCCTTCTCCAGGAACTACACAACATCTTAGCATCAATCTGCCATAGCTTTCAACTTTGTGAGCATATGTACTTTATTTCTGTTTATTGTGGGCATCTGTTAGCAAGGTGTGTCCTAAGGTAATTGCTTCTTCGCTTTACATGGTTTAGGCTTAGAAAAGGTTTCATAGGAATGCACTTATTTCACTTAGTGTATTGTCCCAAGTTTTATCCATGTTGCAGCATGTGGCAAAATTTCTTCTTTTTAAAAGCTGAATAATATTCCATTGTATGTATATACCACATTTTCTTTATCCATTCATTTGTTGATAGCTGTTGGGTTGCTTCTACCTTTTGGCTATTGCAATAATGCTGCAATGAACATGTGTGTGCAACTATCTCTTCAAGATGCTGCTTTCAATTCTTTGGGATATATATAGGATTGCTGAATCATTGTAGAAGTAATTTTAATTAATAAAAGGCTTTAAAATATGAAATCTATATATTCCATTTGGAAATTGCCCTTTTTTTCCTTCACCCTTTATCCCTGCAGTCTCATGCTAGGACAATTAATATTTGGCCTTTGACTTCTCAGTTATATATTAATATAAATAATCTTGTTTCTCTAGTTCATCAGTATGTGGATCCTGTATGCATAGAGAGGCAATTTGTAGAGTGATGTAGAGAACAGGTCTCAGGCTGGCATGCTGGAGTTTAATCCCAGGTATGCTACTCACTTTCTCTGTGTCCTTGAGCAAGTATATCAGACACTCTGTGCCTCAGCTTCGCTGTGTAAATTACAAATAAAATAGTAACTACTTCTTAGGGATGTTGTAAGAATTAAGCTAGTTATTATGAATAAAGTTCTTAGGATAATGCCAAGTATATATTACGTACTGGCTAAAGTTACTTTTTCTTATTTTTATATTATATTTTACCTCCCACTCTTTTTTTCTTTTTTATTCTCAGAAGCCATTCCCTCTCACAATTCCTCATAGAAAAACATGGCTCATTCTCACTATACTTAGTTTAGTGTGTCAACTGCAATTTCCTGTATTACAGTTATTTGTCAAAGGTGGTTAAATCAGAATTGAACTATGGTGTTGTGTTTGTGTATCGCAGATGTTCAATTGCAGACCAGTCAATACCATCAATACATTTTAAAGTTTCACCCTCATGTGCAATTGAATTTTTGTAAATAGTTCTAGGTACATAGTGAAAGCTCAGCATGTACTATTACACTTTAGTTTATAATAATTATTGAAGTCAGAAACTATGTCATATTCATTGTTGTAATCCTAGCAAAAAAGAAAGAGCTAGAAAGACCTGGATCTTGTCTTTCCTGGTCCTGCTTCTCTTCTTCCATTCAAATTATCAATAAAAAGAGGTGTATAATAGAGACAAAGGAAAAGAAAAACACACTAACTGGAATTTTGGTAACAAATGTCAGATTAAAAAAAAAATCTGTAAATTAGCCCTTTGCTCTTAGAACGAACATATACGTAAAAATTTACTGCACTATTGTGCACCAAATAAAACCTGCCTGTATCAGAGAAAATAGAGCTGGAGGGACAGAGAAGCTTTTCTGATGCATAGGTCAACTTTGCCAAGACATCCTGATCCAGCCATGGCTGGTGACTGTGCAGTGAGAGGCCCAGAGCTCCGAGTTGCCAGGAGATGCCTCTAGCTCTGTTTTTCCAGGCAGAGAGAAAGTAATTATGTGACCATAAAGGTCATTAACTGTAATCAGTTCTAAATCTCTCAGTAGTGCCCTCAAACATTGTTCTGGGTGTTTTCCCTTTTCCCCTCCAAATATCTCCAGTCTTCTGCCCTCTGCTCTGTGTCCCAGAAAACTGACCTGTATGGATCAAATCAAATGCCCCTTTGCTCTCGGCTCCCAGTTAAATTTTGCCACTGAGGAGCACTAGCAGAAGATTGGAGGGAAGAAGGGAAATGATGTCACTGAGGTATTTATTCCACAGGATCCTCCAACAAGGTTGCCACAAGTTGCCAGCATCTGTCAAATGTCCTTTTGCCCACAGTTATTTCTTTCTTGCTCCCTGCAACTACTCCCTCCCCTCTGATCCTTTGGCACCAGGTCTTCCTTCTGGAATTAGTTTCAGGATTCTGGAAGATGCTTGGAGGCATTCCTAACTCTTTCCCATACTTTTTTAAAGTGTCCTTTTGTTAAACCCTCCTCAAGTTACACAGTTCAACTATCCCATCATTCTCCTTCTGGGACCATGACTGAAAAACACATCAAAACACTCTGAGTTAAGAGTACATGTTCTCACCTTTCTTACTCATCCTTGAGAAGACAAAGTCAGGAAAGATAGGAGGGATTATGCACGCAGTACAAATGGCTCTAGTTCTTTTATAATATATCTTAAAATCCAGAGTTTACTTAATAAACAGAATTTATAAGCAAACGACTGAACTTGATGTGTGTCATGTTGTCTGGGTCACCCAAGCTCACAGTTTCTAGTTTGCCAAATGGAATGTTTACTATTGGTCCCTCATATGGCACAGGCTTTGCTACTCATCAGCTGAGATCATTAATTTTAAAATGTGTGGTAAAAGGATATGCTAATATTAATTATTAATATCAATGCAAAGTGAGGCTTTCACAATTTTGAAATTTTATTATAAGAGTAATCTTTTAAAATGACAAGCCATAATGAAGAATTGAAATTTTAGCACAATAATTTAAAAGGTTTAAAGCTAAAAAAGTGAAAAAAATAAAAATCTAAATCTTAGTATGAACATAAACAATTTTTAGTAGTGTACTTGAATCAATATTCAGAAATTTGATTTATGGTAAATGTTGAATGTATCATTACTAAAGTTATCTATTATATAGTATTATCTTAAAGATGTTTTCCTATTTTATTGAGCATAAAAATTTTAACAAACTGATTTTTGTGACTATTGGAATTGTAAATTTTAATTATTGAAGTACACACCCTGAAATGCAGAGAGAAAGCTCATGAGTACTGTGTAAAGTGAACTAAATATTTATTCCAATAAAATTATTCAGAAAAAGCTGTTTGGATTTTAATACTGTGAAAAGTGTTAAAAGCAAGATAGTATACTGACACAAACAATTTTAATGAGAAAACATACTTTATGCTGTCTCAAGGGGGAAAATATTAAAATTACTTTAGCAGTTGCATTTATCACTTTTCTTTTACTTAAAGCATCTTGTGTCAATTTTAGTGGTAACAGCAATCTTCTCTCTAGTCTATCTACTTCAAAAAACATTGAAATAATTATGAAGCATGCATTTTCATTGATGAAACTGATTCACAACAGTTTTTTTTAGCAGATTTAAAAAAGGAGAACATAGCTTTGATTAATGTTTCTTTGAGAGGAGTTGAGACTATAAAGTACAGTGGAGAGCAATTAACTATTATTTTTTAAAAATTAAGAAAATGCATTTTAAAAAATGTGGTGCCTTTTTAAATAGCACAATAAAGTTATTCCAAAACAGGGATTGCAAACTTTTTCTGTAAAGTGACGGAGGATAAATATTTAGGCTTTAAGGACCACTTGATTTTTGTTGTACCTACTCAACTGTGCTGATACAGTGCAAAAGCAGCCGCAGACAACATGTAAATAAAGGGGTATGGCTGTGAGCCAGTTACTATTGCTGTGGCCATAGTGTGCCACTCCATTTTCTAAAAAGTAAACACAGGCATAGCTCATTGTACTGTGCTTTGCTTTATTGTGCTTTGCAGATATTGCATTTTTTACAAATTAAAAGTTTGTGGCAGCCCTGGATCGAACAAGTCTGTTGGTGCCATTTTTTTCCAACAGCATTTGCTCATTTCCTGTTTCTGTGTCACATTTTGTTAATTCTCTCAATATTTTGAAACTTTTCATTATTTTCATATTTGTTATGGTAATCTGTGATCAGTGATCTTTGATGTTACTGTTATAATTTTTGGGGTGCGCCACAAACCATGTCCATATAAGACAGCAAACTTGACTGGTGAAATGACAACAAAGAATTGAGGATATTACATAACCTTTGTTGATAGAGCAGAGACAGGGTTTGAGAGGATTAACTCCAATTTTGAAAGAAGGTCTACTGTGGGTAAAATGCTATCAAACAGCATTCCCTATTACAGAGGTATAATTCTTGAAAAGAAGAGTCAATCAATGAGGAGAACTCCATTTTTTGTCTTACTTAAGAAATTGCCACAGACACCCAACCTTTAGCAAACACCCCCCAGATCAGTCAGCAGCCATCAATATCTAGGCAAGACTCTCCACCAGTAAAAAGATTATGACTTGCTGAAGGCTCAGATGATGGTTAGCATTTTTCAGCTATATTTAAAAATTAAGGTATGTAAGTTTTTTAGAAATAAAACTATTGTACACTTAATTGACTACAGTATAAACACTATAATAACTTCAGTATTGGGAAACCAAAAAATTTATGTGGCTCGCTTTATTGCGATATTCACTTTATTGCAGTGGTGTAAAACTGAACCCACCATATCTCTGAGCCATGCCTGATAGTCTGTATTATATTTGATTGGATATCAGGAGTAATTTTTAAGAACTCTTATAGTACCTGTTTAAAATATATCAGCTGACATTGAGTCCACACTGGAAATAACAAGGAGATAACAAAGATTACACTCTTACTGAATAATATAGGGTTTCTGTGCTTCAAACAGAATTGAGCAGGCTGCTTTTTAAGTCTAAATACCTCTTCTGTGAAGGAAACTTGTTCTAGTTTTGGAATATGAACAATCACATTGTCATCAGAATAGTTACTTGTAACTGAAAGAGAAGTGTATGTATAACTAGAGGTACCTGTATTTAATTTCAGGTTACAGGTATACGAGCTTGGAGCATGTATCTAATATACTGAGCCTCAGTTTATCCATCTGTTACATAGAGCTCATTCGTTTGAAGTCCAAGTTATTAATATAGAATGCACTTAAAGTTCCAGACACATGGCAAGTGCTCAAGAAACACTAAAACCTCCTTCATCTTATTCAGGTTTTTTTGTTTTTTTTTTTTTAATAAAAACAGCATTGAACCTGAAGGAAGAATCACAAACTTTCCTTTTTTTTTAAGTACTGTATTTTAGTGGCAGAGAATTTTTCTTCACTGCTTCCTCAAATGAAATAATACATTTTCATAACACAAGGTATTTGGAATGGCCCGAGTATTAATCCTCACTAATATATATTTTTCTTATTGATTCACCTGGGGAATACTATCTGGCAGTTCCAATTAGGATGAAATCACAAGTTGTTAGAATAATCCAGATTCATTGTCTTGGTAGTGAAAATCATGCATAAATATTAACTGTCTTTGCTTAACCTTTTAATTCATTCAGTTTAATTCATTTTCAGAACTCTGTGTCAAAGAGAACTCTTAAATTTATTTTCTTAATTGGAAAAATGTGAAATAACATCGATCATAAATTAACTTCAATGCTAAAATCATGATTACATACTCTAAAACTAAAAAAGGGACATATCTGTATGAAAACTATTAAAAAAGACACATTTTAAGAGAATGTAACTATTTCATAATGTTACTGAATTTATTTTGTACTTAGAATCATTAAAGGACATAATACTTTGATAAATTGAGATAACTTTGCCACACACAAAATGCTCCCCAAAATGATGAAGCAGAAGCCACTGCAATCACAAGCCACAAAACTTTATTATACGATGTGACTACATACACTTTATGGACACAAATAACTCTTATTACAGTGGTTTATCGAGATCCAAACTATTTCTATTTAGGTCAATTATATCTTAAAAGTCCTTTAATTAGCTCTTTCCAGCTTAACTGCATTACAGGCTCATCTTAACTATTCCCAGACTCAAAGCTTCCAGGTACATATTTCATTGACCAAAAATAAATTAACTTATTTTGAGACAAATATTTCAGAAATTGTTTGAGAATCAGAATCCTGGATTTGTCTGGTCACACAGCAGCCTATTTCTATTCACAGTTCTCCCTTCCTCTCTTTGTCCAAATACATTATTTTTTTTTTCTTAGTTAGAAAGAAAGAAGAGAAAGTTATTTGAAGAGAAAGCCCTTTTCATGAGGAACAGATTCTCACAAAATAATAATAATCTGGACAGATTATACTTCAGGAGATTATTCTTTTTTTCATCCCTAATGTGGGAAACATAGATCAGTAAGAAAAATAAGCATTTGATTAAAATTTTAAAAGTAACAGCAAACAAGATTGTAATACATCCAGAATTTCCTTGCAGTGTTTTAGTGTTCATTTACACCCAAATACCTACTATGCAATACAGGATCCCCTCTCTTACACACAACATGTCACTCAGTTGCCTGTTAATCACAGCTTCATGCTGCCATTTTTCCTTTTTTATTCAAGATCTGTCTTTCCCCCTTCTCCATTGAACTTCAATCACCTGCGTACTGACCTTCATTCTTTCTCACCTCATGTATTACAGTAGCTTCCTAACTGGCTTTCCTTACTCCAAACATCACACACCAATAAATGAAACTCTTGCGATATTAATAATGGTGCTTCTGTACTCGTGTATCTTTGTGAACTCTTCAAGAATTGATATCACTCAGCCCTCTGAAGTTCATATTCTTGCCTCTCTACCATAGGGCTAGACTTATCTTTCTAGCCTCATCTTTGCTTCCCTATATGAATCTTAACCTTCAATTGAAATGGAACTTTTATTTGTGCCCATGCTTCTGTTTCTTTATTCAAGCTATTTACTCAACTGCAAAATGTATTCTCTGTTAACCTCGCCTATTGACATATTGAATTCTCAAGCTCCCATCTCTAAGCCTATATTCTCCAAGAAACTTTCGCAGAGTTATCCTCCATCCCTTAAATTGTATAACTAGTCTTCTGATTATATTATAATCTCCTCCAGAGTTCATTTTTATATTCCCTATTGTATCTAAGTCAGTACTTTATATATAAGAAGTGCTGCATAAATATTTGAATTAGGTTATGTCATTTCCAAAATGCACAAGCAAAAAAAGACAGAACTGACCTTACATTGACTACAGCAATGTGGTCAACAGGGTCTGGAAACTCCATTTGGAATGTTTTGATAGAGGCTTGGTAATGGTTTCTGTGACTTTACAGTGCTCTGTCAAGGGCTCGCTAGCAGTAAAAAACAATGACCAACAGAAACATAATACCAAGTATGTCTAGACTTCATTTGGTGTGACATTGAGGAGTTAAATAAATTTGATGATATAAAGAAAAATAGCTTGGTCAGAAATTATTTTCAAAATGTTTTTGGTGGGACATATGCTAAATTATTGAATGTCTAAGTGATCACTTAAACTCCAGCACTAAGATCAATGAAATAATTGTGAATAGTATCTTGCTGAATTTTGCAAGAGTGAAAATAGACACTGGTATAAAACTGATAATTTGTGCATATATTTATTCATTTATTATATATCTAATCAATTTTTGGTTATTAATTTAAATTTTAAACTCAAACAAATCATCCTATCTAAATCTCTTGTGTAATCAAAGTACGAGATGCATTTCTTCACAACACCTTGACTTGGAATACAATTTCACATCTTACAATTATGAGCCCTTGATGTGAGAGTACTGTCAATCATTCTTTTTGATGCTGAATCATTGGAAAGAATGCAAGTCTCGATATTGATCTTGTTCTTAAACTGAAATATAAGATATTTTATGATTAAATTTGATGTCAGAATATGGGAACACACTAAAGGGGAAAAAAAACCCTGGTGATTATTTGTATATTTACCCACATTTATTGTACTTTAACCTAAAATTAATGTTTTCAAAACTCCTTAATGAAATCTATATCTTTAAAATAAAATGTAGCCAATGAATTATCTAATTTCTGCTTACATTAACACTTTATATTTAGTTAGAGGTATTCTTTAATTTTGCCCTTTCCCTACTGAATTCTCAGGAAATCTAAGTTCTTTTTTTTTTTCCAGAAACTACTTGGCCTTTTAGGAATTGATTTCAATTGAGTCTATCTATGCAATTCAAGAATAGATAAAATATTATCATGCAATTGTAAACCCAAGAGAATAAAATCATGCTAGTCACAGTTTCCCTTCTTGATACTTCTAGATCCTGGTCACATATTTAGAGGATGGCTCGATGTGAATGAACACTTTTCCAAATTATTCTAAGTCCCTCTGCTCTAATTATCTCTCCCCTCATCTATATCCACTTTTTTGGTCTATATTAGTGTTAAAAACATTTAAATCAGTCAGGGAACACAAGTACCAGTGAATCCAATAAAATTAAGATATAACTCACCTGGAGAAAGAGGAGGATTTTTAAAAAATAATTTCTCAAGATGATAAAACTAATACTTGAAAGAAGAGAGAAACAGGGATTAGACTGCATACCCTTTGAAAGTAAGCTCTATTTGATTTCTTGTAAAAATAATCTAACTGCATTTTCACCTTTTCATTCTCATTTTTAGAAATAATAAGATTTTTACACACTTCCCTTTCTGATCTGCTTGTTTAAACAGAACTGCTCAAAATGCCACTGGCTTTGAAAACAAAGCACTAGTTTTGATGGTATATACAATGAATGTATATAGAAAAGCATCTGTCATATTTTTATCATCATATCATATTTTATTTCCACTTGTAAATACTGTCAACATTTAAAGCCAAGTTAATGGAACACCAGTGAGAAAATCAAAGCTACTAATATTAAGCATTTTTAAGAATTTTAAAATAGGGTCATGCTGATAGACTTGAAAGAATCCCAGAATTAAAATTGCCCCCATGGTAATGAGCAGGCTATAGCTTAAAGCATGGAAATAGCCATGATACATTTTAGTGAAATGATTTATTCTTCGTTGGTACTTCATTTTTCATTTATCTTTAAATGAATGCTTACGTTAAGAATATCCATCAATACTCAATGTTATAACAATGAATGCATGAGCACTTTGTAAGTGAATATATACATGGCCAAAGTTTAATTTGGCTCTCCATTCAGAAAAAACCAGTGTCGGTGGATATTTGGGCAATATCATTTAATTCATGCTTACGTTTTTCCAAGATTTATAAGCAAAGTAAAAAAGTTCATATGTAGGTGATGGATACCCAATGAAACATATTTAGATTAAAAAAACCAAAACACTATATATTCTAAAATCATAAGTATAACCATGCCAGAGCATACACATGTATTCACTACCCACATGGTGTCAGGCGCACAGGTGATAGCTTCCTCCACATACCGTAAGATAGGCCTTGATCACAAAATTATTCATCCTGATAGTTGCTCTTGACAATGGAAACAATTTTTAAAGGCTATCTTCAAGATCACTCTGGTGATTTTACAGATAATTAGGTAATGGTGAATGAATAGGGAGTTCTTATAAATAGTTGATATGCCCAACTAGTTACAGGAATAGATTAATTAAAGCCTAAATTTATCTCGCCTCTTAACAAAACAGACATTTTGGAAACTATTAAGCAACAGGCTTTAAACTATAGTAAGACTATTTTTGTTCCTCTCAGAATTGAGAGAGCTCCACACACTCATGTTCATTAGAGGTGCCTCTAACAGAACTCCACCTTTAACATGATTTTTGTGCCTGCTCACATCTTTTAAAAAAAGAGAATATCATTAAAATTGATAACAAAGTCATAAAGCTGACCAAGTCCAAATTTAGGAACTGGGAAAGGCGATATAGAACACAAGCCTAAGACTGTGTTTCTAGAACATTTCTGGTCTGAAAAATGTTAATAGCACGTAATTAAGACCATATCCTCAATATGCATTTCAAATCAATTTGCTAGATAATAATTCTTTAGCCACAATGAGCAAATAGAAGCCCTGTTCCTCAATGTTTTTGGTTAATTTAAGGAATGTAACATTTTTGTAGAGGGTTAAGAAAAAGTCAGTTCTTTCTGTATTTAAGTTCAGGATCGGTAGATCTAAACACTTCAGTGTTAATCTCTTCATTCTTCATAAGTGCTATGCGGCAGAGAATAAAATGGTTAAATGCAATATTCTTCATTTTTTTTTTCACCTTGTATTTAAATTACTTTGATGGTTTCCATCTTAGTTTGTAAATCACCAAACCTAAATATAACTGGAGTTTTATTTAATGTTTCATCAGGAAATGAATTGGATCAAAGATAAGGTAAAATGGCCTTTTCTTTTTTAAATAATAAAAAAATTAAAAATAAATTAATTTGTTTTGGGGAGTAAAGTTTCTTGGAAGTCAATCCAATGAAATCATTGTTTTCATATGTTTCATATGTTTTCAACTAACTCTAGTCCAAACAGAGCATAAAAATAAAAAGCAAAAAAAAAAAAAAATCAAATTAACAATATTTTCTAGGCAAAAACATATTACATAAATATTAGGCATTAGATTAAGCTACCATTACAAACGATAGGTTATGTTTAAATAAAATATATATTAAAATTATTCCATCTTTGAAATATGAATCACAGAACTTATAAATTCAAAATCATAATAGGATATATGTAAAAATAAAGAAAATTAAAGTACAAATATATAATACTATTTTAATATACTGAATTTTGCAACTAATCTGTTTTACATAAATTTACATATATTAATCTAAAAGCTGCTACTTTATTTACCCAAGAAAGCTGTAAAATAGTTAAAATAACTATTCACATTTTAACCATTGGTTTCTCTGCATTTTAAATTTAAACGTCATGTTACTGAAGGACAGTCGATTATATTGGATTTAGTCAGACTTCTTATGAGTTTTGCCTAGTAAGTAGAATTTATAAGTAAAGATAGCCAACCCAGTAAACCAGATTGAACAAGGCAAAAGCTGTTGGGAAAAATATTCGAGAATAGGAATCAATTTTGGCAATGCGTATATGTATCCTCCCTTCCCTCCATGATCCTGTTCTGCAGTCTTCAAAGCAACAGAAGAAGCTGGCACAATCTTTTCCCTCCAAGCACTGGTACCCATAATCATCTTCTCCTTGCGGCAGAGAAAGGCTATTCATTGGAATGAGAGTAGATCCTGGATGGAGTCCAGAGGACATCTGAGTAAAATAATAAATGAGTTTTGAGAAAAAAAATCATAAAAAAGATCAATTTGTCCCCTCAAGGCAAACTCTGAGAGACTGACATGCAGTAAAAATAATCTTATTTTCCAAAAATCAAATGAATACCCAATTCTAACATGTTTTTAGATTATAATTTACCGTGTAGCACATAAAAATATTATTTTACATTCCAAAGGTTTTGCAGGGAAAAAAACACTCAAAATTAAATATATTTTATACCTTTAGAAAGTTGTTCTACTGAATTATTGTTAACCATGAATCTAATTCTAAAATGAGAATAAACTATATTTTTCTATGATATTTTACAGTAAAACATTTACAATGCTATAAACATGTGTTTGTTTGCTATGGTTATATTCTGTACTTTATTTAGTAATAATGAGAACAAATACTAAAGATAACATTCTGATAAAGCAGAAAACTTTGAGGAGCTATGAATGAATAAAAAAGATATGAGGTCTGGAGTTGTGGATAGGCACAAAGCATCATATTTGGGAGACAGAATGTGCAGGAGGTAAAAATTCAGGTTGGGGAAGAACTGGTATTCAAAATTCTTCTAATTCTACCAAAATTCTGCTCATTCCAGCTATCCAGCTGGAATTATATTACCACCTAATTTTTGTGATGGTTGTGCTGAATAAACTTCATAACATGTAAAATGATCCATGCTTCGTCTTGCCTAGTAGTAATAGTTATTATTTTTACCAAGATTTTTTGGGACACATATCAAACTAACTCTTGATGATACCATGTTCTGAATAATACTTAAATAAGAACAAGAATTTTTAAAAATATAAAAAATTGAGCATGGCCAGGATACTGTGGAATATTAAAGCCAACACTTTGGAACAATCACTTTGGAGCAATCACTTTGGAGTCAGGATATTGTGCAATATTAAAGCAATTACTTAGGCTGAAATTCCAGCTCTGCCCAGTAGAGTCCTGTAACTTTGAACAGGAAATGTCACTGCTCTTTTGTGTCTGTGTCTGTTGCCATACCAAAGCCACAATAACAATACATAGATCTGTTTGATGAGTAAATGAGATGACATACATAAAACACCAAACGAAATATTTGAAACATAGCAACTATTCCCTTGCCAATTGATAATAGTGCTGTAATTGTCATTGCTACTGTTGATTCCTGGAGAGGATATATCATAATTGACTATAAAATATGTGCTAAAACAAGCAATAATAACAATAAAAACAACAACAAAAACTTGGACCTCATCAAAAATGTTCCTGGAAAGAAATACATTAATGAACGCTTGAATAAAATGGCAAGTAAAATATGAGTGAAGATTGCCGTTTTAGTAACTCTTCATCTCTCAGGACTTCCACATATTTCAGGGATTATTTTAAAATGTGAATCTCACAATTTATTATAATCAGTGGTGTCATTATGTAAACACTGAATACAATGCTGAGATTATAACAATTGTTTTATCCTGATTTTAAATTCTAATGAAAATGTTTATAAAATTTTTTCATCCTAAATTTTGAAATAAATAAATCTCAAAGCCATGAAAATTAAACATTGTATGAGAAAGATTTTAAAAATTAAACACAAAAAATGATAATTTTTAAAAATTTGGACCTATATTCAAACCCATTTCATTTCTGAAAAGAAACATAGAATCTGACCCACTACATATTAAACATTCAGTAGATGCAAAGAGAAGCAAATAATCACATTTAGTGATATTTTAAAAAGATAAAACCATCACACAAGTCATAACATCCATATTAGGAACAAAATATGCAGCCTGAAGATAAGAAGCCATGCCCTAAACACAAATGCATGACTTCACTTGCCTAGATATATCATGAAAAACAGAGGCAGTATGTTATTAAATGTTAAATGTTAAATATTAAATGTTAATAAATGTTAATAAATGTTTTTGAGATTGACACCTGGAGATACTCGACTAGACTCCTAAATTTTAGTGGAGCACTAAACTTACGTATAAAAATGAGGCAAATTGGTATTCATTTTGTTGTTACTTAATACTTAAATAACATATGTTCCAATGTTAACCAGAGTGAAAAGTGGTTAAAATGCAAGTTTGTTAGTCCGCAATTTCAAGGTTATATGGCATAAAACACATTCCATATATCATTCAGAACTGCCATAAATGGGAAGATGGTGTGTTTGTTAGAAGATATCAGTTGTGCATGAGAGGTATGATTAAACATTAAAGTACACAAAAATGGAGGAAAACTGCAAATGGTTCATTTAAAACATTGACCAATCCCTGGTGGTCAAAATCATGGAGAGCTTCTTATTGCAGTGACAATTTAGATTGACAATTTTCTAGTTTCCTGCTGCCTCCCCCAAAACGCCACTAATTCATAAATTGAAAGAAACTACGCTTTATTGAATGATGAATGTGACTAGGAATGAATTTTATATGTATTGAGAAAAATAGCCAAAGAGCTGACACAGTATCAGTAAAATAAAATACTTTCGACACATTTGTGACCTTGGAAACCACTGAAAAATTAATTGGAACAATATAAACATTATATGCCTTATTTATCTGAAGTACAACAGCAAAACCCACCTTACAATTTCTCAAATAAAAATCCTGCTGCCCCCCAAATAGCAAACATTGAAAAAATAAAATAGATCCATTTAAATGACATAAAAAGAAACAACACAATTGAATAGAATTTCCTTTTACTTCAAATGATGTAGTTTTGAGAATATGCCATTTTTTTTGTTATTTTAAAAAGTCACTAAGAAGAGCTGAACTTAACATTTTGAGAAATCCATCCCATTCTCACTATTAAAGATACATATGTGTCTGGTTATATATTAAATACTCTTACTTATAGATTAATCGTATAGTTAAATATACAAAATATATTTTAAGCACCAAGACCAATAATATAATAACTATTTAGATCATATACTAATACAATTAATAATATTAAGTATTAGCAATATGATTAGCAAACATTATTAGGTCATGTTATTGATACTATGAAATATTAACTAATATCACTATTAATTTCTCATTCAAAAAGTGGCACATGAGAATGCCAAACTAAGCACAGATTTTCTCCAATCAACTTTCACAAAATCCCAGTTATTTATCAGTGAGAATTTCAAAAATTACAAGATCTACATCAATGTTTAAAAATAGACATGAGGTGGATTTTGGTGATTCTGAGTTGTCAATTTTGGTACTCCAAGAATTAGAAGTTAATGGAAATAATTATCAGAGGAAAGTAAAAAATAGAAAGTTAAAAAAAAAAATTCTGAGGGTTGGGACCAAGGCTGTGAAGCAGAGAATTGTATTCTCACTTGTACGTTTATATACTGTTTGATTTGTTCATTTGTTTCAACCATGCACAAGTAAACTTCTTACTGTATTTCACATTTCACCAATATCAAATAATCCTTCCTAGGAGCTTTGCCAATTACCATTACAGGAAAGGAGGTTTATAATTTGTGAAACTGTGTATTGATTCATCTTCTCATTATTTTTGTGCTCTGAAAGGTAGAAGAATGTTTATTCATATAGATATGCACTGGCTGAAAATACGATATTTTTTTGTGTGTGAAGAAAATGTTATGGTTGGGTATTGTGGGCAAAAACAAACAAACGAACAACAAACAAAAAACACAACCTTCCACACATTATTTCCACTCCAATGCCCTAGTTCCACTCTCAGTAATATATGACTTATTGAACTACTGCAATAGTCTTTATCTCCTTGCTTCTTTTGCCATTCAAGTATATACTCCATGCTACTTATAATTATCTTTCAAAAACATAGAAGCAAATATGCCATCTTGCTTAAAAACATGCATGGCTTATCAGTGCTGACAGTGCAAAATCGAAATTTTTAACATGGTACTGGAGACTTTCCACTTCTCAGCAATAAACCACTTTTCTATCCTCAACTTGGATATTTTCTTTCCTAAGATTCCTCTTTTCTATAGCACTGTCCAGGAGAAGTTTTTGCAGTGCTTGAAGTGTTCTGTATCAGTATTGTTCAATATGGTAGCCACTAGTTACATGTAGCTATTAAGCAGTTGAAATGTGACTAATGCTACTAAGATACTAAATTTTAAATTTTGGTTGATTTTAATTAATTTAAATCAACCTAGCCATATGGCTAGTGGCTACTGTATTAGACGAAAAGCCTGAGAAATATACAAATCTACTTTGTATTCTTATATGTATGCCTCAACTTGGCTTACATGGTTCCTTCTCTCTCAAATATTCTTGATAATTTGTTTTCCTGAAAACTGCAACTTATTCTTTAAAGAACTACTTCAATGATGCCATGCTTTCTTTGTAATTTTCTCTATCAAATTCCCTTTGGAAGAGTTAGTTTACATACATTTTGAATAAATTATTTACAATGAAATGAAAAAGGCCACCCACTGTACTGTTGGCTCACAATGACATAGCCTCTTCTCAACACTATGTGCTTGTTAGTGCTTCACAGACCATATTACCTGATGTCTCAAGATTTCCTCTGTGCATAGGACAGGCCACTTTGTTCGGACTTTGTGGTACCTATCTCTATTTCAATAAGAACATCTTTAAATATTCTTAACTTATATCTATCATAGAAAATATTTTGCTGCCGAAAAGGTATTTGAAACCAGTCACCTAACTGCTACTTCCTAATAGTGTCTTTGTCTACTTTTGATTTTTATATTGGACTGTTATTTGTACTGTACTTTATTATCTTACATTTGCACTTCTAATGTATTTTTCCACAACTAGATTCAAAGATCCCTGAAAGCAGAGAACACATTGTGTCGTTATTTTCTTCATAGTGCCTTGTTCATGGCTGGTGAAATAAACTTCCTTCATTTAACATTTTAACCAATTGAGAGATTACAAATAAGTTCTACCTCAAATGGGTAGATCAGGCTCCTGATGTAGGTATAACACTGTTTTCTGAGTTTTTTTTTTATCATCAATGGGCTATTTGAGTTTCAACAAGAACTACTCTTTAGTTAGCTGGTTTACTACTATTGCTTTTCTGAGATCTTTACATGTTTCATAAGGATCTTGATTCTGTACTTCAACGTAGTTAACTTATTAGATTCTCGTGAAAATAGATATTGATACAAACACACGTAAATCATATTCTTAATGAGTAGAAATAAAAACCCAATAAAATATATTGGATGGTAATATGGACCAAGTCAAAATGTCACTGACATTCACAATAAAAAATAAAGGAGAAAGAAACAAAGAAATATGGACATAAGTAAGGCCAGAAGGAAGAAAGGGATAATGGAAAGAAGGAAGGAAGGAAGAAGGAAGGGGGAGAAGAAGGAAAGGAGGAAGGGAGTTGGAGAGAGAGAGAGCAAGAAAAAGAAAGAGAGAAAAGGTCCAATATATCATGTGGAGAGTAAGGTAGAAAGCATCTTTATTAAGTTATATTTTTCTTAGAGGGGTCATTGAAGCTAAAAATCTATTGTGTTCAAATATCATCTCTTCCTGAGTAAAATAAATTGGAGTTTTCTGGGATTCTCAGCTAAGCAGTCAAAGAGATGTCAAGAAGGGGATTTTAGTTTCTTTTAATAACAGACATGTTGACTTTTCAGTGACTCTAGGCAAGATCTTTGGTCCTGGCCTATTGCCATAAATAATTTGGTGAAGAAAAGGGAAATGCTGGATTTTAAACAACTCAGAATTTTGAGCCTATAAAATAAAGTGGGCAGATGGAAGGACAGAGATAGAGAGAGATAGAGACAGATAGATAGAGAGAGAGAGACAGAGAGAGAGAGAACGAAGATAAACTCACAAACAATTAAAACAGGTGTAAAGGCAAGATGCTGCAAGATTTCTGGGTCTAGGCTTGCATTTGATCCTCCTGGCTGGAACAGAAGAAAAACACAGATTCCACAAAGCCCTTAAATAGAATATTTTGAGACAACAGCAAGCAGAGCTATCTATTCTTCATAAAAGTGTGCTCTGATTTACCTGATTGGCAAGACCATATGGCTAAACACTGAACTAGTCAGGGAATCAGATTTGATTACTGATCCAATTTTTCACTTAAAGTGTCATTTTGTATTGAAAAAGCTCACGAAGCATGTAACTGAACAGAAAGAAACTACTATAGAATTTTATTTTGGACGGCTCTAAAAATATTTTTCTTACCTAGGTAGTCAATTACATATCAATTTAACTTTTGATATTTGCAGTTTAATGCTTCAAAGCTCTCATTTATTTTTTATTCCTTAATTTTTCATCTTTAATATTTTGCTTCTTGGGTTTGGTGCTAAGTTTTAAATACTCAACATACAGGCATTTTTTTCCTAAATAACTATTATAGAACAGTGCCTAGAACATGGGTGTCCTTAATTAATATTTGATGAATGAATGATTAAATGAATGTCATAATGTTAACGCTCATACTCCAATGTTTCAGCTTCCTGAGTAAATGAGACATCTGGTAATGTGGTTGAGAGCACATGATCTGGAGTCAAACTGATTATCTGTAGTCCTACAGTAGCCACTTATTGGTTGAGTAGCCTTAGATAATATTAGTACCTGTATTACATATTCTTAGAATGAAATTCTAGAATCCATGTGAGATTGTACATTGTCTGGCTTATAATGTTAATTATTTTTATTCTAAACATTTTCATTCACAATTTCCAAAAATAAAATTGTCAAGGTATTAATCAAGCACAGCTGTGGATGAGTAAATGATGAAATGGAAAATTCAGAGAGAATGTTTGGCTTGGATTAAAGGAAAATAGTAGAAAACTTGTGTTTTTCTTTACCTAAAAAATTAGCAAATGGATTTTAAAGCTGAAATCATTGCCCCCTGATGCTTTGTCCACTCAGAGGCCATAATAAATCCTATGGATAAGCTAAAATCATGTCAAGTTGAGAGAGTCACAGGTTAATTCTACCGTGTAAGTTCTGAAATGTGTACCACCAACAATGTGCTCTCCTTCCTTGGGATATTGTGGGAATCTGGAACCAAATACACAAGGCTTTGGTCCTTGGAGTATAACATAAAAGGTAAAATATAATGTAAAAGTATGGTAAAGTTTTATAAGGAAACTAATGAAAAATGGGGGAAGGGAGAAAAAGCATTGAATCTTAGAACTTACAAATTTAGGACATAACATGAAAAATCCCATGCCTCATTATGTACATGCTATGGTAGGTTTACAAGCTTGCCACTCATGCATAACCGTTTTATATAGTCCTCAAGTATGTTGGTATTTTGGAAAAAATCTGCTTTAAAAACATTTATTGGAATTAGCAATGAAGTGTCTTTTTTGTTAATATTGGAGAAAAAGATGTTTACTTTTCTGAGTCCTATGAAAACAGGCAACATAAAGGAAGGATTACAAGCTTGACCTCTGTCATCATAAAAGACCTGGGTTTGAGTCTTGGATCCTTGACTTCCTAAGTTTGTCCTTGTGCAAATTACTGAACTTGTATGTATAAGGTGCCTATGGGCATAAATGAAATTATGCATATAAAGGAGTTCCTGGAATACTCAGTGTTAGATATTACTTTAAAGTTGTTATAATTGCCATTATAAAAAGAAACTATAGTTAATCATCCAATACTTAAGTATTTTAGAATCAGTAGAGTTAATTCTAATTTATCAACTTGATGTGATGTAAGTTAAGGTAGATATATGCTTAGGAAGGGGGAGTAAGTGAATACAAATATACAAAAGCCAAACAGATATATTCTCTATGACATAGAAAGCTATGTCTTTCAAACACAGCTGAATACTAACATTAAAGAGAGATCTTTATCTCTAAAAATTAAGTTAATTTTGTGGGGTACCAGTGTAAGAAGTCCAAATCCTATCACAAAAATAGATTCAAAGAGAGAGTTTAAATAATTTTTAGGTACAAAGAATTTACTACTTGTAGAAAATTTCACAGCATAATAACCACTCTTTACAAAGTTGATCCAAAAGTCTTTTCTAGGGAAAAATATAAGAATACTTTTGCTGGTGGGCAATGTTAGGTACTCCAGTTTCATCTTAATATTTTTTTTATCTTTTGTCAAGGTACCACTAGCAACCATATCAGTCTAAGAAAGTATAACATGAGAAAAGAGTATCTCTAACAGTAAATTGTTGCTTATAAAATAGAGATTTTTTTTTAACATACCGAGGCCTTATTTTTTAGCTTTCTTTCTCTAGTAGTCTTAACTTTTTTGTTGCTGGTAAAATAATGCAAGGTACCATACTCCATCAAAGCTGCAAAAACAAAAATGAAACAAACAGAAACAAAGAGATCCATCGCAGTCACATAAGAAACCTTAGGTAAGGACTTCCTGGCAATTGTACTCAGAGTTGTCATAGTCAGAACTGTAGTGATACCTGTGGAGGGAGGGAAGAAAAATAAATGATGAAAAAATAAGACCATTTTTATTCTTCCAACCGATTTGGCAATATTGTGAGCAGAAATAAACAATGGAAACAAAAGCATATAATTACTTGTGATTTACAGAAAAAAAAAAAAATTCTGGGAACCATAGCTACATTGTGTTCAATGTGTTCTTTGTGTCTCTGTGAGTTCTAATCATCTAAATTCTCCAGACCGCAGGTAGTTTACTCCCTGTACCTATTCTTCCCTTCCTCCATAATAATAGACTATCCAATTTTTAGCTAGTCTGCACCTGCCTGAAAGTACAAATTTATTTGCCAGCTTCTTTTAGCTATGTGTGGCCACAGGCTGAAATCTAGCCAAGAAGAATTAAGTCAAGGGTGTAAACAACTACCAAAAGATGTCATTAGAAAGATAGGAAATGCTCTTCGTTCCCTCTTCCTAATTGCATTTTTCTGGAATACAATAGCCAGAGCACCAGAAGCCATTTTAGACCTCTACCCAATTTAATCTACAGTGATTTGAAGTTTCGTGCCACACACAGTTAAAAGTAATCCAAACTACTATAGAATTTTTTTTTTTTATTACTTGAATTAGACCTATTTTTTTCATCTCAGTAAAGAATACAGGCAAAATGATACCAAGGGAATACTTTAAAAAGACAGAGTAAATCTTCATGTTTTGAAGAAGTCAACATATAAAATTAGAATACCCGCCTGGGCCCCAGCCCTGTGTATGGATCTTTGGGGGTATCTGTTTCTCTTTATCCATGGCCTTCTTGTGGTTCTTACCACTACTAATTTTAGGCCCCCTAACTCACAGCTGCACATGTTATGTCTCTTCTGATCTAAACTGCCTTAATTCTCATTCTTTGCCTTATGAAAGAAGGCACCATTAGTGGGATTGTTTTCTCTCCAAAAAAGTACTAAATATAATGCCAAATGAATCTTAATTTGGTCAATTATTTATAAAGTGGCAACATCTGGGTTGAAAAAATAGAAAGTGCCTCTTTGGTATGGTAAAGGCAACATCCACCTCTTTCCCTCATGTCTACACTGAAACATGCCTTAATAATAATTCCTTTCACATGCCCATCTTTTCATTTTTATCGCTTAGGATTGAAAAAATTAAAGATGATACACGTATAATGAATTGGAAGTCATGGAGGCAAATTAGGTTCAAATTCTGATGTTCCCGCTCTTAACTCTGTGACCTCAGGGAAGTTTCTTAACTCCTCTGTGCCTCTCATCTAAAAAATGGGCACAGTAATGTAATAAATTTTGTATAATATATTTATATAAAAGGTATTTACTTATTTTTTAAAGTAGATGTAAAATCCTTCTTCCTTTCTAATACTAGCATTTAAAATTTCCCCTTTAGCATGCTTTAGCTGCATATTACAAATATTTATATGTTAAATTCTTATTAAAATTAAGTTTGAAATATTTTCTAATTTCCTTTTTGATTTTTCTTTAACCCAAGTGTTATCTAAAGGTCATTTAAATTTTTTCCAAATAACTGAGGCCATTATTAATCTGTGTTATTTTTATTCATTTTTAATTTACTTTCATTTTGGTTAGAAAATATACTCTGGAAAGTTTTAGTCTTTTGAATGTTATTGAGATCTTGGTTAATGTTCTGTATGCATTTGAACATACTGTGTATTCTGTAGTTAGGTGCAGTGTTTTATAAATATCAATCAGGTTAAGTTTGATAATTGCATTCAAATTTTCTACATCTTAATTGATTTTTCCATGTAGTTATTCTATCAGTGAAAGAGTATTAAAATGTTCAATTATTATTGCAGATTTGTGTATTTCTCCCATTATTCCTGACAGTTTTTGCTTCAATTTTTTTAAGCCAAAATTATATTTAAAGGCTTTTCATCTGGTAAGTGCGAAATAATTTCAGTGACTACCCGTCTTCTCTCTTCCTTGATTTGTGGACTATTTTTTTAATAACTTATTAAATCATAACATTCCCATAGTCAGACAAAGGTAGTTTTCCCAAGATACTCCTGGCTTCTATAATAATGTCCCATCCCAAGTAGAAAAAAAATCTTAAGGCCAAGTGTTCTTTGATTTCATTATCAATGACGGAATTAAATTTCACTTTACTAAAATACTATTACATTTCTATTGCATAAATTAAGGAAAACTATAGCAGAACTTAGCTTCTACACATTTATTTCTTTAATTTAGTAATTATTATCACAGAGTTTAGCTTAAAAATAATATGGTGGATTTCCTTTTAAAACAAACACCCCCGGCTTCCCTGGTGGCGCAGTGGTTGAGAGTCCGCCTGCCAATGCAGGGGACACGGGTTCGTGCCCCGGTCCGGGAAGATCCCACATGCCGCAGAGCGGCTGGGCCCGTGAGCCACGGCTGCTGAGCCTGCGCGTCCGGAGCCTGTGCTCCGCAACGGGAGAGGCCACAACAGTGAGAGGCCCGCGTACTGCAAAAAAAAAAAAAAAATAAAACAAACACCCCACTAAAACATAAATGTTTTATGTTTTAACATGAACAAGAGCACATCACAATTTGTTCACTGTTAACACTGCAGCACCTAGAATGCTGCCTATTTCACATAAAGGATTTGATAAATGTTTGTTAAAATACAATCTTGAATAAATGGGCTCAGGAAATTGTCCTTCAATGATGGATGTATGTATGTATGTATGTACACTTAAAAAAAAATCCTTGACCCTCCAACTACATAGAGTCCACAGTTGTAAGAGATACTCTTTAAGTTAGATCTGGCTATGGCTTATCTTTATAGTTGATATGGTAATATTAAAAATATGAATTCATGTAAAAACACAATTCCACTATTGACTATTCTCTTTCATGACACTATGGCATAGGCTTTTGTCTTCATATAACCCTAATGGTAGAAATAATCCATCCAAATTTTCTTTGGGAAGAAATATAAAAATAATATTTAAGAACAAAATATAATATTTGGTATACTCAGAGAAGCATACAAAAAAAACTAAAGTAATTTGATTACCTTGGAACATAAAATAATTTGAAATAATTGTAGGAAACAAAACTCTGATATGAGTGCATTTTATCCCCTAGCTATATCACACCTCTATTTAAATTCCCAAGGAGTTGAATTTCCAAGTATAGAACTAGGTACTTCAGGTTTTATTTTGCTGCTTTTATGTAATTTGCATTTTACTATATTTACTAAATGGAGTTAGTCACCAGCTACCATAGAAACCACATGAAAACCTCTTTATTGTTGAAACTAGAAACTGTCCCAACTTTCTTTATGTTTTTAGGACACAATTATCAGTAGTGAGATTCATATCTTATACGGATGTTGGGAATTAATCAATTAATCAATAATTCATCTTTGTATATCAATACATAAATTTAGGTTATCATTTTCTTTTAAACCAATGTATAATAATTAGACACATTTTCTTATGACTCTATTGCAACACATTGCTAAAGAAAAGGTAAAAAATCTATTTTATCAAGTATGAATTACAAATTATCCTTTTAATCAGTGTTATTGTACAGGCAACTCTCAAAAATATTCACAGACTTATTACACATTTTATAGATCACAGAAGCCTGGAAACTTCTTGCTCCTTTCAACACCTGCCCTTTGGAACCATTGACTGTTCATTAGCACCATTGTAAGAGAAGGGGATTTCCAAGCTTTCTAAACACACACCAGTCAGTAAATACTGGCTATTAGTGATTTGGCTAAAAAATAAAATCTTGATAAAAAGTGATTGAAAATATTGATCACATTTAAGATTCAGGGATTATGTATGATTTTCATGCATTAATTCTTACTTAGTTTTATTCTTCCCTTGACCTATGTTAAAAACATTTCTGAGATTTCAAGCTCTTTACAATTCTTTTTCCTACTTGTTTCATATATTCATTTCAGCATCATATTGCACTAGAGTATCTGTTCATTTTTGTCAGACTGCAGTTAGAGGGATATTTCCAACATATTAAACTGTAAACTTTTATCACATTAAAATGTTGCTAAAAGTCATATGACACTATAGCATATATTACATGTCATACCCAGTGATGTTCTTGCAGGTACTGCATCTTTATTGATCCAAAAAGACACCCAGGAAAGAACAACTGTCAGAATACATGGAATGTAGGTCTGAATAGTAAAATATCCCATTCGTCTGCTCAGGTCAAAAAAAATTGTCATGATAATATAGTCCCCTGGAAGAAAAAAATATGTTTTATTTTGGCTATAAAATACATATAAGTATAGGATTCCAAACCATAGATTTAAATACAAATGCCACTGATGCTAGGATTAATCACTGATTTGTATTTCCTTCTTACCAGAGATTGTGTGAGAGATTTCAGTTGTGTTCCGTAACCCTACAAATGCAAATTGATATAATCTCCAGTATTTAGGATCAGCCACTTCTACAGAAGGCTTTTTCCACTTATACTCAATTTCATTTTTAGGGTATCCATCTAGGTAAAAATTAAAATTAAAAATATATACATTAGCAGATCCAAATCTGTTACTGTTGCAATACCAACATCCAAAGACAAATTCTTTTGAAATTCTTTCTCATTTTTATTATATGTCAAATATAGAAAAAATACTGCATAAAATTTATGAGTATAGGTTAAGGAATAATCATAATGATTAAATAATGATAATCCATGTTGACTTCATTTAAATCAAGAAATAAAATCTTGCTAGCCTTGGGAAAAACCATGTGTCCACTCCAATATAGTATTTCCCCTCCCGACCACAGGTAACCACTAACCTGATTTCTGTGATAATCCTCCGCTTGTTTTTTTGGTTATAGATTTTTTGATAAGCAATTCTGAAATATATAGCTTAGTCTAGTTTCTTTTTGAACTCTGCTTGATTGTTAACATACTGGATGCATTATTTGATATCTTACTTCTTTTAATATCATATTTGTAATAATCATCCATGCTGTTTTATGTAGTAGTAGCTAATTTGTTGTATTGTAAAGATGTGCTAAAATTTATTTATCCATTTTACTGTGTCCACACTTGTAATCTTTTCTGTTGGCTATTACTAACACTGCCGTTAGTTATGTTATTGTACATGTCTCACAATTGTATATGCAAAAGTTTCTCTGGTATATATACCTAGGTATGTAGTAGCTGGGTCGTGGATTACATATACTTCCCACTTTATGAAACAGCGTCAATCTTTTTTCCATAGAGAGTATACTATACTCATCTCTCACCAACCAGAATATGAAAATATATGTGGATCCATATTCTCATTAGAGTTTATGTGGACAGTCTTCTTTAGTTTCACTGTAGAGTGTACTTTATTTCACTTTTTTCCTGATTATGAATAAAACCTAGAAAAATTTTCATGTGTTTATTAGATTCTTCGGTTTCTTCTTTGGATAACTGCTTGTCAATTGCCCATTATTTTATTGGGTTTTCCTTTTTATCTTTCTTTTATCTGAATTCTTATGTATATTCTGGATACTAGACCTTTGTTATTTAAGTTGAAAATGCCTTTGCCTTCTCTGCAGCTGTCTAGAATGGAAGTGAATTCTTTTAAAAAGGATATGATTTTGTTTCTGCTACACTTCCTGGAAATCCACAAGGGTTTTTTGGACCAAGTGAAGGAAATTTGGGAAAATCCATGTGGGGCTGGGCTTGTGGTTAAATCCTCTCAAGGAGTTAATTCACCCTGGTATGCTGATTGAAGAGACAACTTTCCTTTTAGACCTTAGTGTTTGTATGTGTATGTGTGTGTGTACGGGGGAGGGGGTGCTCCTTCTTGTTACTCTAATGTTACTCTAAGTGTCCAGCCTTTTGTAACCCAGATGTATGTAGCAATCATGTTTTACTACATTTCCAATCCACAAGGCCGTCAAAATCGAAGCTCAATTTTATCTTTTTTTGGCAAATGTCCTCAGGCTACAAACCTTCTTACCTTTCTGGTTTCAACTTTTAATGTGAATTTTTGTGGCTGAAAATTCTTTCCTAGTGATCACTTAAAGGTTTTTGAGATGATTTTAATAATAAAATGTTTTAAATTGTTTTAGACACAAAGGTTAATCTAGCATATTACCGGAATGAAATTCAGTATCAACTTTAAAAAGTTCCAAAACAGAGTATCATTTCCCACCAGTATCCCTTAATCAGCCATGCAATGAATTTGCTCTCATCTTTGTTGGCCTGTATAAGGATGTGTTTCCTCTTTCCTTTCTCCATCTTCTCTCTCTTGTTCTAAAGGTTTAGCATCTTGTTTTTCCATATTTCCCATTCTTTTTCATTGGAATTGTAGAAGTTATAGAGTATAATCATAATATACAGGAATGTGGGCACAAATAGAAACAGGGAGCTAGTTACTTAACCACTCTAAATCTCATGATGTTGCCTTGTAAAATGGGAGCCATAATGAAATCTTCCAAATACATTTGTTGTGAAATATTAGATGGAGAAGGCTGGATACCCTACTGGACCCCTATAGAGTGCCTGATAAAAGATAGCTATGATTATTATATTTATGTCAGTAACACCCAATTGCACTAACAGGGATAGGATATTCCCAATAATGACAGTACCAAGAATTCAGGTATGATATCTAGAGGAGAATACAGTAATTGCTACATCTTTAAATTTAATTTGTGTATCAACTAGTCCTTGAATGTTCCTTTTAATCAAGTCTTTGCTGTTATTTGGCTGTTTTATTCATTGATAAGTCAATGTTAGAAAATCAGAGCAGTGAGAGATGAGACTATGAAGTAAAAAGGACATTTTAGTGAGATTAAAATTATTAAGAAAGTCAAGAAAATCCTTAATAAATGACAGCAAGAGATATATGGGAATTTTTAAAGTGAAGAAGCAGGATAATACTTATAAATACTTGTAATCTACTGTGAATAAATTCTAGAATGTGATATCTGAAAAAAATTGAATTTTAAAAAAGGAAAAAGCATTATACAATTCATAGACATAAGCAATATTTTTAAAGTCATTTTATGGGTTTTCAAGACTTGCTCAATTATATATTATGTAGAAAAACATTTTTATAAAGATAAATGTGAGGATAAATATGTTAGTAAATATAAAACAAAACTGATATTGGTATAGAAAGATTATAACTAGTTCTTTGCAACAAAATACTGTTTGTATCTAAATTATTTCTCTCTAATCATTTCTCTGTGTTTCATTCATTCTTTTGAATAAAATAAATTTATTTATACCTTGGTTTTTCCAACTCATTAAAGTTTTCTCAAGTATTTGCTACCCATATAGTAAATGTTCTTCACCAGACCAATTAAATGTATTTTAAAGTACAATGTAATAAAGTTAAATCTGGCCTCTAGGAAAATGAATAAAATTCGAATCAACTTTTTATTCATGGCAGTGTAAAAACATCTGAATACAAATCTATCTTAGTAGTCCCTTATTTAATCAAAATAAGAAAAGGACATGGATATAACTAAGATTTGTAAAGAATGATAAAATATATATATTTACTATGGATTTATTGCCATTTTTTAACTTAAAGCCAGGAACAAATATGTCATTTGTAATTTTATCTAAGACAGTTAAACATAGTCCACACTTCTGAAAATTGTATAAATTGTAGTTTATCTCATTTTATTTTACATTTTTAAATAAACAGGATCAGAGGCTATAAAATTCTATGAAAAATCAAGTATTTTATCACTTACAACTTGAAAATTCCAATGGACATGAATGTTCATCCATAGGAAAGTTATGAAGCTGAAGGTAACATTCTGCATTAATTGTCAATCTATTTAGATGGAAAAATAAATATTAAATAATGAGAAATAATTTCAGGCATTAAAAATCTTTTGTCTAATTTTTAAACATGATTTTGGCCTACAATAATGGACTGTGATACACTAGAAAATAATAATAATTCTGAAGCCTCACAGTAGTAATATAATAACATTCATAAATGAATAAGAAAATTCTGACATTTTTCTCTCCAGCCAACTAAGATAACTCATAATTAGCCCAAGTGTGATCTCTGTGTTTACACTTAAAAATTCATACTTCAGGATCTCAACAAACACATATACGTGCACACACATGCAGGTTAACAGAGTGTACCTGGTTAAGTATGGTGAATTGTTTTCTTTTGACCATAAACATCTTTCCATTAACAGGATGATTCTTAATGAGTCGATATGTTCAAGACAATGAATTAAATAAACTTGAATCTTACACATCGACCCTCATTTAATCCTGTGTTAGGGATGTTTTACTACACCACTGAAAATCAAAGTATTTTAAAATGTTATAGCAGGATGAACTCCCAGAGAAAAATCTCTGTCAATCACTTGCCCTATAGATTAAAAAAAACATAATGTTTGTACCACAATCTCTTCTGCTTCAAAGAGGGGAAATCGAGGAGTTTTTCCTCTTTGCTTTCAGTCCTTTTCACATACTAGTAACTCCGAGTTTAAACAAGTGTTTCCACAATTGTTCACCATTTTAGATTTTAGTGTATAAAAGAAGCTTCGTATTTCTCACTTTGCCAAGTTTGAAAAATGGAAATTTATCAGTTGATCAAATATTAGTATGGAAAATAAATTAGAGCAACTACAAGTTTTCTTAAACAGTAATACCTTAGAGTATATAGAACGCGTCCATCATTCCAAATTCGAAGAAGACGATTAGGAGTTGTTATCCAATGAGCATCAGATTTTCTTGAATTTCTGAAGAAAGTGTCAGGAATCCAAATTTTTCCAACCATATTACTGTTAAGCATAAGCACTTTCATGGTACTGTTGAATTTTAGACGACTATCAAACCAGGTTTGGGCAAAAATTATATCTATTGTGTATTCCTAAAAGATAAAAAGAAGAGTAATGACTTATAATAGTAAAACCACTATTTTAGACATTTTCTTCAGGTTGAATTTTTATAAAGTTTCTGTAAGTAAATAGCACTTAAACTCAGTCTTTTTTGTAGAAAAAAAGTATGCCATTATCTTAACCTTTTTTTTTCATTGTTCACATGAGTCATGTAAACTAAAATTCAAGATTTCTCGTAATTACTGCTGTCCCATGTGACTTTACATATCTTTTTGTAAATTGTATTCAAGATTTATAATAGGTAGGATATAGCTATTAAATATAAAGGCCAATCATTTTCATGTTAACAATTATATTAAATTTTGTGATATTTACGAATGCTTAAGTCACACAAAAAGTCACAAGCTACAAAATCAAAATGCAAACACTCGCTAAATTATCTAAAAGCCCTTATCTTGTCCTTTGTCCAAAAAATTAATTTCAATTATTTAGATCCACTGTTTTCAAATATTTTAAAGCAATCATACTCACACACACACATACACAGACACACACACACACACACACACACACACACACTATTAAGCACTTATAATATGCCAAGTATCTGTTGAGTTTTGCAAGTATCATGTCATTAAATCCTTACTACAGCCCTGTGAATAATTACTACAATAATCTTTATTTTAAGGAACATTTATTAATAGAGATGTAAAATAACTCTCCCCACATCAAAGAGCAGATGATATGAAAACTGAGACACTGTAGGTTGAATCCCAAATCCACATATCTAACAACCACATATAATGGTGGTCACAGTGAGGCCTGATGAGTGCCATAATTAGAGCAAAGGTTCTGCCCATAATCAGCGAGTGACTGTAAGTAGGAAATTGCATGGTTATGAGAGAATTCTTAGGAGTAGGTGATTAGGTATAATCTACCTTTATATCCTGACAGAATATCTACCATATTATAAGCATTAAAATTTATTTGATAAAATTAATGAATAAGAATGCATATTTGATGCTACTGAGAAAAGAAAGTGATTATATGTATTTGTATGTAACTTTGATATTAAAAGAGGAGGAAGAGAGTAAATTGAAAGATATGAAATTTTATATGAGTCACTTGAGATGGGAGAGATTGGTTACTCACTCTTGATGTAATACTAGCTCTTGTCCAATTTACCTGGAGAGAAATATTTATAATAAATGGAATTATAATTGGGAGCTTGACTAATGAATGAAAAACATTTTAAAATGGTAGAGAGAATAATAAGTAAACAGATTAGGAATCAACTTGTCAATAGAGAAGTTGGATCAAATCCTAATTTCCAGGCAGGATATTTAAATTACAATTTACTTGACTAGAATACAGAGAGTAAAGTGAGTGGAAAACCTCCTTTTATCTATTTTGGTGGGTTTATTTTATTTTTATTTATTTATTTATTTATTTTTTAATAATCCCATAATCCAACAAATTTTAATTGGCCTTCCTAAGCCTCCAGTGGAAAAGCCCTATTTTCACATTATGAATTGCCACAAAGATGAAATATATAAATTTCATAAACTTAGTCCACTAAGTTTATGCACATACAGTTTTTAACAAATAAAATTTTAATGTTTCCTGTAAGATCTTAATTCAATTTATTTATTTATTTTTAAAATTTTCATCACTCAGAAGTGGTTTTATTCTCCAAAAAATAAACGGCACATGGGCTCAAGGCGCACCGGCTTCAGTAGTTGTGGCACGCAGGCTCAGTAGTTGTGGCCCACTGGCTTAGTTGCTCCTTGGCACATGGGATCTTCCTGGACCAGGGAGCAAACCCGTGTCCCATGCATTTGCAGGCGAACTCTTTTTTTTTTTTTTTACATCTTTATTGGAGTATAATTGCTTTACAATGTTGTGTTAGTTTCTGCTTTAAAACAAAGTGAATCAGTTATACATATACATATGTTCCCATATCTCTTCCCTCTTGCGTCTCCCTCCCTCCCACCCTCCCTATCCCACCCCTCTAGGTGGTCACACAGCACCGAGCTGATCTCCCTGTGCTATGCGGCTGCTTCTCACTAGCTATCTATTTTACGTTTGGTAGTGTATATATGTCCATGCCACTCTCTCAGTTTGTCACAGCTTACCCTTCCCCCTCCCCATATCCTCAAGTCCCTTCTCTAGTAGGTCTGTGTGTTTATTCCTGTCTTACCCCTCGGTTCTTCATGACATTTTTTTTTTTCTTAAATTCCATATATATGTGTTAGCATACAGTATTTGTCTTTCTCTTTCTGACTTACTTCACTCTGTATGACAGACTCTAGGTCTATCGACCTCATTACAAATAGCTCAATTTCGTTTCTTTTTATGGCTAATATTCCGTTGTATATATGTGCCACATCTTCTTTATCCATTCATCCGATGATGGACACTTAGGTTGTTTCCATCTCCTGGCTTTTGTAAATAGAGCTGCAATGAACATTTTGGTACATGACTCTTTTTGAATTATGGTTTTCTCAGGGTATATGCCCAGTAGTGGGATTGCTGGGTCATATGGTAGTTCTATTTGTAGTTTTTTAAGGAACCTTCATACTATTCTCCATAGTGGCTGTACCAATTCACATTCCCATCAGCAGTGCAAGAGTGTTCCCTTTTCTCCACACCCTCTCCAGCATTTATTGTTTCTAGATTTTTTGATGATGGCCATTCTGACTGGTATGAGATGATATCTCATTGTAGTTTTGATTTGCATTTCTCTAATGATTAATGATGTTGAGCATTCTTTCATGTGTTTGTTGGCAGTCGGTATATCTTCTTTGGAGAAATGTCTATTTAAGTCTTCTGCCCATTTTTGGATTGGGTTGTTTGTTTTTTTGTTATTGAGCTGCATGAGCTGCTTGTAAATTTTGGAGATTAATCCTTTGTCAGTTGCTTCATTTGCAAATATTTTCTCCCATTCTGAGGGTTGTCTTTTGGTCTTGTTTATGGTTTCCTTTGCTGTGCAAAAGCATTTAAGTTTCATTAGGTCCCATTTGTTTATTTTTGTTTTTATTTCCATTTCTCTAGGAGATGGGTCAAAAAGGATCTTGCTGTGATTTATGTCATAGAGTGTTCTGCCTATGTTTTCCTCTAAGAGTTTGATAGTTTCTGGCCTTACATTTAGGTCTTTAATCCATTTTGAGCTTATTTTTGTGTATGGTGTTAGGGAGTGATCTAATCTCATACTTTTACATGCACCTGTCCAGTTTTCCCAGCTTGGTGGTTTTTATTAATTGAATAAATTTGACATGTAACTTTGTGTAAGTTTAAGGTTACTTTAGTACATTTATATATTGTTATATGATTACCGTTATAGTGATATTTAGCACAGTATCTAATTATAGTATGATATTATTGTCTATATTCATTATACTGTACATTAGATTTCTATGCATTAGTTAATACTCCTTATAAATGTATACCTTTAAACACCATTATTTTATCTATTTCGTATGAACACTATTGCAATTTGGGAAAGCCACATACATATTAATAATTATTTAAAATCCAACACAGGCCTAGACATTATGTAATTGAGTATGAAATGTATGTTTTATAAAGTGACTAATATGCATAGATAAATTATTATGGTTAATTTGTCCCATATAATAATGTAATTAGTGATCATTCATATATTTAACATCTACAGTGTGTCATTCATTGTTTTGCATAGATGTAAATACATGAGGTCCCTGTACACAAAAATATTGCATCATGACCCCCTCTTCACATAGTCTTGGTTACCATTTAAACAACATTCTATACCAGAATTACACTGTGCTTTTGTATGGGATTGAACAGCAGAAACTGCTTAAGATAAAGGAAGAAGCTAACATACCCACCAGGTTTATGGCTTGGCAAAGATCCAACATTGGTTGGTAGAGGAAACGTCAAGCTACTTAGTAGGCATACTTGGCTTCGATGTTCCTGACTAACAAGGCATTAAAGATTGCACTTGAGAAGTAACTTATATAAGGCTGGAATATAGCAAGCATCTGTGAATCCTGCTTAGCAGCTGGCAGGATCTTCTTTAGCACACCTGTTTATAAATGTGCTAATGATTGTTAGAAGAGTTATAACTTCCAAAGGCCAAATTCTTCCAAGCAGAGATTTTTGGGAAAGTGTGAAGTTTTTTCTGCTCACAAGTCCCTCAATCTATGTTCAAGAAGAGAAAGATACAGAGCCTGTCTTGATTATCCACCATTCCTAAACTTTTTGCAAAGGCTAATACTTCCAAGCTTTTTAAAATTACTAATCCTTAATAAATGCCTCATTGAGATGAAAAGTTATTAAAATCTGTGCCATTTTATACATAAGTGAAAAATCCAATTTTGTTTGCTCATTTGTATTAGTGTAATTTCGAGAAAATAATCAAACTGTGTTCTTGTACTTCATGTTCCTACTTAGAGGTTATAATTACCTGCATAATAAATAAGCAAAAGAAACATGAAAAGGAACTTCCATTCACTGAGAACAAGTAGCTTGTTGAAGAATAGCTTCTAGGATAAACATTTTGAGATGAGGAACAGTGCATTTAACATTTGAGATCCAAAGTACATTATGAAACTTTGCCTCCTTGCAAGTTAGCCCAGAAAATAGCATTAGTGAATAAAGGTGAAGAAGTGAGCCATCTTGATTTCTAACTTAATCAGTCAAACCATAACTGATGAAAGTTCATGTAGTGCATTCTTCTACTTCACTGTTAGATTTGCAATTATGTGCTGTGTCTAACATTTAAAAGCACTGGTTAATTCAATACTTTTTTTTTTAGTAATGGAATTAGCATCACTCAAAATACAGACCTAAATAATTAATTTAGGTGCATAATTACATCATGAAGTTGGGTTGATCCTGATCTGATCTTAGCACCTTGGCATTAATCTCTCCCTAAAGTATCTATTCACACGGCCAAAATATGATGGGCCAGTGGTTAGCAGTAAACCAGATACTAAGGCTATAAACATGTAGAGAAAAGGTACAAGTGTAGTTAATCCCCAGCACAAATAGGTTTAGTGATAAAAGTTCATAGGATTCTGCCCCACTTTGCTCAATTATTGTAAAAGCACCAACTTCTTGAAACTATCACAAGATAAGTAAAATAACTTGGTGTTATTCTATTTTTTCAAATGAAAAAGAAATAAGGAAGGAGATTATGTCAGGTACTTAAATCATTGAAATCAATCATCAGTACCTTGAGAGATATTACAAAAGCAGATATAAATCCTGAGTTCAGTTATCAGCCCTTTGGGTTCTATTTTTATGTCTCTAAATTTAGATTTCCAAAGGTACATAACACCATGTGCATTCATCACTTAACTTTTTAACAAATATTTTTCAGTGTCCAAGTTACTTCTGTATTGTTCTTAGTTTACAAAGATGAACATGAAGACTTCTTGTTATGAATATATAAACAATAAAATTGGAAATTAATAATGCTTAGGGGGGATAGAGTTAAACAGAAATAGAAACAATAGAGATCATTTTCAGCTATGGAAAATTAAGAAAGACTTCATGACAGAAGTTGTATTTACCTGAACTGACTTTCACACACAGCTGAATACTAACATTAAAGAGAGATCTTTATCTCTAAAATGTAAGTTAATTTTGTGATCCACTCTTTGTTACAAGTTCAAATCCTAACACAAAAATAGAATCAGAGGATTTTCTGACATATCAGTATGCTACTAGGATGGCATTTTTCACACTATTATTGGAAGTGCTGGCTTCCGACGTTTACTTCAGTAGTTTAGATCAAGTTGTGCATATCACAAAGCTGAGTGCTCTACTCAGATAAGCCAAAGCCTGTGGCAGGATTTGCACAATTTCCATTATAGAGATTTGTCTTGATTTCCATTATAGCAAGATGTTAAAAGTGGAGACATTTAAGAAGTTTTCTCTATTTCAGATTTTAGTTAAACTGCAGGGTAACTGATGTGAGTTCAAATTCACTGCCAATCTAAAACCTAAAACTTTAGTACATTATTTAAAGACTTTGGGCTGAAACAAATATAAAAATAACACAACTGAGTAGGAGGTAGGGCGTTGTCTTTAATTATGTACATAATTGTAAATACTTTTCAGATAAACAATGACTAATACTAATACATCCAAAGTGTGTTGTAGTTAGTGTGTGTAGTGAGACATTATGATGTAATCTAAAGAATTACTGGTTGGGTGGAGTCAGGAAATCATGTCAGAGTCCCAGTTATGTGACTTCTTAGAGTAGGGTGCTGACTATGTCCTTTACTCTCTCTCACTGGAAAAATCAGGGCACTATGCGAAATTATCATTCTGATCTTTCCCATCTCTAAGGTTTGGTGATCTTGTTCCATAAACAAGAATAAAGGCTACAGTGGACATGGTGTTGTCCAGTGACCCATTCTCATAAAAATACTTCTGATCTATAGGCATCTTTGTTATTTTAATTTAATCCCACCTAATTCCTGCTAAATTTATAGTTGAAAATGGCTCAAGCCAGTGGCTGCCAAAACTGGTTGACCAGAAGTCCCCAAAGAGCATTTTTCAAAATTCTGATTCTAGGTCCCCATCCCAGATTACTGAATCAGAATCTCATAAAGCAATACTGAAAAATTGCATTTTTCTTAAATGCCGTTTGGGTTTCTAAAAGTTTGGAAAATTTCGACTTAAAATTCTATCACTTCCTCAAGGCATTTCTATCCAATAACTAGGTTTCCTGACCAAAAGAAAAGGTAAAAGTAAAAGAAATAAAGAGAGTTAGAGAGAGAGAGAAATCCATAGATGAGTTTTGTACAGACTTCCTCAAACTGTACAGTATAACCTGTCATCTCTTTAAATAAAATTTCTATATATAAACACTGTTTGAGAACATGTGTTTATGTGTGTGTGTATTTAAGAAAACTTTTTCAACTGATAAATGTACCTCAACAGAATTTTAAATGTAATCTTCAAAAATGGTGAAATATTATCCCTCTGAAGTTATCTTAGGCCATGTTAATTATCACCATATGTGCTAAATTGCTTTTTCTTAGATATTCATTGTTTTTCTTTTTTTTAAAAAGAGTATTATTAGCAACGTATTAACGTTTGTCATTCTCCTCTTGTAAATAAATTTTCTATTAAGAAGTGAAGCAATCAAAGCGGTTGCCTAATAACTTTGAGTTTATCATTGAAAACCCTTGGTAGGTACCATGTAACTCATATAATTTGATTTTAAACAAAGAAGTGAAAAATGTATACTCATAAGATATATTTATTATCATCTATAACATTTGACAAATGAAATAGTGCCTTGAATCAGCTAGGCAGGAAGCAAGGCTACCTACCTTTTAATCACATGTATGATTAGGTCCTTATTCTGGCAGAACTTTCCCCCTAATCCTAGCCTGAGGGCAGAACAACCAAGAAGTACAGTCCCATTCTACAACATTCTCTATCTACTAATTCATGAAGGACTCAAAATTGTAACTAACCTAGGAGGCAGATCATTAAAAAAGAATTCAATATAGACACCTCCAAAATCTGACCAAGATGTTAGATAATGTATTACTAGATAGATTATGGTACAAATACATCCCCTAATACCATGCAACATTTAATGATATTTTTAAAAAGTAGTTAAGTGGAATAACAGTCATGATATAATAAGTAGAAAGACACAATGTTATAAAAATATGTATAATATTAATAGTATAACATTTGGGAAAACTATGTACATGAAGTTATTAAAATGGTAGTTAACAATGGTGACCACTGGATAATCATAATCTAGAATATTAATTTTTTCTTTTGCCTAAATGGAATTTCTAATTTTCCAATATTGGTCATGTATTTCTTTTATAATAAGGAAAAAAATCCTATTTTAATGAAAGATTTTTAGAAATAAAATAGCATAGGGTCACCATTTGCAACTTAAAATATGTATGGGTTCATACACAGAACTTTCCTGGCCCTTCCTCTTCTGTATCAATCTAATTTGTTATTTTTTAGACATCTTCCCCACTAGGTTTTATACTTCTCCAAAGGAAAGAGGCCATATATATTCTAACTTAGTAGCCAATGTACCAACTTTCACAATACAAGTCTTACATAAATAAAAGACAAATAAGACCATAAAATAAAAATTTAAATGTGTTTTTTTTAACTCAAGAAATAGTAAAATTATTTTAATAATTTTTGGAGGTTCAGAGGTTATTTTAATTTCTTTATTCTAAGAGCTTTAACTTCCTATTCATGGGGCAAGTGAGCATTCTGGATCAAAGAAGTACAGAGTTGAAAATAATATTTATTTATAATTTTTAATTTTACCTCTGCTAGTGTTGAATCAAAACTTACCTAAATTCTATATTATTTTAAAATAAAGCCTGTGAAAAGAAATAGATTTTAGAGTATTTAATGAAAACAATAAATCTTAACATAATATGCAAAAGAAAAGAAATTAAAACTATGGCAACAAACTTTAAAATATTGTACAAACCAAACAAATAAACTTAATGTGTTTGCTGTTTCATAATTCCTAAAAATAATATAGCTGGCAAGGAGTGACCATTTCCTGTTAATATAGTAAGAGGAAAAAACACGGTTAATTTGATATATAGAAGCTATGCTTGAGGCTTTATTTCCTTAAATCTGGAAGCAGTAGGAATAAAAAAGAGAGAAAAGGAAGGAGAGGAATGAGAGGGAAGAGAGAGAGAGAGAGAAAGGCAGAGACAGAGACAAAGAGAGATGGAAAGATGAACCTATGAACATTAGCACCTATTGTATGAACCATGCTGAAGAAATGTGCTCCTTGCAAGAAATTCATGGAGAAAAATATTCTCTCTGAGCACCAGCTTTCTCAATATATCTAGAATGTTTAAACCCAAGTTATATGTCTAGGGAGTTTATTGTCAAAAACAAGTCTGATAAAATAAGGGAAAATAAAAAATATTAAACTTCAGTTCTCACCATTCTCAAATAGATTATTTAACTATACCTCACCCCCTATACACACATTTGATGCTTGGCCATTCCATTTGAATGATAGAACAAAATTTGGTTTCTGGGAAAATCTCTTATATCCTGTACTGTATTTCCATACAATAATGATTAATGTTTTTAACTTTCGTAGTTCCATCTACGCTTTTAAAGAATATTTTTTCTTTTATAGGGAGCAGTTGGATTTTCCTTTTCTTGTAAAAGGAGTCTGAAAAGGGGCATTATTGTTAAATATTTCTATACTGGACAGAAAGAAAACAACTTGTCTTTTGCTAAATTAATTTAATCCTATTTGTGTACTGCTCTCCCCAGCATTGTCATCTCCAGCAGGTAGTTACTTTGGAGTCTAGCCCAGCTTGTGCCCTGGCTCCTTTATAAGTTGCCTTCCTCATAATTTGTGTTTTCACTCTTCATCCCTGTCTCCATTACCAAAACCAATCGCAATTTCACGCTGGAAGAATCTATTCAGCTTCGGAAGCATATTCTAAGACCATGTGACCTCTGACCCTGGCAGTTAGGATGATATAAACTTAAGTTCTACAGACATGAAATGAGATCTTGTTCTTGAACAGTTTTTTATAGCTGTTTATCTCTCTGGTCTGACACTTTCAAAATGCGTATATTGATAATCTCTTAAATATTGGACTATATAATGGTGTACCAGTTCCTATGAATAAACCCATGTCCAAATTATACCTGGAATTTTCAATTATAATTGTTTTCTACTTACTCCCCTTGTGTTATATACCTATAATATCATCTTGGATTCCCTGGAGCTTTCATTGATTTTGACTTGATTCAGAGAATCGCTATAACCCTTGAACGTTGTATTTGCTACCAGAGGATAAGTGCAATTGTTTAATTATCCTGACACATTTACTTGAAAGAGTGAAAATACATAATCTTCTCAAAACCTGAAAAATTAAGAGGTTAAATACTTTAATTCCAGTCTAATAACCTCTATTAACATTTTTTGCCTTCAGTTTTGATTGTATATTTCTGTTCTGTTTACAATTAGATAGTTTTAATTAGAGATGCATAGTTGAACAGCCTCTTTCCAAGTTAATTTTTCAATCTTCATTAGTGCATCTGTTATTCACTTTGCACTTACATTCTCAAAATAGAAATTATAGGAACGATCTATTTATTGATTTATTCATTCTTTCAACATGCAATTATTAAATATCTATTTTTTGATAGTGGCACCAGGATTGAAGCCATTAATCTAACCCTGGATTTAAAAAGAAAAGAAAATAAAGACATATCCTATTGTAGAATGATATTGCTTTAGGCCTTATCAGTAATCTACAGATACTATTTTATGTAGCCAAGCTTAAAATGAAACAACCATTTTGCACCAAAATTTTGCCTCATTTGAAAAAATAAAAACATTAAACCTATGTATTAATTTTGTTCCTTATCAGTAACTTAAGTTGTATGTGTAAAGAGGGAAAAAACACTTGCTTGCTTAATTACACTCAGGTCTGCTTGCTTTATTACACTCACAGTCAAAGCAATTTTGTTCATTTTATAATAACTGAATTCTAATTTTCCTGCATTGTTTAGTTAAAATAGTCTTCTATGTAAACTGTTCCTTAATCCCTAGTATGACAATGCTTCTCTTTTAATAAACACTATCAAATATTCCACAGTTTTTTTTTCTTATACGTGCTTTAGTATCACCAATTTTAATAGTAATTTCACTTAATTAGCTTTTTTAAAAAACTATCACTGTCCAAGGTTACAAGTGTCTAATTTGCCCCACTGGGAAAACTAAATATTTAATACCATGAAACTTTTATATACGAAGATTATCATAGAAGCCTCTTGATAGCCATTCTTGTCAAAATATTTCTGGAATACTAATTCAGTCTTGAATTCTACTTCTTCTTTAATGACCACATTTTTCTTTAATGAATTCATTCAAATTGAAAACAAAAGCCCCAAATAAAACATATGCAATGCAGGAAAATTTAGACTTCCACATGCCCAAATGGGCTTATCTAAGTATTGGTTAATTAGAGACTGAATATTTTATGATTTTTTTAAAGAGAAAATTAACATTTTAGTAAGGCATTACTTTATGAAATCTTATATTTGCATAATGTTAAATCAATACACACAGGTATATAGAATGCTTTATCTTTACAAAAACCAAGAGGTTGTATACAAATTTGTTTGGGGTAGAAGTAATACTAAAACACTCTTTGAAACTTTCTCTTCCCTTGCTTTATCTTCATTTTCTTGCCAACTATGCTGTTTAATTTACTACCTCAATTTCATCTTTCAGGTCCTTAAATATATTGGGTTGGCCAAAAAGTGCCTTTGGTTTTTTAAGTCAAAATAAAAGGCACATTTTTCATTTTCACCAAGAACTTTATTGAACAATGTATTCGCCCTTTTGTTCCACTACCTTCTGCCATTTTTCAGGCAACTTTATAATTCCGTTTTCCCAAAACTTTTAATCTTTTTGAGCAAAGAACTGTTCCAGGTGCCTTTTACAGTCTTCCAGGGAATTGAAATTTTTTCCAGAATTTTGTAAAGACCGAAATAAATGCAAATCTGAAGGTACAGTCTCTGGTGAATATGGCAGAAGAATCAGAACTTCCCAGCCAAGCTGTAACAGTTTTTGCCTGGTCATCAAAGAAACATGTGGTCTTGTGTTATCCAGATGGAAGATTATGCATTTTCCATTGACTAATTCTGGATGCTTTTCGTCAAGTGCTGCTTTTAGTTGATCTAATTGGGAGCAGTACTTGTTGGAATTAATTGTTTGGTTTTCCAGAAGGAGTTCATAACAGAGGTCTCCCTTCCAATCCCACCATGTACACAACATCACCTTCTTTGGATGAAGACCGGCCTTTGGTGTGGTTGGTGGTGGTTCATTTCACTTGCCCCACCATCTCTTCTGTTCCACATTATTGTACAGTATCCACTTTTCATCGCCCGCAACAATTTGTTTTAAAAACGGAATGTTTTCATTACGTTTCTGTAGAGAATCACACGCAGAAATACGGTCAAGAAGGTTTTTTTCACTTAACTTATGTGGAACCCAAATATCAAAGTGATTAACATAACCAGGCTGGTGCAAATGATTTCCAATGCTTGATTTGGATATTTTGAGTATGTCGGCTATTCTCTCACGTGGTATAATGTTGATTGTTCTCAGTGAATGTCTTGATTTGATCCCTATCAACTTCAACTGGTCTACCCTACCGTGGGGCATTGTCCAGAGAGAAATCTCCAGCACGAAACTTCACAAACCACTTTTGACAGGTTTGTTCAGTCACAGCACCTTTTCCATACACTGCACAAATCTTTTTTTTGCATTTCAGTTGCATTTTTACCTTTCTTGAAATAATAAAGTGTAATATGCCAAAAATGTTGCTTTTTTTCTTCCACCTTCAGTATTAAAATGGCTACACAAAAATTCATCAATTTGGTAAGTTTTTTTTTTTAATGCATGCCGATATGATAGCTGTCACAATACAATCTAACAAAATTGTTTCAAATTAAAGACAACTAAGAGCTCCCAGAGCCATCTTACAGGAAAAAATGAACGAACATTTTGGCCAACCCAATATATGTTCCTCAAGGTCTGATATTTGTTCCTTTTTCCTTCTCTCTTTACTTTAACACTGCTTTTCCAATTCCTCGGAGGTTTAGCTAATCCCTGGAAAATAGTTGCTCCAGCCCTTTCTCCTGACAGTTGGCTCCTATTTTCAGACTCTCAAATTCAACTTATCCCAAGCCAGTTCGTATTTATTTGCACTAAGGCAACACAGATGTCCATTATGGTGTGACCAAAATGCTGTCAGTACGGTAATCAATATAGGCAGCTGTGAAAGTTAATGACAATCATGTGAACATCATATTGAGTATGAGAAAAACTGAGCACGGCTGTAATACTGTAAGAATAAGCAGACACAGACAAGTATATAATGATGGTTATTCAGGCATAAAGTGGTTAAGATCAGTAATAAAGAGACAATTTATTGTGATAATGAATAAATGAAGTTAGGGAGAAAAATCATCAAAGGGTTAGAGAATTATCTTTGCATGGTGTTATGGGCTAAATGCTGTCCTCCCAAAATTCATATGTTGAAGCCCTAACCCCCAGTACCTCAGAATGTGACTATATTTGAAGATAGGGCCTTTAAATAGATGATTAAGTTAAAATGAGGTCTTTAGGGTGGACCCAAATCCAATCTGACTGCTGTCTTTATAGAAGGGAAAATTTGGATACACAAAGAGCACCAGGGAAACACATGCACTGAAGAAAGCCCATGTAATGACACAGTGAGAAGGTGGCCATCTGCAAACCAAGGAGAAAGGCCTGAGAAGAAAGCAAAGTTGCTGACACCTTGATTTGGACTTCTGTCCTTAAGAACTGGAGACATAAATGTCTGAAATGTCTGTTGTTTCAGCAAGCAGTCTCTGGCACTTTGTTACGGCAGCCTGAGAGAGTAACACAGGTGACCAAATCAGAGGAGATGAACATAAAACATGATTGAGCTCATTGAATGGGACCAAGTAGTTTGACTCACAGAAATGGGATCATTAGGGTTTGGAACAGCACATTTTCAACCTATTTTAAATAATGTCTGTGGGTTATATTGGAGTTATTAATTATGTCTTTCAAATGGTAATGAAAACTATTTATTCTGTGTATAAGCATAGTTACAGACTTTTCCATTTTCCATCCTAAATGACCTTTCCTTGACATTTTCTCATATTCTCTCTTGCTCATATTTCTCTTTTACTCTCTTCCTTCTCTACCACCAAACTCTTACCTCATTCTCTTCTAAGTCAAGTTTCTCAAAATAGTAGTTCATAAAATTAACCTGCATTCCCACTTACTCACCATCACCTTGAAATCCACACATGATTGCATGTCTATCACTGCAGAACCCATATTTCTAGCTCTGTGACAAGAAGTTGGATAGGAAACCAATTTTGAGGATGGAGGAGAGACGTATGATTCAGCTGTTATTTTCTTTCTTTCACTTTTCCACTGAATTTCACCTAACAGAGATAACCAGTACCATATAACCAACACCAGTGGGCCCAATTTATTCCATTTATCACTGGATTCTCATGTATGTTGACAACTGATTATTAGTTCCTTCTTTTCCATTCTCTTTTCTTCCTCAGATTATACAATATCATCTTCTCCCTGGTTCTTCTCCTACCCTCTGACTTTTCTGAGTATGTCCCTTTTCTGCATTTCTCTTTCTTCCACCTGTATTTTACATGCATTGATCTCATTATAAATACCATCTGATTCTCAGATCTGTGTTCCTCTTAATCTGCATCTTCCTTGGATCATTTATTGAGGCTTTAAGCTATATTTTATACTGCTTGCACTCTTCCCTCCCCAATTTACATCTATTTCCAGTCATAACTTCTTCCTGGAAATTAAAATCCAAATCATTACTGGACGGTTCCTCCTGAATGTGCCTTCAGCATCTGAGGGCACATATGGCTATATTCCCTATCTCAAAAAATGACTCTACCATCTGCAAAATCATCTCTATACCTTGGAGTCAGCCTATGCACAACCAACGAATCACTAATTGCATCTGTTGCCCTGAACTCATTCAGAATTAGTTATCAGAAATTATTCACATATTCTTTCTATTATTGTGGTATATATATACTCCAGAACTCTATGCCAGATAACTATTTTTAATATTCATTACTTACCATATTTATGGGATCAACTGGTCCAATGCTGTTTACGTAAACATCAGTTTCAATTACTGTGGGCCTCACTGCAAAATACCAATATAAAGAATGGTCAACTGAAAACAGAACTACCATACGACCCAGCAATCCCACTACTGGGCATATACCCTGAGAAAACCATAATTCAGAAAGAGTCATGTACCACAATGTTCATTGCAGCTCTATTTACAGTAGCCAGAACATGGAAGCAACCTAAGTGTCCATCAACAGATGAATGGATAAAGAAGATGTGGCATATACTCAGCCATAAAAAGAAATGAAATTGAGTTATTCATAGTGAGGTGGATGGACTTAGAGTCTGTCATACAGAGTGAAGTAAGTCAGAAACAGGAAAACAAATACCATATGCTAACACATATATGTGGACTCTAAAAAAACAAAAATAAAAACAAATGGTTCTGGAGAACCTAGGGGCAGGACAGGAATAAAGACACAGACATAGAGAATGGAGTTGAGGACACAGGGAGGGGGAAGGGTAAGCTGGGACGAAGTGAGAGAGGGCATGGACTTATATATACTACCAAATGTAAAATAGATAGCTAGTGGGAAGCAGCCGCATAGCACAGGGAGATCAGCTCAGTGCTTTGTGACCACCTAGAGGGGTGGGATAGGGAGGCTAGGAGGGAGACACAAGAGGGAGGAGATATGGGGATATATGTATACATATGGCTGATTCATTTTGTTATAAAGCAGAAACTAACACACCACTGTAAAGCAATTATACTCCAATAAAGATGTTAAAAAAAAAGAAAAAGAATGGTCAAAGATATAATCATAGGTTGTCTTAAATAAATCTTATTTAAATAAATTTTAATAACTATTACTATTTTACACTTTCAAGAATAAAACATTCTCATTATTAAATGAGGAAGCATGGCCCATTATATAAACACAACAACAATTTCATTTCACAAATAAATTATGTAACTAAAAATTACCATTTTTGACTAAAAACCTCCCAGTGTACAGCCTAAAACTGTCTAAATCATCCATTAAAACTAAGGAAGTTTATTCAGTTAAAAATGCTAGGTAATTTTCTCTGCAATAGTCATAGGATTTTAGGATTAGATGGATTTTAGAGCCTAAACATTGTTATGTTATCCTACTTAGTGCATATCATGATGTGCTAGCAAATGTTAACAAACTTGCTCTTGGACTGGGAGAAAACAAGCCCCGATTTGTACCTTTTGCTGATTTCAATGTTGTAAATACTCCCACAATGAAAGATTTAAAGACACCAGTGTGAAGTCACTGAATACAGAGTCGGGACGATATATAATGAGTGGTTATTGTGAGCCAGTATAAGCTAGTTCGGCACACACTAGAGCTTGAAGCATAGTTATGATGATTAAAGGAGGTGACAGATCTGAAGCGTCTACATCCAGGTCTGATTCTTGTGAGGAGCTTCATTAAATTTGTTCACACCTCCTTCCTCTCTTGTTAACAAAATTCCTTTGGGTTGTTTATAGCTGGTTCCAGTGAAAGGTGTATTTTCATCTAATTCTTAGAATATATTGTACAGCCATCCCTGTGGACTTCATCTGTTGTGTTTTGTACGTAACCATTTGTGTTTTCCAAGTTAGTATTTAAATGGTATATGCTGTATTCTTATATTCTATCAAAATGTGCAGCACAGGTCAGCCTTTTAAAGTTAATCGAATGATATGATTAACTACTATCTGCAATAGTGCATATTTGATTGTGATTTGGGCTTTGAACCTTTGTCAGGTATTTTTGGCTTGCTATAATGAGATTTACCATAATGATGATAACTTATACTCATGAGATTTTTTTGTTCACTATGAAAAACATTTTCACATAGTTTCTTTTTACTCCCTACCCCCCCCTGCCATATAAAGCATAAAGGGTTCATTTACTGATTCAGCAAATACTTGTTGAGGAATGCATATAAAGGTTTCATAAAGAAGACAGGAAGGGAAAAAGACATTGTGAGAAGAAAATCTGTCATAGATCTCATGGAGATTTACATAGAGATAATGCAAATAAAATAAAGCAGAAAAACCACCTTGTAGCCTGAAAGTTTCTATGCTAAAGTAAGCATGTTTCCAGTACTGTATACTCAGTTATCCTTTCTGGATAAGTTTATGTGATTTCCCTTTCTGGCCCAGTACTTACCACTCTTACAATGCAGGCACTATATTAGACCTCGCAGGATGAACCCCCTCCTCTAGTACATAGCTGAATCTGCCTGTCTGAGTCCCTATCCTGTCTCAAGTCTCCCTATCTTAGTAACTTTTAGTCTGTCAGAGCTTCCAGGCTGGTAAGCTTCCATGGAAAACTTGAGGCATTTTGGAAAACAGTGCCTGTATTATTTTAAAACCATATTTATTTTTAATCTTTGAAATTATAAAAAGCCCTACACTTAGAAAAACATACAGTATTTATTTAGTTTGTTTTACCTCAAGCAAATATTTTATTACATGACATACATATTTTCTTAGCTAGAAAAATAAATGGGATTTGTTAGAAATAGTTTTAGTATGCAAAACTATAGGTTTCTAGATTTACATGATACATGACAATGTAATTCGATCTAGTAGCCAACAATTAGATTTCTTAAATAAAAGTAGGTTCTATGACTTATAGAAGGTTATATAGCTTAACTTATATAGCTTAACCTAAGCTGATAACTTCTGAGATGAGTTGCTTTAATCATTTGCCATTTATGTTTGACTAGCTATGAATTGTAACCAATAAATATCATATAATTAAGCTAAATATAACTAGATTTACAGAGTGGTTTTTATGAAAGTCAATTAATAACAATAGGTTTATTAGTTTCATTTAGTATATTTATTAACAGTTATAAGCAATTAAGTGCAATGTACCAGTCTTATCTGATTAGACTTTTTCAGTTCATCTGATAAATCAACAAAAACTGAGTGCCTGCTCTCTATTGCATGATACTTGGGGCTGAACACCGCTTATAACAAGAACTAAATGATTTTTTTTAACATCTTTATTGGAGTATAATTGCTTCACAATGATGTCTTAGTTTCTGCTTTATAACAAAGTGAATCAGCTATACATATACATATATCCCTCTTGCGTCTCCCTCCCACCCTCCTTATCCACAAAGCACTGAGCTGATCTCCCTGTGCTATGTGGCTGCTTCCCACTAGCTATCTATTTTACATTTGGTAGTATATATAAGTCCATCCCACTCTCTCATTTCGTCCCGGCTTACCTTTCCCCCTCCCCGTGTCCTCCAGTCCATTCTCTACGTCTGCGTCTTTATTCCTATTCTGCCCCTAGGTTCTCCAGAACCATTTGTTTTTGTTTTTGTTTTTTTTAGATTCCATATATATGTGTTAACATATGGTATTTGTTTTTCTCTTTCTGACTTACTTCACTCTGTATGACAGACTCTAGTTTCATCCACCTCACTACAAATAACTCAATTTTGTTTCTTTTTATGGCTGAGTAATATTCTTGAGGACATTTTTATTTACAGGACATACTTTTCACATTTTACAGTAGAGAAAGATGTAGATATGAGTGATCAGTCCTGGTTTCTTGATATCAACATTTCCTTACCTAACTATAAGGCAAATATATGTATGTTACAAAAATATTAACTCTGGCATTAGGGCTTGAGCCACACTATTTCATGATGCGCATACATCAAGTTCTTCTGAGATGGGACAAAAGATATATTACATCAGTAATTCCAGCGTAGAACATTGCTATTCACAGAAGATATTCAATAAATTACACAATGAACATATATTTGCAAACTATGAGCATTTTTTGAGTTGTTATGTGTATCATTTTATAACTTGCAGGTGCTATCATTTGATCCAATCCTTTAAACTTCATCCCCAAAACACGACGTAGAATAAACCTGAAAGTGAATTAAAATATTTCAGATTAATTTTGAAACTACAGCTAGTGCTTATATGCTTCAAAATATAAAAAGGAAAACAACAGAAATCTGTAATTGTTCCTTAATAATGACTTATTACTGCTTTCATTGATTCATGCTATGAACAATACTTTTGGGTGAAATCACTTAAAATACAGGATTCTTAGTAATTGAGTAAGTACTTTCTTGGCTTTATGATTTTCTCAGTAGAAGGTTTGTCCAATTGCAGGATTTTAGTGATATTTAAAAAGGAAAACACCATACTTCAATTAAAAAGTAGGAAAATGAAGCTAAAAGAAAATTGCTATTCCAAGCTTATTAAATGATGTTTAGAAAGTGGGCACACTATGTTTAATTCATCAATACACACAGAGATCAAAGATCTGTTTTTTGTGATAGTACAACAATGACTTAGAAAAGCATGTACTGCCACAGCAAATTACATTTTTGATAGATAGAGGGAAGACAGGTAAAGAGGACACTGAGTTATTTTTGCAAGGCCTCTTTCTGTGCTGTGACTTCTAAGTACTTTGCTTTAAGTATCTCACCAGAATATAAGTAAACTCCTAGTGCAAGTGAGTATATAGAAATAGACATTCCAGGCAACTTAGTAATCCAGAAAATACAAAGAGGAAGGAAAAGAGAAAGAAAGAAAAAAACAGTGAGCTCAACATCGAGTTTCCACGTAGTTAAGGCAAAACCGAAGAGAGCTCACTCTGGGTGGGTAATTGGTTATCAATCAGAAGATATAAACTAAAATGAATTTTAAAAATATTTTCTTCATACTTATTTTTAACCATGCTGTATTCCAATAGTCTAAGATATCTTTAGCATAATATGTAGCTTTTTGGTCACCTTGGATATTAAAATTAATTTAAGTCAGTCAAAAACTCTAATCCTGGAAAATAAGATTAATGGTCTTTTCTTACTGCCCCTCAATGGTATTAAAAAAGAAACAGTCCCACTGATATGGATATTGCAGTTATACAGATTTTGAAAGAACTATGACTTATGTCTTATTGCCCTAGAACAGACAGCAGGGGTTCTCAACACAAAGATGTCATATTTGGGTCCAGATGCTTCTTCCCAGGCCTTACTAACAAGGAATGTCAACTAACATTTGCCATCTCCTTCCCTAGGTCACATATGGACAAATAGACACGTGGATACACATGGAAGAAAAGGTAGATATGGATAAATAGATACTTGAGACTGTGCTGTCTAATACCTTAGCTAGTAGATACTAACAGATGGCTAGAAAAGATACTAACATAAATTTTGGACAGAAAAGAATGCCTACAAAGATCACTTTAATAATTATTCATATTTGTTTGTTTTCAAAGTTTTATTGAAGTACATTTGATTTATACTATTGTGTTAGTTTCAGGTGTTCAGCATAGTGATTCAGTTATTTTTTTCTGATTATATTCCATTACAGATTATTACAAGATATTGATTACAATTTTCTGTGCTATATAGTAAATCCTTGTTGCTTATCTATTTTATACATTTTATGTATAGTACTTTGTATCTGTTAATCCCATACTCCTAATTTGTCCCTCCTTCCCTCTCTCTCCCCTTTGGTAACCATAAGTTTGTCTTCTATGCCTGTGAGTCTTTTTCTGTTTTGTATATAGAGTCTTTGTATTATTTTTTAGATTCCACATATAAGTGATATCACATAGTATTTGTCTTTCTCTGTCTTACATACTTCACTAAGTATAATATTCTCTAGGTCCATCCATGTTGCTGCAAATGGCAATATTTTGTTCCTTTTTATGGCTGAGTAATATTCCTTTATATATATATTTATATATATGTATATATATCATATATATATATCTTATCTTCTTTAACTGATCTGTTGATGGGCACTTGGGTTGTGTCTATGTCTTGGCTATTATAAATAGTGCTGCTGTGAACACTGGGGCACATGTATCTTTTTGAATTAGGTTTTTGTTTTTTCTGGGTATGTACCAGGGAGTGGAATTGCTGGATCATATGGTAGCTCTATTTTTATTTTTTTAAGGAACCTCCATACTGTTCTCCATAGTGGAGGAACCAATTTGCATTCCCAACAACAGTGTACAAGAGATCCCTTTTCTCCACACCTTCTCCAGCATTTATTATTTGTAGACTTTTTGATGATAACCATTCTGACAAGTGTGAGGTGATACCTCATTGTGGTTTTGATTTGCATTTCTCTAATAATTAGTGATATGAGCATCTTTTCATCTGCCTCTTGGCCATCTGTATGTCTTCTTTGGAAAAATGTCTATATAGGTCTTCTGCCCATTTTTTGATTGGGTTGTTTATTTTTTCAATCTTGAGTTGTATGTGCTGTTTGTATATTTTGGATATTAACTCCTTGTTGGTCGCATCGTTTGCAAATATCTTCTCCCATCCCATAAGCTGTCTTTTCGTTTTGTTGATGATTTCCTTTGCTGTGCAAAAGCTTTTGAGTTTAATTAGGTTCCATTTGTTTATTTTTGCTTTTATTTATTTTTCCTTGGGACACTGATCTAAGAAAATACTGCTACAATTTATGTCAGAGAATGTTTTGCCTATGTTCTTTTCTAAGAGTTTTATGTTGTCATGTCTTATATTTAGGTCTTTAAGCCATTTTGAGTTTATTTTTGTATATGGTACGAGGGAGTGTTCAAATTTCATTGATTTACATGTAGCTGTCCAGCTTTCCCAACATCACTTTTTGGAGAGACTTAAGTCATTTATTATGTATACTCTGAGATGAACAGATAAAATGCTACTCTGCACAGTACATATTACTACTCACATTTAAATAGAAATTAATTAAATTTAATTGAAATTTAGCCATACTAGCCACATTTCAAGTACTCAATAGTCAATAATCAATTTCAAGTATTCAGTACTCACAAATGTATGACTGTTATTAATATACATAATATATATTAAGTATATGTAAATTTAATTATTTGGAATTTCTTCTTAGGAGAATGAAAGACTGCTGTCTTATTCTGTAGTTTAATGTCTCTTTAGACAGCAGACTTATCAACCTGCTTCCACTCCTACACCTGATCAGGGGAAAAAAAAGTTGGAGAGGAGATTTAAAGAAAGACAAGTAATGGAGTATCTGCACACCCACTCTTTAGAATGTCTAGGATATTTTATTTTCTTGTGGGTACAATTCACATCAAAGGAAGATAACTGGACCAGAGGCATCTTACCAGTTTTTTGGCCACCAGCAGCACATATCTCCAGACTAGATTGTTGATGAAAGGAGCTAAGGCAGGTGGAAGATATAGAGAAGCCTCTAGATTCCCCAGGTCAAGGAATTGAACAGTATAAAATGCCTATGAACAACAACATAAAGCATTTCTACTCTATTCCTACCCTCCTACCCTCACTATTTATATGTTTACCTCTCCAAAAGTGTACCAAGGGCCATTTGGTGTTAACCCAAAAAGAAATAAAAACTAAGAAGACAAAAGTTTCAAACTGCACCCAGTTAACTCTTCATATCTCCTGCGTGTTCCCATCACTAGAAACTTAGAACAATTAAACAGATGGAATAAAAAAGCAGATCCTCCCCTTCTCACCCCAAGTCCCTGTCTAGTGGCACATGTCTATCATCTATCCTGGGAGAGGGATAGCTTTAAATCTATTGGGATAGTAATTTTTTAGATTAGATCAAACTTTAAATCACTGAAATTGTTTGAAAAGCTGTAGACTCTACCTGAAAAGTTGTTAAGAAATAAAAAAGAAAACTCAACATAAAGTAATTAAAGCTTTACTAGAATTACAAAGCCTTTTAATGTTAATTCGTTATTAATTTCATAAGTCCTCAGTAAATTGATTAAATTTGTTTTCATAATTTATGAAGAAGAAAGATGTTAACACAAATTCTGGACAGAAAGGAATGCCTACAAATCATGTGAACAATTAACTAATTCATTGTGTATAATCTGAGGTGCACAGATACAAATGCTGCTATGCATGGTATAATTATCAAGGTACTTAGGACATGTCTCGTCTAATCTATTAAACAATGTGATGTCACAAATGTATATAGCATTTGAAAGTCCAAATCTCGATCTGAAATAATTTAGGTAAAATGCTAAATCCATGAAGTAGAACAACTGTCAAAATACTTACACATGAAATTAAAAGATTATACACTCTAGGTTCTATTCAAAAAAGTTCACTCAGTAAATATTAAGTGAACATAATTTATGTTTCAGACATTGTTTTAGCAATGAGGGATAGGATGCTTTCTACCTTCAGGGAGTTGACATTAATTGAAAGAAAAGAGAGTGTCAAATAATAATAGTGAAATATGATGAGTAAAATGGAAGTACAGATTTCTGTTTCTTGTGATAAGTAATTGGCATCAATTTAACCATCTCAGTAAAAACAACTTTTTAATGTTTAAAGCCATGAGAGTCATTATGAAGATATAACACAAAATATTTATACACCAAATAACAATGCATTTACCTTTATGAGGCAAAATCTACAGGAGAAAAAGGGAAATACAGATAGTAACACACCAAAAATTGAAGAGGGAAAATAAATAATTAAATTTCCAACTCAAAAGAAAAAGCAAAACAAAATAAAATATAATGAAGGTTATAATAAAAACAAAGTAGAAATTACAAGGTAGTTAATAGAAAAACAGTAGAGCTCATTCATTAATAATGGAAATTCTGAAAAAATCCACTTCTCTTAATTTTCTTGATCAGAAAAAAGGGGGTAATAATACAAAATATAAAATAGGAAATAACAAATGGGAACTAAACATTGAAACAGAAAAAGGGTTTTTTTTTAATCCTAAGAAATTACTTTGAAGACTTCTTTGCAAATAAACTTGAAAACCTAAATAAAAGAGAGAGTTTTCCTAGGCAAATACAGATTACCAAAAATGAGTAGAAAGCACAAACAGACCAAATTTCATAGGAGAACAAAGTGATCAAAGTGATTAACTATTTCCAAAAAGCACAAGACCTGGATGAATTTATAATGGAATTCTATCAAACTTCCAAAAGTCAGATGATGCTAACACCCAGATAAAGTGCTACACCTTTGAGAATGAAGGAAAATACCTTTTCATGAAACAAATGTAAAAGGATGGCTAAAACAAATGAAGACAGTACTCAAAAATAAAAGATGAATATCACTTATAAATACCAATACAAAATACTAAATAATATATTACCAAGCAGAATCCAATACCTCATTAAGTTTATAATATATCATGACCAAGAAAGCTTTAGTCCAGAATGCAAATTGTTTCAATTAATACTATACACCATACTAATAGATTTAAAGAGAATAAAGCTCAAAATTATTTCCGGAAATGTTGAAAAAGTCTTTGAAAAATTTCAGTACCAATTCCTGATTTTAAAACTAAATCAAGCAAATCAAGGGATAAGTTCTTAATGTGAATATTCATATGAAGAAACACTAGAGTCATTTCCATAAGAACTAAAACGAGGCAAAATTACCCATTATCTCCACTACTATTCATTATTATATTAGACATGTTTGACAATGAAACAACATAATGCTTTTAGACAAGATAATTCGATTAGTTGCATATGAGTTGGTAAATAAAATAAATACTTTTTTGTATATGGTATGATAGCATATTTTGAAAACACATGATGCTTAAACTAACAAAAAAAATCAGTAAGGCAGCAGGAAGGTAGTAAGATATAAAATGAACATTCATAAATCAATGACATTGATATGCAAAACCAGAAATCAGGTAGAGGACATTAGAGTTGAGGAAATATTTACAGGAGAAAAAAATTAAATACTTAGGATTCAATTTAAGAAATATGAAAAATCTATGAGTAAATCTTAAAACATTCCAGAGAGATACAAAATTAACATGAAGATTTAGAAAGACAGCCCATGTTCCCATATTAGATGATTCAATGTTATAAAGATGTTAGTTTTCCCAAAGTTAATCTACAAATTTAATGCAATCCCAATAAAAATACCAACAGCTCTTTTTTAAATGTATCTAAACTTGTTGATAATAAAGCTCCTATTTTTTTTTAAATGACACGCAATAGCCAGGAAAACTGAAAAGGAAAAACAAAACAAAATGAAAATATGAGGTGGGGCCAGCTTTATAAGATATTAATACTAAATGTTTTAGTCTCAAAATACTGTTGAATCTCTAATGTTAATATAGTGTGGTGGCAAATAAATAGAAAAACAAATGAAAGAATGGAATAGAAAGGACAGAAATCACAAAAGTACATAAGAAAATGTAATATATGATAAAGTTGACATCTCAAATAATGGAAGCAAAGATTGACTTTTTAATAAATCATGCTGAGTCAACAGAAAAGCCATTTGAAAAAGATAAAAATTAGATTCATACTTTACACCATACACAGAAATAAAATTCAAATGCATCAGGGAATTAAGTAAAAGAAATAAAATCATACAAATGCTAAAAGTAAACATAGATGAATTCCATTCAAAGTGGAATATAACCAGTAACATGGAAACGAAACTGTCATAAAATGGTTAACATAACCACATTGAATGGGGATAAGGAAGAAAAGAACTAACCTAAGTTACTTTTGGGAACAGTATTTTGATTACATACTGCAAATATAAAGGCAAAAAAAAATGTATATGAATATTTTATTCTAGTTAATTTTTTATAGACGTGTTAAAATTATAGAATTACTTTATGTATTTACTGGAATTGAACAAATACTAAAATATACTATGGGTAAATGAGAGCCAGGTGTCTCCCTGATGGAAAAAGAAATTACAGATAAGGAAAAGGGAAAGGTTAGAATGAACCCTATTGTCTTTGGATTGGAAACAGGGCTGTCAGTATTGACTTCTGGTTTATAATACATATACACAGGGATAGACATAGAAATATAGATGCCTATGAATGTGTGTGTAGAACATATATTTTCTCCTTCTGCCCAATGAGAAGGTCAAGAAGCAATGACACCCAATATTAAGAAATACACCTGGTGCTCACATCTTGGTTTCTAAATACCATTCTACAAAAAGAGGAACCAGGGTTCTTGGAGAAATGATGAATTCCATTGCTGGATCAAGAGGAGCCTGGAAAATTTTATGTGTTAGAAAGTAAGGATATGCTCAGAAAATGATAGAAACATAAAAGAACAGAGAAATAAAATTATAGGACATACCAGTTGTCAAATTTTCATTTTGAGCAATAAAATAAATGATGGTAAAGGATAATAAACTATAAGATACGACATATATCTAGAGGTCTACACTGAGTAAATAAATAAGTGAACAGATAAACAATTGGACAAGTCACAGATCCTAGTTACTGCAGAATTACAATTAATTTGTGTAGAAGGAATGATGATAATATTCACTTACCACTTGACAAACATCACAGTAATGCTCCTGCAGGTAAGAATCATTGATACAGACCAGAGGAATGGACAAAAGTGTGCTGAGAATATCTGCATAGTTCTCCCCAGCGCAGTATCTCCTCACAACATATTTATTAATCAAAAAGAAAGATAATAAACTTCACAGTGAAGAAACGTGGAAGAAACCACACTTAATGAAAGTGTGGTTTACATCACCAGTAATAAGATATATAAACATCACATGCCTCCTAACACAATACACTGAAAGCACAAAATATCACTTTTGTGGTGTTCTTGGCAAAAATGCATAAACACAGCCCAATAATGAAAATATCAGACAAATTGAGGGGCGTTCCATTGGCCAGTATACTTTAAAATTATCATGTTCATGAAACAAACAGAAAAACTGAGAAACTATACCAGGTTGGAGGAGAGTATGGAGGCATGAGAACAAAATGCAATGTGTGATCTTGGTTGGGATTCTGAACAGAAAAAAAGGACGTCAGTGAGGTATCTGCCACAATTTGAATAAGGTCTGTAGATTAGTTAATAGTATTGTATCAATATTAATTTAATGATTTACATAATGGTTCTATGATTATGTAAATATTAACATTATGGCTGAAAGATTTCTGGGAATTTCATGGATAGATAATATTTTATTAAGCCTAAATTTTATTTTGAAAAAATAATTAAAATAATCTAGGAAAACAAAATTAAATCATGGAAAATAGATTAATAATAAACAAAATAGTGTAAAATAATAAAATTTAAGAAAATTTTCAACAAAGAAATTTGACAAAGATAAAATTCGATTTTATGACAAACTAATAAAAACTTTAAAGCCCTTCAAGATTTATTCATAAATGAAAGAATAGATTACTAATATCAGGAATGGCGAAGGAGAAAAGCCCTCAGATCCTAAAAACATTAAAAATATCGTAAAAGATGTTATGAAACAATCTAACTCAAGTAAATTTTAAAATTTAAACTCCTTGAAAACTAACCAAAACTAATAAAGTAATTGAACTGCTAAAATTTTTTCCCAAAATACAAACTCTAGGCCAACATGACTTCACCAAGTAATTCTTCCAAATATTGAAGGGAGAAACAGAATCCATTTTAGGTAACTCTTTCAGAGATGAAAAGAGAGGGAAATATAGCTCATTTGTAGATGCTAGCATAATATTGACTCCAAAACTGAAAAAGACATTACAGAAAATAAAATAACTGGCTAATGCCCTTTATGAACATAGATATAAAATTCCAAAACTAAATATTATCAAACTGAATCTAGTGATATTTTAAAAATATTACCATGTCACAACTAAGTAACATTTATTACAGACATGCAAATTTTGTTTAAGTTTTAAAAATCAGCCAAAGTTAGTTACAGAAAAAAAATTAGTAGAATAAAGGGCAAAATATGATCAATATGATGGTTTCAATAGGTGCACAGAAGTCATTTGAACCAGTAGGGAGGTAAAAAGAACCCTAGCAAAATAAGAAGATAAAGGAACTACAAAGAGCATCTTAAAAAAAAAGAAGCTTACATCAAACATCATAATTAATAGTGAAATATAGACTGGTTTCCCTGATATCAGGAACAAACCAGGACTATTCAACACTGATTCTAGTCTTAGTGCAATAGGTCATGAAAAAAGTATAATTTTGAAAATTAATTAGAATGCTCAGTATTTGCAAAATAAACACTATTGGCAAAGTAGTCATTATTGGTAATAGTCATTACTCTCTGTGTTTATAGAAAATCTACATTAATATAACAATACATAAAGTTGATCAATTTAGCAAGGCTGCTGAGGACAGAGTAGATTAGCAAAATATCTATTGTATTTCTATGCACTGCTAATAAAAACTTAGAAAGTAAAATTTTTTTAAAATCTATTTATACTTACATTAAAACTTCAAGTTAGAAAATTAAATCTAGTAAAATATATTCAGCACTTCTTTACAGAAGACATTAATAAAAATTGAACATATGTGGAAGAATATATGATGATCATGAATTTGGTACAGTAAAAATTCAGTATGGTAAACATTTCAATTTCTCTATATTGATTATAGATTTAATGCAATCCCAATAAAAATCTGGCTGACTTACATTTTGTTTGTTTGTTTTAAAGTGTTGCAGTGGGAAACTTAGAGGTTATTTATTTTGTAAAATGTATACATAAATGCTCAGGACTGAGAATAACAATTTTGACAAAGAAGAACAATGTTGGATTGTCTACACTAATTATACTCTCAAGGCTTATAATTCTACATTAACTAAAACAGTGCAGCATTGCAAAAAATTGGAACTCCTACATACCTTTCAAATATTCCCTTTTATGAAATATCTCTTAGTTTTTCAGGCAGTTTTATCAAAAATTGCTCTGTTGTAGCAATTGTAAAATAATTACATCGAAAATGTTTAGATGTCTTTCTTCCCACGTCAAACTGTGAAGCTTTCAAAGCAGTACCATTCCAAATAATAATTGCCAAACCCACAGTCTCTAACACACATCGGACACTCAAGGAATATGAAATATGATAAAATAACATCAGCAAATGTGGCTTTCACAGTCACCAAAATCCAAGAATGATTACTCGAACTTACCTCCTATATCTGGGCGAAGTTTATTGTCATAGCCTTGAAGCAAGGAGTTGAGAATTTGTGTTATATCTCCTTCATGAATCTTTGGTGCCAAGACCCAAGTTTTGTTCACTGTTAAATCCTCATCATCTTCATCATCTGCTTTATCAACACTAAAGAATTCAAAAACAAAAATTGTATAATAGAAAGTTCAACCAAGTAGTGTATTTTAAAAAATAGTTTAAGATTATTCTAATTATGTAAGAGAATAATAAGAGGGGAAAAAAAGCATTCGAAATATTTTACATTCAGTAAGACTAAGGCCTACATCATATGAACTGTCCTGTTTTAATAATACTCAAAAATGAAGAATCCAGTGCAAGAAAATATCGTATAATATTAATGTAATAAAGTTTTGCCACTCCCACAACTGTCATTTAAGGCCATAGAGATTATGCACTGATAATGTGAGGAGTGGCCCTAGATTTGTGTGGTACACAATCTGCACAACCATACGTAAGTGACTCTATACCACCACACCCTAAAATAAAAATTAAAAGGTAAATAAGTGCAGGAAAAGTTGTAATCATTAGTCTGGTAAAATGTATTTTAAAATGCACGTGTAGAAAAGAAGACTTAAGGAAAGATGAGTGAAGAAGGATTCAAAGAAAAAAGGAAAAAGTATTGAACACACCTATGCTTCTTCCTTTTAAGTCAGAAGAACCGAGACCCCAGACATCTATTCCAAGAACTCTGTCAAAGATTGTCTTACCAAATCATGAGTGGTTGACTCACTCTCCATATATATACATATATATATAATCACGTATACATATATATACATATTATATATATACACATATGTATATATATACATGTCTCTATATATACATATATATATATATAATCATGCTTTCCATATATATATGTGTATATATATGGAAAGCATGATTATCACATTTTAGGACTAGAAGATGGACTTTAGGGATCAAATAACCCACTGCCTTTATTTTGTAAATGAGGAAACAAGTCAGTAGGGAATCAACCAAAGCACAAACTCATTTATTTTCAAAACTGAGACTCAAACCCTGGTCCTATAGCTAATGCTTCCTGTGACGCCTGTGTGTTTAACAAGCATAAAGTTTCAGCTTACTTATGAACTGTGGTAGAAACATATAGTAACATAGATATTCATCTATAATTCACCAAAAGTAACAAACTACTTTGTTTATTACCCGTAAGTAACCCCACCTTCATTTGAGTGAGATCAACCTAGACTTACATCCAACTTTAGTAAATATTAGTCCTCCACTGAAAAAGTATATATAAACTTTTATACTGGTAAAATCAGGTAAATCTATATTATTTATTTACATATATTTGAGAGATGAGCTTCCCTCCCACAGTAGATATTCAAGTTTATCTTAACAGCCTTAGTTGATATTTCTACACTATTCATTCAAATCTCTTTTGCTGTGAACCTAAACATCTTAGCTAATGCAGCCTTTACCCCCTTTATCCTTTTAAATTATTTTTCAGTTTTATTGAGATATAATTGACATATAACATTGTATATGTTTAAGGTGTACAACATAATGATTTGATCTATGTATATATAGTAAAATGATTGCCACAATAAGTTTAGTTAGCATCCACTCTCTTTATCCTTTTAAAGAATATAAATTAACATTGTAAATTAAAACTTAACCTGTAAGTATTTGTACCTCATTTTATCTTTACAATAATTGTATTGATAGTTATTAACGGAGAGTTAATGGATAATGGAGTACATTATTCTTCTCAATATTTTTCCTCTTCTTCATGTCAGAGAATTATTCTTTTCACTCCACTGACTTCTAACTTGGTCATGTGACCTGAAATACTCCTTTCTGCAATGCATCCCTGTCCCATTAAACTCAGGTTTGGCCCTGCAATTTGCTTTGGTTAATGGAATACATGTAACATACATCACTACCAAGCAGATTTATTGTCAGTGCATGGTTCACCATATCTCTGTCCTTCTGCCAGAAGACCAGCCATACTCAGGCAGAGGCTACTACTACTCCATGACTTCACTTTCAGGGTGAAGGCAACATGAACATAGCCACAGTTGACCTACAATGGACATGTAGCCTGAGCGAGAAATAAATATTTAGTATTGTAAGCCACTGAGATTTTAGCTTATTACCACTGTATACAAATTTTATCCCTATGTGAACTCCTGGAGTACATTTATTTAACAGATTTTTAATGAAGTGCTCATTTGTATTAATTGTTTTGCTGTATTTAACTTCAAAAATATATACTACTGAAATACAGTTGTATGATTTCCTTTAAATAATTTCTTATTTTCTCTCAATAAAATATATACATACGTACATACATACATTCATTTATAAACTAAAGCATTAAAAGTACTGAAATATTAAGAATCCTGCTCATGTGTCTTCCAGGAAAATTTTATCTAATTAGAACTTCTGAGATATTGTCAACAACCAAAATTTAGGGCATCCATCTACCTTTAAATCCCAGTTTTATAAAATAAAACATCTGATGGATAGATGCAGACCACTGCACGTATAAGAACTTGATTTTTCTTTGTAGTCAAATGGAAGTTCCCAGAAAAAATATGTTTTTCCTGTGTTTTAGGGTAGTAACATCTTGGTAATCCAGGAAGCACACGCTTATACTGACGTATATCCCCCTTTTCCCAGCTATCTCAGAGGTAATATAAAAATTGACCTCAATGACATCATAAACTAACTTTCCTCATTTTTGTCAAAGCAGAAAAGAAATTTCATTATAGTTAATTTTCTTCATTTTTCCTCCACACTTTCTGAATTACCTTCAGAATATTCATTAACTACCTTAATTTCACACTGGTATTATTTTGGTGACTAAAAAACACTTATAATTTTAAAGATAGTTCATATAGCATATCTGATGTTTCACTATCATTCATAGACTGGAAGTTTTGTAACATTTACCTATGTTGAATGAACATTCATTTGGAGGAAACAAGTATTATTTTCGTAGATAATATTATGGGAATTTGTAGACATTTGCAAGCACTTCTCTTAAATAATTTGAATGAGTATAATTTTATCATTATTGGAAATAAATATACTCCTTAGTATATAATTGTACTAAATGTTTATTTTGATGATTGATGTTTTTATTGTTCTTATCAGCTGTTGAGTAAGTTCCTACCATGTTTCATGAACTGAGTGCTAGGTTTCTTCCATATTAAGGTATGTCATTTAATCCAGAGTAATCCCATGAAATAAACATTACTATTCCTGTTTTACAAATTAGAAAAAAATAGATTTATAGAATTCGCAGGACCCACACTATTAAATAATAGAGCCATGATTTGAAACAAGATTGATTTAGCTTGAAGACTCCTTTTCTCTTTGAAGTTTCCATGGTATCTTACTTTATCTTTGTTAAACAATCCAGGGTAGTTAGATTTTGAGTTTTCTAATTTATAAGAACACAACAACATTTATGGTAAGTAGTTAGCAAGTGCATTTGGGTTGTGCATGGGTAGAATGCTTAGTCTCTGCCTTTGAGTTCTGAGAAGTTAGAATAATAATTTCAAGGAATCACACACACACTCTCTCTGATGAAAAAGACTTTCTAAAGTGTGTGCTCAGTCTTCAGTCCAATGCTTTAATTCATTTATAGAGGAAATACCATGTATTACAAAATATGCTAATTGCTGAAAACAAAAAGATAAGTAAAATTTTATTCTTGATCCATATGATCTTATTTTCTAATGGAGAAAACTATTCAGATGATACAAAAAACCATCATATACAAAGATGCTTATCACAGTGTTATCTATAGTAACACAAATTTTAAACAAAAGAGCAGGTTTAAGTAAAGTATTATATGTCCATATGGTGTGATTGATGCATCCATTCAATTGGTGATTATGAAAAGTCTGTAAAAATATTAAATTATTTTCATAATTTAATGTTATATGCAAAGTAACATATAATAATTTGCCTTGATCAAAACCTAGGTATAAAATGGCTAAAGATTTAACTGGAAAGCAGTATAATGAATACACTAAGTATTCTATGCTAGTGGAGCTATACAAAATTTAATTTTGTTCTGTATATTAATAGTATACTACAATTTTTCTGCATAATTTTGTAATATAACTATATGAAAAGGAGTTAATTTGACATTAATGCCTACCTAAGAATGAACTGCTTCTTCCTATACACCAGATAGTGCCCAGAAATAAATTTCTAATCATAAAAAATAAGTAATTAAGTAGAGGTTTTTATAGAGACAAGTAGAGCTTTACACTCTGCCAAGAAAATGAAATTGGCAGCCTTAAAAAGTTGCCACTCGATTCTCCTGGGGTAGGAACATGGTTGACTGACAGCCCAGGCGCCAGCCCTCTGGACGAGCACTGCATCTGTACCAGATCCAAGCTTCCCCGGGCTGCTTTCAGGCAATAAATGAACATTGTGGCAATGGTAGTACAGACCCGTTCCTGCAAGGCTAGGGCCTCCTCTAAAGGGCAACTTGTGTTGGATGAATCCTGCTGGCCTGGCCAAAGCCTGTTTAGTAGGGCTCTCTAGTCTGAGACTCTTTTAACCCAAACATCCTCTTTGCCTTATACTTGCACAGGGATCAGACCTCCGTTATTATCTGAAGGCTCTCTCTGCTTACTTCCACTTCCTCTCGTTTACCCTGCACAGGCATTTCTCTCAAAAATCTCTTACATGTCCAATCCCAACTTGGCATCTGTTTCTCTGAGGCTTTTGCTTCTCATATTCTTTAATTGACACTTGTAACTTGTTACTAAAGAAAATTTCTGAGTCACCTGTATCAGTGTTGTTTTTTTGGTCTTACTAACTTAGTTTAATACTTTGACAAATCCATCTGATTACATAGTAAATTATTGTATGTAAAAGATTACTTTAATGATTGTATTACTCTTCTGAATATGACAAGCAAAAGTTTTAAACTAATGATAACTGAGAGATAGGTTAAGTGAAGACAAGGCATGCTAAGCCATATAATCATGAGGAGAATTCATCTTTACAGCTAGAAAATATATATATATATGTCTATAACAAGTCAATCAATCAATATAAACTATTTTTCATACATAGGGTAAATATTCATCAAGATTTTCCCAGGACAATCTTGATTTACACCTGTTGTCCTAGAATAATTACAATATTAATAGTAACCTCTTTCACTCACAAAATGGCCTAATTTGGATGATAAATTGTAAAGTCACCCTGGATATAGTTCATATAAAGTTTACTGCAATGCAAATGCCCTTGTTGTGACACCTAGGGAAGACTCTTCCATTATCTAGTAAGACAGTGCAGATGACAGCAAAGGAAACCATAAACAACATGAAAAGACAACCCTCAGAATGGGAGAAAATATTTGCAAATGAAGCAACTGACAAAGGACTAATCTCCAAAATATACAAGCAGCCCATGCAGCTCAATATCAAGAAAACAAACAACCCAATCCAAAAATGGGCAGAAGACCTAAATAGACATTTCTCCAAAGAAGATATACAGATTGCCAACAAACACATGAAAGGATGCTCAACATCATTAATCATTAGATAAATGCAAATCAAAACTACAGTGAGATATCATCTCATACCAGTCAGAATGGCCATCATCAAAAAATCTAGAAACAATAAATGATGGAGAGGGTGTGGAGAAAAGGGAACACTCTTGCACTGCTGATGGGAATGTGAATTGGTACAGCCACTATGGAGAACAGTATGAAGGTTCCTTAAAAAACTACAAATAGAAATACCATATGACCCAGCAATCCCACTACTGGGCATATACCCTGAGAAAACCATAATTCAAAGAGTCATGTACCACAATGTTCATTACAGCACTATTTACAATAGCCAGGACATGGAAGCAACCTAGGTGTCCATCGACAGATGAATGGATAAAGAAGATGTGGCATATATATATATATATATATATATATATATATATATATATATAATGGAATATTACTCAGCCATAAAAAGGAATGAAATTGAGTTATTTGTAGTGAGGTGGATGGACCTAGAGTCTGTCATACACAGTGAAGTAAGTCAGAAAGAGAAAAACAAATACCGTATGCTAACACATGTATATGGAACCTAAAAAAAAAAATGGTTCTGAAGAAACTAGGGGCAAGATGGGAAGAAAGATGCAAATGTAGAGAATGACTTGAGAACACTGGGAGGGGGAAGGGTAAGCTGAGACAAAGTGAGAGAGTGGCATGGACATATATACACTACCAAATGTAAAATAGATAGCTAGTGGGAAGCAGCTATATAGCACAGGGAGATCAGCTCGGTGCTTTGTGACCACATAGAGGGGTGGGATAGGGAGCATGGAAGGGAGACGCAAGAGGGAGGCGATATGGGGATATATGTATATGTATAGCTGATTTGCTTTGTTATACAGTAGAAACTAACACAACATTGTAAAGCAATTATACTCCAATAAAGATGTAAAAAAATACGATACATATTGCTGAGGCTATGATTACAAAATTGAATTTCAAGCTGTTTAGGACAAGGCAATAAATAATATTAAATCATATAGCAAAACTTAAAAAAAAAAGACTCATCTCTAAGATTGTAACAAACTCCCATAAATTATTTAGAAAAAGATGGATGATCCATCAGGAAAAAAAAAATGGGTAGAGATTTGATTAGGCATTTCACAAACAAAGATAACCAAATGGGAATGAGTACATGAACAGACACTCCACATCATTACTCATGAGGAAAATGTAAATTAAAAACATGAGATACCACTATACATAAACCACAATGGTTAAAATAAAAAACCTTGACAACACCAAGTGTTGATGAGGTTGTGGAACAACTGGAACTCTTGTACAGGGCTGTGAGGGCAAACTGTTAAAACCACTTAGAAAACTCCTTGGTGTTATCTCCTAAAGATGGATGTGCACACACTCTATGACCCAATAATTACACTCCCAGGTACATACTCAACACAGATGCATAGTATGTTCACCAAAATGCTTGTTCCACAATATTCAGAGAAGCATTAGTGGATGTACCATCAATTCAGAAAAAAGATCCAAATATGCATCAGTAGTGGAATGGATAAATAAAATGGGTTATTTTTTTTAAAAAAGTGCAGATGAAGTTCCAAACAAGTCCTCACCTGTGATCTGTTGCTCATGACAAATTAGTGTTTGTTTATGAACATCAGATACATTTCTATAAGTCAAGTGACAAGTTCCAGGGAAGAAACATACCTCTTCTAATGTTTCTGAGTAGACTATATTTTAATGTCAAAGCCTACAGGAGCTAACTTTTAAAGAGTATGTATAGGCACTGAATTTAGATCTGAAAGTCAAAGAAAATAAAATTTAAAAACTTTAATTCTTATTTTCTTTTTGCCTTTATATTCTACCTGCTTAATTCTTTTGTACAAAGCTCTTTTTAGGGTAGTAATGCTGAATCATTTTTATTGCTCATAAAAGTTGGTAAGGAAGCGAAATAAGTAAAAGATGATAGATAATAGAGTTACAGATTTGAACTTTCAGAGTTTTAGAGAGGTGAAGTGATAGTCCACTCAATTCTGTGATTATCCTCTTAACACAAAAGAATTTGGGACCCATCACTTGAGGCACAGAGAGGAATGCTTTGAAAATTTGAGGAGGGGGAAGGGAAGCATGCCTAGAACATTAAATAAGTGTGTTCCAGTTTGTCCAGTGCTTAACTTTACCATAAAATTGATCACACTGCATCTTAATTAGCTATTTACTTTATTTATTTATGACCCTCTGTAAGCTCCTTGAAAGCCAGGGTTAAGGTTTTCAATGTGATACCATTGGCTCTTAGCCTGACATATAGTAGGTATAAAATTTAAAAAAAATTCACTAAGTAAATGAATAAATGGACCGAATATTAGAAATCATCTTGCTGTTTACAAGTAAAATTACAGTGAATAAAGAAAATAAACAACTGAAAACTGTAATTATTGGTCTTAATCAGAGAATTGATTGTAGTTAACCTAATATAAATTTTAAAACATAGTAGCAGTAGCTTTCTGATTCTAGTATTCATCCATCATAAACTTAAAAAAAAAACTGATTTCTTTCACAATGATAATACAATCTATAAAACAATTACAAAAAATATAGCAGGGAAGATCTGTCTTATGTGAAGAAACTAAAACACCAATTGAAGAATATAAGAATAGAACAAAATAAAGGCAAATAAATATTTTGGCTATAAAACAATATTATTAATACATAATTCTCAAATTAGTTTATAAATTTAATAAAGTTTTAATTAAAATCCACAGTTCCTATATAACAGATTAAAATCATTATACTGTAATTAAGTAGAAGAATCAATATAAGAATTACAAGAAATTATTGAAAAATAGATTGTTAGATGAAATTTGCCAGAATAAAAAGAAAACAAAATAAAGTTACTGTAATCAAAACCATATTGTGATAACACATAAAGAAATCAGTGAAAACAAAATCAAACCTTCAAATTCAGATCCCAAGTGTCTAGAAATTCAGTATACAATAAACGTGACTAGTCAGTTTAGAAATGAAAGGATGAATTATTCAGTAACTTGGATTGAAAGGTTTATCAAGCCATTTAGAAAAAATAAATTAGATTACTACTTAGACAATAAATTGCAGATATATTAGAGATCAAAATATAATAAAGTATAAAACTATTAAAGAAAATATTGAAAATGTTTTTTAACTTTTGAGATGAGGAGGTCTTTCTATGCAACATGTAACCAAACCAGGAAAGGAAAAAAAAATGACAAAAAAAAAAGGAAAAATAACTCATGGAGGACATAAGACAGTTTAGACAAAGACTGGAGACAAAGGATAGATTGAGACAAAGATATTTACAACATAACTGGTATACAGAAATTTCAGAGGGAAAAAAAGACTAATAAAAATAACAAACTGTGCTAACATTTACTGGTAGCAAGGGAGAATAACTTTAAAATGTGACAAATTTTAGCCATCACATTGGCAAAATATTAAAAGATTCATTACATTCAGTACCATTGATAATATAGATAAATGGCATTTTTATAAGCATTAATAGAATAAATTGCTCTAATAGAATAAATTGAGTAATTTGGCAACATTGATGAAATATTGAAACTAAAAGCATGTACATATGTGTGTGTGTATATATATATATATATATATATATATATACACAGTAACAATATTCATAATAAACAACAAAAAAGAGAATCTGTAATGGAATAATTTAACAAATTATGATACTTCCTTAATATAGAATACCATATTATCATTAAAAAGGAGGTACAACTAAGTATGTGTACAAACCTACAAAAATATCTTTGATACTAGCTGTGTGACAAAAACAACTGTTAGATTTCATTTGTATAAAAAATGTACATACAAATGTGTATACACATATTTGTTTAAACTTATGGAAAAACCTGGAAGTATAGGCTCCAAATTGCTAAGTAATTTTGAGGAGTAGAATGGACTAAGTGTTATTCCATTATTATTCACATTATATGATCAAAACGATTATGACATTAGGGAAAAAATTTTTGGTTTTCCCATATATTTCAACAACATATATTTATATCACTTAGAGATTGCTTAAATTGTTTGTTTAAGGAAACAAGTAAAGAAAAATAAGGTCTAAACTATTTGTGGTAAAAAATTTAAAATATTTTATGTCCACAGAATAGAACAGAAATTGGATTATATATTAATGATTCTACAATTTGAGATGTGGAATATTAGTCTCAGAGAAAAAATAAAACATGACATCTTCATCCACTGTGATTTTTATGTAGTTTCCTTGGTAAGGTAGAATACATAGCATCTTTAAAATTACACTAATGTTAGGAAATTAAAGGCAATAGAGATTACTTTGGGCACAGAGAGCTTCACTGTTAGTTTCAAAAGGGGTATGGCCAATTCCTAAATCTAGTAGAACATAGTTTGATCTGGTTAGATAAGATACAGGAGTGTAGGGTTATATTAGTTAATGAGAAAAGCGACAGATTGATATCAGAATCGATTTTTAAAAATTAGTATAGTGACATATTTTTAGAAAGAAAACAAAAACAGAAAAATATAAAATATAGCAGATTATTTTTTGTAACATCTTTGCTCATAGTTTAGTGATTGATCCTTAAGATAACAACTAGTACTAATAATAAAACAATATATTTTTCCAGTTTTGGGATTTTTTTATTTGCTTTGTTTGGCAGGCCAATGCTATTTTGTTAAAACAGAGTTTAGAAAATTGGGAATCGTGCTTCCAAAGAATAGTCTTTAGGGGGATGATGAATACACAGAGATTATAAATGTTCTTTTGAGAATGGTTCCATGTGAATATTTTTTGGAGGAAGGGAAAGAAACCATAATTTTCTTCACATTCCATTAAAAAATTACCGCTGGATTGAAAGTATATTAAACTGAACACCAAATTTTCCATTGTTCCACTTTATATTCATACAACATAATGGAACATAAATTAGACTTAGAAACATATAACACTTCATGACATTCACATTCTCTAAGCCTTTGATGCACTTATGCATCAGATAAATTCTATCAGGCTGCTAAAATTTTTGCAAAATTAAGGCATAATATTGAGGCTTATTAAATTATAAACGATATGAAAAGATCTTAAAATTAAATGGAAGAAAGAAATGGGAGTCGTTCTTTTGAATGCAAAAAGATGTACCTTCTCCCTAAGTCTTGGGACCATAAAATGAGAGGTAAAATAGTTTCATTGACATAAGTATCCTCTCAGAACTTTCACTTCAAAAGGGAGAGAATACAAATGAATAGAACAGAAACAACAAAACACTCTAGTCAACTCCAGTTATGATAATTTGCAGGTTTTTCAGAAAGAATTGTACTAAGGAAATGACAGAAAGAAATATACACTCATAAGACACCTGCACAGAGTAACAAATTGTAGAACACAGATGTCTGATTAAAACTTAAATTTAATCCAACCAATAGGGCTACATTGTTCTACTCAATGTGGCTATTTAGTAGAAAAATAATCCCTGCTGATAACACTCTACTGCATGTGTTGGAAAATTATTCTAATAGTGGTACACATCTAGGCCGACTGAGAGGTAAATGACCTGCCTATATTGAAATGGATATTTGTCTAAAAATAGGGAGAAATGTTAAATCTCTAAATGAATTGTATTTGTAAGGAGAGAATGCCTACAGTTCAAAAATTTACTTCTAAACTAAGTTATATAGGTTTTAATAGGACGTTGCTATCTTAATGTCATATGTTAGATGACCAAAGTAAAGGATATCTTAGGAATATAGTTTTCAAAAGGCCCACCAAAGCATGAGACCATACCTCTGGCCACAGAATATTAGTGTTATCTTCCTATGTATATTTTTCACTAACACTGACCTGAACTTATGCCTATGACAGCTAAGAGCATTCAATCTTTTCCCAGAGTTACAATTGATGCCAATCTCCTTAGTGTCTCCACTATAGCTCATCTAGAATTGCAAGTAGCTGTTATAGCATTTTATTGTCTTTACTTGTTTATATTGATAGACCATCTCAACATTAACTACTAGAGTTTAAGTTCACTGGGGTCAGGGGCTCTGCCTTCTTTGTCCAGCACGTATACTATCACATATATGTCCTATATACACTATACAAACACTACTAGCGCAAAGATTATGTCTTGCTTTCCACTGTGTCTCCAGTTCCCTGCTTAATACATGGTAGGCACTGAGTAAATATTTGTTGAATGAATGCTAATGCTTAATAACTGTTTATTGAATGAATTAATAGCTAAGACTATTTCCTGAAACATGGGGCTTCAGTTGGTTAAACCATTTTAGTACGGATAGAATTAGATTCTGAGATATTTAAAAGTAGAAAAAAACATAAATTTCATCTGGCTCTCACAGAGTACAAGAACTCTAACAAGCTTCTGCTTGAAGTTTAGTGACAAGACATCCATTATTTTGTTAGAATGCTTTTGTACTGATGAAAATCTGGCTTCACATAGCTTTCACTACTTGTTTATGGTTTGTCTGTAACATCTATACATAATAAATTCAACAATGATTTTCTCTAGCATCCTTAAGAATATATGATTCCTCAATAAAATTTACCTGAATTCAAAATTCTTGCTTTTAACTCTCTATCCAGTGGTGTTTTTTCTAGATCAAGAACTCCAGTTCGTTTAAGTTTTTCCTAAAATAATTAATCCAGCACTACACATAATATTCTAGATTATGTGATAAATACATAGCGGACTGTAACTTACTGAGCTTGTGTCAATTTTACTGTCTCTCCTCTTCTCTCCTCTCCTCTCCTCTCCTCTCTTCCTTTCACCTTTCCTTTCCTTTCCTTTCCTTTTTTTCATTTCCTTTCCTTTCTTCCTTTTATCCCTCCCTCCCTTACTTTCCAACCCCCTCATCCACAGTTATGTTAATTGCTTTGATTTATATGGCATTTGTAATCTTGGAGGAAAGGTGATTAAAAATTCAGGCTCTGGGCATAGAGCACATGGGATCTGAGTCTTGGATTCAGCATTATCAGCAAGATGATCTTTAGTGAGTTTGTAAAATTTGCTGTGCCCTGGTTTTTCCATCTGTGAAATGGGGAGAATAACAGTATCTGGGCTTTATTTTCCCTTCATTTTTGATTGGTAGTTCGGCTAAGTATAACATTCCAGGTTGAACATTTATCTTTAGAATTTTGGAGACATTTCCTCCATGGTTTTCTGGTATTATAGATGAGTAATCTCATGATGTTCTAATTCTCTTTCCCTGACTGTGATCTTTTCTATCAGTACCCTCTAACCTTAAAAATTTAGACTCCTGTTTATCTTTGGAGTTGTGAAGGTATATTTCCTTATTTTGACTACAAGATGTTTTCCTTTGATTAATACCATAAACCTCAGCCTCAGCAGTGTGTATAATGGTAGTACTCATGTAGAACACTAGACACAAGCACTATCCATATGGTTAGTTCTCCTGTCTAGTTTATTCACCACTGTAAACGCAGCAAGTTGCACTGTGTAGAGCACATAGCAGGTATTCAATAAATATTCGTTGAATGATCTCTCCCATAATCCAAAAGATATTTAATAATGCACAAACAATTCAAGGAGTTTACTGCACTTAAATTTAACTAGAATAAAAAATTCTAGAATTACTGAGATTCCAAGAATATCTGTTGTTATGACTTTTCAGTTAAAACTTTAACTGTCATGTACTTTGCAAAAATTTTCTCTCTTGGTCTTGAAACAAGCTGGAAAGGTAGATGCCAGTTCTACTTTTCACAAACGAGGAGTCTCTGCCTCAAAGATTTGCCTGATTTCAGCCTAGTGGGAAGTGCTGAGGCTGAAACTAGAATTTACATCTAATGGTCGAGTCTAGGATTCTCAGTTGGTAACATGCATATATGTGAATTATTCTCCTGAGGCCTGTGGCAGTCATTTCATCATATTTTGACAATATCTCAAGAGCCCTTTTTTTCAGTTTTTCGCCCTGCCTGTCTCCTCTTCTTTGGGACCCCACCTTCATTATTATTTTCTTAGACAAATTTTAATCACCTTTATATAAATATATAAATATAAAATACTAGATTTGTCTTTTTCATTTTTAAGATGAAAAAATCAAACATTTCCTTTTGTTGATAAGCCAAAAATGTGACTCATAGTATATAATAGGATAAAAAGGAAGACGAGTATACCAAAAAGACTCTATACACAGGGGATTTATCAATTATAGCATTTACATTTTAACTTCAAAATCATTTTGTCCCTCAGTTCTTCTTTGAATATTTAATTATCATGGAGCATCATTAGTCATTTTGTACTCATTTGCATCTACATTTTATTAGAAAATGAAGCCAAAGCTCTGTATGCCTAAAGAAAAATCATGCATTACCATCTCCACAAAATATATTACTGAAATTATTTTAAAATAATATATTTTATAATGTAATTATACTTGAATATTGTCATTTGGGCAACTGACTGCTAAATTGTATGATTATCGACTCATGAGATTGTTTTTAGAAACAATCTCTAAAACAATCTCTCTTTAGCTCTCTCAAAGTATAACTTCTTAGTCAAAGCTTACCATAAATTACATTTTAGATTATGTAAAATCTCAAAGCACTTTTTCAATTCTTTTCAAAAGTCTGATTATAATTATATTTTTTTCAACATTACAAATAAGTCAACTCAAGCTTGAGAGATTTTAACCAACTTGCCAAGATGCCATAGAGCCTCACAAAGAATGAAACATAGGAACCATGACTACAGCTTTTAATTACAACAACAGGATTGGTTTTCATAGTTCAGCAATGTAAAAATCAATGAAGTGCCTCTCCTTTATGCTCTTGATGAAAAATAATGAGTAAACAAGCTACTGTCTTTGATTAGATACAAAAAATAATAGCCTCCAATTCGGTAAACCCCAAAATAGGTGACTTTGAAAATTTAAATTAGAAACTGGCATCAGACATCAAAATTCTTACAAATAGAACCATCTGTGATTAGTTTTAGAAAGGTCCCTCAAAAGAAGAAGAAAGGAAGAAGAAATTATGAATGTAAATGGTTTATACATGTTGACATCAATTATCTTCAACTAAATATTAAAAGGATAAAAAGTTCATCACAACTGTAGCTACTTTGAAAAGTGAAGACATACACTCTCATAACTGAGACCCTAAGAGTTAATTACAACAGCAACATACAGCTTTATTTTTTAATATGTATATTTTCACTGGCCAGAATAATCCATATTCTCTATAGTACTACGATAAAACGATTTATTTATTTTAGCTGCATAACGCATCTCTCTCTCTCTCTCTCACTCATACATATGACCAAAACAAAAGTACACAGCATTCCCAATTAGAATTTCCCTCTTGAAAACTGCTACAAAAAGCCAGTGATGCAGCTATTGAGTTATTTTATGTTTCAGTTCAAATCTTAGAAATATTGAATACAAAAACTTGAAGAAATCATAAATGATCTACTACTGCCCTTCATTTCCTAGATGAAGGAACTGTGTTCAGAGTGGTTAAGGACCCTTGACACATAGAATCATGTCTCCAGACTTCCAGAGCCCATCTCTGTCCACTATACCACACAACTTGTTAATTCTGAGCAGCTTGAAGAGAGTCTGAAACCCATCATGATTCTCATAATGTAAATATCCTCAAGAAGAAAATGTATTATTTAAAACCAAACATCTCTTTAAGTAGACAGTATGCCCTTTAGTAAGCAGCTTGTCTATTAGGTTGCAAGAGAAACTTGCACTTACAGTGATAAATCAGCTTACAGGTTGTTATTTCAGAAAATCACTGGGTTAGTCTGTTTTTACTTATGAGAACACAGATTCATTTGCGATATTATGAAGATGCATGAGAGCACTAATACATGGCCTACCAAAATATCTTCCATAATTTTATAATATATTAAAAGAAATAAACCATTACAAGGCACTTAAATATAAGAAATAATTAATCAAGTAGTATGTTTGTGCTCATGCAGAACATTTATGTTTCTAAGGGAAAAGGGTAAATAAACTAAAACTGTAATATTTAAAAATCATTGAGTGTCAAACATATTCTGGCAAGTCTAACATTACTTAGCATACTTTATTCTCTATTTTTGGAGAGAAAATACAGTTGTTCTATCTGTTAGTAATGGTAAAAATCCACTCTAGCTATATGCTAAAAATAATCATCATAATAATAAATTTTAGCAGTGATGTAAGTACTTAAAAAGGCATTTTTCCATCTCTATAGTGATTGCATTTTACTCTTGAGTTCTAAGCACTCCCTCTCTCTCTTCCTCTCTGTCACACACACACACACACACACACACACACACACACACACACACACACAGAGGACAATCACATCACCTTACAATATTTATTTACTTGTACACAGCCAAGTTAAAAAAAATGATTCAAAGCTGGCTCAGTAAAATATACATGGTTATTTCTAACTTAAATGTAACATAGCTTCAACCCTGATGGATTTTTAGCCATATTTATGATCTTTCTTAATGTAAAACTTTGATTTTTTTTAAGAATAGCAAAAAGGTAAGGGAAAAGGCAATATTACTGTATAAAAAAGCATCATACATGCCATGCTCTGTAACAAGTTTCTAAAATAACTTTGTCTTTAAAATGCAGAATCATCCAGAAAGTTCATCAGTGGCATTCATTGACTAAATGTAGTAGCGAAAACATTTCTACTCCCCTCCCCACTTCCAGTAACTGAATCTTTACTAGTTTCTACTCTGCTTCAACTGAGTTAATCTCCATGCTTCACACATAGGCTAATTTCATTCTATCAGAAAAAGAGTAGATCTAATCAAAAAATAAACTGATGGTAAAATGTTGCACATGTGCCCAGGGAAATGCAAATTATTTAACCTAGAATGATTTTTTTTTTTAAAAAAAGGAGAAATGATGGGGAAGTGGGTAGATACCAAAGAATAGTTTTGAGTCCTTGAATTTACTCACCAGTTTCCCAGATGCAGGGTCAGTAACAGGAACATCAACCTCAACCCTTTCCTTTGACTCCACAGAAGAAAAGGGTAGAAGAGAAGAGTTTTCCAAGAACCCATTGGAATCGCTTTTTCCGCTCAGTTCTCCAAGCCAGGACTTTTCCTCCCACCTTAGCTGCAGCCTGGTGAGTACAGAAGGGAGAGTGTGGGAAGGCAGTACACCTCCCAACCAGGTAGGATGCGACTCCCAGCGGAATTGAGCAAGGGAGCCAATCAGACCGAGAGGATGCTGGCATAAATTATCTGAAAAGAAGTTGGGCCAATCAACGGCCCCAAAAGGCGGCGCTTCCCCTACTAGAAATCGAGCCCAGTAGGGAAAAGGGCTCCGTCTTTCTGAAAGAAAAACAAACCTCTTCTCCCTGGCAGCCTCAGAGAAGCAGTTGAGTGGCCCTGACAGATTTCCCTCGCTAGGGAAAGACGGCTTCCCTCTTCCCTCTAGCCTTCCCTCCTGCCTGACTATATTTCGGGGATCTGTTTCCTCTCCCGTGTTTGGATTCTGAATCTGTCTTCCAAGAGGGATCCTTGGGGAGTTTGCCGTGCCTAATTGGTTTTCCCAAGGCTCGCGAAGATTCTGCTAATTTTTGTTAATTATTGTTGTTAATTTTGTTGGGGGGGAGGGAGCGGCTCATTCCTCTTTGCAGACCCAGCACCTGGCACGATGCCCAGCACAAATATGTCCTCGGGAGATGTTGAAATATATAACTGAATGAATGAATGAGCGGGCTGGGTGCATTCCTGGTAATCACGTTTCCTACCCACCCCCCTTCTGCTGCCTTATAAGAGAGGATTTGCAGTCTCCTCTCTCCGGGCACCAGAAGATGATACTAATGAACAATACCAGACAAGAATAATCTCCTTTTACAAAGACATAAACAAAAATCCGATTTTAAAAAGGTTATTTTAGTCATAGGAGCTGGAGATCGATTACATGTGTAATCCTTGTTCTCCCCTTTGCGTTTGTTGAGCTCCAGTGTTTGGTACCTAACTTCAGAGGCTCTGCTTTGAGTTTGCAGCAGAGCCCAACAGTTGCCATGGCAACTAGAAAGCCTCTGGCAGCTCGAACAAACTGTAAAGGCTAAGACAGTGGTGGTGGTGGAAACAGGTTTGCTCTGCCCAGCCATCTTCCGCCTCTATGCCCTCCTAAATCACTGCTTCCCACCGAAGCCCTGGGTTTGGGGTCTTTGGCTGTCATTAATCACCTCACAACCACCTGGAATTGACCAGATTCAGGGGTGAACTGCAATTAACCACCGAGTTACCTTAGAGTATTTGTCTCCCAGCAAATAGTTCAAGGTAGAAGTAACAGTGTTTGTGCATGAGTAGCTGTTGCTACCCTGCCGTCTGAAATCACTTAAAGGAACTGGATGGAGGTAACAAGGTTACAGGTATTCTCTTGCCCAGAATAACAGATGGTGCAGTGCTGGGCTTTTCTCCCCTCTCTTTGATTCTCCATCTTTCTAGTCTTCTCTGAAAATAGGTATTGACTTCCTTGTTTTTCTTCTACTACTTGTTAATTAGGAAGCATTATTCTCTTCCACAAAGTATGTTAGTCAAGGTAGCTCATACCAAATAATTTGTATAACAATAAAGTTTCATTATAATAGATTTTGAAGTGAATAAATTTAAAGTTGATTTCAATATGAATCTGGGTAGTTATTTTTTTTTCCTGGCCAATTAAGAATATGCTTTGCATAGCTATTTAACTGTTTCATTGTGTGCACACACTAAATCACCATTCTGATTAGCCAGTGAACTAGGAATGAATTCACTAGACGTATGTAGTGAATAACAAATACTCGTCTAGGTACTCTTTGCATTTTGCTAAGATTAGGTAAGTTTTCTGCATATAATCAGTGGCAATATGGTATTGCGTATTTTTATACAACAGTAGTTTATAGTTTTCTCATCAAAAATTCTTAACAAGGTTTTACTTTTATTGTTCTCATACATAACTGAAAGATGCTGAGAACTGTTAAGAGAAATTAATGAAGAGAAAAGGTGAAGGATATATCCTTAGGCAGTTACACATTGTCTGTTTATTCTTGTAAAAATAAAGGACTGGAGTAATTTCCAAACTGGGAAAGTTTCTGTATTTTCTGAAATATATGTTTTTGCCAATTTGGGGCTGAAATTTTTCGAACTTATTTAAATTCTTTCTTTCAAGAAATTTTATCTGACTTTTTATTTCTCTGTCTCTTCCTTTGATTTATTTTTCCTTCTTATAATATTTGTCTTCTGGGAAACTGATCCTATTCTGCTGTCAAAATTAACTATAATTCCCTGTAAACTATGTTAAAAGGATCTGAGCCCTCTGGAACCTGAAGAAGGAATGATGATTTTGTATATCAGCCATGTCTTGACGCTGACAGTCTGTCTCATTTGATTTGCTAAATCAGTTGTGTGTGTGTGTGTGTGTGTGTGTGTGTGTGTGTGTGTGTGTGTATGTGTTTGTGTATGGTGGGAGGGGGGGTGACACATAGTGTGAGCTCTGAAAAAAAGCCAAGAAGGTACACTGTGCTCATCAAACAAACCATAGTGTCTCACAGAGGAACACTTATGGAGAAACAGATCAGGTGTCTTATACTGTATACAAATCTAGATTAGAAGGCCAGAAGTTGCTGTAGGAAAGTGTCTGGAGACAGCTCCCTGTCTTCCACTATGGCAGTGGTTTCCAATTCTAGGCAATTTGACCTCATGAGACATTTTTCAATGTCTGGAGATATTTTCAGTTGTCATATTTTCAGTTGTCACAACTTGGAGGATGGACGAGCTACTGGCATCTAGTAAGTAGAGTCCAGAGTTGCTGCTACACATTCTAAAATGCAAAAGAAAGCCATCCCACTACTAAGAATTATCGAGTCCGAACCCTCAATAGTGCCCAAAATGAGAAGCCCTGCCATACGGATGAAAAGGATCAGTAGAATGATTCCATTGCAGCTGATGATTTCTTCATATTGTCATTGAAGTCACCATACCCCTTCTCCTTCCTTTGACAGGCTAAGCCATAACCATTATTCATTAATTTCATACCTAGTTGTGATGATTATCAACTCATATTTCACAGCATTTTTTTCAAAATGTATCCAAGTATCACCTTAGAATAAAATGCTTGGAGTATCTACTAAAAATGCAAAGACATGGGCTTCTCCCCAGACCAAATGAATTAGAATCTTTAGCAAGAACCTCTGGAGGTTCTCATGCATCAAACATTTGAAAACCATTGTCCTATAATTGTCCCACAAAATGACCAGTGAGACAGTGACCTGATTATGAATGTGCAACCCTGGCCTAGCAAAGCTAGATTTCCATATGATTCACTTGTCCATTATTAATGTATTCATTCAAATATTTATGAATAAATTATGATGTCAGACACTGTACCAGGCACTGAGAATACAATGGTGAACAAGACTTACCACTTTTTTTTTTTTTTTTTTTTTGCGGTACACAGACCTCTCACTGTTGTGGCCTCTCCCATTGCGGAGGACAGGCTCTGGACGTGCAGGCTCAGTGGCCATGGCTCATGGGCCCAGCCGCTCCGCAGCATGTGGGTCTTCCTGGACTGGGGCACGAACCTGCGTCCCCTGCATCGGCAGGCGGACCCTCAACCACTGCGCCACCAGGGAAGCCCCAAGGCTTACCACTTTTTGCCTTGCTTTCTTCATCTATAGAAAGGTTATAAGAATTTTTAGTTTACTGAGTTGTTTTAAGCATCAAAGGCATGAAGACATGGGGATTGCCTTAAACAGTACATGGATAATAGAGATTACTCAAAAAATGTTATTTGTCACTGTTGTTTACTTGTTGAGAGTAGGTTTCAAATCTAATTCATTCACTCCAGCGCTTGGTTACAGGCTCTGGCACAGAGTAGTAATTTCTAGAATGTACAGTCTAACAGGGAGAATGGAGAAGATTAGGAGACACTGATGTTCTCACCCCACCCTCAACATTGTCCTGAAACCTGACTTCTCCAGAGCAAGAGGACATTTGGAGTCATTTTCCAGTTCTCCTGGTACACTTTTCTTCTGATGGCCACAAACTCTATACTTCAGTCAAAATCACAATTGTAGGTTCCTAAACTTATCACTCAATATCATACTTTTGTGTGTTTGTTTGTTTTGTCCTGTCATATGCTATTCCTTCAGTTTAGAAGGCCCTTCCCTCTTCTCCATCCGCCTCGTCTTTCTTCATTCTTTCTGATTAAGTTTAGGTGTCATTTTTTTCCCCCAAGGAGCCTTTATTGCTTGTTCACTGCATGCTAGTCTGTGGTACAGTCTGTCCTATAATAATAGTTAATATTTATTGAGTTCTATGTGTTACCAGGCATTATTCTTAATGGTTCTACATTATAGGTGCATGTAATACTCTCTCCACTTAAAGCAACCATTTCATAGTTGTATCATAGAACATAACACATTTTTTAAAAGTATCTGTATTTCTACCCAAATTATCAGTTCTGTGTTTTAAAATTTTATATATTAAAAATTTATAGTACTTATCAAACCTGGTATTGTTATGTATATATTTAATGTTATTATAGCTTATCTGTATTTAATATTATGTGTACATTTGGTCAATACCTTTCTCTCCCTATAATTTAGCTCTGTGAAGTCAAGGATTTCATTTGTTTTCATCCACTCACCCCTTTTGTCCAAAGCAATGGCTAGCTAGTAATAGGTACTCGATAAATATCTGTAGAATGAATAAGTATTCAGTGTATAATTAAATAAATAAACACGTGCATAGCTTTATTCGTTTTATATAATTCTGCAGCCATTAAGGGATCTCTTTCAACAGCATAGATTCCAAGTGCCCATCTCTAATTAGACAAAATCCAGACCTTGTTGCTTGACTTATTCCTTCTTATCACACCATGGAAATTAACTATTTTTCCTATTTACATATTGCCATGATAAAAATTAACAAACCCAAGCACTTTAATTTATGCAATAAGATTATTATTTAAATCAAACAGAAGAGAGGGCCAGCTCAAAGAGATTTCAGAAAACTGAAGACACACACCCTTTCTTTGTTCAATCTCCTTAATCCTGTACCTGGCCTCTAGAGTACAGCAAAGAGAGGGAGCACTGATCATTGGTGGCAGGCAGCTATGGATCTAAAACATCTAAGTCCATCCCATTTTTGGGTTTCTGTATAGTAGTTTCTGAATCTGACCTTTTGCCACTGGTTATCGCTGTTCTTTCTTGTATGTTTCATGCTTTCTTTTCTAGCATTTCTTTTCCAGCACATCTATTTTATAGATGAGGAAATTGATCTAGTAGATTTAGTAACTTTCCCAGGTCACACAGCAAGTCAATGGCAGAGCTGGGATTTGAATCTAGGGAGTCAATTTTCAGAGCCCATGTTTGAGCTGCTGCGTGATGTTGTCTTTACGATGACAGATGAGTCATGATCTCTGCTTTAAAGAAGATAATTTATATTTCTGCCCAGGACACCTTTTCCAACCTCAAGTTAACCAACACTGTTATTTTAGTGACTACATACCAGGGCATCACTGTCATGAAAACCTTCCATATTTTACTTTAAAGGGCCATCCCATAAAAATGTCAAAGGTGGGAAAGAGTTTTTGAAGAATGACCCTTTAGCAGCCGTGATTCAAAGGAATACAGTCCTGTTCAGAATATGAGACACTTACAGGAAAAGGTACAGCACTTGGAGATATATCAAAGCCTGACATTTAATGAAAACCTTAAAGATCTTGATGGAGCTTTATATCAATTACTCATTCACCTTGTATATGGCCTAATATATTTTATTTTTAAGAAGTCTCACTAGCAGGACTGGCATTGAAATGCCCCAGCCCCAAGGGCATCTTTGAATGGGTCCTATCTAGTAACTAACTCCCTACTTATCTAGTTAATAGCCTGCAGTATGTCTATTTATATGGTTTTGACTAGCAGCTAAAGAATAATATAGTTTCCCGTGGCCATTTAAGCTCCACAGAGAGAGAACGTCCTTCTACTTGCATATTTCCTCCCTAATTTGTCTTACAATAGCTCTTCGTCCAGCAAAGTATGCAGTGACAACATGTATGTACCAGAAAAGCATTTATAGTCCTCAAGTCTCCTTTTAGACCACAAGGAGGTGCCATGAACACCAAAAGAATTGTCCTTATTGACAGAAATCTGGGGAGCCTTTATGAAAATAAATTTTAAGTATATTGGATCAGGGTAGAAGGATTATAATGCTGGGTGGGTCAAAATGCTTTGAAATGGGTACATTCCACTAAGTGAAGATTCTGGATTCAATATGTTTAATCAAGAGTATTTCTAGCAGTTTGCTTTAATGACTGACTGATCCTTTACCCCAAAGTAGCAAGTTATGAAGTTAAAACATCCATGATACTGAAAAGTAGGTATCCGAAGTTTTAAGAATAAATAGATGTTAGCATGGATTTGTCCTGTTCACCAAATCCAATCTATGCCCCTAAATTTGTCCAAGCACACTCCCTTAATGTATTCATCAGGGGAGCTCCAGCAGCCTTGAAGAGCTCTTGGGTGACTATTGTCTCTAGGCCAGAGATGATAGTGGGAAATGCTGCCATCAAACTGGATTCCCAAATCCAATGGAGATAATGGGATCTCAGGGATTCTCTGTATTCAATGGGCATGATAAAATCCTAGAATATCAGGGGTCAGGTGGTGGCACTTAATCACCAGAGTAAAGATGGGCATGGGTACAGAAATGTACACCAGAGGCAACACAGTAATCAGCATAGTCTGAGCTGCAGAGATCTTTGGTGTTTGTTAAATGATAATGGTGTCCTTGGAACTGAAGTAGATGATCAGCCTATAGAACCTTAGTGATGTGTATAGTCAGTAAAGCATTAGGTCTGGTGAAGAAAGATGTGATTTGAATTATCACAAAAGAGTTCAAGCCCCTCAAACCAGTTTCTAGTCTTGAGTCTAGAGCCTCTTAATGAAGGGGAGATGGGTTTTGCTTAAGGAAGATTGTAGCTACACAGACAAAAATTTATTCTGTAAATTTATGTCCTATTCTTCCTCCCAGAAGTCCTGCCACCATTTTTCAGAGTGACTGTAGAAGCTGAATAACCAGACTCTTTGAGATTATAAGGCCCTGGTTTTAACTTACAGCAATTCCTGGAGATCCAAAATGCCACTGTTGTCCAGTGTAGCCATAGTAGACATCTATAGAGATGAGATGATTTATGGTTTGGGGTAATTCCAAGGTAGGCCTATGTGCACCTGAACCCATCATGTGATTTTATCCCAGGTATACAATGCATAGCTGTGAGGGACATACTCAGCAACTTGTAGAATACCAAATTAATTCTTTGACCTGTGGGAAAAAACCCAAGAAAAGCCCCAGGACTCTCTTTACCTACCAATATAATAAACAAAATGTAATGCTACATCTCTACCACATCAATGACGTAAAAGATGAAGGAGTGGTACTTCTTACTAAAGATACATTTAGTTTGTCTATTTGGCTTATACACAATGCAGATGGGTATAAGAGAATAAGAGTAGATTATCAAAAATTTAATTAGGTAATGATTCCAATTGCAGCTGTTATCCCAAATTTGTTTTTATTACTGGAGTTTCCAGAGTCTCTTGATACCTGATGCGTAGCAAACATTTCAGTGGTGAAACTCATTAGAAGTTTACTTTCAGAGGAGAGGGTCAGAATACACTGTTGCTGACTTACCTCAGGGCTAAATCAAACATCCAGCCAGTGACATAGTCTAGTCTAAATGGACCTTGACTGTCTTTTTATTTTGTGAGACATCATGCTTTTCCATTAAGTTGATGACACCATTCTGATTGGATCTGGTGGACAGGAAGAAGAAACTACTCTAGACACCTTGGTAAGACACACGCATACCAAAATGTGGGGAAAGCATTCCACAAAAATTCAGGGCCTTGTTTACACATTGATGAAATTACTAGGGGTTCAGTGACCTGGGTGTGGAGATATTCCTGTGAAGGTGAAGGAAAATTTGATGCATCGGGTCCTTCCTATCATTAAAGAAGGATCATAATGTCTCTTTGGATTGTAGAAACAACATATCCTTTATTTAGGTTTATTACTCCAACCTATTTACTGAGTAACCTTAAAGTCTGTTTTTTATTAGGGCTTTTATTATTTTTATTAGGCCTCAGAAAAAGAAAAAAACTGTGCAATAGGTTTAGACTACGGCATAAGAGCCTCTACCACTTGGGCCAAAAGAGAATACTAATCCAATTATGTTTGAAATGATTGTAGCATATAGGGGTGCTGTATGGCACTTATGAACAGACTCCTGTTAATGAATCACAAAGAAGACTTTTAAAATTTTAGAGCAAAGCTGTGCCATCCTCTTCAGATTATTATTCTCCTTTTAAGAAATAGATTCTGGCTTGCTACAGGTCTCTAGTAGAGACTGAACACTTCACGTGAGCCACCAAGTTACCATACAACCTGAGTTACCCTTCATGAACTGGTATTGTTGGCATGGGCAGAAGTCCATAGTCAAATGATAGCAACACATAAGCGATCAGGCTTGAGTGAGGCATAGACTGAGACACACAAACAAATAGCTAAAATGCCTATGGCCCTTACTCTAGCTCCTTTGCCCATCTCTCTCAGTCTTCCCCTAGAGTCTCATTAGGAATTTCCTATGAGTAGTTAACAAGATGAAGAAACAAATCAGGCCTTATTTACAAATGATTCTGTAGACAAAAGTAGACAACTTCAGCTTACTCCAGGAACTCCAGAATAAAGTGAAGAAAACTCCCAGTAGGCAGAACTTTGAGTAGTATAACTGTTTTGTTGAATTTTTTTTTTTTAATGAGAGATTGTCAGAAGTAGAATCTTCATTGATTTATAGTCTGTGTCTAAAGGTCAGAGACTTGGAAGAGACACACTTGGAAAATTGGTTGCAAGAGAATGGGGAAGAGATATTTGAATAGACCTCTCTGAAGAAACACAGAATGTCGACATATTTTTCATTCCATCTATGATTCTCACCAAAGATAGCCTCACCAGAACAAGACCTTTGTGTTCAAGTGAACAAGATGATGTGCTGTGTGACTATCAGTTACCCTCTTTCTCCAGCCACCCATGTCCTTATAGACTGTCCTTTTACACGAAGTGATGAATGTTATACATAGAGTCAGTAATATAGATTCACCAAGTATGGTCTGACTTGGCAAATTTCCGGCCAGTCAATAACAGATACTAACACTTAGCTCCAAATATGATACCATTGCACAAGGGCATTAATTAGCCTCCTGATAGCAGGTGGATTGAATTGGACCCTTCCATGGATGCCATTTTCTTCTGAAAATTACCTGAGTTGTCAAGATTGGAGGTTGTGAGAAACACCCCAGTTTCTAGTTTTTCCTTGCTCTCTCTCCCTTCACAGACAGCTTTCCTCCACAACTGCTACCCCTGCTGACCTATAGCCATTTATCACCAACCACCACCCATGAAATTCTATAGAAGTCTGACTCATTTTGAACAAAAGGGTGGTCTGAGAAAAGTCCAAATTACAAAGTCTCCAAGAATATTAGTGTCTAAATTTGGGGGAATAAATATTGCCTAATATGTCGATTCACAATGTAAAATGTATTTTTACATTAAATCTTTGTGGACAGATTCTACATATACACAATCATCATCAGATATTGACATCTATTTTTCTGTATTTCTACACTGTATATGTGTTCAATTTATAGCAGTAAGTATTTTATATTATGGTGTTTGTCATAACACCATATGGCATACTCTCTGTAGCTGGGACTCTCTCTTTTGTCTTTGTGTCCCTAATAATACCTAGCTATAGTAGGTACACTGTAATTGTTGGATGAAAAAGAGTGAATTTGTGAATTATCTGTCAGTCAGTCTGTCTGTTTATCTATTTAGATAACTAGCTATAGAAATAAGACCAGCATTTAAGTCATGAAAACATAATCAAGAATTGAAGACTTGTCACAAATTTGGGTACACAGGATGGGATGTCAGAGTTAATATGGGGAGAGGTTTCTCAGCAGAAATTGAGATGGTGCAAGGATCTGTTGCAAGTTAATATTTGCTGATCAAAACAAGACTTATAAAGTTAATCAGGTAAATTATGTCATATCTCATGGGTAAAAGAGAGGAATATATTTGTCCGGATATCCAGGGTAGAACAGGAGTATGGACAATTAATCTTTGAAACAAATTATGAGGCAGAGAAGTGAGGAATATAAAAACAACGTCAAATTCATATTAAAATATTTTACAAGTGGAATAGATGGAGAGGAGAAAGCATCTACAAATTTACACAACACATATGCATAATATTGTAATTCCCCAATACTAAGTATTTGATTAGTAGAGCTGATTCTTAAAAGTCTTTACAATATTAACTTCTGTCATATTTTCCCATCAGAAGAATTATGAACATCAGTGTGCTATTCTCTGAAAACTGGATTTTATTTTAGAATTACAGTATTATTTCTTCAAAGTCAGTAGTTCACTTCGTAATGGTTCCTTCATTATTGCTAAAAACATCCATAAATTATTCTGCCCAGAACAAATGTTTGAAATGGTTATGAAGGCATGGAATTAACTGCTATGGTCTTTAGGAATAAATTTATCATCAGTAATTTGTTTTCATTGAGAAGAAGTTTAACTTAAAGAACATGTTAGATAATTTCATGTCTCTATAAACATTGAAAAGTAGTCCAGGACTTAGTAATTTTTGAACCATATTTCCAAACCAGGCTATTGAACAGAAAGGCCTAGTGGAGCCTTTAAAAATACAACCTTATTCAGAGTTTCAGTAGGTAAAATCCTGAAATTTGTATTTTTAACAAGCTTCTCAGGAGATGCTTAAACAAATGATATATAGACTTCCATTGAAACCACTGATACCATATACAACGGCAAAATGCAGTCAATACATATTTGCTCACTGAATATATGTGACCAGCTTTGCAGCTTTGCTAAACGTATCACATTCCAAAGAATGTTAAAATACTTCCAAGAACTTTACAAGTATTTATAAGACAACATAATGGTGATCCTTCTCTTAGGGTTTGATGACCTCTTAAGGAAAAGATGAATTGGATTCATAGTCTTTGACCTCCATTTTACATGAATAATATACATGTTTTTTTCTGAGAAGAAGCTTCATCTCATTCTCATTGATTCAGCAAATATTTGACTATCTATAAGGGATTCTTTCTTCTCTCCCCCAAAGGTTAAGAACTATTGCCCTAAATTACTCATATTGTTGTTGATTTGCATTCACGCTCTTTCCTCCAGGCTCACAACTAACATCATTTAAATTTTAAGCAAAGTGCAATTATCAAGAATCTATATACCCTTAGAATAAAAAGGAAGACGTGTGATCAGAAAAAAAGAAGCCAAATAATGTCATTTTTCCACATTAATATACATGTGGAATAGCCTCAGAGGTTTAATTTTTTTCATCTTGGAATTCAAGACAGATATTTTTGCTTTGAGATAACTTAATCAACCCTCTCAGTTGACTACATTGCAGGAACTTGCTGCCAACAGACATGGTGGAGGATCATAGCTTTGAAGTCCTTGGGGTCCATGTTGTTTCAGTCTGTTTAGTAGCTGTAGTCTGTGTGGATTTAAAGTTGGTTAGTCAACCAAACAAGGACAGAATAGATTTAGTTGATCAATGTCACCTTGAAAGAAAATTAAAAGGCATTTTTTGCAAGACTGAAAAATAGGAAGCTAGAAGAGAAAGCTTACTTATATGCTGGGTGACAGAATTTAGCTTTGGGAAATCTTGACACAGATAAAACCTAACAGGAATGAGTGTAAACAACATTGCTTACATCCCATGATTATTGAGATATAATTTACAATTGGTAAAATTTACCCTGTTTAGGAATACTATTCCATAGGTTTTGACACTTGTCACTATGAAGATACAGAATATTTCTACTATCCGAAAATTTTCAACATACTTCTTTGTAGTCAATCCATCTCATACTTAGTCCTGGCAATCACTGTCTTGATATCTATCTCTGTTCTTTGCCTTTTCCAGAACATGATATAAACAGAATCATAAAGTATGCAATTTTGTGTTCTTGTGTCTTTCATTTAGCATAATAAATTTAAGATTCTGCTCTATTAGATGTTATCAATATTATGTTCCTTTTATTGGGAACAATATTTAATTGTATGGATGTACCAAGATTTATTTATCCATTCACCAGTTGACGTATCTTTTTCTTGCTTCCAGTTGCTGCTATAAACCTTTGTATACAGTCTTTTGTGGACATATGTCTTCATTCTCTTGGTTAGAAGGTTTTTAATTTTGATGAAGTACAGGTATCAATTTGGTTTCTTTCATGGTTTGTGCTTGGGATGATCTAAAAGCATTTTTCCTAATCCAAGCTTGGAAAGATTTTCTCTTACGACTTCTTCTAAAGTTTTGTAGTTGTATGTTTTGTGTTTAATTCTATGATCCAATTAGTGTTGATTTTTATGTATTGTGCAAAGTATACATCAAAGTCTCCTTTTGTTCATGTAGATATCCAAATGGTGCATCACCATTTGTTGAGAAGACTATTCTTTCTCCATTGTATTACCTTGTCAACTTCTGTTGAAAATTAATTACTGTTATATATATAAGCCTATTTTTGGAATCTATTCTGGTCCAATGATCCTTAGGCCAATATCACACTATCTGGATTAGTATAGACTTGTTGTAAGCCTTGAAATCAGAAATTGGGAGTTCTCATACTTTATTCTTTGTTTTCAAAATTGTTTTGACTACTTTAGGTTCTTTACATGCCCATAAATACTTTCAAATAAACTTATTAATCTATAACAAAACAAAAAGCAAAAAAAAAAAAAAAATGGCTGGGAGTGTGTCTGAAATTACTTTGGATGCACAAATCAATTTGGGAATAATTGATATTTTAATAATATTGAGTCTTCCAAATAAACTTTTCATTTAGTTAAATTTTCTTTGATTTCTCTCATTGATGTGTTAGTTTTCATCATATTCATCTTATACAGACTTTGTTAGATTTTTCCCTAAGTGCTCCACATTTTTTGATCCTATTATAAATAAAATTTTTAAAATTTTGATTTTCAGTTGTTTACTGCAAGTATAATTTTTATTTCCCCATTTATTTAGTTTTTATTTTTTAAATTGACTATATTTTGTTAAAATTATGCCTATAGATGTCATTTTTCATACTGTTTTAAATAGTCTCTTAAAATTTAAATTAAGAGATTTTTTATCACTGGTATATATAAAAAATGATTTTAGTAGGCCTTGTATCCTGCAACCCTACTAAATACATTCATTGGTACTAGAGAAAATTTGTAAATTCTTTGGGATTTTTCTATGTAGACAATTATATCAAAGTATGAATAAAATAAATTTTAGTTATTTCTTTCTCATCTCTATACTTTTAGTGTTTTGGTTTTTTTTTTTTTTTGCCTTATTTTACTGGTTAAGACTTTTGTTATGATATGAGTAATAATGGTTAGAGAGGACATCACTGCCTTACTCTCCATCTTAGCAGGAATGCATTTGTCAATATTACTGTACACATATGAATATACATATATGATATCAGCTGCTTTTTTTTTTTTGGTAAGTGCCTTTAACCAGGTTGAGAATGTTCCCTTTTATTCCTCCTTTGCTGACAGTTTTTATCATAAATGTCAAATTCTTTTTGGAAAAGACAAGGAATGAAGTGTTCCTAAAAGCCTCTGGAGAGAGTGTAGCTTTGCCAACTCATGATTTACACCCACTTATACTGATTTCAGGCTTTTGGCCTCCAGAAATGTGAGAGAATAAATTTCTTTTGTTTTAATCCACCAGATTTGTAGTAATTTGTTATAGCAACTAGAAGAAACTAATACAATATTCTTGAGGGATATTTAGTAGGATTTGTCTTCCCCCTCATAAAATGAGTTGGAAATTCTCAACTTTCTTCTATTTCCTGGAAGAATTTGTGTATAACTGGTACATTCTTCCTTTAATGTTTGTTAGTATTTGCCAGTGAAGTTATCTGGGCATGGAGTTCTCTTTGTTTGGAGGTTTTTAACTAGAAACTCAATTCCTTTAATAGACATGTAATCAGCCCTGTTATCTGTTTCTTCCTGAGTGAACATTGGAAGTTTCTATATTTTGAGGAAATTGTACATTTTATTTAAATTACTAATTTAGTGACTTAAAATTGTTCATAATTTTGCCTTAATGTCCTTTTAACTGGGGTTTGGCAAACTATAGCCTGAGAGCCAAATCTGGCCCTGTTTTTGTACACCCCACGAAGTGAAAATGTTTTTTACATTTTTAAACTGTCACAAAGAGAGTCAAACAAACAAGAATATGCTACAGAGGCTGTATTGTGGCATGGAAATTCTGAAGTATTTATTTTTGGTCCATATAAAGAAAAGAAATTACCAATACTTGCTATGATGTCTGTAGTATCTAGAGATGTCACTTCTTTCATTGCTGATTTTGGTAATTCGTGTTGTTTTTTTTTAATCAATTTTGTGATCAATCAGGCTGAGGATTATTTTTTTTTTTTTTTTTTTTTTTTTGCGGTACGCGGGCCTTTCCCGTTGCGGAGCACAGGCTCCGGAAGCGCAGGCTCAGCGGCCATGGCTCACGGGCCCAGCCGCTCCGCGGCATGTGGGATCCTCTCGGACCGGCGCACGAACCTGCGTCCCCTGCATCGTCAGGCGGACTCCCAACCACTGCGCCACCAGGGAAGCCCGAGGATTATTAATTGTATTGATCTGTTCAAAGAACCACCTTTTTTGCTTCATTGGTGTTCTTTAGTGTCTTTCTGTTTTTAATTTAAATGATTTCTGTTCTTATCTTTATTTTTTTACTTCTTCTTTCCTTCTTTTTTTAGTTTTAATCTATATATACCTTTATAAATAAAGTAGTTTCTTTATAGGTCATACGTAGCTCAGTCTTGTTTTTTATCCAATCTGATAAGCCCTTCATTTTATCTGGGGTGTTTAGACCATTTCAGTTTAAGTTGATCTGGGATATGATTAGTCAATCTATTATATTAATCCTTATTCTCTGTTTGTTCCATCTATTCTTTGTACTTTTTTCATCCTTTTTCATGTCTTTTTGTATTAATTATTTTCATGATTTCATTTATTTTCACTACTGCTTATACCTCTTTTTGAAGTTTATTTAGTAAATATTTAGTTTGAAATAATTTCAGACTCACAGAAAATAATGATAAAAAGAAATATAGGGACACCCTTCTGTGATAGTCCCAACTGTAAAAATTTCCCCACAACTTTGATTATTTTTTCCGTATATACATATTCTTCTTCATAATATTGTTACGAATCATTATCATTATTATTGAACCATTTGAGGGTAAGTTGTAGACATGCTGCCTCTCAACTCTAAATACTTTTGTGTGTATTTCCTAGGAACAATGATCCAAATTAGGAATTTAAGATTTTTACAATACTACTATATAATTTATAGACATTATTCATATTTTGACATTTGTTCCAATAATGTTGTTTACAGTGAATCTATCTTTGTCTATTTTACCCTTGATATTTTCTAAGAGAGTAGACGAGTTATTTTGTAGAATGTTCCTCTGTCTGGAGTTTTCCGACATTTCCTCTGACTAGATTTAGGTTACATGATTTTGGCAAGAACACAAATGAAAAAATTTTGTGTCCTTCTCCAAGCATTATATCAGGAGGCACAGGTTATTTTTTTTTCACCCATTTCTCCCACAATGCCATTCCTCACCTCTAGCAACCACCAGTATGTTCGCTGTGTCTATGAGTTTGGTTTTGCTTTTTGTTTTCTTTTTTTTTAGATTCCACGTAAAAGAGAGATCATACAGTATTTGTCTTTCTCTGGCTTATTTCACTTGGCGTAATACTGTCTAGGTCCATCTATGTTGTCACAAATGGTAGGATTTTTTTTTTTTTATGCCTGAGTAATATACTTACAATTCGTATCACAATTTCTTTATCCATTCGTCCATCGATGAACACTTAAATCGTTTTCATATCTTGGCTATTGTAAACAATGCTGCAATGAACATGTAGTTGTATATGTCTTTTTGAGTTAGTATTTTTATTTCTTTGTATAAGTGGATTTGCTGGATCATATGCTAGTTACATTTTTAACATTTTTAGGGAACTTCCATACTGTTTTCCAGAGTGACTGCACCAATTCACATTTCCATCAACAATGTACTCAAGTTCCCTTTTCTCACATCCTCACCAGCACTTGTTGTTTTTTTGTAACAGCCATTCTAACGGGTGTGGGGTGGTATCTCATTGAGGTTTTGATTTGTATTTACTTGAAGATTAATGATGTAGAACATCTTTTCATGTAACTGTTGGACATCTGTATGTCTTCTTTGGAAAAATGTCTATTCAGATCTTCTGCCCATTTTTTAATCTGATTGTTTTGTTATTGAGTTGTATGTGTTCTTTATATATTTGGGATATAAGCTTCTTATCACATATATGATTTGCCAATATTTTCTCCCATTCATTGGGTTGCCTTTTCATTTTGTTGATGGTTCCCTTTGCTATACAGAAGTTTTTAGTTTGATGTAGTTCTACTTGTTTATTTTTGCTTTTGTTGCTCTTGCTTTTGGTGTCAGATTGTAAAAGTCATTGCCAAGACCTATGTCAGGATGCTTACTTCTTATATTTTATTGTAGGAGTTTTATGATTTTAGGTCTTATGTTCAAGTCTTTAATACAATTTGCATGTATGTTACTCATATTTCTTTTCCTTAGTAATAGCCATAGGGCTTACAATATTCTTCTTTAACTTATCACATTTTACATTCAAATAACATTATACCAATTCACAAAGAGTTTAAGAAAATTATAACAGTATAATTCCAATTATGCACTCCCATCCATTCTACTATTGTTTTCATAATTTTACTTTTATATATGCTGTAAGGTCCACATTATATTTTCACATTTTTGCTTTAGAGAATCAAATATGTTCTAAAGTATTAAAAATAAGAAAATATGTAATTTCTATTTACATCTTTTTTGTGTGTATTATTTCCCACATTCTTTTTTCTTTGCCTAGATTGAAGTTTCTATCTGGTATCATATTACTTAACATGGTCTGAAAATTTTCTTAACATGGCATGCTGTCAGTTAAAAATGTTCTTTATTTCATCCTAGTTTTCTGTAAGATATATTCTTTGGATGTACAATTCCACTTTGTTTTTATTTTTTGCCCAGTCCTTTGAAGATGTAAAAATCTTGTATTCTGGCTTGCATAATTTCTGATCAATAAGATTATTTTTATTTTTTCTTGGTGTGTAATGTTTTCTTTTCTTCTCTGATTGCATACAAAATTTTGAAAATCTTCTTCCCCCCACACATTTTGACTATGATGTATCTAAGTGGGTAGTTTTTTTATCTGTTTGTTTCTCTTTGTATATATACTGATTAAGATTCTATGGGCATTTTGATCATTATCTCTTCAAATATTTCTTCTGCACCCAAATTTTCTCTTCTCCTTCTGGGACCCCAATTTCACATATACTTGACTGTTCCATGTTTTTTCTCTGCTCTTGGATTCTCTCTTTCTTCTTCTTTCTCTCTTTTATGTCCATCTACTAATAAATCCATTAAAGGAATTCTTTATATCTGGTAGCATTTTTAGAATGCTAGTATTCTTATTTTACCTTCTTATGTTATCTATCATTTTACTAAACTTTCCTCACACATGTATGTTGTCCACTTTTTCCAGTAGATCCTCTAACATATTAATTTTAGTTATGTAAATGTCCCTATCTCATAATCCAAGACCAGGGCCATCTCTGAGTCTGATTTTGTTGATTGCTTTATCTCTTGACAATAATTTTAATTTTTTGCCTTACATTTTTCAATGTCTCATAATTTTCTTGAGTATCAGGAATTGTATGTAAAATAATAAAGACTGAAGTAAATAGTGTTTATGCTCGTAAATGGTCATGCCTCTTTTTTTATGCTGTTAGTGTAGGGGGATGAGCTAATTTAGTTTGTAGTCGAACTCTATTTGGGTTTTGTTATTGCTATTATTATCTTCAGGATACTATGATGGTTAATTTTCTGTGTCATCTTGACTAGACTAAGGGATACCAAGATAGCTGGTAAAAATAGCTTGTTTGTCTGTGAGGGTATTTCCAGAAGAGATTAGCATTTGAATTGGTAGATTTAGTAATGAAGATTGCCCTCACCAGTTCATCATTCAATCTGTTGAGGGCCTGATTAGAAGAAAGAGGCATAGGAAGGGCAAATCTACTTGCTCTTCTTGAATGGTGATATCCATCTTCTCCTGCCTAGGACAGCAGGGCTTCTGGTTCCTGGGTTTTTGGACTCAGACTGGAACTCATATGTCTGGCCTCCTGGTTCTCAGTCATCTGGGTTTGGACAGGAACTACACCAGCTTTCCTGGGCTTCCAGTTAGAGATGGCTAATCATGGGACTTCTCAGCCTCCCTGATAACATGAGACAACCCCTTATAATAAATCTTTCTCTACACGTCTGTATGTATATATCCTATTGGTTTTATTTCTCTAAAGAACCTGACTCATACTGATACATATTCTTCAAATTCTTCTAGTAATGGGCTGTTGTTTCCTTGTGTAGAAAATAGGGAGTAGAGAAATAGACATTTTTTAGTGGCCCTCCTCCTCTTTCAACTTTAGTTATTTTTGCACACCTGCAACCACGGATAGGCTCTTTCTATATGACCTCGCCCTTCCTAATGCCAGGCTATTGCTGCCTGTTACTTGTTGCTTGAACTAAGTGGGATGTGGAGATAGTGGTTCGCTCTTGCCCTGGTCCAACCTCAGTCAGAGACTAACCTGGTGTTATCAGACTTGGGAATAGGACTTTCTCTGCGTTTATTCTCTTCCTCCTCATGGCAGCCAAGCTCCTCTTTATGACTTCAGTTGGTCTTGGGTGAAAGCTTCTACAATATTCTAAATAAAAATCAGTTCAAATTAAGTATATTATTCTAAAATATTTGCATATGCAAAGTAATCTGTTAAAATTGAGAAATACATCAGCATATAAAATTGGTAATAGCTGCCATTAAATGAATAATTACTTTTTAGTAGGATCTGTGTTGTGTTTTGCATATATTTAGTATTTCATTTAATCCCTGGAAGAAATCTTCCACTTTATATTATTATACTTATTTTATAGGTAGAGTAATGAAAACTCAGAGAAGTTAAATAACTTGCCCAGGGTTACACAGCTACTAAATGGCAGAGCTGGTATTTACATCCCAGATCTTCCTAACTCCAAAACCCTGCTGCTTTCCACTATACTTCAAAAGAATTTAAGTAGCTACTTAAAGCTAAGAGCGTAATTGCTTCATTTAGCTAACATGATGCTAGCAAAACATCAAAGAAGGGAATTGCAAATTGGATACCAATGGTAAAAAAGCATTGATTTCTTTAATCATAAAAGAAACTTGGGACTTGAATATCTAAAATAACTAAAGTGACTTTTTCCACCTAAATTTAAAGATATCTTCTCAGTTTTTCTTTTCATCTTAATTTAGTAGATGCATGGGTTTATTGACAGTAATTTATGATTATAAATTAAACTCAGGGTATCAGAACCTATTAATGAAGAAATCAGTCTCAGAAGCCTCAGCTCAAGTGTCTTTGTTATAGCCTCTCATTAAAGAGATCGTAAGCTTACTCAAAGACAAGATTAAATAATCATGATGTTATAGAAGTAAACATAATTTATCAGATATAGAAGTACAAGCAGTAAAGGTGACTACAGAGAAATACTAGAAAGTAAAAATCATTCATATAAGCAATAGGACCCATGATCTCTGAAGTTTAAAGTTAGTCTCTGGTAATAAAATAGATGTTTGTTAGTATCCCAAATATATTTAAAGCTAGCATTATGTATAACACAAATCAGAGAAGAGTTCTGTCAACTTATGATATCATTTCCTGGTAAGACATTGTTTACAGTGAAGTCTGCAGCAAAGTCTGATACTTTAAGCTTCACAACTGAGCTTCATCTCATGCATGACCATGTGATATTGACAAGTAAATAAGTAAAGAGTTAGGTCCTGAGCTATTGTTGATGATGATTCACTGTATGTGTCATCAGTGCAAATGGAGGCTTTGTTTTAAGTTGAACAGAGGAAGGTTTGTAGCCAAAGAAACTTAAAATACAACCTGTCTCTAGTTACCAGGCAGAAGGCCATTGATACTTTGGGAACACATGGATTCAATGTAGACTCCAGAGACACCATTACTCAGACTGGAGATGGAGGTGAGTCGTTGCAGTTGGGGTGGGGAGGGGAGGTGGAGAAAAAACTTTAGTAACGCAGAGAAAAAAAACTTCAGTTTATATTTCACTGAAGTGAAATATAAACATCCCAGAATTGACCAGAAGATGTGGAAAAGAACAATATGGTGAATGCCAGGAAAAAACACAAACTGGATCACAGCTTCTCTTTTATAAAAAGGTTAAATATTATTACCTGTTACTTAATGAAGAGAAACTAGAAATTAATAATAAAAGCCACTCTCCTTTGGAATTCATTGTGTATAAGTATAGTTTAGGAAATTCTACATAGTTTTCATAAATGAGTGTAGATTTACTTATGCTCAATAAATCCTTTTGTCGACTTCAAAAATTTCTGAGTTAAATGAAAACACTTTAATATTGTTTCATACTGATATATGAAACATGTGAATATTTTCTGAATATTAGAATTAAGATTTTGGTACCCAGAATGAACAAAATCAGGAATAAAACCCCTTTCTCAAACAATCCTGCATTAATGAGCCTTAATTTTATTTGGGTATGATACACCTCGTAGTAGCATTTACTCCTGTATTCTGAAATCTGTATGTACTCTTTGTCTCCTAAGTAAGCTGAGATTTTGGAGGGAAGGAAATCATGAATTATCCATCTTCATGTCTCCAGTGCCTAATATATGCATGGAATACAGGAGGGGCATAATATGTTTATTGAAATAAACTGAATTAAGTAGAATGAATAAAGACTAGGATAAAAGAAGCAATGTGTCATTGCCTAAAGAGGACTGGCATGTGGATTAGGAAGTGGTCTTAAATGGTGACTTTGGCATTAATCAAAGGATGTTTAAAGGATTGAGTTCCTTCATCTAACAATGCAAACCTTGAACTAGATCACTTGTTTTTAAATATTTGGTTTGGTTTTGGTTTGGTTTTGATTTTATTTATAGTCCTGTTCTCAGATTAAAAACTTACCACAAATCCCAATATACAAAAAAACTTAAAAAAGAACTGAACTGGATAAATCAGGGGCACAGGTTATAGAGCCCTGCTTGCTCCTTCTACTGCTGTTTGCTCTTATCCCATACCATCCAACAACAGCAATCCTTAATCAGTCTCCTCAGTAAGAGTTGGAAAGAGTAGAGTTTGAAAACCAGCATTCTACTATGTGATCTTCAAGCAATGAGTAGGTATAAAAAGCACTATATATATAAAATGTGTGTATGTGTAAATAATAAAATATATAAGTATACATCATATATAAATAAAATATATAACATAATAAAATAGAAGTATAAATAAATAAAATAGAAAAATATAAATAAATAAAATAAAAATATAAAAATAAAATATATAAAAATAATAAAATAGTGTTGTATAGTTAAGATAACATGCTATTATTTCAACTTTTTTTGTAAAAACTATTTTTTACTTCCAAAATGCTGTTTATTATTTATATAAACTAGTGTTCTTTGCTCAATTAATATACGGGTTTTTTTCAAAGTGAAAAAAAAAAAAAAAGATAACATGCTATCACCATACCCTGCTCTTGCCATGCCTGCCTTGCTATGATTGAGTCAAGGTTTTCCTATATAAACAATTAAAATGATCATTTGTGCTTGTTCTTACAATTCTGTATGACTCCTTTTAATATATCTTCTTTTTAATATCTAATCTAGCTGTAATTGCTAAAGAAGTATATAAAACAAGAAAGGTGATTCAGTATTAAGGATTCTTCCTCAAGTGTGATTCATTTTGAATTCCATATTTTACTCCTCAGCTGCTTTGTGAAAATAATTTCCTTAATCTAAATTATTGCCATACTCATGAATTTAATGAGTACAAAATTATATAGTAAATATTTTCTATTAATTACATGTTTGAAATATAAATGAAAACTTATTTTAAAATTGCTATAACAGGTTTATCATAATTTAAAATGGTATATAGGTTGTGTTTTACTTTGTAAATATCAAAGTAATTTGATAATTACTTTGTAATCTTGCCTTGATGTGATCATACATATTTCGCTTGTCTCCATCAGTGCCCTTTATACTAATAATATTTCCTGATTAATATAGTTTAAAATATTGTCTAACTTTTATGAAAATGCAAGATAAAAATTCTTCCGAAGTTATTCACTGCCAAGGAAATAGAATAAATTCTCTGTTGTATGCTTCAAACCCACAATTTAAACCCATCATAGGTTTTATAATTTACACTTGTAGATAAAAACAATTATTTTGACTAGGATTCATATATTCCTTTTGTGCTTATGTATTCTGCAAGAGAATGTTTGTGTAGAAGATCAAGCCAAACACAAGCCCTTGCTTTTATGCAGGCTATGTATATAGTAAGCAAAAAGCAAAAATTCCATTAATAATAATACCCTAAGTTTCTCGAGTGTTTAACTTATGCCAGTCTCTGTTCTAATATTAAAGATGTTAAACAGAAAAGAATTTAGGAACAGACTCATGGCTAAGCCCCTTGGAAATGACTCCCTGAACCTGTCACATCAGGAAATTGAAGGATCAGAAAGCTGCCTCTGCAATTTTTAGCTACAAGAGCACATTGGCTTGCAGTTATAATCAGGAACTAGGAATTCCCCCTCCAGAATGTTGGATTCAGAATCATATCACTAATCCCTCAGCAGTAGAAAATAATAATAATTTGAACACTTCTCACTCCACTTAACTCATTTCCAAATTCAAATCTTATACTAATTCATTAACTCCAAGATCCTAGCTCCTAAGAAATCTGGGAAACAGTTTCAGCATGCTAGAAGGAGATTGGAATAGGGATTCAAGTGGGCCAATCTACTAAATCCAACAACCACAAATACTACTTTTTGTGTTAAGATTGTGAATTATTTTACAGATTGAGATTGGTTATTTTTAAAATTGGATCATGACAGAGGATCAAGAAAATCTATTTCTCTCCTCCAAACCTATCCATCATAATGTGGCATAAATGCTATTTTTGTTAAAGGAAAACCAATAGCCCTGGAAACCAAAACTGCACCATAAATAGGCCATGTATTTTGAAAAACTTCTAGGAGATAGACTAGAATTACAATGAGGAAGAAAGAAGATTGAAGAAAGCCCATCACAATGTAAAATACATATAAGAGCAAGTCACTGAAAGGTTATTGTAATTCCATGATATTCCTAAATTAGCGTCAAGAAATAAGTAATCAAGAGGGACTTCTTAGTCAATTCTCAGAGTTAATATTTGATTAATAATGCACCTTCCCCTGAAGTTAAATTTATTACAATAGCACAACTGTCTAAATAGGTTTATAATAGTACGTGTGGGGGGATGCTAAACCATGTACCTATATAAATAAATCTGCATTTTCATTCGGTAATACAATGAATTTTCTATAATTGGGGGGGGATAAGTAACAGACCTAAGGAAAAGGACCAAAGTGAGTGACCAAAATAACTGAACCCAAAAGAAACAGAATGAGTCAGAGAAAATTCCAAGACTGTCATACAGAGTGAAGTAAGTCAGGAAGAGAAAAACAAATATTTGTGGGACCTAGAAGATTGGTACAGATGAACTTATTTGCAAAGCAGAAATAGAGACACAGATGTAGAGAACAAACTTACGGATACCAAGGGGGGAAGGGAGAATGGGATGAACTGGGAGATTGGGATTGACATATATACACTACTATGTATAAATAGATAATTAATGAGAACCTACTGTATAGCACAGGGAACTCTATCAGTGCTCTGTGGTGACCTAAATCAGAAGGAAATCTAAAAAAGAGGGGATATATGTATACGTATAACTGATTCACTTTGCTGTACAGCAGAAATTAACACAACATTGTAAAGCAACTATACTCCAATAAAAATTAATTAGAAAAAGAAAATTCTGAGTATTAGAAATGCTAAGAGCAGTTTTTGGGAAAAATTAATCCTGAAAAAAAAGCCTGTTGTGAAAGAGGAGAAAATATTAAACAGCAAAACACACTTGTAATTTTTAAATACAAGCTAAGTAAGTTTGAATTTGGCTAAAAGCAAAATTCATTGTCTAAAAGGGAAAATCAGAGAAATCTTCCAGTACCTAGAGGATCAGTCTAAAGGAGATTTTTAGAACTCTGTCTAATGTGTTTTCCTTAAGATGAGAACAAAGAAAATGGAATAGGAGAAATGTTTGTTGCTTTTGTTGTTGCTTCTGCTTGTTGTCCTTGTTAGGATTTTTAAGAGGATAATTTGTCTAAAACTAGTCCTTAGATTGCATCTATCAAATGCTGAGAAACAGTTCATTCTTTCCTTAACTTTGACCTATCAATAAGCTAGTAAAATTATAGAAATCTTAAGATAAAATAAAATTTAAAAGCTTCAAGAGGGAAAGAAAATAGTAACTTTAAAGGAATAATAAAATTTGCATTAAATTTCTCCTTTTCAATATTGGACACTAGAAACATAATAATTTCTTTAAATTTCTGAATGAAATTTATTTTCAACTCAGAGTTATATTCGCATTAATAATTAAAATCTGGAAAATGAAACAGATATATTTTTAGTCAAAAATTACTCACCAAATAATAACTGGTACTTGGTCAGTTTGTCATTTGGAGAGTTTTGAAAGAATTTTATAAGAATGTAAGGCAGAATTTTTTTTACAAATGTATTTAAATAAAGAGAGAGAATACAATAAACATTAGCTACAAAATAAAATGGTTAAAGTGATATTTAAAATCTAAATTATTTTTTATGCATACTGAAAGACATTAAGCTATGGATCACAGTTTGTATTTTTAAAAAGCTGAGAGGAGCTTCAAGATGGTGGAAGAGTAAAACAAGGAGATCACCTTCCTCCCCACAAATACATCAGAAATACATCTACATGTGGAACAACACCTACAGAACACCTACTGAATGCTGGCAGAAGACCTCAGACCTCCCAAAAGGCAAGAAACTCCCCACGTACCTGGGTAGGGCAAAAAAAAAAAAAAAAAAAGGAGGGAGCTGTGAAAGAGGACAGGTTTCCACACACTAGGAAGCCCCTTCGCGGACGGAGACTGCGGGTGGTGGATGGGGAAGCTTCGGAGCCGCGGAGGAGAGCATATCAACAGGGTTGCGGAGGGCAAAGCAGAGAGATTCCCGCACAGAGGATCGGTGCCGACCAGCACTCACCAGCCCCAGAGGCTTGTCTGCTTACCCGCGGGGACAGGCGGGGGCTGGGAGCTGAGGCTCCGGCTTTGGTCGGATCCCAGGGAGAGGACTAGGTTGGCTGCGTGAACACAGCCTGAAGGGGGCTAGTGCACCACAGCTAGCCGGGAGGGAGTCCGGGTAAAAGTCTTCAGCTGCCGAAGAGGCAAGAGACTTTTTCTTGCCTCTTTGTTTCCTGGTGCGCGAGGAGAGGAGATTAAGGGTGCTGCTTAAAGGAGCTCCAGAGACGGGCGCAAGCCACGGCTATCAGTGCAGACCCCAGAGGTGGGCATGAGATGCTAAGGCTGCTGCTGCCGCCACCAAGAAGCCTGTGGGCAAGCACAGGTCACTATCCACACCTCCCCACCCAGGAGCTTGTGCAGCCCGCCACTGCCAGGGTCTCGTGATCCAGGGACAACTTCCCCGGGAGAACGCATGGCACGCCTCAGGCTGGTGCAATGTCATGCCGGCCTCTGCTGCCACAGGCTCGCCTTGCACTCCGTAACCCCTCCCTCCCCCCCGCCTGAGTGAGCCAGAGACCCCGAAGCAGCTGCTCCTTTAACCCCGACCTGTCTGAGCCAGAACAGACGCCCTCAGGCGACCTATACGCAGAGGCTGGGCCAAATCCAAAGCTGAACCCCGGGAGCTGTGCGAACAAAGAAGAGAAAGGGAAATTTCTCCCAGCAGCCTCAGGAGCAGCGGATTAAATCTCCACAATCAACTTGATGTACCCTGCATCCGTGGAATACCTGAATAGACAATGAATCATCCCTAATTGGGGAGAGGTGGGCTTTGGGAGCAATGATATATTTTTTTTTCCCTTTTTCTCTTTTTGTGAGTGTGTATGTGTATGCTTCTGTGTGTGATTTTGTTTGTATAGCTTTGCTTTTACCATTTGTCCTAGGGGTCTGTCTTTTTTTTTTTATTACTTAAAAATTTTTTTTCTTAATTATTTTTTATTTTAATAACTTCTTTATTTTATTTTATCTTCTTTTTTTCTTTCTTTTTTTTTTTCTCCCTTTTATTCTGAGCCATGTGGAGGACAGGCTCTTGGTGCTCCAGCCAGGCATCAGGGCTGTGCCACTGAGGTGGGAGAGCCAAGTTCAGGACACTTGTCCACAAGAGACCTCCCAGCTCCACGTAATATCAAACAGCGAAAATCTCCCAGACATCTCCATCTCAACGCCAATACCCAGCTCCACTCAACGACCAGCAAGCTACAGTGCAGGACACCCTATGCCAAACAACTAGCAAGACAGGAGCACAGCCGCATCCATTAGCACAGAGACTGCCTAAAATCATAATGCCACAGACCCCCTAAAACACACCACCAGGTGTGGACCTTCCCACCAGAAAGACAAGATCCAGCCTCATCCACCAGAACACAGGCACTAGTCCCCTCCACCAGGAAGCCTACACAACCCACTGAACCAACCTTAGCCACTGGGGACAGACACCAAAAACAAAGGAAACTACGAACTTGCAGCCTGCAAAAAGGAGACCCCAAACACAGTAAGTTAAGCAAAATGAGAAGACAGGAAAACACACAGCAGACAAAGGAGCAAGGCAAAAACCCACCTGACCTAACAAATGAGGAGGAAATAGGCAGTCTACCTGAAAAAGAATTCAGAATAATGATAGTAAAGATGATCCAAAATCTTGGAAATAGAACAGAGAAAATAAAAGAAATGTTTAACAAGGATCTAGAAGAACTAAAGAGCAAACAAACAATGATGAACAACAAAATAAATGAAATTAAAAATTCTCTAGAAGGGATCAATAGCAGAATAACTGAGGCAGAAGAACGGATAAGTGAACTGGAAGATAAAATAGTGGAAATAACTACTGCAGAGCAGAATAAAGAAAAAAGATGAAAAGAATTGAGGACAGTCTCAGAGACCTCTGGGACAACATTAAACACACCAACATTCAATTTATAGGGGTCCAAGAAGAAGAAGAGAAAAAGAAAGGGACTGAGAAAATATTTGAGGAGATTATAGTTGAAAACTTCCCTAATATGGGAAAGGAAACAGTTAATCAAGTCTAGGAAGCACAGAGAGTCACATACAGGATAAATCCAAGGAGAAACACGCCAACACACATATTAATCAAACTATCAAAAATTAAATACAAAGAACAAATATTAAAAGTAGCAAGGGAAAAACAACAAATAACACATAAGGGAATTCCCATAAGGTGAAAAGCAGATCTTTCAGTAGAAACTCTGCAAGCCAAAAGGGAGTGGCAGGACATATTTAAAGTGTTGAAGGAGAAAAACCTAAAACCAAGATTGCTCTACCCAGCAAGGATCTCATTCAGATTTAAAAGACAAATTAACAGCTTTACAGACAAGCAAAAGCTAAGAGAATTCAGCACCACCAAACCAGCTTTACAACAAATGCTAAAGGAACTTCTCTAGGCAGGAAACACAAGAGAAGGAAAAGACCTACAATAATAAACCCAAAACAATTAAGAAAATGGTAATAGGAACATACATATCGATAATTACCTTAAATGTAAATGGATTAAATGCTCCAACCAAAAGACATAGACTGGCTGAATGGATAAAAAAAACAAGACCCATATATATGCTCTCTACAACAGTTCCAACAGACCTAGGGACACATACAGACTGAAAGTGAGGGTATGGAAAAAGATATTCCATGCAAATGGAAATCAAAAGAAAGCTGGAGTACCAATGCTCATATCAGACAAAATAGACTTTAAAACAAAGACTATTACAAGAGACAAAGAAGAACACTACGTAATGATCAAGGGATCGATCCAAGAAGAAGATATAGCAATTGGAAATATTTATGCACCCAACATAGGAGCAACTGAATACATAAGGCAAATACTAACAGCCATAAAATAGGAAATCGACATTAACACAATCATAGTAGGGGACATTAACACCCCACTTTCACCAATGGACAGATCATCCAAAATGAAAATAAATAAGGAAACACAAGCTTTAAATGATACATTAAACAAGATGGACTTAATTGATATTTATAGGACATTCCATCCCCAAACAACAAAATACACATTCTTCTCAAGTGCTCATGGAACATTCTCCAGGATAGATCATATCTTGGGACACAAATCAAGCCTTGGTAAATTTAAGAAAATTGAAATCGTATCAAGTATCTTTTCTGACCACAACGCTATGAGACTAGATATCAATTACAGGAAAAAATCTGTAAGAAATACACACACATAGAGGCTAAACAAGACACTACTTAATAACCAAGAGATCACTGAAGAAATCAAAGAGGAAAACAAAAAATACCTAGAAACAAATGACACTGAACACACAACGACCTAAAACCTATGGGATGCAGCAAAAGCAGTTCTAAGAGGGAAGTTTATAGCACTACAATCCTACCTAAGAAACAAGAAACATCTCAAATAAACAACCTAACCTTAAACCTAAAGCAATTAGAGAAAGAAGAACAAAAACTCCCCCAAAGTTAGCAGAAGGAAAGAAATCATAAAGATCAGATCAGAAATAAATGAAAAAGAAATGAAGGAAACGATAGCAAAGATCAATAAAACTAAAAGCTGCTTCTTTGAGAAGATAAACAAAATTGATAAACCATTAGCCAGACATATCAAGAAAAAAAGGGAGAAGACCCAAATCAATAGAAATGAAAAAGGAGAAGTAACAACTGACACTGCAGAAATAAAAAGGATCATGACAGATTACTGCAAGCAACTATATGGCAATAAAATGGACAACTGGAAGAAATGGACAAATTCTTAGAAATGCACAACTGCCGAGACTGAACCAGGAAGAAATAAAAAATATGAACAGACCAATCACAAGCACTGAAATTGAAACTGTGATTAAAAATCTTCCAACAAACAAAAGCCCAGGACCAGATGACTTCACAGGAGAATTCTATCAAACATTTAGAGAAGAGCTAACACCTATCCTTCTCAAACTCTTCCAAAATATAGCAGAGGGAGGAACACTCCCAAACTCATTCTACGAGGCCACCATCACCCTGATACCAAAACCAGACAAAGATGTTCAAAAAAAAACTACAAGCCAATATCCTTGAGGAACATAGAGGCAAAAATCCTCAACAAAATACTAGTAAACAGAATCCAACAGCACATTAAAAGGATCATACACCATGATCAAGTGGGGTTTATCCCAGGAATGCAAGGATTCTTCAATATACGCAAATCAATCAACGTGAAACACCATATTAACAAATTAAAGGAGAAAAACCATATGGCCATCTCAATAGATGCATAGAAAGCTTTCGACAAAATTCAACACTCATTTATGGTACAAACTCTCCAGAAAGTAGGCATAGAGGGAACTTTCCTCAACATAATAAAGGCCATATATGACAAACCCACAGCCAATATCATCCTCAATGGTGAAAAACTGAAGCAATTTCCACTAAGGTCAGGAACAGGAAAAGGTTGCCCACTCTTACCACTATTATTCAATGTAGTTTTGGAAGCTTTAGCCACAGCAATCAGAAGGAAATGAAATAAAAGGAATCCAAATTGGAAAAGAAGAAGTAAAGCTGTCACTGTTTGCAGATGACATGATACTATACATAGAGAAACCTAAAGTTGCCACCAGAAAACTACTAGAGCTAATCAATGAATTTGGTAAAGTAGCAGGATACAAAATGAATGCACAGAAATCTCTTGTATTCCTCTACACTAATGATGAAAAATCTGAAAGTGAAATTAAGAAAGCACTCCCATTTACCATTGCAACAAAAAGAATAAAATATGTAGGAATAAACTTACCTAAGGAGACAAAAGACCTATATGCAGAAAATTATAAGACACTGATGAAAGAAATTAAAGATGATACAAATAGATGGAGAGATATACCATGTTCTTGGGTTGTGGATCGTGAAAATGACTCTACTACCCAAAGCAATCTACAGATTCAATGCAACCCCTATCAAACTACCACTGGCATTTTTCACAGAACTAGAACAAAAAATTTCACAATTTGTATGGAAACACAATAGGCCCTGAATAGCCAAAGCAATCTTGAGAAAGAAAAACGGACCTGGAGGAATCAGGCTCCCTGACTTCAGACTATACTACAAAGCTACAGTAATCAAGACAGTATAGTACTGGCACAAAAACAGAAATATAGATCAATAGAAGATGATAGAAAGCCCAGAGATAATCCCACGGTCAACTTATCTTTGATAAAGGAGGCAAGAATATACAGTGGAGAAAGGAGAGCCTCTTCAATAAGTGGTGCTTGGAAAACTGGACAGCTACATGCAAAGGAATGAAATTAGAACACTCCCTAACACCATACACAAAAATAAACTCAAAATGGATTAAAGACCTGAGTTTAAGGCAAGACACCATCAACCTCTTAGAGGAAAACATAGGTAGAACACTCTATGACATAAATCACAGCAAGATCCTTTTTAACCCACCTCCTAGAGAAATGGAAATAAAAACAAAAATAAACAAATGGGACCTAATGAAGCTGAAAACTTTTGCACAGCAAAATAAAACATAAATAAGACGAAAAGACAACCCTCAGAATGGGAGAAAATATTTGCAAATGAAGCGACTGACAAAGGATTAATCTCAAAAACATACAGGCAGCTCATGCAGCTCAATATCAAAAAACAAACAACCCAATCCAAAAATGGACAGAAGACCTGAGTAGACATTTCTCCAAAGTAGATATACAGATTGCCAATAAACACTTGAAAGAATGCTCAACATCATTAATCATTAGAGAAATACAAATCAAAACTACAATGAGATATCATCTCACACCATTTAGAATGGCCATCATGAAAACAGCTAGGGCTTCTCTGGTGGCACAGTGGTTGAGAGTCTGCCTGCCAATGCAGGGGACATAGGTTCGTGCCCCAGTCCGGGAAGATCCCACATGCCGTGGAGCAGCTGGGCCCATGAGCCATGGCCACTGAGCCTGCACGTCCAGAGCCTGTGCTCCTCAACGGGAGAGGCCACAACAGTGAGAGGCCTGCATACCGGAAAAAAAAAAAAAAAAAAAATCTAGAAACAATAAATGCTGGAGAGGGTGTGGAGAAAAGGGAACCCTCTTGCACTGTTGGTGGGAATGTAAATTGATATAGCCACTATGGAGAACAGTATGGAGGTTCCTTAAATAACTAAAAATAGAATGACCTTATGACCCGACAATCCCACTACTGGGCATATACGCTGAGAAAACCATAATTCAGAAAGTGTCATGTACCAAAATGTTCACTGCAGCTCTATTTACAATAACCAGGATATGGAAGCAACCTAAGTGTCCATCAACAGATGAATGGGTAAAGAAGATGTGGCACATATATACAATGGAATATTACTCAGCCATAAAAAGGAACGAAACTGAGTTATTTGTAATGAGGTGGATGGACCTAGAGACTTTCATACAGAGTGAAGTAAGTCATAAAGAGAAAAACAAATGCTGTATTCTAACATATATATATGGAATCTAAAAAAAAAAAAAAAAGAAAGAAAGAAAAAATGTTTAGAAGAACCTAGGGGCAAGACGGGAATAAAGATGCAAACCTACTAGAGAATGGACTTGAAGATACGGCGAGGGGGAAGGGTAAGCTGGGACAAAGTGAGAGAGAGGCATGAACATATATACACTACCAAACGTAAAATAGATAGCTAGTGGGCAGCAGCCGCATAGCACAGGGAGATCAGCTCGGTGCTTTGTGACCCCCTAGAGGGGTGGGATAGGGAGGGTGGGAGGGAGGGAGATGCAAGAGAGAAGAGATATGGGGACATATGTATATGTATAACTGATTCACTTTGTTATAAAACAGAGACTAGCACGCCATTGTAAAGCAATTACACTCCAATAAAGATGTTAAAAAATAAAAAAATTAAAAAGAATAAATAAATGCATCACACGTATTATCTCATCTAATTCTTTAAAAAAAGTTGATAATTATAAGGTCTAGAACTGATTAAAGTGATAGTATACTATGACAATATGATTAATTACATGAACAAATTGTAGGATCAATTACCCTTATTGAATAAGGTGAAAAATTCCACCATAATCTTGATTGATAATGAAAAAGCATTCTAGAAAGTTTAACATGCATTTGTGATTACAAAGAAAGAATAACAAATTTATATTTTACAACAAATTTTTAGTTCATATATATCTATCAGAAATCTATCAAAAACTTCAAAGTTAATGGTGAAAGATTAGATACATTTTCTATTATGGTCAAGGACTGGACAAGAATGATGTTATTACTCAGTACTGTACTAGTCATTTTTTTATTGACTTTACTTTTTTAGAGTAATTTAAGTTTCACACTAAATTGAGGGGAAACTGGAAGTATTTTGATAAACACTCACACATTATATCTTTTAAAAAGGAAGAGTTGTAACTGTCTTTAAATGCATCATATAAGCTGGATATGTAAACTCCATGAAAGCAAGGACTATTTTGTCCTCAGAGGCTAGAAATTGCCTTGCATATAGTGGGTACTTAATACATAAGTATTAAAGTAGCCAGACAAAATAATGATGTATAAATGTTGATAACCTTCTTATACAACATAGAGAAAATTAAACCAAAAAAAAAAGCAACAAAGTTATAGAAAATCTAGGAATAAAACTTATAAATGTGTCGAATCCATATAAAGTTATGCTGACACTTTAATTACGGATATAAAAGACAACTAGAATAAATTTAGAATATTTCATATTGTGGAATGGAAAATCTTTGTAATATAAATGTGTGAATACTTGTAAACTTAATGTTAAACTTCAAAAAAATGATAGACTATAAGAAAATAATTGAATATATGGAATGCATTAGTAGCAGAGTGTATAAAGAGTTAAAGAATTTTTTTTAAATAAGTCATTGCAAATATGAAAGTTGCTAAGAAGGTAAATCTTCAAAGTTCTCATCACAAGAACAAGTTGTAATATTGTATGGTGACAGATGGTAACTAGATTTGTTGTGGGGATAACTTTGCAATGTATACAAATGTCAAATCATTATGTTGTACACCTGAAACTAAGTTGGGCCTTTAGCTGATCATCACCAAGATTCACCAGAGGTGAATCCTCTCCTTGGTTAAAGCCAGCAGAAAGGGAGATGATAGAATTGCCTTATAATCCCTCTCGGAATGCATTTACTATGTGTTAGATTTAGTTCGAAGTTTTTTGGTTTTGGTTTTGTTTTTTTTAAGAAACCAAATTTGTTTGTGTTATCCCTCCAAAAGTCTCAAAATCAGATCTTCCTGGTACCAAACATTCACAAATACTAATCTGAAATGATTTTTTCTTCCTTTCTTTTTAAAATTTTCTTGGAGTACAGTTGATTTATAGTGTTGTATTAGTTTCATGTGTGCAACAAAGTGATTCAGTTATACATATACATATATTCATTCTTTTTCAGATTCTTTTCTCATATAGGTTATCACAGAATATTGAGTAGAGTTTCCTGTGCTATACAGTAGGTCCTTGCTGGTTATCTATCTTACATGTAGTAGTGTGTGTATGTTCATCCCAAGCTCCTGATTTATCTCTCCCCGCAATATTTCCCCTTTGGTAACCATAAGTTTGTTTTCCATATCCGTAAGTCTGTTTCTGTTTTGTAAATAAGTTCATTTGTATCATTTTTAAAATTAGATTCCACATATGAGTGATATCATATGATATTTGTCTTTGTCTGACTTACTTCACTTAGTATGATAATCTCTAGGTCCATCCAAGTTGCTGCAAATGGCATTATTTTATTCTTTTTTACGGCTAATATTCCATTGTATATATGTACCACATCTTCTTTATGCATTCCTCTGTCGATGGACATTTAGGTTTCTTCCATGTCTTGGCTATTATAAATAGTGCTGCAATGAACATTGGAGTGCATGTATCTTTTTGGATTATAGTTTTCTCCAAATACATGTCCAGGAGTGGGATTGCTGGATCATATGGTAGCTCTATGTTTAGCTTTTTAAGGAACTTCCATACTGTTCTCCGCAGTGGTTGTACCAATTTACATTCCCACCAACAGTGTAGAAGGGTTCCATTTTCTCCACAAAAAGTCATCAAAAAGTCTGAAATGATTATTTCTTAAAGGTGATCTGGAAGAAAGAAAGGAGCTATGAGGCCATTTGTAGGAGTCACCTTTTAATCTCTAGTACTGAAGCAAGATAATTATCTTTCTTCTTTCCACTGGTCTCCCAGATTCTTAGAGAAGTGAAGAAACTGACTTTCTGCTCATAAAACATTTTGGACTTTATAATTCTTAACTCTGCTGTTTTCTGTTCCCAGCTCTCTATAACCCATTGTGTGATTTTTAACTCCCCACACACTGGCAAAACTTTGACTTGAAATTCTGTTTATGTTCCTTGAATTTTATGAATTCCTCTTGTCTTTTTCAATATTTTTTTTTTTTGTCTAAGTTTGCAACTACATCTCTCAATGTTTCATTAACACGAAAGTTCCATTTGCTCACTGACAAATGCAATCTTTCACCACTTTATCTTTTTCACTGCTGTGGCCTCTCCCGTTGCGGAGCACAGGCTCCGGATGCGCAGGCTCAGTGGCCACGGCTCACGGGCCCAGCCGCTCCGCGGCATGTGGAATCTTCCCGGACCGGGGCACGAACCCGTGTCCCCTGCATCGGCAGGCGGACTCTCAACCACTGTGCCACCAGGGAAGCCCGAGGTTAATTCTCATATAAATCCTTACTAAGGTGACAATTTTCAATGCTCTTTTTTAAAAAAGTAAATTAAGTGTAAACATTTTTAGAATCAAACTGATAAATATCCATTAAATGTCATAGATATTTTGGGAGAAAACAAAACATGAGTATTCTCCACGAATTTAAAATTTAATTACAGAAACAACATGTGGGCATAATACAAAGGAATTTACAATACTATGAAATCAATAATAAATACCAAATGAGGTTTATGGGATAAAAGTTATTCAAGGGTTTAGTGTGGGAACAAATTGCTTAAAATGGAACTTAATCTGCCTTTGGAGAGACAAGCACTTGCTGAAATACTGGTCAGCAACTGACTGCTCTAGTGAGATAGGGATGTTTGGCTCATAATACTTGGATATAGAAATATGAAGGAGATTTAAGAGTGCTGACTCCTGGTATTATTATGATTGTTTTGTTTTATTTGTACAGAGTAGAGACAGGAGGCTTACTCTAGTGATTTAATGCAGAATTAATAGAAGGAAGGAGGACTAGATGCAATAAGCCAGTTAAAAGTTGTGGTGGTCATTTCTGTGAAATGATAAAGGGCAAAATTAAAACGGTGGCTGGAGGAAATGTGGTAACAATTTGTCAGATTTTGGGTATTTCCTGGATATAAATGGCCACTTTCACCACAGGAAAATGTATACTATGCAAATGTTAAACCCAATCAGGTTCACTTGCTTCTTTCTGCCATTTCTATGTGTCAGACCCTATTTTGAACATTAAAATATACAACATTTTTAATGAAACCTCTTTTACAAATTCAGAAAATTGGAATGTAGAGGGAAAAAAAAAAAGGCATTTCCAGAAGAGTAACAACTCTATCTGATCACAATATGTGGTACTTTATTAGGCACTCAGTGAATACATGTTAAACATCATATGTATAAGCATGTAAATATTGGGAAACATGGCCTATATCACATATCAACACTGTCATACCAACATTCTATGACACATATACACATATGTTTCAGGATTTATATTAAGTTGTGACTGACCAATACATACAAACCCATTTAGTATGATTATTTTATAGTAGAGAAAGTAGATCACTGATTATTTGGGGCTTTATGCTTTGGTTAAAAACTATAACCCTGAATTTTTATTAATGCAATAATCTGAGAATTCAGAATTTCAAGTTTGCATGACTAATACTGATTTTAGTCAAATTCTGAATTCTTGCTTAAAATAAACTAGTTAATAGCCTTACCAGTTAAAAGCTAAAGAAAAAAGAAAACTATCTATAGAGTGCCTACTATGCCCCTATACTGTACTAGATGTATAATTATTGTCAGGTTGAATTCTCTCAGTGACTGTGAACTAGATTTTAATTAACATAGTCATAATTCACAACAAGTAATTATTTATTCCTAGGTACTGTAGCACAATGCAACATATGTGTCTAGCTTTTTTTTAGATAAAACTATTTTATTATTTTAATGTGTGACTTTCTCTGTGGTTTCAAATATACATGCATACCATTTGTATACATAAACAATATTATTCCAAATAATAATGTATCAGTCATAAGAGGCTAAATTATATTGCAGAAACAAACAAAAACAGAATTGGATAACAGGTACATTTATCAGGTGTGTTCCAAGTGCAATAAAGATCAGCAGAGGAGCTCTGCTCATTTTAGTCAGAGACCTGGGTTGACAAAGACTCCACCTAGACTTGTTCTCAAGGTTACTGTAGCAGGAGAAATAAAATACGTGGAACCACACACTGGATTTTAAAGTTTCCTGTCAGAAAAAATACATCCTGTTAGCCAGATCAATGCACACAGCCACCTCAAACTTGGAAGGAGATTTACATTTATTTATTCACATTTATTTACATAAAAACTTAAATTTCTATGTTTTCTAGCTAGCAACGTAATAGTAAATTGTTTGTAATCAGGCTGAGAAACACTTTTAATCTAATGGATTCATCTCTATTCTGAAAGATCTGTAATATTTTCACTATTGAAAAACTAAAGATGAATTAGTTTTCACTTTTGGCCCAGTATTTAGCCAAAAAAAAAAAAAAAAAAAAAACTACAATCTCTTTCAGATGAACATGAATCACAATGAAGTATTTGAATTATTTATAAAGAATGAGTTCTAAAAATGATATATTGAGATATTTCCATATGTCTTACTAAGTAATGGACAATGTTAAGATGCATAAATTTTAGAAGAACATCTTCTATATGACTTGATAAATACTTCCTCCAAGTACCCCTGAATTTCAAGTCATCATTTTTATGGATTTGTTTAACTACCATTTACGTAGTGACCTCATTTTCTTAACATTCTAAAATCTCTGAACACCCATTCCTTTCCAAAAGTAATTTTATTCAAAGTCTGTGGGGAAAGGTTAGCACAATCAAAATGAATATATTACTTTAAATTTTGTATCTCCTTAGCTCTCCGATTCACTGTATCTGTCTTTTAAGCTCTTGGCCTTTTGACATCCCTAGACACAAATTCAAATAATGTGGAAAATATATTACATTGTAATTTGTGTGAAATACAGAGCAATGCCAGGTTTTTCATGGAAATGAATAAAGTTCTGAACAAGTGAGATGGCTATAATTTTTGAGACATAAAAGTCTTTTTCGGGGCTTCCCTGGTGGCACAGTGGTTGAGAGTCCGTCTGCTGATGCAGGGGACGCGGGTTCGTGCCCCGGTCTGGGAAGATCCCACATGCCGCAGAGCGGCTAGGCCCGTAGCCATGCCCGCTGAGCCGGCGCGTCCGGAGCCTGTGTTCCGCAACAGGAGAAGCCACAACAGTGAGAGGCCCGCGTACCGGAAAAAAAAAAAAAAAAAGTATTTTTCTAAGTCATTGGGAAGAAAGCTAGACAAATCAATTATATAAATGAGAGAAAAGGAGAGGGAGAGAGAGAGAGAGAAAACAGAGAAAGTTTTGCTTTTTATCTCACCTTACGAGTTTATAGTATTATACAAAGCTAAATATTAGTTCATTCCAAGATTTTATTTAATCTGCATGTTAAATATAAGACCCTTAATAGGAGGAAAAGGAGATTAACATCTAATGAGCTTCCACGCTCTTCTAGACATGATGATAGGCATGTGGCCAAGTAGGTAAGAAATAAGATAGATGACAGATATATGTGTATGCACACACGTTTCATGTATATATATATATATATATATATTATATACACAGATATAATTTGAATATAATATATGTATATAAATACATACGTACTTTGGGTGAGATATTTTCTAGCTATGCTTTCATTTTCTCATTTATAAAATGAAGATATTAATACCTACCTTCCTGACTTATTGAGAGGATTAAATAAGGTAATTACTAAAAGCATATAAGTACTGTCTTCCTTCAATAAAGGTCCCATTTTATGGCCATTATTAATTCATTCATTCCACATTGCATTTTTTTTTTTAAGCACATGCCAGTTGCCAGGTACTGTGCAGGCCCTGGGAATTGCTTGTGCAATAACACACATACAAGATAACTGCTCTTGTGGAACTTGTATTCAACTGACTCCATAACACTTAAAAAGAAAGAAAACTTGCTTGGGAAACTTTTGATTTTATGGTTTTCACCCCCACTTTTGATACTAATTTTTGAAGGTAATGTCCAAATAAATAACCCTTCCTCTGTTGTTCAATGAAATAAGTACCATATTATCTTCAGCCTTTCCGAATTTTATAGATATAACTTCATTTTAATCTTGAAAAATCAAGTATCCAATGGAGTTATGGTTAAAAAGATATAGACAAGAAAAGTTTCTGTTTTTGTCTATAGTTTTTTCTTCTTATGGCTCAACACAACTAGTTTTCTGTTGGTTATTATTGCTATCACTGGGACATGGCCTCTGACTTGCTGTGATTCTTTAAATCCTAAAAGCCAGCATTGCGCCTAGAAGTCAAATAGCAAAACACAATTCACTGTGGTCTTTACAAGAAGAATAAGTTTCCAAACATTCAAGAAAAAATAATTCATACTTTCATATTCAAGAAAAAAAATATTGGGTTGGCCAAAGCTTTCGTTTGGGTTTTTCCGTAAGATGGTATGGCGAACCCGAACGAACTTTTTGGCCAACCCAATAATTCATATTTTCAATGCACAATTTGAAGTAATGAACCACAGGTCTATAATTTTAGAATAGAAGTCTGAGGCCAGAAGATACAATAGGGTCCAATTTGCAGGCCCTGTATTTGTCACTTCTTTCCTCTACTTTAACTCAATAGCTCGTTATCAATATTGTGAAAATACCTATATATAAGTTTTAATTTTTGGTTTCATTTTTTTCCTGTTTTATGGAGAAATAATTGACACTGTAAAAGTTTAAGGTCTGTAGGATAATGATTTGACTTACATACATCAAGAAATGATTACCACAGTAAGTTTAGTGAACATTCATCACCATATATATATATATATATATATATATATATATATAAAGAAAAATACTATCACAAAATACTTCTGATAGCTATCAGGATTTACTCTTTTAACAACTTTCAAATATAACATCCAGCAGTGTTCATTATATTTATTATGATGATTATATTTATATTATATTTATCATGATTTAGTACTGATTTATCTTATAACTGGAAATTTTTACATTTTGACTACCTTTATCCAACACCCCCTCCCACTACTCCCTGCCCATGACAACCACAAATCTCTTTCTATGAGTTTGTTTTTGAAATATAATTGACCTATAATATTATGTTAATTACTGGTGCACAACATAGCTATATTTTAAATAGAATAAGGTTGAACAGTATATACAGAGTTTGTAAAAGCCAGCAACATAGAGAATTTCTCCAGAGATCTAGATGTGATCATGTTTTCCTCTTTCATATTGCAATAAAGATTACTAATCCAGCTATTCATGCTGAAGATTGTCTAGTAAATCCTAATCTTAACCTTTCTCAGGGCAGTATTTTGAATTCTTTTAATACTCTTTCAAAATATTGCTAATGAAATTATTGCAAAGCATGATGTTCTGATCTTCAGTCATCTTGATTTTGACTTAGACATTTATTGTACCCTGGAATTTTATAGTCACCTATTGAGACAAAAATAATTTTGTACTTCCTCCCTTATCCTTGTAAGAGGCAGAAATTGAGCAGTAGAATTTTCAGATGAGGAAACCAGAGTTTATAGAACCCAATCATCAAATAACTATGGTTAGTTAAATGTTAAATTTAAAGAAAATCTCAGGTTATGGTGCAATCCGTTGGAAGAGTCAGTCAGTTAATATGGATGAAGAGTTTATTCCTCTCAAGCACAGTTTCCCTTGCTCTTTGGAGTTCTCATTTACAAATGAAAAACAATGATTATTAATTAATCTCCAGGAGGTACATCAATTGACTCTGACTCTTATTAATCTCCTCTCCTACCCAGCTTGTCACCAGGTGATCATACTGCTTCCGATTCCTCACACTCATCTAGCAGTTTCCGGCTTTCATGCCTTTGCTCATTAGCTCTGTCTTCTCAGTGCTCTCTTTTTGTAGAGCTAACAGCTTCTCCTCCTTCAACCCTCAGCTCAAATGTCTTTTTTTTTCTGGGAAGTGTTGCCAGAATCCCAAAGGTGCTTCCTCAAAGCACTATTAACACCCTGTGGATTTCACTATCAGAGCATAAATCTCTTTAAAGTGAATCCATGTCAATATTCTTGTTTTAACCACTATGTTACAACTGATTCAAAGTCAGATTCTGTGTCTCATTCATTGTTACATCAATGAATTTATGCAACAAATTTAATGCTCAGCAAGGCATTAAATAAATGTTAATGTGGCTGTTTATTTTGGTGTAGGGATGTTCTATCCGATACATTCATTCAGAGAATCTGTAATAAATACCTGCTGAATGCCTACCAGGTGCCAGGTACTATGTTGAATAAAAGAGCACACGTTTTACAAGCAAATAAAATAGTTCAAAATTATTATGATGGGGTAAATGTAAGGCACAACTGCAGCACACAAGAGATATTTCTAATCAGTTTTGGAATACAGGAAAGGCTTTGACAAGAGGGAAATATTGAAGCTAAGGTTTAAACTGTAGTACAGTTCATGATCCCTTTTCTGAAATCCTGTAACCAGATGCATTTCTGACTTCAGAATTTTTCACATTTTAGAAAGATAATATGGTGCATACTTAATATATTATGTAACATCTCTAGTGAGATTTGGGGTAGCACACCAGTATTCAAAATATTTATATTTCAGCAGAGAAATGAAAATATACACTTTAATTTTGTAAACAACATAATAGTATCACTTTAGTTCAAGTCATACCTTGTATTCAGATAAGCACAGGGTTAGGGTTGATTTTCTTGCCAAATAAATTCCAAAACTCTTTGTTTCCAGAGCTTTTTGTATTTTGTAATAGGAAATAGATAATTTTGGACCAAAAATAAGAGCAAACATTTATCAGGTTCTTACTTTTTGCCAGGCACCATTGCTTTATATGTTTATGATTGAATCATTGTTACAGTCTTATAATGGATGTACCTGTACTACTTTATGAGGCAGAGAGGTTAAGTTCACAGAGAGACTCAAAGTCACACTGCCACATGACTGAATCAGATTTGAAAGAAGGCAGTCTTGTGCCAGAGTCCTCCATGCCTTTAACCATACACTGAAATGTTTTCTGTAAGTTATGTAAATGAATGGAGTTGACAATGGAGAAGCAGGAACAGGAAAATGAATGAGGAGAGAAAGTAGGGCAGAGCACAGTACATATCAATATGCCCCAGGTACGGCACAAGAGGTTTTCTTTATAAGGCAGGTAACAGAGCTAGTATCTTGTAATTTATTTGGCAATGAATAGGCAAAAGGGCAAAGGAGTGTTAGGAGATAAGAGTGTGGAGGAATTAACTTTATTCTGAACATTGTGCATTATTCCAAGGGATGTGTTCCTACACAGTTGGATAAGTGTGTAGCTTGGCAAGGGGTTGTACGGTGGATTTGTAGATATGAGGCTATTAACAAAAGGATAGAAATTAAGCCATGTGGTTGAGTAATACCTAGGAAAAATATACTAAGAGAGAGGCAGAGAGAGAGAAAGAATGAAAATAGGAAAAATAATAAATTCATCAGGAAACAATTATGTAAAAGAAGATCAGAGGAGCCTAAGAATAATGCAAAGAAAGGAAAATGATAAACTAGAAGACTGTGATGTTCTGGAAGCCTGAGAAATACAACACAATACAGTAAAAATAGGAGTTAATTTAGTAAATATTAAATAAAATCTAAAGTACATAATATGAAGGTGTTAGATATATCTTCTTTCTTAATTTAAAAAAAGAAAAACTTTGGTCAAAATAAGATCCCTAAAACTGCAGAATAACTACAGAATAACTGCAGAATAATGTACTAACAAAACATTAAGAAGCAAAATTGTATGATAAGGCTAAAGAGGACAGTGGAAAATCTGTAAAAAAAAAAACAACCTATTTTTTATCAAAAAGTAATATTATATTGGAATTTTGAAATATTCTAAAATTGATTTATGGTGATGAATGCACAATATGGTCAAATCAATAATTGTTGAATTTTTACACTTGAAATTGTGAATTTTATATGTAAAGTATATCTTAATAAAATTATAAAACAGTAATACTATGATGAAGTAATAATGTAATTATTATGAATTAATATATTATTAATATAATATTATATATTAATATATTAATATTATATGAGCTAAACATCTAACTCAAGAAATTGGAAAATAAAAAACCCACAAAACCAGAATAATATTAAATATGAGCATACATTAAGCAATTAGATATATAAAATCAGTAGGCAGAAGTTAATCTCAAGAGATATTTCTTTTTTTTTTTTATTGCAGTACGCGGGCCTCACGGCCTAGGCCCGTGAGCCATGGCCACTGAGCCTGCGCATCCGGAGCCTGTGCTTCGCATCGGGAGAGGCTGCAACAGTGAGAAGCCCGCGTACCGCAAAAAACAAACAAACAAAACACAAATATTTAGATGTGTCAAAGAATTAATGCACAAAAGGCAAAAAGAAAAAAAAATACAGGAAATAAATCTGTAAAAGCACTTGAAAAAAATACACTAACCATATATATTGTTTTCATATTATTAGAATCAGGAAAGCTTTATTAAACAAGGCACAAATCCAAAAGATTGAGAAAATTGAGTTTACCTAATATATTAGTATATCTTTAGAAAAACCTTCGTGAACAGACTCAAATGCAAACATTACACTGATGAATCCTGGGTAAACAGAATTCTGAGATGGCTCCCATGATTCCCTGCTCCTGATAACCACACAGTTGTATAATTCCCACCCCTTAAGTGTGAGTGGAATTTGTGACTTGCTTTTAACCAGTAGAATGTAGCCAAGGTGAATTAATGTTACAGGTGTAATTAAGGTCCTAGATGACTGACTTTCATTAATCAAAAGGGAAATGAACCTGTCCTGATTTTAAAGGTGAGCTCTTTTATAAAAGATACAGACTTTCCCTGAACAAAAGAGACACAAAGCAGCAAAAATTCTCCTTCTCACCTTGAAGAATTAAGCTCTCAGGTTGTGAGAGGACTTGGGAGAGAGCCATGTGGCAGGGACAATGGGCAGCTTCCAGGACCTAAGACTGAAAATTTTACTTTGGGAAATGGGACTGAGACTCTGAGCTATACTTAAAAATTATTTTAACCTGTTTGAAATGTTTATCATTGCATATATTACTTTCATAATGGATTTTAAGAAAACATACTTGAAGAGGAAAGTAACTAGAGTCAGTGCCTATGGACAACAGTGTGAGGAGACTGTGAAAAGAAGATATTAGATAAGGCAATAAGGCAATAATAAGATAGAAATGAGAAATTGAGGGTTTTCTTTATGAGATATTTAATGCTGTTAGAAAAGATACAGAAATTTAAAGAGTTTGAACATAAAAGAAAGTAGGAAATGATATAATGAGAGCTCCAAGAATGAAGAAAGTAGTGGGTATGAAAATACAGTTGACCCTCGAACAACTTGGGGTTTAAGGATGTTAACCCTTTGCACAGTCAAAAATCGCCTTGTGGGACTTCGCTGGTGGTCCTGTGGTTAAGAAGCCACCTTCCAATGCAGGGGATGTTGGTTCGGCCCCTGGTCGGGGAACTAAGATCCCACATGCTGCGGGGCAACTAAGCCTGTGTGCTCTAGAGCCCCTGTGCCACAGTTAGAGGAAGCCCTTGCACCGCGACGAAGAGCTCATGTGCCACAATGAAAGATCCTGCATGCCGCGACTAAGATACGACGCAGCCAAGTAAATAAATATTTTTTAAAAACCTCATCTGTTTAAAAAAAAAAAAAATCCACGGGCTTCCCTGGTGGCGCAGTGGTTGAGAGTCCTCCTGCCTATGCAAGAGACACGGGTTCGTGCCCCTGTCCGGGAAGATCCCACATGCCGCAGAGCGGCTGGGTCCATGAGCCATGGCCCCTGAGCCTGCGCTCCACAACCGGAGAGGCCACAACAGTGAGAGGCCCGCGTACCGCAAAAAAAAAAAAAAAAAAAAAAAAAAAAAAAATCCACTTGTAACTTTTGATTCCCCTAAAACTTAACTACTAATAGCCTACCATTGACCAGAAGCCTTACTAATAACATAAATAGTGATTGACCCATATTTTGTATGTTATATTTACATGTAATTATTCTTACAGTAAAATAAGCTAGAGAAAAAGTATTAAGAAAATAATAAGAAAGAGAAAATACATTTACAGTACTGTACTGTCTTTATCATTACAGTAAGTTTATGTCATCTGTTTACAAGATGAATCACCTGTCAATACCTACATCAATATTGTCTTATATGATACAAAACACTGTAGATGTTATGCATATTACTAACACTAGACATTAAAAATTAAAAGACAATGTGAAAAATAAATTAATATTTATTTACAAGTATAACAATTCATGCATTTACAATATAATGAGGCAGCAATATGATTACTTCATGCCTGCCTAGTATAATTGATGTGATTGCTTCACTGTAGCCTAGCCTATACACTAATAAATAGGTCATTATAAAATTTTTATGGCATACAGTATCACAGTCATATTCATAATAGAGTATTAGAAACATTACATTTTTATAAAAATACTTATTTTGATGATAGACTGATATGCATTTTCTCTAATTACAAGACAGAGACACATACTGTACAGTAATGTAATTCTTTGAAAGCAGAGTTATAAAACAGTAAGAAAACTTACACTTTATTAATTTTATATTAAATATCACTCACCTCATGCCTATGTAAGGATAGGCTCTCCACTTCAACATGAGTCTTGCACACGATGGTCTACATGGTAAATACTTTGATGATAATGATGATGATGACACCAAAACGTCTCATACAGTTCTTGCTGTACAGTTATTAGATTTTCACACAAAAACACATACGACACAACAGATAAGTTTATTAACTGTAGAGCATGAGGACAATTTACTCTTCATTAGCTGAAAGTGGATCATCATAAAAGTCTTCATCCTCGTTGTCATCTTCACATTGTGTAGGCTAAGGAGGAGGGGAAAGAGGAGGGGTTGGTCTTGCTGTGTCAGGGGTGGAGGAGGTGGAGGGGGCGGAAGAGATTGAAGGGGAGGCAGGAGAGGCAGGCACACTCAGTGTAACGTTACTGAAATACATCATAATTTCTGTCTGGATTTTTTTCACTTTTTTATTTCTCTAAAAATATTCCTATGTGTTATCAGCCCCTCATCTAGAAGCAGAATTAGAGACATTGTGATTGGGGGCAAGTAGATCAGTTCAGTGTCTACAGGGTTGAATGCATGGGGTTCTGGGTGGCCAGGGGTGTTGTCCAACACCAAAAGAACTTCAAAAGGTAGTCCCTTACTGACAAAGTACTTCCTGACTTCAGGGGCAAAGCATCAATGGAACCAATGTAGAAAAAGGGTTCTGGTTGTCCAAGGCTTCTCGTTGTACAACCAAAAGACTAGCAACTGGTGTTTATCTTTTCTCTTCAAAGCTCGGGGCTTAGCAGCTTTATAGATAAGGGCAGTCCTGATCATGAACCCGACTGCATTTGCACAAAACAGTAGAGTTAGCCTATCCCTTCCTGCCTCAGATCCTGATGGTTGCTTCTCTTCCTTTCTAATAAGTGTCCTTCGTGGCACTTTTTTCTAGAGTAGAGAACTTTTGTCTGCATTAAAAAACCTGTTCAGACAGATATCCTTTCTCTTCAATGATTTTCTTAATGGCATCTGGGAACTTGCCTGCTGTCTCTTGGTCTGGAGAAGCTGCTTTTCCTGTTAACGCTGACATTTTTTAAGCCAAATTTCTTTCTGAAATTATCAAACCATCCTTTGCTGACATTAAATTCTCCAGCTTTAGATCCTTAACTTTCCTTTTGCTTTAAGTTGTCTTATAATGACTTTGCTTTTTTTCAAATAATATTAGAGTCTATAGGTATGCCTTTGTTATAGCAATCGTGCACCCATATAAAAGCTTCATTTTCATTGTGAGATAAAAAGGTATTTGAAAAAAATGTGCAAGGCTATTGCACCTGCTGGCATAGCTGCAGTGATGGCTTCTTGAATTTCCTTTTCTTTTTTTACAATGGTCCTTACACTGGATTCATTGATCTTGAAACAGCAGATAACCACAGCTACAGACCTGAATTTACGGTACATATCAAGCAACTTGACTTCTTCTTGTAATGTTGTGACTTTTCTCTGCTTCTTGGGAGCACTTCCAGCATCACTAGTGGCACTTCGTATGGGTCCCCTGGTGTCATTCAAGATTTACAAAGTTGCACTAAACGTGGTGAAAAACACGGGAAAACCTCGAGAGATGACGTTTTACCTTGATATGCGATTTACTAGAGAGAAACTGCTCAGGCAGAGATGATTACATGACGTTTTAAGCAGATACACACAGCACTTGCGTTCACCACAATAGCAACAGGAGGTGGCTACAAAACTATTACAGTAATACAATATGTACTACAGTTAATTTTATGCAATTATGATTTAATACTGCATCTTTATATTTGTTTACCTTTCTCTCAACTGTGACATGTATGGTCTGTGTTTGTAAGTTTTGATCAATTTAACTTTTTTATAATAGATTTGTGTGTATTTTATAGTAGTCAATGATAAGATAGACTAGTATCTACATATATTTTATGCATTCATGGCATAACCAACTTTTTCTTAATTTTTCTATATTTCTAGGCTACTTGGTTCATCTGTAAGTTTTTTTAAATTGTTACAAATCTCCAAAATTTTTCCAATATTTTTATTAAACAAAATCCACATATAAGTGGACTCATGCTGTTGAAACTGGTATTGTTCAAAGGTCAACTGTAATTCAGTGCTTCATCATTGGGCAATCAATCTTACTACTCAGGGGAAATTCACAAGACTTGGAGAGATTAGACCAATGACACACTAAACCATCAGAAGACAATATCTTTAAACTATTTTCCAGCATCTTCCTGTATGCCTTTTTTCCCCTAACAACGTCATTAATTTCTTCCCAGAAATCATAGCACCGAATCAGAAAGTAGCCTAGAGAGTATGTAGTCCGGTGATTTCCATGCTGTGTTGAAGAAGAAGACAAAGAGACACAGTGATTCTCAAGTGAGAAGAAAGGTCAGAGGGCAGAGTAACAGAATATAGTTGTGGGGAAGTGCTCAGCAAGAGAGAAGATATTTCAAAGAGCTTTCACATTTATAATCTAATTTTATCCTTAAACGTCCCTGAGGCAAGTAAGCTAGGGCTTATTATTTTTATATTTCAAAGGAGGATCTGAGGTGCCAAAAGGTTAAATGACCTTGCTATATGTCGTTTTCTGCACATAGTTTGGTGATTTCTATCTATAACACCACGTGAAGACGAAGGGGCTTCAATGGTTCTTCTGATGATCAAAACACCTTTTGATTGTTTTTGAGAGCTTAAAGGTTTTATACTCTCTAAACTTTCTTCTCTCTTACCATTAAGTGCAATTTTGTTTTGTGATCCAAAGGTTTCTTGACAGTAGTTATCTCAGAAAAGAAGGGATTATAAATGATTTTTTATTTTTCTCATCTTCATTTTACTACAATAAGCATGTATGAGATTTATAATCCCTAAATTATAACTGTTATACACTTTCAAAATTTATTTTAATGCATTTAAGAGACTTCCTGACTAGACAACCATGTTTGATTTATCCTTAAAAATATATAATGCAAGATGAAATAACTTTTTAAAAGAGTGATATATTTCTATTGAGGACTAGAGTAAACATTTAAAACCAGAGAGGATGTTGCTTAGAGTATGGGTTATAAGCACGGTCTCTGAAACCAGACTCTCTGGGCTCCTATTCAAGTTCTGTGTAACGTAACAAAACTCAGTAAACATTTGCTGCTGATGACAATTAGGTAAAATGGTTAAGGTGCACAAACTTTAGCATCAGTAAAATTTGTAGTGAAAAACTGGCCTCATCATTCTTGAATTTATTACCTTCTACAGAGTACTGAAGCTCAGTGTTAATTATGTGTAGAAGAGGAAATATAGCACTTTGTTTACAAAGTTCATTGAACCAATAATGATTGCTATTCATTATTAATTAGATTGTCGATAACAATAAATTATTGCTATCTTTAATAACTGCAAAGCCTAATTATTTTATGTAACATAATGATACTTATGTAGAATAACTTTCATTATGCTGACTAGGTGATTCTCTGAACGAGCATAATCAAAATCATTAGAGATGCCAGGGATATAAACATAATTCTACCAGGATCAACTAGATATTAGAGAGAGAGCAGTTTCCTTGGTGAGCCACATAGGTGCCTTACATATTTTTTTAGCTTTGTTGAGAAGATCCACTGTCTTCCATCCAAAGGGTATTTCAGGGGAAATGTTGAGTTCATTGATCAATTTCAGAACTAGCTTACATACTAAGAAGGACAAATATCAGCTTCTCTCACCCACATATCATTACCCACTGTCTTTTTCATTCAACATATATTGACTGTATACTTACCATATTCCAGTCATTGTTGTTGGGTCTGGAAACACATCAATAAATGAGCAAGACAGACAAGCTCACTTTCCTTGTCAAGCGTAGAATACAGGGAGGAGAAAAAACAAATATGTAAATAAGATCATTTCAGATAGTTTAAGTACCATGAAGGGAAAAAAACCAAACAGATAAATTAATAAACCATAATTTGATAGAGAGTGACTCGGGCAGGGATGAAAAGCAAAATATTACATAGGATGGTCAGGAAAGATCTCTCTAATGCAATGATATTGGAGATGAGATCTGTATGACAGAAAGGAAAAATGCATGAACAGATCAGGGACAAAGAACCTTGCAAGCAGAAGGGAATACCATAAGCAGTGTAGTGAATGAGACTGAGAATGGTATACAGTGAGATTGTAGCAGTAAACAATGCCCAGATTCTGCACAGCCTTATGGAATTGGTCAGGCCTACAGGTACATTTTCCTTTGTTTCTGAGCAGCTTTGGGAAGAGTTTGCCTGTCAGTGATGGTAACTAGCAGCTGGGGAATTCCACACTGGCTCTGATCAGCAATGCTGTAGGGACAGGACTCAAATCAAGTACAACCATATGCATTTGTTTGAATCTCAGACTTTGCTTTTTAACTGCTACTATAACTAGTTTAAAGATGTCAGATATTTTGCACTGCTTACACTTTATTCTAAGCATGTATTATTTTAAAATTCAATAAATAAGTAGCTGGTGATCCCTCTTAAACTAATTTTGTAGGTTAATGGCTTATTTTGAGTCTAAAAGAAGAAATTTTATTGTTTTTCTAAGAATCCCATGATCAAGTATACTCCAATATAAAATAAAAATGAAATTATTTTTTAAAAAAAGAACCTCATATTTGTACAATAAATATAATATTAAAAATAATATATTATACTGTCTCCTCCTATGTTAGGGATTTAAAATGTTTCCTTTAACAAGTACTAAATCTTAAATTTAACTCTTTAAGAAAGATAGATTTACCTGGAATGCCCCAGGAAAAAACAGAAGAATATGGGTATAGAATACCATCTCTTATTCTCTATTTTATGATCCATTCAGATGTGTCATTCAACATAAGCACTAAGTATCATAGCACTAAGGCAAGGGACTATTCATTGAAATGTTGGGGGAAAACAAGGCAATAGCAGACTGATTCTTCCCCTCCCCACAGTTTCCCCAATCTCCCAAGGCAAGAGCCTCTTGAGGAAAGAACATCATGCCCTACAATGGTGTTTGCCAGCAGTAGATGCTGGGGCTCTAACTCATTTGAACCACATTTTGACTGCTGCTAATCTCTCATTAATGAAATGAGGCTTGCTGTATGTGGATAAGTTTTCTTCCTCTAGTTATAGTAGGAAAGCATGGACTAATCCTATTCTAATTCTTTGCCCTTGACAGTTTACACTGTAATTTGAGTTCAAGAATGTGAGAGTGATTGGCAGTCTTACTTCTCTTTCCTTGCATACTTGTAGACTATCTTTCCTAGTTTACCTTGCAGATAGAGTTGGCAGTTTCACATATTGGTAGTCATGGAATGTAAGCAAAAGTGGTGTCTATCACTTTCTGAACTGACCTATAAACATCTCCTATGTGCAGCTGGCCACACTGTTGCAAATGTCAGATTGATGAAGGCAAGCACTGCAGACCTGAAAGCCATGTATTGAAGATGGTGCAGCCACAGGTGAAAAAGCCTCGACCCCAAATCATCTCATGGAGAGCCATTGCTGGTCTGGAGCTTCATGTGAGTCAGAAACATGTTTCTCTTGTGTCTGAGCTATTTTCTGATACATTGGTCTTGACAGTTATTGTTACCTTAGGGAAACAACAAGTATTTTAATTCAGAAAAAGAAGATATGGAGAAGTTAACACTTTTCTGCAGCATCAAATGAAGTGGTGTAAACAAAATCAGAAAGTATTTCTAAGAGGATTTGAAACATCTAACATATCAGACACATAATCTTTCAATGAAAGCCTTCCTTTAGGAATAACAAATCTTCCACACTTGCTGGAAAGCCATCTTATAATTATCAGGCCACTGATTGTTGACAGATTTAACAAGAACAGATGAAATTGGGTTATCAGAAAAGTAAAATAAAATTATTAATAACATTTGTTTGACTAAATAAGAGAAATATGTTCACATTAACTAAAAAAATATATATGTTTTGCTTTTAACCTATGTCTAAATTCATGGAACCATGATTTTACATTTTGGGATAATAAGAGGAGTTTAAGTCATGTTTATCTCTAATTATATTCAATAAAAATATTGCATGTGATATTATAGGCTTTGCAAGGGGTGTTTGTGATATTCAGTGGAGCGCATTATATAAGTGCTTACGTATTTGGCCTCTGTATTGAAATTTAGTCTTAATTTACAGCCACACACACTTCTATCTAAAAACTGATATCTTATATAAAGGCAATGGAATAACATAAAAAATCAATAAAAAGAATGAGGGTTACAAGGGGATTAGAACCATAGACTCCAAATCAGGCTTTCTGGCAAATATACAGATGTAATATGGTTCTTCTTTTCTAACTAGCATGTCACAATTTCAAAAAATAGAAAATTAAATTAAAATTTAATTAAACAGTAATTCCACTACATCAACTCTATTCACACCACAAAGAGCATAATCGATTGACACAAGATTGTATTATTTTATTTAGGAGAAGGATTGGTGAGGTAACAGAGCATAGCATAGTTATTAACAAAGTTTTGAAATTTGAATGGTCTAGATTTATTCTGTCCTTTAACAATTTATTTCACATCTTTGGATTTTACTAACCTCATATGTAATATTGACTAGAAATGATACATATAATACCTGTGAGATTTAACAGATAAAATGCCTGCATGATACATCACACAACATTTGGCACGTTGCAAGCTCTCAATAAATGTTAAACATATTTTCTAAATAATCTTTATTATTCTTTTTTTTCTAATTACAAAGTAATACAGAAAACTTCATACAAGATGGGGAGTACATAAAAATACAATACAATAATGGCAATGAATCCTTGTTGAACGTTTTCAAATTACCAGGTTCCTTTTAAAGAATTTCCCATGTTTAATTCATTTAATCTTTAAAAGGTATTCAATACAAATAGTATTCACTTTGCATCAATGAGAAAACTAAGGCTCAAGAAAGGTGAAGTACATTGAACAAAATCACAAAGCTAGTATCCAAATAAATTTAAATAATTTTCAAGTGTAAGCTTTTAACCAACACACCACACAACTGTTCTCCATAATCCCAGTAACCAGAAATCTCACTGTCCACCTCTAAACCCTCTGACTAGAAATAAGCGCTAATATATTTGACATATGTCTTATTATTATTTGTTTTGGTCAGATTGTTGATGATGATTTTTAACATACCCTTTGTACTAGTTTCCTAGGGCTGCCAGAACAAGGTACCGCAAACTGGATGTCTTAGAGCAATAGATATGTTTTTCTCTCAAGGTTTTGGAGGGTAGAAGTCTGAAATCAAGCTGTTTGGTGGGGCTGTGCTCCCTTGAAGCCTCTTGGGGATGGGGGATCCTTTCTTGCCTCTTCTAGCTCCTGGTAGCCTTAGGCATTCATTGCCTTATAGCAGCATAACTCCAAACTGCCTCAGTCTTTACATGGCTGTCTTCCTTCTGTACCTGCTTCTTCATATGGTGTTCTCTTTGTGTATTTCTTTCTTCTCTTCTTATAAGGACACTAGTCTATTGGATTAAGGGCCCACCTCAGTTCCTTATGACCTCATCTTAACTAATTACATCTGCAAAGACTCTTTCTCCAAATAATATCACTCTCTGAAAAACTGAGAATTAGGACCTCACCATATCATTTTGAGGAGCACAAGTCAACCCATAACACCTATAATAATAACAGAAAGTAAACTAGTTTCTTAATTTACATGCTTTTAAAGTGCTATCAATCATGTATCTGTTAGGAGAGTGAAAAAGAAGATTCTAACGTTTAGGAGATTGTTTTAGACCAAAAATATGTTTTGTCCTAAAATATACCAGAAAACTGTAAACTGTATTAGTGTATGGATATTTTGATTTCCTATTTTCATGAGTTATCTGGATATATACTTTGTTTTCTCTTGGACTCTCCAGGCTACAGACTTTAGCTAATAGAATGGACTAGAAATGAAACCAAAACAAGGTTAATTTCTATCCCTTAGGGTATGAAATTAGATATTAATCAGATTAGAACATAAAAATCCTAGACGCCTTTCTTCAGCCAAGCCAAAAGTTGCTGAGGAAAGAGAAAATAATTTGAAAGTATTTTTACATTTGTGGAAGTAAGAGAAACAGGTGCTAAGGCTGTTCATTAAGTAAGAACTGGTGAGTCAGCATTTTCAGATCAGGCACACTTTCTGCTCTATATTTCCTTTGTAACTTTGCTGAGATGCTTCCATATAATTGCTGTAGAACAGGAATATCACAGTAAGCATGGAACCTTGATTTTTATCAGGATATATGTCTACAAACGATGAAGGATCAAGAGTGTCCTTCCATTCACTGTCAATGATTCATTAAAACCTATTAAGCATAGAGCATTATACTAGGTACAGGAGGTGATTCCAAAATGAAACTTTCCTAGATCTTAATAATCTAGGAAACAAACTGAGTAAAATTTCAGTCTTGTATCCATGTAATTTCATAACTCTGTAGATTTGTTTAGTTTTATACCAAAAAAAGGATTTATGGAACTCTTAAAATACATATTGTGTAGTAATATTTTTAAAAAATAGTCTTTGGAAAAATAATCTAAAATGATAGAATTTGAATACATTTTAATGTATCACAAATATTCACATGTTAAATATTTCACAGATATTTTTGTTACAGGCTCTAGAGCATAGATTATCAAATGTCTTTCCACTAAAATATAGCCATGCATATTTTTTTCGTTTCTAGAACAAATAATAGACCTGGAAGTGATTATGTTTTGAAAATTAACTAGTGCTTAGTATTAGAATATTTATTAAAATAAAACAGCCTACCAGTGATTTTAGCTTTGGTGAGCATTCATTACTGACTAATGGGAAAGCATATTTCTCAAAACTCATCAATTTTATCATTTTTACCTATCTTTAAAATAAGATCCATACATCCAAGATGTTGAATATGTATATGTATATTTCTTTAATGTAGTTTTTTTTCTGAAGAAGAATATACATACAAAAAAGCACAAATCGCAAGTGTACAACTCAATAAATTTTCACAAGTTAAATACATCTATGTGACCAGTAGCTAAGCCACAGAGAAGACTATCAGATTCTTCATATCCTTTCTAATTTATAATCTCACAAGTGTAAATACTTTTAGCATAATGGGTTAGTTTAATCAGGTTTTAACTAATGAAATCGTATGTATTTATCCATAGTATAGGATGTAATTTTGTTATTCTCGATCTATATATTGCTATGTACTGTTATTCTCAATCTATATACTGCTACGTATGTATTTTGTATATATTTGCTATATGTACAAAACATATACATTATAATACTACAATTACTTTATCTACTCATATTTGAGTATTGAACATATTAGACTTAACTCTCACAGCTCTGATTTTTAAAATAGTTTTTAAAAGTTAAAGATATATATTTAATGAATACTCTTAAAAACCATGAAAAACTTCATGTATGATTTAAAATATACTCAGTAAACAAATCTATTGTAAATAGTGGAATGAATCTTGACAAATCAGTATTTTGACATTTGGAAATCAGAGTTCTGTTGTACAATCTTCTATTTCAAACTTTTAACAAATAATTGTAAAACTTCTCCAAGGTGTTACAGCTTAGAAATTGCTTGACTGTTTTTTTTTTTTTTAACATCTTTATTGGGGTATAATTGCTTTATAATGGTGTGTTAGTTTCTGCTTTATAACAAAGTGAATCAGTTATACATATACATATGTTCCCATATCTCTTCCCTCTTGCGTCTCCCTCCCTCCCACCCTCCCTATCCCACCCCTCCAGGCGGTCACAAAGCACCGAGCTGATATCCCTTTGCTATGCAGCTGCTTCCCACTAGCTATCTACCTTATGTTTGGTAGTGTATATATGTCCACGCCTCTCTCTCGCTTTGTCACATCTCACCCTTCACCCTCCCCATATCCTCAAGTCCGTTCTTCAGTAGGTCTCTGTCTTTATTCCTGTCTTACCCCTAGGTTCTTCATGACATTTTTTTTTTCTTAAATTCCATATATATGTGTTAGCATACGGTATTTGTCTTTCTCTTTCTGACTTACTTCACTCTGTATGACAGACTCTAGGTCTATCCACCTCATTACAAATAGCTCACTTTCGTTTCTTTTTATGGCTGAGTAATATTCCATTGTATATATGTGCCACATCTTCTTTATCCATTCAGCCGATCATGGACACTTAGGTTGACTCCATCTCCAGGCTATCGTAAATAGAGCTTCAATGAACATTTTGGTACATGACTCTTTTTTTTTGGTTTTTGGTTTTTGTTTTTGGTACGCGGGCCTCTCACTGCTGTGGCCTCTCCCGTCGCGGAGCACAGGCTCCAGACGTGCAGGCTCAGCGGCCATGGCTCACAGGCCCAGCTGCTCCGCGGCACGTGGGATCCTCCCGGACCGGGGCACGAACCCGTGTCCCCTGCATTGGCAGGCGGACTCTCAACCACTGCGCCACCCGGGAAGCCCACATGACTCTTTTTGAATTATGGTTTTCTCAGGGTATATGCCCAGTAGTGGGATTGCTGGGTCATATGGTAGTTCTATTTGTAGTTTTTTAAGGAACCTCCATACTGTTCTCCACAGTGGTTGTATCAATTTACATTCCCACCAGCAGTGCAAGAGGGTTCCCTTTTCTCCACACCCTCTCCAGCATTTATTGTTTCTAGATTTTTTGATGATGGCCATTCTGACTGGTGTGAGATGATATCTCATTGTAGTTTTGATTTGCATTCTCTAATGATTAATGATGTTGAGCATTCTTTCATGTGTTTATTGGCAGTCTGTATATCTTCTTTGGAGAAATGTCTATTTAGGTCTTCTGCCCATTTTTGGATTGGGTTGTTTGTTTTTTTGTTATTGAGCTGCATGAGCTGCTTATACATTTTGGAGATTAATCCTTTGTCAGTTGCTTCATTTGCAAATATTTTCTCCCATTCTGAGGGTTGTCTTTTGGTTTTGTTTATGGTTTCCTTTGCTGTGCAAAAGCTTTTAAGTTTCATTAGGTCCCATTTGTTTATTTTTGTTTTTATTTCCATTTCTCTAGGAGGTGGGTCAAAAAGGATCTTACTGTGATTTATGTCATAGAGTGTTCTGCCTATGTTTTCCTCTAAGAGTTTGATAGTTTCTGGCCTTACATTTAGGCCTTTAATCCATTTTGAGCTTATTTTTGTGTATGGTGTTAGGGAATGATCTAATCTCATACTTTTACATGTACCTGTCCAGTTTTCCCAGCACCACTTATTGAAGAGGCTGTCCTTGACTGTTAAAGGGCTTGTTCTGACATCTTATTCAGTGATGCTATATTATTCATGATATGTGTAGAATTAATTTTCTTTGCCCTGGGGGATTGTAAAGAATCATGCATCATGACTGAAGAGAAATTGAACAGTTAAATCCTTAAATACATGTGACAAGAAGTAAGACTACTCCTCTACATTATCCAGACTATTTGGCTGGCTGCCAGTGATGTTCAAACTAGAGGGAGACCTCTGACAAGGTGCACTGTCTCTGAATTAGAATGTCTATATTATAGCTGATGATGAAAACACAAATGTCAGTTGAAATGACCCAAGTCTTCGAAACTGCTGACATTACTTTTCCTTTATAATTCAAATAAAATTAATATCTCTTCATCCACTCAGTTGGACATCCAAGACCCTTCTTTTATCTTCAGGATGCCTGGCTGCCTGCTGCAGACTGAGGAGAGGAACTGTTTTTCTTCTCATCACTTCTGGCCCCACTTGTCTCTCCTTTTAGGCCAAATTGGGTGCATCAAAGTATTTTGCTTAAACACAAGTACATTTAATTTAAAAGGAAAGAACACTTTGCATTTGTCCTGAAAACTGCTTACGTCAGTTGTAGTTTTAAAATGCCATTTTTCTTTTTTGCTTCCTTTCTCCATTTCATTGCTTTTTTATAATCCTTTATATTAAACAAAAATCTATAATATAATTTAAATTTTGCCATAAATGTATTTATTACTTTCTTTTAAGGTTTGTTTAAGACCTATCTTCCAACCCCAGGATCGATTAACTCCTGTGGGGATTTAGTTCTGTGCAAACTTCAAAGATCTAAGAACTCCTAGAATTGTTTCCAAAATACTGTAGTAAATGTATTATTTTTTAAATTTTTTATTTGAGTATAGTTGATTTACAGTGTTGTGTTAGTTTCTGCTGTACAGCAAAATGTATCAGTTATACAAATACATATATCCACTCTTTTTTAGATTCTTTTCCTATTATAGGTCATTACAGAGCATTGAGAAGAGTTCCCCATGATATATAGTAGATCCTTATTAGTTATCTATTTTATATGTAGTAGCGTGTATATGCCAATCCCAATCTCCCAGTTTATCCCTTACCCCCTTCATTCCCCCCTGGTAACCATAAGTTTGTTTTCTACATCTGTGACTCTATTTCTGTTTTGTAAATAAGTTCCTTTGTACAACTTTTTTTAGATTCCACATATAAGCGATATCATATGATATTTGTCTTTGTCTGACTTACTTCATTCCGTATGACCATCTCTAGGTCCAACCATGTTGCTGCAAATGGCATTATTATGTTGTAGTAAATGTATTATTAAAGAGGTCCATGATCCTGACATAACATACTTGGATTGAATGTCAGTTTTGCTCTTTATTAGCTGATGACCTTTGACAGATTATTTAAACTTTCTTCCTTACATAAGAAATGGAAATAATAATAGGATCTATTTGATAGGGCTGTTGTGAGTTGATTTATGTAAGTTACTTAGTGCTTGGCACATAATAAACACCGGTGTGTATTGATTATTATATTAATATTATAATTATTATTAAATGGTCCTGAAATTCCATGTAAAAATATTAGCTGTGAAATTCCAAAGTAAAAGAAAATCAGAGTAATGTGGTCTTGGAACCAGGAAGGTTCTGAATCCTACCTCCTTTACACCTGTGAGACTTTAGGCTATAATATAAGCCTTTTGGGCTTCAATTTCCTAATTTGTAAAATGGGCACATTATTCGCACCTTAAAGTGTTGTTTCAGGGATCCAATGATGTAATTAGAGGCATGTTCCAGCACGTACATACAAAACTCCCAATAAGTATGCTTCCTTTACTCATTCTGTTTGCTTTGATACCTGAGTGGGGCTTGTTTTTTATAGCCTACAGTCACTTGACAAGGGTAGAACAACCAACATTCAAGGAGTTGGTAGATTACAGGTAGAGAGACAAAATGAATCATCCCACCCTCACATGTCACATTTTATTTCATGCTCCTGCTCAACAAAGCAACAGAAAAGCACAACAGTATGAGATCTTTAAAAGAATGAAATCTATTGCACAAATAAAACATGACATATTATATTCCTGACAGTTTCTCTACCACAGCAAGATTTATTTTTACATTTAACCAAAAAGATAGATGTAACTCAGGTTAAGATTTACAAGCACTGTGAGACTGGATTAAAATAAAATTTAAGCAATGACTTGTAATCACAAGGATTAAACTTATTTCATATTAGAAAAAGATAGTTGAAAATGTCATTTGATCTTCCAATTATTTTCTTTACTGATAGTTACAGTTGTTGTAAAAGATATGATTGGAGAGAGCCAAAGAATGGTAAGAATTCAAAGCATAGTATTTACTTGTTCTACAATAATATTTTTTCAACTAAAGAAAAATACATTTCTAGATATTTCAAAACTTTTATATATCTAATCATTTGTTGGTTACTTACACTAATGGCAAAGAGGGAGAATTATACCAAATTTCATCTAAAACCTCATTTAAATATTCATTTTTTGCAAGAGAAATAAGAGGATAACCAAATATTCACAAATATACATTTTTGATATATAACAGACAGATACAACTGAAAATCAGGCTCTGTTGTTTTTAAAAATTCAAATAAGTGAATGAATAAATGAATGAATAAATATAAGCTAAGAACCACAACACTACTTATCCCTTTAAATTTCTAAAACTATAGCTAGTGTCATTTCTAAATGAGAGAAACAAAAGCAAGAATTAGCTTTGGGGCTCTGAAGTTTCTGAAGATTTTGAATAATGAGAAATCTTTACATATATGTAACATCCATACAATACATCATTTTTCCTTGAAGTATTTACCACCAAATGTAATTGTCGTTCAGATATCTTCAGATTGAAACTCATTTGAGCTTAAAATACAGAAATTTGACTGCCTTGATTCTCATGTATCAGGGCACCAAACCAATTTGTAATTTCAAACTAATGGGACTCTTGTGTTCTAAAATTGTCCTAGATCTAGGTTCTTTGGAGTTGAATCCAACATATAAATTCCATTTTCTGTCTGTCTTCCTGAGACTAGCAAAATTAACATGTTTGAGTAGTATAATTCTAGAACCAATCCATCCACCTAGGGGGAAATGTCAACTCAAGAATGTTGGGGAAGTGGAATAACTTTACTATCTTAAGATTTTTCTATCAACAATACATTTGTAAAAGACTTAGTGACCACTCTCAGTCTGGTTTTTGTTGTTGTTGTTATTAGGAGGCATCTATATTTATGTCCCTTTTGTAAATAACAGTGTTTCCCCATGTTAGAACTTGAGAATTCACTTCTGTCTCTGACATATCTTCTGATGTCATCCACATCTACTGCTTCAGGGAACATCCATTTTCTGATTATTTCCAAACCTCTATCTCTAACTAAGATCCTTCAGACCCTCACAGACCTCAAACTCAATAAGACCAAACTCATCATTATCTTTCCCTTCCAACCTACGCCCTACTCCAATGTCCTTGCCTCTAGGAGCCCTTTCCTGAATATTGTTCTCCATCATCCACACCAAAGTCAGTGGTACGAGAGCAGAGTGGGAAAGTTCAGTACACAATTTGCCTTAGAGGGCTATTGCAAAGTGATTAAAATGACTGCCTAAATTTACTGTAAATTGAATATAGCTAAAGAACAGAAAAATCTTTCTGCAACTTGAATTCAGTTTTATCATAAAGTACGATTTTGCTAAAGAGGAGTCACCATTTTTTTCAACATACCAGGTAATAGAACACTTATATGATTATTTAAAGTGAATCAAATATCATTAAGGCTGAATTACTTGAGGAAATATATATATATATACATATATATATATGTATATATATATAAAGGCAGAGATGTTAAGTTCTAGCTATTATTTGCCAGATTGGTTTAAATTCCAACTTCAATATTTACTAGTGCCATGAATGTGGGAAGTAACTTTTTTTTTTTTTTTCTTGCGGTACACGGGTCTCTCACTGCTGTGGCCCCTCCCGTTGCGGAGCGCAGGCTCCGGACGCGCAGGCTCAGCGGCCATGGCTCACGGGCCCAGCCGCTCCGCAGCATGTGGGATCTTCCCGGACCGGGGCACAAACCCGTGTCCCCTGCATCAGCAGGCGGACTCTCAACCACTGCGCCACCAGGGAAGCCCAAAAAAGGGATAAAAATTTTAAAACAGAATAAACCAGGAAGAAATATTTAGAACACAAGTAGCAGGCAAAAGGTCAATTTTTAAATCATAAATGTGTCATTCAGATTAGTAAGAACAATATAGTTATGTAAAGAATGACTAATGCATCAGAAATATATTTAATATGTAAAATAGCCAGCAAAAATTGAAATTTTTGGCATATGCTATGCTGGAGTACTGTGCATTATGCTTTACAAACATTACTTCATTTAATTCTTCCAATAATCCCATGAAGATAGATATCATTATCAACCCTATTTTGTAGAGGAGGAATCTGAGGAACAGAGAGGTTAATGAATTTGTTCAACATTAGACGACTTTAGCAGTAAGCGTAGATTCAAACCAAGAACTGTCTGAATAAAAGATCTAAATTACTATGGTAGATTGACAATTCCAAATTAGGGAAGTTTATAAAGGAAAAAAATACAGTTTTAAAGAATGTCCCTCTTTTCTGTCGTTACTTTGACACACTTACTTGGGAATCCACAGCTTAGTTAAATCCAACCCTCCACCTGCTCTACTCCTTAACTTGTGCAACTGAACACATTCCTATCAACATATAAAATGATGAAATTTCTCCCATCATTTCGATTAGTTGATGCCTCATTTATTGGTACTTTTTTTGAAACCAAACTCTGAAGATACTCTTTGTATCCAATTTCTTCTTTAATGTTTCTCTCTTAAATTTATTTATCCAGCTCTGACTTTTCCACTCTTCAGAAACTACTCTTATTCAGGTTGACCATGACCTTTACTTGGCTAAATTCAGTGGTAAAGTTCCAGTCGTCGCCATATTAGACCAATCTGTAGCATTTAAAAGAGAAAGGTACTCCTTTTCTACATGAATTTTCTATACAGACTTGGCTTTCAGGATACATCACACTCTTGATTTTTCTACTGCCCCCAACATTATTTCTTCTAATTCTCTTTTGTTGTTCGTTCTCCTTCTTATCACTCACTTAATGGTTGAATGCCCCAGGGCTTAGTTTGGGAGCATTGTCTTTTCTATCTAAATTCAGTCCCTTGGATATCCCATCTACCCTCATCATTTATATGCTGACAACACCCAACTTAATATTTCCAGTCTAGACCTCTCCCCTGGATGCCAGATCATATAAAACTTCATTATCTTTACTGAGATATCTCATGGCTTTTCAAACTCAACATACCTACAACTCAAAAACAGTGATACCTTCCTTAATTTCCATATCAGGTTAGAGGAATTATATCCTTCAGTTGCTCAGATAAAAAAATCTCAGGGTTAGATGAAGTATCAAAAATAGTTAAATTTATAGAATCAAAGAGTAGAATGAAGGTTCCTAGGGGCTGAGAGAAGAGGGAAATTGGAAATTACTAATAAATAGGCATAAAGTTTCAGTTAAGCATAATGAGCTCCAGACATTTGCTGCACAACATTGTAAGTATAGTTAACAATAAATACACTGATAAAATACACTCAGAGTAAATCTTATGTTGTGTTCTTAACATAATAAAACAAATACCAAAAAAATTTTTAAAGAATGGAATTAATCTGACCCTGAGATTTTTTTTTTTTTTTCCTAATCTCAGGTTAGATTTTTCATCTAAAAAATCTCAGGAATAATGCCAGTATTTATTCCTGTGACTAGCTTATTTCAATTAGCAAAACATCCTCAAAATTCATCCGGATTGTCAGTAATTGCAGAATCTCCTTTTTAAGGATGAATGTATACATTCCATTGTATGTAAATATCACATTTTCTTCATTCAGCTGTCGATGGACATTTAGGTTTTTTCCACATCTTGGATATTGTGAATAGTGCTGCAATGGCCATGGAAAAGTTAATATTTCTTTGAAATCTTGATTTTGATTCTTTTGTATAAAAACCCAGAAAGAAGTGGAATTGCTGGATCATATGGTCCTTAACTCCATTTCTCTCAAATCCCACAACCAACCTATCAGGAAATCTACTTTAGCTGTACCTTCAAAATATATCCTGAGATTTGGGACCTGTGAATTTACAATTTTCATCAAATTTGGAAAGTTTTCAGTCATTGTGTCTTCAGTTTTTTTTTCAGACCCTCTCTGTTTGAAGTTATCCCACAGCTCTTCTCTTTTAATTTTTAAATTCTTTTTTCTCTGTATGTTTTATTTTGCATAGTTTCTACTGCTATGTCTTTAATTTTGCTAAGCTTTTCTTCTGCCATGCCTAATTAATCCCTGTTATCCATTAATGCCCTTAATCCCATTCAGTGTATCTTTCATCTCAGTCATTGGAGTTTTTATATCTAGAAGTTTGATTTGGATTTTATTTATACCTTCTGTGTCCCTGTTTAACAATTTGACAGTATGTAACATAGTTATAATGTCCCTTTCTGCTGATCTAAAATTCATTTCAGTTTTTATTGGTTGATTATTCTCCTCATTGTAGGCTGTGTTTTATTGCCTTGAGTAATATTTGATTGAATGCCAGACTTTATGAAGTTGTTAATCAAAATTTCAGAATCAAAGACCTGATCAAAATAAAGAAACATTTATTTGGGGTTTGTAAGGACTACAGCCTGGGAGACACGGATTCAAGAAACACTTGAATTATGTTCTGCTGGACTACAAAATGGAGAAAACTTATAAAGGCAAACACCCTAAGGTCACACTTAGTTACTTGAGTTGTTTATAAAGAATTGTAATTGGAACTAGCAAGAAGTAAGAGTGCTTGTTAAGCAAGGATTGGTTGGGGCTTAAATGGTTGCATAGTTATAAGAAGCAACAACCTTGAGGCCACAAGGTCGAAGCTAGCAGATGTTCTTTTAAAAACGGTTGGTAGTGTCCTTGAGTTTGGTACAGTTCACAGAAAGTTGGAGTTCTCAGTGGTGCAGGGACATGTCTGAGACCAGATGCTCAACGGCCATCCAACTCCATTTTGTATGCCCGAACTATGATTACTCCATTATGATTTCAATCTGTCTAAATTTTACTTTGTAGAGTGCCGGATTTTTTTATATTCCTATAAATCTTAAGCTTTGTTCTGGGTTGTAGTTAATTTATTTGGAAACAGTTTAATCATTTCAGGTTTCGCTTCTATGATTTGTTAGGTAGGTCCTGAGCAGAGATCAGCCTATGGCTAATTATCGCCAAGTACTGAGCCAAGACCTTCCTGAGTTCTCTATTCAATGTTCTTTGAATTACGAGTTTCTCTAGTCCAGCTCCTGAGAATAGACATTGAGATCATCCCTGTGTGAAAGCTGGGAAGTGTTCCCTCTGTCTATTTGAATGGTTCTGTCCCTAGACTTGAGTAGATTCCTCATACATTTACTCTGATGAGTAATTCTCAGAATACACCAGACTACCCTCTGCAGATTTCCAGAATCCTCTCCCTCTGTGCAGCTCTCTCATTTCTGGCAGTCTATCCGATGAACTATAGTTAGCTTAGTTTCTCTGGAAGCTCAGCTCTTTCTCCTCAATTCACAGAATCCTCCAGGCTCAGCTTTAGTGGTGCCTCCTGTACTATGGCCTGTAAACTCTCTCAAAGCTATAGAGGTCACCTCATTTGCTTCCCGTTTCTCAGGGATTACCGTCCTCCATTGCCTAATGTCTAATGTGTTTTAAAAAATGTTGCTTTATGTATTTTTGTCTGATTTTTTTTTTGGACCTTTCAGATATGGGAGCAAATCACATCCCTGCTACTCCAGTTTCAACAGAAGCAGAAGTTACCTTGTGACTTTTGTAAAAATAGAAAATAAAAAGAGGGATATAATATTTTCAAATATAGCCAAATAGCACATATATGTGTTTCTTCATACAATACTGACTTCTTATACATTTTTAAACTATTTCATATAGCTTCATTTTCAAATTTATTCTTGCAATGTTTATATTATTTAAATTTTGCTGAACTATATCAAAAAATTTACATTCTTTGAATAAGTTATAGTAAGTTAGAAATAAAAACAATTACATTTTCTTACCTTTATTGGATAGACCAATTACATTTGCTCCTTAAGGATAGAAAGGAAATATATCACTTGCAATCTGAGATATTTAGATAGAAATAGTTTTTGAGATAATTAAAATTAACCTTCATCAAGAAATGACTCTTGTCATCTAATCTAGCTATCTAAGATTGCATGGCATTTGGGCAATTTACCAAAATCATGCCCAATTTAAATTATTTCATCAAATCCCAGTTGATACTGATATGGACAAATATGAAAAAGGATTATTAATTTTAAATCAGCAACAATACTCCAATGTCTTCCTTCATTTGGCATGTTATTGACTCAGAAAAAAATTAAAAATGACTTCAGATAATTTCCTCATTCTTATGTAAGACTGTCTGAAAAATTATAAAAGAACTAAACAATACAGGCAATACAAACAATACAAGAAAATGAAAGTTAATTACCTACTTTGATTGGTGTTGTTCAAACAAATTAATATTTTATGAACTAAAAATGAAGTGCTTTCTGGAGATTCAGTGGGAAGTCCACTTAACTTGGAAGAGAAATATAAATTTGGGCACAGCATGTGTTTGAGCTTTGGCAGATTACTTAAATATTCTGAACATAAGTATCCTTATCTATAAAATCACATTAACTGTTTATACAAATTTGCTGTGAAGATTAAATGAGGTAATACATTTTGCAGAGCTTTACACATGCACATTGATATAATCATTTGTATTATTAAATATTTCAATATTTATATTATAAAACATTAATTAATCATACTATGAGTCATAGCAGCCTGAAAGTTTATCTTCTCAGTGAAAGATTCACTTTAAATTCAATTTCCCTAGTTAAAAACAATTCTTTGTGATATGAAGATTCAAATGTCATTCTCACTGTCAATGAGTATTAAAGTACACGTTGTTCCAGTATTAAACTGTCATTCATAATTTAATAAGTAAGCAACCAATGTTCAATATTCTGCACTGTACACAGGAAGTTATTTATGTATATATACGATTTATACCACTATAGACTGTAATATATTTTAAGTTATTGTTGAATGTTTCTATATGCTAAAACTACAAACTTTGCTCAAATAGGAATAAGGACTTTAAAAAAGAAATCATTCACAAAAGACAACTAATTCAATATGGGACAAAGTTGCCTGGGAATATGATAGGCTAGGAAATCTGAAGGGAATCTTAATATAACTAGATCTTACATAAAATATTTTTTTAATGTGTGCCTGGGCTCCCAAGAGGGAAGAAAATCCCTATGTGACATCTTCCCTACTTGAAAAGCAAACACAAATAAACAAAAACCAGTAAGCTAAAAGGTGAGGTAGCCTAGAAGAAATACAAACTCAGAGATTCAACTTGAAGCTTAGTTAAAGTGATGACATTGAACCTATGTATCCTCTATTTAGCCTCTTTAATAGGACCAAGGTTATCGCAAGAAAGTAGTACACTTGGAGGCCTGCAGGACCAAATACAAATTTTCTCTGGAAAAAAGGATACCCAACATGGGTTCTCTGGATTTCCACAGATTAAAATGAAAATTGTTGAACTCATAAACAAGATCACCAAACATATAAGAGAACATGGAACTATCAGGGTCAGAGAAACAAATTGAAGGAATATTCCTAATTAATTTACATCTTCTATAACACTTCAGGTAACAGAATATAAAATAGGTAATAAAAATAATTATATAGAAAATATTTTAAAAATAAAAGATAAAAATCACACAAAAAGTAGGAAACTAGTAAGTATAAAAAATTCCCAGAGATATAAAAATGAAATGAGAATTTGAAAAACATAACCCATAAATATTGATATAAAAATATTAATAGGTGAGTTAAACTGATACAGTTGAAGAAGGATTTAGTGAACTGAAAGATCTGAGGAAATTACCCAGAATGCAATGCACAGAGGTTAAGAGAGGAAATTATGAAGGGAAAATAAAAGAATCAATATAAAGAATAGAGTGTTGTATTCTAATGTATATCTAATCAGCCTATTAGAAAGGAGAGTAGAGAAAATGGGAGAAATCTGATATTTAAAGAGAAAATAACTGAGTAAACTCTACTGATGGTGAAGGATAAGAATCCACAGACATAGTGCAAGATATTCTAAACAGGGTGAAAAAAAAAACATAAAAAACCTGTATAAACTATAGAACATTAAGTACAAAGAGTTGATCCTGGAGAAATAAGTAATACTGAAGTCAGACTTCTTACCAGAAAGAGTGTAAGCCAGAGAACATAGGAAAGATTATAAAGGGTTTGAGAAACTTCTTTTAAGGAAAAAAAATATACTATTAGAGTAAAGGTGATATATGTATACTTTTGGGAAAGTTACTACCAACAGAAATATATGAAAAGACATTCTACAAAATGTAGAAAAAGAGGAAATAAATTTGGAGGAGAAGATGGGAGATACATAGATAGAAAGGATAGATATCCACTAAAAGAATAAAAATAGAATGTGTAAGAAAATAAAAGGTATAACCTCTAAACATATAAAAAAGAAAAAATATATGAAAAAAGAAAACTTCAGGTATTGCCCCCAAAAAAGAAAAGGGCAGAAAAGAAAAAAAAAAGCATAAAAAGGGAAGGACAAATAGGAATCAAAAGAATTCACATAGAAATAACTCCAAATATATTTTTAAAACTCTCAATAAACAAAAATGAATTAAGTTTAATATTTAAGAACGAATTGACAAAACAGATTTAAAATATCCAGATACCTGCTGTTTAAAAGCAACTTATTTAAAACATAAGGATAGTTTAAAGTATAAAGTAAAAAGAAGAAAAAAGTTAAATCAGGAAAACTATTTACACAAAATTATATTAAATTCAGGTAACATATTTAAAAATAACCTTTATTAGGGATAAATAGGATCATTACAAAGTTATGTTTATTTTACCAAGAAGATACAATAATTCTAAATCCATGTGCCTCTAATAAAATAATCTCAATTACAGAGAGAAAAAATGATAAAACTAAAGGGAAAAATTGTAAATGCACAGTGATAATTTTCTCACTTATTCTTAGATCAGGCAGAGAAAATTTTTATAAATATTTATAAATTTTGAATAATACAAGTAACAGTTTTGTTTGAAAAGGTTGAACTCCCCACCCAGTATTTAAATAACAAACATTCTGCTTACACACTAAGTCATAAAGCAAGTATCAACAAATTTAAAAGAAATCTGTATTAAACATAATATATCTTTCCTTAACTTGTTAGAAACCATTCCCCATTATTTTGTAAATTTTTAAAAAGTATCCTTCTTAGTAATTATGAGTAAAGAAAGAAATCATCCTAAAGGAAATTTAAAATTAATTATAATGGAATAATAAAATTATTATACAGAAAGTTTGTGGACTTCAGTAAAAGCGATATTTTTAAGGTAATATATGACCATCAATGTTTATATTAAAAGAGTGGAAAACCTTAAAATTAAAAAGTCCAGTGTTTAAATGAAGAAGGTAGCAAAAGAACAAAAGAATAAAACCTGAGAATCACTGGAAAAAATAATGAAGTTAATACAGAAATTAACAACAAAAAAAGAAATATTGTAGACCCTCCAGTTTCAGCAGATGTGGAACCCCAGATATGGAGGGACAACTGTAGGTATATGCATATAAAGAGATATCTTCTCCAAAACCAAAAGCTATTTGTTCTTATAAAATATTAATAAAATTAGAAAACTCCCAGTTAGATTTCTATCGTATTAGAATCCTCATTACTGGCTCGGGACTTGGTTGCCTAGAATAACTGCTACATTTTTCAACGTCTCTGGCAGCTAGTTTTGCCCATGTGATTAAGTTCTGAGCAATTAGACGAAAGCGGAATCTTCCTTATAAGGCACGAGCCACATCCTTTTTCTTTCTCCTTTTTGCCTTCCTTGGGCTGGATGGAAACTTGATGGCTGGGGATGAAGGAGACTTCTTAGTCCGTGAAGTGCTTTTGGGAGTGGAGACAGAGGAGTGAATAATGAGCTAGAAGGGGATAATGCCTATAGACTTGGGGAGCAAAGCCCTTATATCTGTGCTGATCTACCTGCCTTCAGACCTAAACAGAAGTAAATTAATATATTTCTATCTCACTTGAGCCACCTTTATTTCTAGTCATTGCTAATTTGCTGAAAAAGATAGAATTTTGCAGGAGGAAAAGACTCTCACATGAAATACCTTCTATTTCTTTTTCAATTAAAATAAGGTGAATCATTAATTGATAATTAATTGGGTTGGGAGGATGAAGTTGAAGTTGTGATCAGAGAGGATAAATAATCATTTCAGAAAATAAACATATCAGGAAACAAGTTAGTATTGCCACCCTGGTAGTGGTGACAGTGATTTAGAATTGTACCAATTTGCCAAGTAGTATAACTTTTCTCCAAGATGTTTCAAATGTTTGGGTTGAAGTACAGAGAAGGGTGATAGTTGGAAAGAACCAGTATGGGTGTTGCCAGGAAAGTATTAAGGCAAAAGGTTGAAGGTGTTTGACAGATATTTATTATAATAAATGGGGCACAGGACCTAGATCAGTCAAAAGGAAAAATAAGTGAAAAGTGAGGAAATGATGGATCTTAATGCATTTTAAGAATTTTGTAGATAACTCAGGAAGAGATATGGAAGTTTTGAAGCTCATTGTCTGAGAGTGAAATTATTTCACTCAAAATGTTCTAACTTCTCTCCAAATGTTCAGTTCAAAGACCTTTTTTCTCCACTGTAACTGGTAAAAACAGGACTGGATGAAAGTTGGGAAAAATTGCCTTATGCAGTTACAGGTAAAGGCAATGTTGTTTAATGAGAAAATTTTAAACATTAAAAAAAAAAAAAAGAAAATGGTCTTCAGAGAACCCCATTTCCAATGGCTATATATAAGTTCTTCATGAGGTATAGAACCATTCGTGCCCTAAGAATTATCCTAGAAATTAGTATGAACATACAAAATGCTAATAAAAATATAGGCATTCTCATTATCCAAACTCTCATTAGGTGAACTAGATTTCAATGTACTTTTTCAGATTCTTGTGGAGAAAACCATATCCCTTACCATCTAAATTCTTACTACTTGAACTCTCCTTGATATTTGAAATGGGAAGCCAAATATATCCTCGTAGTAAGGGAATCCACTTAGGTATATATGTTACATTTGTCTTTCAATCTTCAATCTAAAGTTTTTATTCCAAATATTTTGTACTGTATTATTAATAAACTTTATAAAAGATTTTAACATTGTTCTCCACAGTTTTTTGTCACCACTCCATTTCTTATACCTGATTAATTCAGTGATATCCTGCCGGCTTCAGTCTTAAAATTTTTCTACCTCCTCAAAAATTTTTAAGCCATTTCACTTATATCCTTCATTAGGGTTTTTTTAAAAAGGCAATCTTGAAAAAAAAACATTAAAAATACATAGAAAATCAGTTTCTGAAATTTTTTCATGCAAAACAGCTCATCAGATTTCAAATACCCACATATGTCAGAAGTCATATTCAAAGAGTGGTGTTCAACGTGCAGAGGTGGTCAGGCTTGGCTGAGTTGCTACTATTAACGGGTTTCTTTTGTATTTCCCAGGTGGGGTCCACTAGCATTACCAGTGATTTAAATTGGAAAGGTTATAATGAGCATAATTTCAGAGGGTTGAAAGTTGGCAAAGGAAGATCATAAATTGTAATATATGACTGTGGGAGTTAATTTCATTCCAAGTGGAATCAAGATTCTTGAAACAGACATAAGCTTTAACCTTGTGTTATTTCCATTAAAAAGAGAAGTTTAAAAAAAAGCCATATCAGTATAATGTATAGATCATGAAGAATTATGGATTTTAAGAATTTATTAAAGGCATGATTTAAAATGAACTACAGAAATCACAGGCATCCATAGGCTCTTAGCCTCAGACACATTAGACAGAGCCTAAAATATAAACCACAGGCCATTATCACTGATGAACATAGATGCAAAAATCCTCAACAAAATACTAGCAAACAGAATCCAACAGCACATTAAAAGGATCATAACGCCATGATCAAGTGGAATTTATCCCAGGAATGCAAAAGGATTCTTCAATATATGCAAATCAATCACTGTGGTATACCATATTAACAAACTGAAGGAGAAAAACCACATGATCATTTCAATAGATGCAGAAAAAGCTTTTGACAAAATTCAACACCCATTTATGATAAAAACCCTCCAGAAAGTAGGCATAGAGGGAACTTACCTCAACATAATAAAGGCCATATATAACAAACCCACAGCCAACATTGTTCTCCATGGTGAAAAACTGAAACAATTTCCATTAAGATCAGGAACAAGACAAGGTTGCCCACTCTCACCACCATTATTCAACATAGTTTTGGAAGTTTTAGCCACAGCAGTCAGAGAAGAAAAAGAAATAAAAGGAATCCAAATCAGGAAAGAAGAAGTAAAGCTGTCACTGTTTGCAGATGACATGATACTATACATAGAGAATCCTAAAGACTCTACCAGAAAACTACTAGAGCTAATCAATGAATTTGGTAAAGTAGCAGGATACAAAATGAATGCACAGAAATCTCTTGCATACCTATACAGTAATGATGAAAAATCTGAAAGAGAAATTAAGGAAACACTCCCATTTACCACTGCAACAAAAAGAATAAAATACCTAGGAATAAACCTACCCTAGGAGACAAAAGACCTGTATGCAGAAAACTATAAGACACTGATGAAAGAAAATAAAGATGATACAAGCAGACGGAGAGATATACCATGTTCTTGGATTGGAAGATTCAACATTGTGAAAATGACTATACTACCCAAAGAAATCTACAGATTCAATGCAACTCCTATCAAACTACCAATGGCATTTTTCACAGAACTAGACCAAAACATTTCACAATTTGTATGGAAACACAAAAGACCCTGAATAGCCAAGGCAATCTTGAGAAAGAAAAGTGGAGCTGGAGGAATCAGCCTCCCTGTCTTCAGACTATACTGCAAAGCTAAAGTAATCAAGACAGTATGGTACTGGCACAAAAACAGAAATATAAATCAGTGGAACAGGATAGAAAGCCCAGAGATAAATCCATGCACATATGGTCACCTTATTTTTGATAAAGGAGGCAAGAATACACAATGCAGAAAGACAGCCTCTTAAATAAGTAGTGCTGGGAAAACTGGACAGCTACATGTAAAAGAATGAAATTAGAACACATCATAACACCATACACAAAAATAAACTCAAAATGGATTAAAGACCTAAATGTAAGGCCAGACACTATAAAACTTAGAGGAAAACATACACAGAACACTCTATGACATAAATCACAGCAAGATCCTTTTTGACCCACCTCCTAGAGAAATGGAAATAAAAACAAAAATAAACAAATGGGACCTAATGAAACTTAAAAGCTTTTGCACAGCAAAGGAAACCACAAACAAGACGAGAAGACAACCCTCAGAATGGGAGAAAATATTTGCAAATGAAGCAACTGACAAAGGATTAATCTCCAAAATCTACAAGCAGTTCATGCAGCTCAATACCAAAAAAAGAAACAACCCAATCCAAAAATGGGCAGAAGACTTAAATAGACATTTCTCCGAAGAAGATATATAGATAGCCAACAAACACATGAAGGAATGCCCAACATCACTAATCATTAGAGAAATGCAAATCAAAACTACAATGAGGTATCACCTCACAGTGATCAATAAGAATGGCCATCATCAAAACATCTACAAACAATAAATGCTGGAGAGGGTGTGGAGAAAAGGGAACCCTCTTGCACTGTTGGTGGGAATGTAAATTGATACAGCCACTATGGAGAACAGTTTGGAGATTCCTTAAAAAACTAAAAATAGAACTACCATATGACCCAGCAATCCCACTACTGGGCATATACCCTGAGAAAACCATAATTCAAAAGGAGTCATGTACCACAATGTTCATTACAACTCTATTTACAATAGCCAGGACATGGAAGCAACCTAAGTGTCCACCAACAGATGAATGGATAAAGAAGATATGGCACATATATACAACGGAATATTACTTAGCCATAAAAGGAAACGAAATTGAGTTATTTGTAGTTAGGTGGATGGACTTACAGTCTGTCATACAGAGTGAAGTAAGTCAGAAACAGGAAAACAAATACCATATGCTATCACATATATGTGGAATCTAAAAAAACAAAAACAAATGGTTCTGGAGAACCTAGGGGCAGGACTTGAATAAAGATGCAGACATAGAGAATGGACTTGAGGATATGGGGAGGGGGCAGGGTAAGCTGTGACAAAGTGAGAGAGTGGCATGGACATATATATGTTACCAAACGTAAAATAGATAGCTAGTGGGCAGCAGCCACATAGCACAGGGAGATCAGCTCAGCGCTTTGTGACCACCTAGAGTGGTGGGATAGGGAGGGTGAAAGGGAGACGCAAGAGGGAGGCTATATGGGGATATATGTATATGTATAGCTGATTCACTTTGTTATAAAGAAGAAACTAACATACCATTGTAAAGCAATTTTACTCCAATAAAGATGTTTAAAAAAAAAAAGGTAAACTGTATTCAGACACAAAATGAATATACTTCACATCAGTAGGCATAGTTCTATGCTTTTTAAACATAATGACATTTAATTTAAAGTTCTAATGAGACTCAAAGACAAAAGTAACTCTGGGAAAATGTAAAAATAATTCACAGAAGAGGCTACAGGCAAAACTGTGTCTTGAAGTCTGAAAAGGGTTTCAATAGGCATAGATGGATGGAAGATAGGGCGTGTGGCAGGGGAAAAGGAATCACATACAAAGTCGCAAAGAAGGAGTACATACAACCCATTTCGGGGTCAGGAAATACTCCACTACAGACAAAGGATAAAGTGCTTAAAGGAAAGAGCAAAGAAAAATAGTAAAAAAAAATAGGGTCTGTAATTTAGGATATGGTCATATTATGAAGGACCTTCTATGCTTTTCAATTTTTCCTTGAAATGGTTAGCTACTGAACAGTACGCTGATGTGATTAGATTTGGATTTTGGAAAGAAACCTCTGCTGAGGAGATGGAGTGTGAATAGGAATGGAGAGAGACAAGGCATGAAATTTGTTCAAGAGACAAAGGAAGGCGAGGCCTAAGGGAAGGCAGCAGCATTAAGGGTGAAGAAAGGGGAAGGTCCAAGGGGCACTTCAGCAAAGAAGCAACAATTTCTTTCAACTGGACCCAGGGTATTTTTTGTTGACAAGAACTGATGAAGGTTTGAACATGAGGGTGGGGAAATAAAACAGAAACAACAGTGACTATAAGCATTCCCTTTTGACCAGTAGTGTGGGTGCGGCCTCCCAGACTGTCAGTAGATCAGTACCTCAGATACCTTTCTGAGTGGATGGGTGGTACCACACAGGTATTTGTATGGTGGTGAGTATAAGAATTTTCCTGGACGTGAAGGTGTTAATGCATATGTTTCCACAGAGGCTTTCAGATGCCATTCTCTTTGAAATGGCTTCTTAACAGATAACAAAATGAGACAAAACAGAACAATAAAACTAATTGGGGAGAAATAGAGTGAATACAAAAATCACTTTACGTTCACTGGCAAACCCTGGCAGTCAATCATATGTTGTTCAGGCAAATCTATTTTGTTAAATGGAGACATTGGCTATAAATATAGAGAACTTTAATATATATGATTTTCCCTCTAAACTCTACCACTATTACTTTATTAACAAAATTATTTCTAAAACACTCACCTGGATATAAAATATTGGGGATTGATCACATAAGTTATACAGACTACATCGTCCAGAGACTACTAAGGTGCATATACTTATGAAAGAACCAACAGCCTTCTGAAATGTTTCTCCTCAGTGAGTTTGGCACTATTCACCTGGCATTTATTAGTGACCACGCTGGAGGTGGACATTTTTGGGTTGATTTGTAAATAAGGTACCTCATGTAATCCATATCAAAGTTCACTAATCCAAAATCAAGATGTCAGATCAATTATTGCCACCATCTTCACAAAACCACAAATCAGCTCATTATTTTATGATCTTCACCCATTACGTGAACTCTGGAAATTACCAAAATGATAGTGCTACAGAGTAATGCAAATATCCCTTGAGAAGGAGATGTCTAATGGGTGAATCATACACCTCAAGGGAACCACAAATACCCTTAGCTTATTAGTCATTGCTTTATAAGCAATTGTGTCTCTGTAACTTAAAAATGATTTTTATTGTGTACTGGAAATTTTTCTCTCTTTATACTGTAAGATGATATTCATGAATATAAAACACAAAATTAGATCATCATATTTGCATTTGTTCCCAGGTTTCCTTAACCTCCATAAATGTGTGCAAATAAATCTTGAGAGTCTACTAAAATGCTTTTTCTAAGAGGAAAAGCATTTTAATAACATCACTACTTTTTTTTTTGCGGTACATGGGCCTCTCACTGTTGTGGCCTCTCCCGTTGCGGAGCACAGGCTCCAGATCACTACATTTTTAAAACAACTTCCAGTGTACAGCTAAATGAGTTAGTCCCATCAAACAGGAGCACTTTGTTAAATATTTATTAAAAAGGAAGACACAACAAAGATTATACATTGATCAGGAACTGAGGCAAATCAGTAAAAATCAGAATATTTTATATATTAAAATTATTCAATAAAGAATTTAGTACAATATGTGGTTGTAAGAATCTAGTATATTAAGTTGTGATTGAGTTTTAACTTGAAGTATTTATCCTGGTGTTTTCTGTACATCCTTCCTCTCAGGCATTTTCCCTTGTACCCTTTATATATTAGTAGAGTTTATGTATTCACTTCATATGCAGTCACAAAGATTGAAATCCATGTGTACAGAAATCTGTGTACAGAAAATAATCAGTCAGTGCTGCACGATGGTAGAGCTGGTGCTGAGGTCCCTTTACCTCTTCCTGGTCGTGTGACACTGGGAAGCTATTTAACTTCACTGTGCCTCAGGCTTCCTACTGGTAAAGTGGGCATAATATTACTACTTGCCTCATATTTTCTGTGATAATCAAATGAGTACATTCATGGAAAATTCTTTGTGTAAGTGACTGCCAGAGTGAATCTAGCTCAATAAATGTTAGCTACTGTTGATAAGTATTGAACTACTTCAATAGAAAGGAAGAGAAAATGAGATAGCCTAAAAAGCAAATAATGGAATGGATAACTTCCTATTAGACCAGGAAGACCTCTCCATCAATACTACCTGAGAGCAGAAGAGGAAGTCTACTCAGGGCCAGTTGCTTGAGGAACTCATTACCAAACCAGAGCCTGGAAATCAGATCCTGTGGATAGCCAACCATGTGATGATGGAAGATACCCCCAAACACTTCTGATCAGTGCATGATCCTGGTAGAGGATCATGGTACATTGGATCAACTTCATCCTGTGATCGAAGTAGGACTAGAGATGATCAGATAGAGATTTCCCTATGAGCATGAGCCAGGTCAGCAGTAGACGCCTCACTTCTGTTACACATGGTTGTGATTTGCATGGTCTGACACAGTTCTTCACTTTTCAATTTGGATATCAACACATTTACACACAGTACAAAATAAATAAATAAGTAAATTTTATCACAATAGAAAAAAGTCTAACAATTAACCTGTTGCTAGTCTTTAAAAGGCATTTTTGCTAATTGCAAGGATGATAGAACTTTATTTTAAAATAGAACATGGACCATTTATACAAGTCTGCCTGCCACCTGAAAGCAAGACCATTTTCTCCTCTACCACTGATATCTCCTCTGACTTAGAGATAGAAAGTCTATACCAATATTATCTGTCTGTAGAGGAACTCCCCAGAAAGTTGGTTGGAAACTGGGAAATGGAAATGACACTTGTACATTGCACCTTGAAAAACTTAATTCCCAAAACTTAACTGTTGTGGATGAAGAGAAAAAGACCTGTTGTAACTGTCCCTTCTGGTGATTGGATTTAAAATAATAACGATAACCATAACAATGCCAGTGATTTCTAACATTTATTGAGCAGTCAATATGTACTGGGCACTGTATGTTACCTAATTCAGGGAGTATATGGTAATGAATATAAACTTGATTAAATGTACTGAGGAAGTACAAGGAAGAAGTAATGGTATTGTGGTTAATCTCAACCTGGGAGAAAATAAATGTGTGACTGTTCTCTTCCTGATACAGTGATATAGAGGTGGGAGAAGTCCAGTGGGCTTTCCTCCAGAAAGGACTCAGAATTTCCACATACAAACTTTGTAATTTACCTATATCCAATGTCTGATTCAGAAATAAGACATTTCAGCAAATCATTGAAAGTTCTTCTCTTGGTGACAGACTCATAGTAATCTAAATGTGAAAGTGATTTATAAAATCAGAACAGCCATGATGCTAATCTGTAACAACAGAAACTATTTATAGAGACAAGAACATTCCTAGTCTATACACCCAGCACATTGTCTCACTGTAGGCAGACCTAAATGAGAAGCCAAATACTGATGAAGAGTTAGCTCAGTGTGTAAGTGTGATATTGTGATGTATAAGAAAAATATATGTTTGGTCTTCAGATGACCAAAATATATTTCTCACATATATTTGGTCTTTTCCTATGGTTCCTGACTCACAACCCAAAACCCTTAGAATTTCCTTAGTGCTGTGCGCGACAAATGTGTCTTTTGTTATGTTAATGAGGTGACCTAAGGATGGGGGCTGATTGCCAGGGGAGCCAACCCTGTGATTAGAGGGTTGGAACTTTCAGTCTTACCTCCCTGAGCTCCTGGAGGGGAAAGTGGGCCAGAGAGTGAATTGATTGCCAATGGCCAAAGCTGTAATCAGTAATGCCTGTGTAATGAAGCCTCCAAAAAAACCCCAAAGGAGAAGGTTCAGAGAGCTTCAGGCTTGGTGAACACATGGAGATTTGGGGAGAGTGATGCCCTAGGAGAGAGCATGGAAGGTCCCTGCCCTTTCCTCATAACTTGCCTTGTGCATCTCTTATATCTGGATGTTCCTGAGTTATATTCCTTTATAATAAAACTGATAATCTAGTAAGTAAAATGTTTCTTTGAGTTCTTTGAGCTGTTCTAGCAAATGAATGGACTATGTGGAGGAGGTCATGGGAACCTTTGGTTTATAGTCAGTTGATCAGAAGTGCAGATAAAAAATGGACTTAGAACTGGCCTCTGAAGTCCAAGGAGGGGGTCATTGGAAACTCCAATCTATAGCTGGTCTGCCAGAAGTACAAGAGATAACCAGAGCTTGTGATTGGCATCTGAAATATGGGGACTGGGTGAGGGGGTAGTCTTGTAGGACTGAGCACTTAATCTGGGGAATCTGAAACTATCTCTGGGTAAATAGTGTCAGAATTGAGTTGAATTATAGGACACCGGCTGGTGTACCAAGCATTGCTTGAGGGTGTGTGGTGAAACCATGCCACCGCTAACACACAATTTGGAACTGGTACCAAAACACCCAATTTAGTAAATAATCAGAACAAAGGGATATGATAAATTGAATATTAATCTAAATTAGGCTTACTTTGCCTGATGCAACGATCTGACAGTAGGGATGATTTTGTCCATACTCAAGAACCAGGGTATTCTGATGTATTTGCTAAGTCTCTCTGTTCTGGGGCAGAACTAGGATGGACACTGTAGGGCTTGCTTTAAGGATCTACTTTTGTTAGGCTTCTGTGGCCAGCCAACAACACTCTGATTGACATCTGTTATTTTGAAATGTTAAAACTTGTAATCAAGTTATAATCTTGTCCATATGATCTGGAAGATATTTTGTCTGCTAAATATGAACTTGAAACCTCCTTTTTGACTTTAGGGTTTAATTCTCAGAGAGAAAATTTAATTCTTTGATTTCTAGTATCTAAGAAGTTGGCATACATACCTAATTGAGTTTTTAAATTTTTGATGCAAAAAAATCTGGACCTAAAATAGAATATTAAGTCAATCATCTAACTAGTGATATGCCTTTCAACTGAGAAGTTTATTGTGCCATATGTGAGTTTACTATGCAATTCTTAGAATAGCCTAAGAATAATAATTGCAATCACATAAAAAGTGAAAACACATGCAGCTGTGATCTGCTTCCTTAGAAGCTTAGCAAGACAAATCCCATTTATCTTGACTTTCAGTCTACAATTGTTATACCATAAATAACTTCTCTTTCTTTGTACATTAGCTTTAAATATGCATATCCATTCATCCCATTATTCTTAACCTGCATGAACAGCTGGATTCATTACAAGAACAGAACTTTCTCTTTCTTCCACCCAGAATGAGATGTGAGAATAATTTTAAACATTTACAACAAGATTTGAATGAAATGGCAAATAGGCAGGATGCGGATGCCTTTCCGGGCTTTCTGTTCCAGTAGCTTCTTGTTTTCCAGTCAGCAGAGTGCTCTGCTCTTCTTAATGAAACCCAAGTGTTCTGTATTGCTTGCCCTATAATTTTCTGGACTGAGTGAGCTGTTGTCTGTGCCAAGAGAGAACTACACACTTCATTATCTTTTCAATAGACCTGAAAATTATTTGTTTAAAAATATTTCCCACTGTCATTTTTAGAGGTGTTTGCAAGAGTGATTGTTATAGAGGTCCCAATAATTATAATTTAAGAGTTGCTTCATATTTATTCTCTCCTATATTTCAATAAGAAACAACGTGAGATTTAAAAATCACCTGTCTTCCATGGCTTTGTTTCTTTTCCCAAGAGTTGTCCATTCTTTATTCATCAATATTTTGATTCACAAGCTACTCCCTTCTCATGAATTCATTATTCCCTTTTCATTCTCATGAGAGCACTTCACAGTGCATCTTCTAAGGGACAGATTGTACCATGCCCTTGATTTCTCTCTTCACTACCCACAAAATCATCACGTAACAGTGCTGGAAATTTATCTTGTATGTACAGCATTTCATTGCTGATGTTTTTTGAGCTTTTTTCCCCACATTTTCCCAGTGTACTTTTCTAAAGTACTTCATAACTCAATTCTACAAACATGTCTACAATTTCAAGAGTTTTATAGAAATTCAACCATGGTCTGTGTATAGACAATTTATATTTTTTAAGAAAACTAGCCCAGAGCTCCCAATTCCCTCTTTATTCTAGATCTACATAACTGCTAATGACAAAGCCAATTTGAAATACTATTGATTCCTGACATTGTCATATTTTAATATCCAGTAAATTACTTTTTTTTCACCAGATAGATTCCACTTCCTGCTATTATCCTTTCTTTCCTAGTCTTTCCACACAGTGGCAGATAAAAGTTCTTGTCCCTACCTTAAAGAATTAGCATACATCATCTCAAATCACTTTCTTTTTTATACCAGTTTACATTAAAGAGCTCAAAAGGCAATACCAAATTCACCCATCTGCATTAGGAGTAGCAGGAAGGCACCAGGAAATGAGTAGAGATGTAAGTGAAATCCTTTTTCTGCTGCTTAACAGCTTTTAATTAAAAAAAAGACCTATTTGCATGTAATTGTGATTTTTTTTGGTCTGTTTTGCGGTACACGGGCCTCTCACTGTTGTGGCCTCTCCCGTTGTGGAGCACAGGCTCTGGACACGCAGGCTCAGCGGCCATGGCTCACGGGCCCAGCCACTCCGCGGCATGTGGGATCCTCCCGGACTGGGGCACGAACCCACATCCCCTGCATCGGCAGGCAGACTCTCAACCACTGCGCCACCAGGGAAGCCCCTGTGATTTTTTTAATGTCGTGTTTTATTTGGAGCAGACTTTATACTATATTAAAAATTAATGCTTTATCAAGAATTCGGTGTAATGGTTCTCAACAGCTACTCTACTATCTTCTGAGCATCTTCAATTTCAGACTCACCTGCAGCTAGAGTTCTAGATTTGATTTAGATTCAGACAAACAGATAAACTCACACAAGAATTGAAAAGTGAAAAACAAAAGAATGAAAGGCATCTTCTGGCTGTGAAGCACAGTCTAGGAGATGTGGAGATTTCTACAGTAATATTAGCAGTAGTCCCACTCTTCCATCTCCACAGGACTTGAAAGCAGGGCACAGGTATTTTCCTGATAATGATAATGATAGTGATAATTAATGATAATGGCAATTACTTGGTTATGATGGTTGATTGTGGCAGTGGTGTTAGTTCTGGCACCAGTAACTCTGATTATACAAGAGGTAACAACTCCCTTGACAGCTGTTCTGCAACACATCTTTGAGAGAATTTCCTAACCTAGAGCTTCTTTCTGCAGTCTTCCAATGAGTCTCTATACAATTCATATGCTATAAGAAATCCATTCTTGTTTTCTTTGGTCTGCATCTTGACGATGATTTTTAAAATAACTGATGGCAAGATTGTTTGAAAGTAATGGATTCTTAAGAGAATGAAAAATTGGAGTTGATTAGGTGACCTGGTTTAGTTTTAAGTTAGCAATGTTTCTACTAACATGAGATGGGCTATGGGTAGTCTATGACATGCAATGTTAAATGGGTTACTTGAATTATGAGAGAGAGTATACGAGATTGGTTGAGGTCATAGACTTTAGAGATTTATGGCTTATGATTGAATTCAGGTTCTACCATACAATTAGCCGTGTGGTCTTTCGCAAGTTATTTAATTTATCTGCATCAATTTCCTCATCTGTATGATAGTACTAACTTAAAACTTTGTATGAAGATTATATATATATATCTAAAGTGCCTAGAAAGATGTCTGAAAGGGAGTGCTTTTTTGTTATTTGTAAGTATTATCATTACTATCATTTTTGGTAGTTGTTATTTGTCAAGAACTGTGAAGTCTAAGATTATACCCTACATGTAAGCTAACAAGTTAGCCAGCCAGGTTTTCTGAATACTGGCAGGAGACATGAGATTCCTGGGTCAGAGACAGCTTTTTTACTCAAAGCCATAGCAATAGCCAGCATATCATGATGTTTGCATATATTTCTTGAGCCCCAATTCCTACAGAACAACAAAAAGAGTTTCAAAGAACACCTGCTTGATGGGTTACATTATAAGAGAGGAACTTCAAGCTTAGAGAACCTGAATTTTTTATAATGGGCAATAAAACTCCCTGACTTATGCCTCAGTGAAAGACATTATCATTATCATACTGGATTGTAAACAACTAGACTTTGCTACTGTCTTTATCTTCCAAGGCTGTTTGTTATACAAATGTATTTGAAAAGAGTCTGGGACAAAGGCAGCCAGTGCCTCTGCTGATGAGATGTACAGAAATTTGAGCAACTCATGGAGAATTGTTTCAAAAAGATCTACCTCTTATTTCTACACCATCTTGGCTTCTGGTGAATTTTTCCATGAGTATATGCCACTTTATTGATTCTTCTAATAAATCTGACTGATCGAGGCTTGGATTATATCTGTTCAGCTTGTCTCGTACATCATTTAACTAGGGCTATCATCAATTCCTACTCCAAGACGGAGGATGAAACAAACTGCACTATTGACCATAACCATGGTCTCCGAGGCCCTCACACATATCCAGCTGAACAAATCCCATAAAACACCAAGGCCTAACTTAAGAAGCCAGGAATTTTTCTCTGTAAATCTTTGTACTAACGTTTCCCCTTGTCCTGAGCCATTAATCTATGTAAAACAGAGTGTATTAACAATCACAGACAATGGCCTAGCCCTCAAGGAGGAAATCTAGGATGGTTCTATCATTCCTAACATCTCTGGCCAGTGAGTTAAAGATTATCTGAATGTCTTCATGGGTCAAGGCAGTGTCATTTACCATTTCAGATAAAGTCAGGAAAAAAATTTCCTACCACCCTTTCTAATTGGACTCCCATTATACGGATAAACTGTCCTCAGGATATCTATAAATAATGAGTCAGTTATCCCTCCAGGAAGTCCCCCTGAATAATCAAGGATAACCTTATTTTGGAAAGAGCTCTATAATCTGAGGGCTAAATGATCTACTGGCAATGGTTCCTTAAATACTTGAAAGTCTCTAAAGTGCAATTCACCATGTTTCAAGCAGGAAAGGAAGTTAGTGTCTGGTTTCCATGCAAGAATTATAGTCCTGAAGCACATTTGTTCCCTTTGAAAAGAAAGTGTTATTTGCAATTATCAGGGCCCTCCAACTGGGACCTACATAAATTGAGGGGCACAGGTTGCAATGCTTCCACTGTGGCTGAGAAGAGGAAAAACATGAAATTGTTAGAGGAGGAGAAAAGATATAATTATGAAACATAGCTTCATCATCAGTTGGAAAACAAAGGACAGAAGTATTTACTCATAATTTCTCCCTTGCCCTATTATATATGGACTTTTTTGCTTTTTTTCTCTTCCTTTTGTCCCTACTTCACATAGCCTATGGTTGTAGGCATAGGCTTTATGTCATCATAGAATGTCAACACAGAATTGTGATTATACTAATGAATATTGAGACTGAACACCTCCCAGAGAAAGATTCTATGACTGCTAGAATTTGTTTTTGGTTTTTTTTTCCTTTTGGAGAGTTGCTGAAAATATTTTTACTGTTCAGTGATGGTTTAATTATGTTTAATATTAGCTTATTGTTATTTCTGTTGTGGGATTTTTTTTTTTTTTTTGTAAATTTAAGTATGGAAAGAAGGGTACTTGTGGAAATAGAGTAGTCAAATGGGTAAACTGACAGTAGGGTGACTTCCTATATTTTGGAAGTTTGAAAGATAAATATTATATAATTCAATTTCTGGCTGATTTATGTTTGACCAATCAGATGCTATTCTTTGAGATTTGAAGACTGATGCAATCTGAAGACTGTGCTTCTGTTGCTTCAGCTGTTTCTGCTGGTAAGGGTGGTAATGGCAATTGATTTTACTTTGGCAGCATTAGCAGATATTCCAGTCACTAACCTCATAGATATTAAGAAGAAGGACACAGCATGAATCTTCCATTAAAGACTGTATGTGGCACAATGTGGTTCGGGACTGAGGAACATCAAACTAGCTTCCTGATTGGGGGTCTTCTTTTTTTTTTTTTTAACATCTTTATTGGAGTATAATTGCTTTAAAATGGTGTGTTAGTTTCTTCTTTATAACAAAGTGAATCAACTATACATATCTCCTCCCTCTTGCGTCTCCCTCCCACCCTCCCTATCCCACCCCTCTAGGTGGTCACAAAGCACTGGGCTGATCTCCATGTGGTTGTGGTGTTACAGATCTTGGACCAGTCATTCCTTAATTATAGAAGAGAACAGCCTTGCTGGCCTGGTCCACAGTGAAGATATTTTCCTGTAAATTCATCCCATATTCTATTTTATTAACCTTCCTAACAATTCTGTAGGCTCTTTTTAAAACTCTGTAATAAATTATTTCCTGCTTAACATGGGTATAGTGGGCTGTTTTCTGCAACTGAAATCTGATTGATATAGTACCATAGGTTTACTCTATAAAAATAATTATTTTTAATGAAGTAGACAGCTTTAATGCCCTATAAATTGTGAGCACGACTCATATAAGATAAATTCCTTCAAGTTCCTGTATATTTTCTTTTAAAGTAATCTGTAGTCATTCTAATTCCTTCGGACCTAAAATCAAAATCAATCCATTTACATTTGACTGCTTTGAGTTACTGTATTATGCAGGCACTGGATTTTTTTTTAATAGTTTCTTATTTCAGAAGTGTGCACAATGTTTACAGAGACACTTGCAGTTTTTCCATAAGTAGTTAATTACAAATAATTTTTTTAATAGCAAATACTAATACGATGGCCACAGCTGCATCTTGATGTATGCAATCTTAAGATGTTTTCTAGGCACTTATCTCTTTAATAAGGTGATTCTGTTTTATTATTCAGTTGAATAATAGAAGATACAATTATCACGGACAATGATGGAAGATTGAATATTGTCACCACATTATCAAGATGAAGTCATTCCCCTTTGAGCTTTCAAGTAAAATTTGGCTGAAGTCAATTGCCAGATTTTCTTTTTAGAAACTCATTCAGTCAGGAAATCTGTTATACATGTATTGAACATTTAGTGTATACAGAGAACTGAAGTCTGCAATAGAGCACAGGAAAAGCAATTACCAGAACATTATTTTGAAATGGTGACACTCACTTGCCCATGCTGTTTTATATGACTGAGACCACATGCAGAAAATTAATCAAACAAAACCTCAGGGGTAGGATCTGAAGGCATCTACTCGACTCAGATTCCTGGGGTTCCTTCCCTACTGCTCTGCCACAGAGCATGGAGTTTCATCCTGGAACTTCCCAGTGGATTAACACATGATTTTTGTAAAGTTTTACTAAATATCTAAGTAACTTATACTCATATTAATTCCTTTCAAGGCAAGATAATTATAGAATTTAATGAAAAGACTATGGAATTTGAAATTCAAAATATTATAAATACGGTTTTAGGAAAGTTATTTAGCCTTAGCCCAAAAGAAATTATCCAGAATGCAGCACAGAGAGTTAAAGGCATGGAAAACATAAAAGGGAGGCTAAAGAACATGGAGGATAAAGTGGGAAACTCTAACATATGTCTAATGGACGCTCCAGACCAAGAGGGGAAAGAGAATAGAAGAGAAAGAATGTTATTTAAAGAGAGAATGATTGAAAAGTTTTCAGCACTGATAAAAGAAACAATCCACAGATTTGACAAATCTCACTGAATTTCAGTCAAAGCTGTGAAAAAGACGGGCATAATCCCCATAAGTAAGAATATTATAGACTAAAGGGGAAAACAAATATTGAGTAATCCTGAGTCACATAGGAGCCCAGTGATGAGCACAGCACATGCAATCAGGTACAGGTTTTCTACAAAGGTGACTCGGATTTTCATTCAGAGTCTAGGTCGGTGGGAAGGATGTGGAAATAGTACTAGCTTCACTAGATAAAGAGTTGGGTATGAAACAGGACTTCTCTCCTCCAGTGCAATGCCTATTAGTGGGATAGCTGAGAAAGGCAAACAAGAAATGATGTGGAGCCTAATTTTGCTCAATATATGTTTACAAAGTGTTATCAAAGTTTGTCTATGCTTTGCTCAAATCAAATAATAAATTATTATCTAGTGTTCAGTTCTATTGTTATTACAAAATTAGCTATAACTCCATCAAATTTAAAGTACTGAAGTTCAATATTATAGAAATTATAATAATGTATGTTCAATAACAAGTCATTAATAGTGACATCCTGTATAAATAGAACTTCATTCTTCTGTGCAGAAAGTGAAATTATAAAATCATTCTTTCAGAAATTAGTACTGTACTACCTTGAAATACGCTAATCAGATAAATTAAGCTTATATTAAACATGTAGGATGTGATCACTATTCCTGTATCAAAATTTCTTATATGGTATAAAAAGCACCCTAATTATAATCTTTGAATAAAGAAGCAGTAATATACCAAATACACATTTAGCTGTAAAATTTATATTAAGGGTAAATGGCAAGTCCTAGTTTGTGGAAACAGGGAAGACCAAGTCTTCAAATCTTGATTGCTACTTATCTTTTCTCAAATTCCAACTTTATTTCATTTTTGTCTATTATACCTATCACTACTGTTACCCAGCATGCATTATGAGCATAACGGGTAATGAAGATAGGAAGATATTCTAGTTCCATTCTTGGTCATCAACAGGGACTTGATTTCCATCATTTATAACACATGTTCCAATTCCACATCAGTTCTGCTCATCTCTTCACCCTTTTGTTTTGATCTTGTTCCTACAATTTTGAATCTGTTGATTGTTTGTAATTGTCCTGGAATATTATTTGCCAGAATGATTTCTGTTTGACATTAATCCTCAGTCTCCTTCCAGTCCTGGATCATTTAAGATAGGAAACAGAGAAAGTAAAGCTTCTAACTCCATAGAACATCCTTTGAAACCTCAGTTCCTCCATTTCTGAATCTGTTAGAGCAAAGGTGATGTAAAAATTGTCTTATATTTGGAATCTAAAAAAAGTAAAATAAAAATTTAAAAGCTGAACTTATGGTAATAGAGAATAGAATAGGGGTTACCAGAGGCTGGGACATGGTGGAAAAGGGGAGGTAAGACAAATAAGAGTGATGGTTGCCAGGGGTGAGGGGCAAGGGGTCATGGGGAGTTATTGTTTAATGGATCCAGAGTTTCAGTTTTGCAAGATGAAAGGAGTTCTGGAGATGGATGGTGGTGACGACTGCACAACAGTGTGAATATACTTAATACCACTCAACTGTACATTTAAAAGTGGTTAAGATAGTAAATTTTATGTTATGTATATTTTACGACAAAAAACGAGGAAAAAACGGACACTTATGGAATATTCCTCTCCTACATCTTGTGATAAAGACATACTTTGTTTTCACTTTTCTAATAAGAAGCACTTTTTCTATCAGAATATAAATTCTAATAAATTCCTTTGGTGATAAAAAAAACATTTTGTCCTCTAGGAGGACCCAACTTGTCAGTCATGACGCATTTACCTGAGCCACCAATCAAATTACCTCCATACTTATTGAGACACTGTGCTGATGAGGCAATTGCGAATGTAGTAAAGAAGATGGCCTGTCAGCTCAGTGTAAACTAGACATGAGTAACTTTGATGATAAAGATGTATATAGCAAAATATATGAAATACATGTGCTCTTTGGGCTTCTACATGTTAGTTTGTATTTTTATGTAATATACACTATGCAGACCTATAAATACTAACAGTTCAATTATAAATTATATCATCCTTTAGTAGTTGAATTCTATCAAGTGGAAAATACAGTCACTTACATGAGTATTGAGTGTGATAGTCTTTTTTCCCCTCTTTTTTATATATTTTTAAATTTTATTTTCATTTTTGGAGATTTTCAAAGTAAAAAAAAAAAATTGCTTAAATGTAATAGCCAATGTTTTGAGGTATATGCTGAAGCTTTGCCTCTCTTCAATGGGCACAGCCTCTCTTCCTGCAGAGAGATGGGCCCAGCAAATGTGCTTATTATCTTTTTTACTCTAGATCATATAACTGATTGAATGAAACTGATCCTATCAAATTATTTTACTCAAGAATTTGAATTAAACTACATAGGCAGTGAGTCTTGTTACTCCAGCACATTGGTAAAATCCAAAAGCCAGTCCTAACTTCCCTGAGTTCAGGGGCTTTATTGCTCACTATGGGACATCTTATATCCTTTCCCTGAGTTCCTTTTGTGCTCAGACTAGTTGGAAGTTGCTCGTGTTCTTAGTCAAAGAAATTGTGGCTAAGATACTGACTGTCAGTAAGCAAGATACGATTTTCAGTAAAATACTCTATCTGAACTTTGAAACTACCTAAACTTATCTAAAAAAAGTTCAATATAATTACGGGATAGGATACCAGAAAATGAAAAAGAGGAATGCAATGATCAGTATGAGGTAAAGTTTTTAAAAATTAGAGAATTATAAACATTTTTCTCCTCTGGTACAAATTCAGTTGTCTGGAATGGATTGGACTTTGAGAGAAGCCTTAGGGTGACCCTATACACACTCATTGTGAAATCTTCCTGTAAGCTGGTTTAGGGGACAAGCATAATGACTTTAAAATATTGATAAACTCTTTCATTTTTCTATTTATCTGGCATTCCATGTGTATTTTAGTTAGAAAGTAAAACTAGCTTTCAAACAGTAAGTTCAAGAGCTATTCAAAACTGATATGCTTCAATTATTAGTTTACATTTTTTCATTATTCTACATCTTAAGACATGATTTAGAAATTCTCCATAAGATTATTTTTATTGATTCATGGAAGAAATGTTATAACATTTCAAGCCACTTATGGAATAAGCTGTTCCACAGGAGTGAATTTTCCAGGTAAATGAACCCTAAGTAATTAAGCTCCAATTTTTAATTAAATTTTAAAAATACCCATTTCCCTGATTTCTTAAACCAGAACACTGGATATAATTCAACATTTTCTGAAGAGGCAATTGAGGGATTTAGTGCTATTTTTACTACTTGCATCTGGCTTCCCATTTTTCTAGTTTTCTATCTGTATCTGAGAACTTCCAAGAGTTAATATTGGCCCAAGAATATAAAACCTTTTCCATTTGGCAGTGCAACAGTCTTCAAGAATTACCATTTTTGAGTCTTGCTGCTTTCTCAGCAGTTTCTTTGGTTTTACAATTTAAAGATGAGGCAAAACTTCTAATGCCGTAGAAAACCATTTGAAACCTCCATTCCTCCCTTTCTGAATTCTTCAGAGCAAAGATGACATAAATGCTTCCATTTATAGAATGCTTTTATTTACATGAATTTGACAATGCCTGGAGTATAAATTGATATTGGGGAAACTAGCTGAATGATGTTGAAGAATGTGGCTTTGTGGCTATAATTTAACTGAGATGTGAATTTGAAGTGATAAATATTCACCTCATTATTTAAGTGGAATATACTTCCCTCCAGGCAAATAGTTTAAAAAATGTTAGAATACATAATTTTTTAAATATTTGATTAAAAAGTGTAGGCTGAAAATGACAATTAGAGTGTACATTTTTAATACGTATACTCACATTGTTCATAATTAACTGCAGGTCTATGGGGTAAAAATTAAGAGTAAGAGTAACTTTAATTAATTGATTAAATAGTAAAATTTCAAGAATGCATACTTTATTACATAAATTTGATAGCTTCACTTAAATTCACTATATTTTGTAAAAAACTAAGTTGTTACATTCATTTAACTTTATGTTTGTTTCTTTTTTTCTTTACTAAGACTAAACTATAGACTAAACTAAGAGCTATAGGAAAAGCAAGCAGAAGTCTCCAAGAAAGAAACAGATTAGATAGAGTCCATGATAGGTTTATAAAATGAAAACATGTTGGCACATGGCTGTAGAGTAGAATTATTGGGGGAGTTTAAAAAATTTCTCATAACCCCTCCTCTCTCAAGATTCTGACTGGGGTAGGACGAATGTTTTTTTTCTTTTTTTTTTGGACGAATGTTTTTGAAAAGTCCTTAGGTAATTATAAACTGTGTCTAGGGTTGAAAAATACTGTATGAGAACTTACCATGTTGATAAAAAATTGCCTTGTTATTATACCTTTTTGACATCCAAAAGCATTTAATTTCAGTGATATTAGCAATAATAGCAAAGGAACTCATGTCAACTATATTGCGTTAAATTAAGAGAATAGATCCAACAAGAAAACTGCAAGATTTCTGCTTAATAAATAGAATGATGAACTTGAGTCTATCTAAAAAAAAGAAAATCTTATTTATTTTATTTAGAAGTTTCATGTAAATGTGACCCTTTTTATGATAGAAGGGAGCTAATTTTCTGGGTGAACTTTAATATTTTCCATAGCACCACTCTCTTAAAGTGTTAAAGAGATCAACATTAACAATTTGTGATACCCCCCCTAAAATTTCAGGGTAGGTTTGGACTTTTCCTCTCACCCTATAACCTTTTTATTTTAAAAAGAAATTTAAGAAACCAATAAAATTTAAAATCACTATTACAAAATATTAGTGTTATATCCCAATATAAAAAAAGTCACATTTACAATAAATTCAATTCTTGTAAGCAAACACGTAATGAATGATTAGAGTATAAAAAACACAATTTTCAGATCAAATATATTTAAATTAATTTTAATAAGTACAAAAAGATAATGTTTAGCATTAATCTGCATGTGATTAATTAAGAATGTTTAAACAGCAAGCATACTGACACATTCAATAAGGGTCAAGTTATCTTACATACATAAAAAATGACTTTTCCCAATTACAGCAAGGTCACAAATTACAAATATAATTAGCTTCAGAATGATTTTTTCAAACAAGAAAACTTACCATACAAGCGTACTGTCACCCTGAAAATTTAAAATTAATGAATACTCAAAGTTTAGTTTTGGAGCTTTATCATGCATTATCTATGCATGTGATTGTATTATTAATGTGTAGCAAGAGGAAAACATTCCTTTCCTTTTTGTTTTTTACTTTTCTAATTTAGCAACAAGTATGAAGCTTTCTTAAGTTCCCATGCATGTGACCTCTAAAGGGAATATTTCATGAAAGGTCACATTCCTCTATTTGGAGCACCCTAAAACCTGAATTTGTATCTGCTCAAGAGAATCTTGAAAAAAATGAGATACCAATAAATCTGAAATCCATTATGGAGCAGGCACCCAAGATCAACAATCAAGGACTTATCCATGGATGGTAATGTTTAATTCATGAAAACTGTAACTCAAAGTTCAGTTTCATTTAGGCCTTTCCAATCATACATTAAACTTGTTCACATATTATGCTGGGTTTAAAACACAGCCAACTGCTTCAACTACTGTGTTGAATATTTAAAAATAAGTAATTGGGAACAAATCTTTAAGCCATTATCCCTAATGTAATTCTGTCTAACACTTTTGTTTTGCTTTCCTAATACCATTTGTTTTCATAAATCAATTTTGTTGGAGTTACACTTATCTATCCAATAATACAGGCTTGCATTTGGCAACTTGTTGTAGTAAAATAAGTCTTCTAAAACAAAGCATGAAAAACAAATTTTTATACCAACTAAGCTAATTTTTATACCAACTAAGCTAATTTAACACTTACAGTGCCAATACTGGTATTTATATGGTGTCAGATTAGACTTCTTTCTATAAACAGTAATTTGCAACAAACTAATGAAATCAATACATAATCCTTGAAGTTCATGTTTTAAAAGTTATAAAACCAACAATATGGCAAATAAAAACAAAATCTCTCCAACCCCTAACACAAAACTGTCAAAAATTTTTTTAAAAAAAGAAGAAAAATAAAATAAAGAGGGAAGTGCTTATTATTTTGTGTGCTAATCAACTGTAATCATTTTTTATACATTATTATACCTATGGACCAAAGAAGAAAAATGTAATATATTCCCAGAAACTAAATTGTAAACAATATTAGTGAATAGCTAGTTTTACAAAAAGGGATTCTTTGTTGCTGTACAATTCAAAAAGATATAAAATTAACCAGAGACAAATACAGTAGATGACTTGGTATTTACAAGTGATCAACAGGATATTAAATTTAATGGAGGCTTTAACAAACCTCCATTGAGAAACTTGGAATTCAAAGATTTTTCTATCTTACCTTATCAGCACAATTGTGATATCATTTTGAATTTAATGGCTCAAAAGAGCCAACCAGAAATACATCAGAAAAATGTTGACACCCTTGTAGGAAGGATATTTTTAAGAATATGTAGGGCTCAAGACTAAATTCCAATGAATAAATTGGTTGGATCTATTGAAAAAAAACTATTCTATTGACTAAATTAATCACTAGTTTAATAAGAGCTATGTTTGGAATTAGATCCATTATAAAATAAATTGTTTAGATTTCATAAATTTCTCAAAATATTCTTTTATACCTGGAAAATACACACAGATACACACACACACACACACACACACACACACACACACACACACACACACACACACCCCTACTTCTAATCAAAGCTAAGACCTTATTAAAGGTTCTTTGAAAGTATTACTTTAAACTGACACACAAACCTGTTCTTTGTTCTTCCCTACTGGCAATATTAACTGATATTATGTATTAACTTCAACGTAAAGTGGTTTGAAATGGGGTATATAATTACATGTATTAAAAAAAGTTCATCATAAAAACAGGCAAAAATACAATATTTTACCTAAATAAGGTTGAAAACTGTGGTCTAAATATGTTGGATAATTAAGAATTTTTGAGAAAAACGATATAAAATTCTTATAAGAAATAGATTTTCATTACCTTTCCCAAATGCCTTTCACATGAACTTAATCTATCTTAGTATTTTAATCATGATGCTTACCTTGATAGAATCATGACTGTTAAATATCTCTGTATATACTTATGTATGTATAATTTCTCACCTTTCTTAGAAATTAAAAAGGAGAAATGCCTCATTAGGTTTAACTAGCAACAGACATTTTTCAAGTGGGTTTTTCTCTTTGATTTTTTTCCCCGTTTTTGAAGTCTTGAATTTGTTTTTGAGTTTGATGAAAATATGAGTGCATAAATATTAATGGAAAAGATTAGTATCTTTCATATAAATGTTGATAACACAAGATTATGGATATTAAGAATTTTATTAAATGCTGAATTTCATTTCTTAAAGCATGAATTCAATAGAGAAAAATATCATAATTTGTCTTGTCCACACTGTTATGATTTTGATTCAGTGTCTCTGGTTCCTAAGCATGCAAGTGTTAAAAATAACCACACCCCACCCCAGTTTTAATTTTATGCTTCTGGATACTTTGGATTAAGAAAAGGTAAGCCCAAGGTTCCCATAAGACCTCAATTAAAAAGAAAATAAGTGCACTACAGGGTAGCAATCAGTCAACTCATAATTCTCTTGAAATTCTGAATCTTTTTATAGGAAAAAAATCTGAGAATTACTTCAAACATATGCAGATGGATATAGGAATGCCAGAAGACTAATAACAAGAACACCAGTATAATAAAGCTATTAATATGGTCCCAAATTTCAAAATAAGTCATAAAAATGTTGATGTTTCACAGGCATTGTCTGAGGGTAACAAATATGAAGCATTTGAAAAAAAATTCTTAATAGATAATGAAGAGCCATGACTTTGCAGAAGGTGGACCTGAGCTACTTCCCTTATCCTCCCATTGGGATGATGACAGGCTGTGTCAAAGTACAACATCCATAGGCTCCATAGAGCTTCTCTGCCCTTTTAGAACCTATGATATTATGGCAGAGTTGAGTTCCTTCAACCAGCAATATGAAAAGAGCCACATCATAAAAACTTTATATATATATATATATATATATATGTATATATATATATATATATACACACATATATATATGTATATATACCAAAAACTGTGAGTGAAGTAATAGCTTTTGTGCTCTTTTTAAACAAACTATGAACTATTCAAAAAAACTGGAAATGTGGCTCAGGGGGATCATTTATCCAAACCTGAGATAAATTCGAAATAGAGAGATCCCTGAAAAGACTGCTAAACATGAAGATTGGCACTTTAAAAATCACTGAAGTTTAAAAAAAATTATTAGATGGTTCTATATTAGTTCCATTTTATATTCAAACAAATAGAAACATAAATAGAAGAAAAGAGCAAAACAGTCACCATCTTACCACACTCGTGATCTCATAGCTCAATAAACAACTCTCAGTGCTAAATTAAGTTATATATTACATTTGGTCTTTTATTTCAAGTCTTTATAAGAATGAGATGCACTTTGATTTTCAACTGAATTCTGTGGATGTGATGTGAGTGGTAGTGACACCATCCAGATGGCATGGCTAATAGTAGGAGGTAAAAAATTTTTGTTGAACAAACATTACCTTAATCAGAGCAGTAACTATACAATAATGAGATTATATCTCTATATATGTACATGTATTTATCTACATTTTGTACATACCATAACTCTTTATGTCAATATACAGCTGCATAAAATAGTCATAATATTATGAGCCAAAGAGACAATTGTTAGTTTATTAAAAATGTTTCCCAAAAAATTAATCTTATTTTAATAAATCCATGTAACTTTTTTGTGTTTTTAAAATGATTTATGGAAGGGAGAATAATTGTAAAGACTCTGCTTCTATAATTTAAAATCCTTTTCCATGGAGCATCCTCCCTCTCTCCAGCAAGACTAAAAGCCCCTTTCAATTTATATAAACTTTAAAAGATTAAGAAGTGTGTAAGAAAAAATTCCACGAAAGTAAGAGAAATAATAGAAAATCCTGATCCACATTATTGGAATATCTCAACCGTCAGGATATCATTAGGCTCAAATTAGATTTTAACAGTTGGAAGTAAAAATAAAAATAACAATAATGATAACTTTTCTGGTCAATCTACCATAAATTTTAATAAAACAGGTACCATCAATGCAGGTGCAGCCTTTTGCCAAAGGTACAGATGAGTCTTTTCTGTTGTCCTACAGAAACTGCTATTCACAAATACTTTTACATATGTACATATTTATAAATTTATAATGTATAGTCACACATTAAGGGGGAAATGCAGAACTTATAAGAACAATATTTAAAGTGTCAAACAATACATATCATACAAAGCATTTTTTATTGCTTGTCTTCAGGCATTGTGTACTGTCTTAGACTACCATACCCTTCCCCAAACAGCCCAGAAGAGCTATGATATATTTAAATGTGTAAGAAAATAGGTTATCTTCCATTCCAGTGTATGAATAAAGTGCACTTTTAAAAACAATTTAGATGACAAAGAAGATGCTTTTGGAAGGGAATTAAAGAAATACATTAATTGGCTCATGTAACAAATTTATTTTATTAAGGATTATGGATTACTTTTCGTGAGGGCATTTTTAATGTCAAGGCTGTCTTCACCGCAAATTCTGTTAATAAGATGCATTTGTGACCTTGGTATTAATACAATCATGCAAAGCACATAACAGAATCACACTCAAACAAAAGAAAATGAAAAAAAATAAAATTTAAACGAGGCAAAGAAATAGCAGTTTTTGTTGTGATTTTGCTTATTTCCATAAGATACTCCTTTTATTGATTTTATGAACATACCTATTTATGCACTATACTGAAATACTGTACAAAACTGCAAGAAATGCCACTATTTGACTACTTACGTTTCTACAAAAACACCATCATATAGGTGTATCTATTAGTAAAAGTCAACTAATAACTGCTAATGTATATGTGAGTCAAAAGGATTTTAAGTTTGCCCAAAATGTTGAATCTAGGCATGAGACACAACTATTAATTTCTATTAACATATTTCAGGGACATAAAGAGTATTTTTTAAATACTGAAAGGAAAATGAATTTTACTCATTAATAATTAGTAATTATATAAAATTGAAAATTGTGGTTTCTAATTTAGCTACATGTTTGTGTGTGTATCCTAATTGAGCTAATTGTGTGTGTGCGTGTGTGTGTGTGTGTGATGTCTGTGTATGTGAACTAATCCGCAATCTGTTGGTGATGCTTTAAAGTTTCAGTTTAAAAATGTTCAACTCTTACCAAAACCTCTTCAGGTATACAAAGCTGCAAATTTGAGTCAGAGAAATTTAAAGTTGCAATTTACAAAAGCAGATTTACATTAATTCTTATCTGAAAGAGCTGCTTTCAAGACAGAAAAATGTGCCAATTAACTGCCCTTTCCTTTGTAATTAGTGGCTTCTGAGTCCTGATGAAAAGAAGCCTTAAGGCAGAATTTGCAGTAAACAGGAAAGGAGAGAATCATAGAAGTGCTTATATATATTCTGTGACTCCTATGAATTCTCATTGATGGGAGTTTTTGGCACAATTTTCTAATCCAGTATGAATGTTGTTCCACAGCAGCCAAACTGGATGTTTTTTCCAGTTTCCAGCACCAAGAAAATTTAGCTGATCAATTTCAATACAACACATACTGGAAAGAGTAAGACCTATTTATTGTCTTTTTCTTTTTAATTTAAGGTAGTTTCCAATGATTAAAATAATCTGTAGGATTTCAATTATTACTTTCAAATAAACTCTAATGCTAAAAATGTCATATCCACGACATTCCAATAGTTATTAAATTCTAGGCATAATGAACATCTTGTCAGGGTGACTCATAATTATTTGAATTTGTCATGCTGTAATATGTACATGGCTATGGACACTCTACAGGGTAATTAAAAGCTGATTTCAAATCTCTAGTTTCTCTTCTGATGTGTACTAAGCTTCCAATTATACTAGCAGGGATTCTGAGCACTTGGGAAGGGAACTGATGTTGCAGATATGAGGTTCTGTTATTTAGAGGAATTCATCTTGGAACGACAATGTTACCTTACGTTATAGTTAGGCAACAGTAGAAAATACTCCTATGTAAGACCTAAATCAAAAGGGTCCATAAAATGTGGTGTAGGATCTCCATTTTCATCGCTGTTAGGAAAAGAGAAAATAAATCAGGTCATCTGAAATCCACTTTAAACCAGTTCCTAGGGTAAATCTTTTAAAAAGGCAATGGCTTTTTGGGCATGGGGTGCTTTCTGCCTGCAGTACCACAAGTTAGCAAATGCGTGTCTCTATTAGAGGTCTATAAGCTATGTTGCTATATACATACTGTACATGTTGGTTCACAAATTAGCAGCTATTAGTCAGACTGTACATGGCAAAACAAACCAGGTTTAATGTTGCTATACATCCCAAAGACAACCTGTGTCTAGATTCAAGGACTGACCCCTAATACAGGTTCTCTGTTTAAGTATGTAGCCCAGTAAACTAAATTAAATGTACCAAACAAAACTGGGAAAACTATTCTAGACATTCTGTCAATTTTGCTAACACTGTTGAAGGTTTTCTTGGCTTCAGCTGGCTTGTTTTCCGGCTTCTTGTTGGGCTCTGGCGTGGTTGCACTCTTGGAGATGGTGGAGAGAACTGGGTCTTTTGAAAGATTCGGGGCATAATTGGCAACTGCCACTGCATAAGCATTGTTCTGTATCATGACAGAGGCTTTTTCTTTTTTCTATTGAAAAATACAAGAATTAACAGAATGTGGGTTGAGACTGCTTCTTAATATTTTCCAAACTCCAGTTCAAATTCTGAAGAAAAGTATCTTGATAAGCATCATTATCCATTAGAAAGAAGGAATTTAGGGAAATAAATGTAGTTTATTAAGTCCTAAAACCATGAGGGAGAGGAAACCCCCAGAGTAAATCAATGATATCATTTTCCTGGAGAACCATTTTCTTGTTGTTTACATGGAACACTGACAATCAAAAATACAACTTTAACAAATGACACATTTTTGACTCTTACAAGTCACTCAAATATTTGTTGAATGAATGTGTGAATGAATAAATGAAATGTAGACATAATTTAACATGAGAAATGATCATCTACAGTGAATGAGCTCAAATTTTGAATTAATAATTTAATTTCTTTAACTTGATAACAGGATTTCTCCCCTTCATGTCAAAATCATACAGTAATGTTTTACTCAGATGGTAGGAAATTGTATCCATATACAGATGTTAGTGTAATAAATACTAAGAACATAGAAGGAAGATGAAATACAAACTTCTGGATTTCTGCCTAGCTCATCCACATGTTTCTCTCCAGTTCAGTTCTCACCCACTTTAGTCTGGGTCACAGTTTTCTCCTGCCTGGACCAAGCAGCATTCCTTTGTACTCTTCCACTTGGCTTGACTTCATCCAATCATTAGTCAAACTACAACCCCCATGGGGACTTTTTAAAGACATAAATTGGATGGGGTCACCTGTCTGCTTAAATCTCTTAAATACCATCTCATGGAACTTAGAATAAAATCAACACTTCCTGCCATGGTGTCTTTTTTTGTTCATTAAATACCAGTCTCACTGAAATAACTTGCATTTGGAGGACTTCTTTGTTTGATGCCTTTGGCTATGCTACTTGTGATAGGGCCAGAGTAAAGGGACAAAGTAGGTAATTAAATAGTTAATCCCACTAGGGGACTGTAAGTAAAGAAAAAATTATGGGAGACTTCTGTAAGTTAATGAACACTCTAGAAAGTAGGTTTGCTTAGCCACAAAACCAAGCAGGCTTGCTTAGCAACAAAACCATGAAACAGAAGCACGAGACATGCCCCAAAACAATAAAACGATGGTGGCATGAGACCCACATCCTGCCCAGTGAGCTCAGTAAATTAATGTTTCCTAGGACACGTTCCTATGTGCACACTAAAAACAAAAATATAAGGAAAGGTGACATACTAAAACCTGAGATGATTTCACATTTTTAGCATAAGTTACTGCCTTTTCGCTCATTTCCATTGAGGCATGACAGTCCCAGCTTGACCATGTAGGGACAAGAAAACTCCCCTGCCTGACATGGAGGAGGAATTGATGATAGAAGTATGACATCTACTCAAGAATGAGGAAGAAGGGGTTTTTTCCCCCTCCCACTGTTCCTTTGATTATAAAACTGTAGCCTGCTAAGTTCTTGGGGCACAGCACCCTCTGGCCTGCCTGCTTGTAAGCCTCACAAGCATCCTATTCTAATATATCACGTCTTATCTATCTCTTTGTCTCTCACTTAATTCTTTCTGCACTGAGACATAAAGAACCGGAGCTCGGAGTCCCCTGAAATGCCACCTAGTGGTTTCACTTCCTCATCCTGGAATGGCTTCCCTGCATCCCATTTTCCACATGATCAATACCCTCTCATATTGTGGTCTTGGTTGAAGTGTCATTTCCTCAGAAAGTACTTCCTAACCACTCTATCTAATGTCATCCTGGCTCCCCATCTATACTCTTTTAGAGCACCCAGTTTACTTCCATCATGTCATTTTTCAAAATGAGTAAATTCTTTCTTTAGTTGTGTGATTATTTGACTGACATCTTCCTTTCCTATTAGAATCTAAGTTCAATGAAGGATGGTGCTATTTCTGTCTTGTTCACCATTATAACCTTAGCATGATTCCTTCCATGAAGTAGAAAGGTAATATGTAACCAAATTAATGAAACCTGAAAATATTTACTCAACATTAAATAATAATATTTAATGAAACCTGGAAAACTATTTAACTGCACTTCTGTATTAATACAAACTCATTGCTAGTTAGCTAAATGCAAACAAATTTGAGCCAGCAATGAATTATCCAAAATAGTGAATAGTGTAAATCAACAGATTTATAGGACCAACTGACCTAGAACAGAATTTCAAGTATCAGTATCTCACAATGTCCAAGTAAAATAAGATAACAAAGGGCCTCTGAAAGCCCAGGAGGATCTGTAAACAGGCCCAAGTTTCCTGTCCTTCACTGACACTGGGTTTCTCCCTCACCTCTTTCCCTTGCTGATAAGGCATTCTTCCAGAACTGGCTGGAGCAAAAAAGGAAAAGGGGTAAGGGATTACCATTTGTAGCTTTATGAAAGCTATAAAACAGCTTTTCTCATGTTACACATGGAGGGTAATCCTCAAGCATCTAACTGGTAGCAATGATAACTAACACCCTGTGAGCCCTAGGACGTGTCAGGTTGAGTGTTAAGCCTAAGGGTGTCATTGCTGACAAAATTCACTACTGGATAAGAAGTAAGTTCTATGTTGTAACCCCAGGTTACAAAATCAGAAACAGAAGCTAAAGAGGTTTTGTGACATGACCAGGTCTCCTGTCTACTAAGTGGCTAAAAAAGCACACAAACTCAAATGTATGTGGCTTCCAAACCTCTGCTTGGAGCATGCCTCGTGACTACCTCTGAGGAAGCTTGTGAGTATCTTTTTCTCAAGATTTTCGAACTGAAGTTTATATTACTAGGTCAACCTTCTAAAAGGACTTTTTAACCCATAAAGTTCTGACATATAGTGTTTATACTGTTATTATTTCAATTATACCTAAACATCACTTAAACTGATATCGAATTGCAGAGATTGGGCAATGCAGAATTCCTAGCAAAGTTCCTGGCACAGGGCAGGCTCAGAAAATGTTTGCTTCATGATAAATGAATGACATCTACTAGAATGATTACTGCGATTATATATATATATAATGTATATAAGCATATAATGTATTTTATAGAATACAATAACCATTTATTAGATTAATAGAAATAGATTCTAATAGTGTGTTCTGCAATTCTATTATGTAATTATCCCAAAAGTCCTCAATTTCAACATCTATAGATGTAGGAGACTGAGAAATAATAAAATAAGCTCAACTGAAAAACAATGCTGTGGAATTTCCACGTTTGTGGAAACTGTTTCACTTGTGATTGAGACATATAAGAGGGAAGTGGGAAAATATGACTATACACTAAAACAACAAATGATTTATTTTTATACATTATCTGGGGAAAAAAAGTAAATTATGCTGCTTTAGAATCAGTGGATGCTGTTACTTAAGTGAAATGAAAAGGGAAGATAACCCATACTAATTAAACTTTCTTTTTTTTTTTTTTGCGGTACGTGGGCCTCTCACAGTTGTGGCCTCTCCCGTTGTGGAGCACAGGCTCCGGACGCGCAGGCTCAGCGGCCATGGCTCACGGGCCCAGCCGCTCCGCGGCATGTGGGTTCCTCCCGGACTGGGGCACGAACCCGTGTCCCCTGCATTGCCAGGCGGACTCTCAACCACTGCGCCACCAGGGAAGCCCTAAACTTTCTATTTTTTAAATGACGTTTTATAAGAATCAGAATATTCTGAGGTTATTACTTTATTAGAGTGTCCAAATATATAATTAAAATGTTAAGTCTGGAAAATTCCTGATTACAGAAATCAAAACATCTTACATCATCGTGGCAAACCAGTTTTGGCTTTCTTGGAGTATTAGATAAAATGAAGTGTTAGTAAATTGAGCAAATGCTCTAGCTAAAATATAGACACCTAGTAGTGAAGTGACCTAGGATATAAATGAAAATAACAATCACATAGTTTCAGAGTTGGAAAGAATCTCAGAGACTGAATAAGGAAATGGAGCTTAGAATAAGGAAATGAAGCTCTCATAAATACAACACTAAATACAACAGTCTTTGGAGAAAACCCCAGGTTTACAAAGTGGCAAACTTATGCTCTTTCTACATACCATGTTGCTTTTTTACAGTCATTGTGGCTACTAGAAAGCCCATTACTTGTAAAACAACAACATGCTCCCTTGTCAGATGCTATTGTTAACTGTCTGCTAACCATCCTGACTGAGAAAAGTGATACTTACAGAAGATTGTTTGAAGGTTATACAGTCCATCCACTTCTCTAAGTACTCTAAAGTCTTTCCTTGGATTAAACTGGGCCATGAGAAAGCTATATACTTGGACCATATTAGCTTAGCTCCTTGAAGAATTGCCTTCACTGAGTTGTATATTAATGTAATGCCTTCAGCTTTTATTGAAGGGGACTACAAGAAACATCAATATAAAATTCATTACTGCTTTTACTGGGAAAATGTTGACATTACTTGCAATAGCATCCAACTTTCCCTAATATAAAACCCATATGATATTGTTTAAAAAAGAGATTTTTAGTATAGGACAATCGTTCTTTCTGAGGAAATTTATACATCAATTTTTTGGTTTAAGAAAGATAAGTTTCCCCCATGGTTTACTCTCATAGCCAAGAAGCTCAAGATTTGAATCTCAGCATAATCTAGCTATGAACTACAGTTAATGTTCTGGCCCAAATGGTGGACATATTTGCAGTCTATTTTCCTTCATCCTGATTTTCTACTTCTATTTATATCTTATTATAATAATTTAAGTAATGCATTCTTTTGGTAAGCTGCCTGAAATGCTTTTGGAACAAGGCATGATGTTTAAAAATGCGTATAAATGAATAAAAACACCTGAAATACAATGTTTTCTATGAATTGCATGGAGTGAGTCACAAAACAATGGCACATTTCATGTTAGTTTGGATATTATGGTACTATGCCTATATTTCAAGTAATTTAATATATAGTGTATTTCCAGAGAATATGCTTTTCTTGGCCAGCGTAGAACAACTGACTCAGATTTAGAAATAAAAACAATCTCGAGACAAAAGGTATTTTTAAAAATTTAATTCAAATAAACTATGTGCTAAATGCTATGTCAGGTATTGGCAGAGAAATAATGAATAAGACAAAACTATTATCCTCTTAGATCAGGTAACCTACTGTTAGAAACAGATTTGTTTATAATAAAAGTATAATTTAATGAGGTTACATAAAAGAAATTCATGCCAGGTACTGTAGAAGGATAATGGGAGGATGGCAATTAGATACAATTGGATAGATTTGAAGGAATAAGTAGTTCATCAGTTAGAAAAGAAAGGAGAGGGCATTTTAGCAAAAGGGCTGAGCACATCTAATGCCATGGAGATGTGTAGGGGCATGGAATTGGGAGATGTTTTTAATGGCTAGAGGAAGCATATGAGCATGGACTTTAGATTTGTGTTCAATCTTGGATTCACCACTTATTAGATGTGTGATCCTGAGCAAGTAACTTTACTTGACCAATCTTATATTTCCTCATTTCTAACATGGAGATATTCCCAGGCACATAGTAGTAGGTGCACAATAAATACCACACACACAAAATTTCTTATTATTCATCATGTAAACAAATATATGAGAAGGATATATATTTGGACCATATTAGCTGAGCTGCTTGAAGAATTGCTTTCAAAAATTCATTAAAGAGCTGAAAAATTAAATGAACAGATTTCTGTTTTAGAAAGATAACTCTGGCACTACTATAGAGGATGGATTAAAGGGAGACATGATTTAGAGATAATGAGGAATAAAGAGTCTCAAAATAATGAGAGCTGGCAAGGGCATGGTCTATGACATATAGGTAGGAGAATGGACACCATTCAATGACTGATTAGGTCTTAAGGGTAACTTCCAAGTTGTTGGTTTCTGAGATTAGGTTTTGCCATGAACTAAGGTATATATGAAAAAAAAATGTAGGCATTTAGGAGATTTTTTGTTTGTTGTTTCTTTCACCTTTTAAAAGAGATATGTAAAGACTGAAATGTCATATTCATGTAGAAATGCCTAAGGAACAGGTTGGATATATGAGCTTGGAAGTTAAAAGAAAGGTATGGAGTATAGCTGTAGATAATAACTGTGGAAGGTAAGATAAAGGTGTTGGCTGTAGTTGTGATTTGGTTATACTTCATTAATTCATACCATATTTATTGAGCAACTAATATATACTAGGCCCTGTGCGAAGGGACAAGGATAAATGATTTATTAAAATAAACATGGTCATTGTTATCATGATCAGTGAAGGAGGTAGTATATAAGCGTGCAGTTACAAACTGTGGTAAAGAATTAAATGCAAAAGAGCAGGATACTATACACACTTATAAAGTGATCCAATTATTCAGGGGTGTGGGGAGCAACTGTTCAGAAATTTCCTGAGCATTGGTATATGTGCTGAAGTTAAGCACATGGGTTTTACCTGTTTGGATATAATAAATAATGAACAGTGTTGCTGACATTCCTACAAGTATTGTCAGTAAAATCCTTAAAGTGAGAATCACATATGAATAGTAAAAACAAAAACATAAAATAAATGTAAATGACTATCTTTGGGGATAAACAACAGCAGATGCTAAGGAGATTGGATCTACTCTGAACTCAGGCAAAGAATCTCAAAGAACAGAATGAATAGTGGTAGCTGCCAAGATTTGAGGAAGGAAGTTGATATTCTAAGGCCTGTTTTAAAGGCCTAACAGAAGAGAAAAAGTTGCTGACTTGGGCCTGAAATGGAATCTTGGACTATAACAGTATTCAATGGATTCAATGGGGATCCCTTAAGAATGGAAAATTATCTTATCTGAAAATGTAGAGGTCGTTGCTGTCCTTCAGTTATAGGACAATGAATGGAAAGAATTACAGTGAGCTGAGAATTAAACTAGAAGTGAGAACATACACATTATAAGCAATGTTTTCAAAAAGCTTGAATGGAGAAAAAGAGGGTGGAATCTGATAATGGGGGAATGGGTGACATACAATCTGGAGAGAGTTTTGGTTTTGCCTTTATGGTAAATTAAACATATTAAGCATCTTCAGAAACTTAAAGCAAGGAGACAGTTGAAAAGGAGAAGATAGCTTTGAAGAAGTGAGAGAAGAAAATAATAACTGATACTTCAAGATTGAAAAAGGGACAAGAAGAAAAGAATCAAGAGATGGGGTGGAAGTCTTGAGGAAGTGGAAGAACACTGGGTGTAAGAGAAGGTTCCAGAAGAACTTGGGAGGTTGCATAAGTAGATATTTTCTTATATGGAAGGGCATAAATATTTGCCCTTCCATATAAGTTGGATTATTTGATCCACCACTACATTTTTAGAATGATAAAATTTTGTTGACTAATTTCACACCTGAGGCTAAAGGTATAGTGTATACACTTGTGCAAGATCACAGAGCAAGGTAGGCTTTGTCTTCTAATAGAGGGCTCAAATGTGTCTTGAATAGGAAGTGAGTGGATTTATTTGCAAAAACTAACTTTAAAGATCAACAGAGCACAACCTACATGAAAACTGTATGTTAAATACATATCTCTTTCTTTCAAACATATAATATTAATATGAATCTCTGAGTGATTATTCTTATGAGACAAATTAATACTTGCCAGTTAACAAACCTTTAATAACTTTTTATATACTCTTTGGATTGACAGATAATTTAAGTGCATTTACTCCTGTTTACTAACTTCAAAAAAGAGGACTTCCTCCAGTCTGGTTAAACTGAAAGGATGCCAATTTGGCTGATGGATAAAAACTTTGTATTTCAGGAAAATTATTGTTCTCCACTTAATTAAATCTAAGGATAACTAAAGCAGAGGTAAATTGCGCTGAAATATTTTTTTTAGGCATACGTGCTAGTTTGGGGCACTATACTAGATTTCCTTTTAGTTCTAAGGACCTGGTTACTTCCAAGGTAGGTTTAGGAAATACCTCCCCAGATTCATTTCAATCATGAAAATGGATTGAGTACCCATTGATAAATTCACCACTGTAAAGTTTTAAAAGTCCTTCCATGAAAGCAAAGAAGTCTTCTCATTGGTATTACATTGCCAGATTTAACATCAGAAACTTATTTATTCTTTTATTCAACGAAACTTTCTGAAGTGCCTACTAAGTGACAGGCACTGTGCTTGGCACTCTAGCTGTGGAAAAGTGATTAAGAACAAGCAAGGTGCCTGATATAATGTTCCCTTTAACTTATCCACTGAACTTGAACCACTTATTACTGAAATAATACAAATTTGTTAGTTGTTTTCCTGCAAATTAGGTTGGAACATAAATGATTTCAACCTAGATTTAGCTTCACTATGTGTGATCTGCTATATGGGTGGAGTTAAATCCAGTATTCATCAGTAGTAGGTTATTGCTTTTAGAATGCATTATCAAGAATGTGTTTTTCGCATTTATAGGTACTTCTCTTTTCCAAGTTCAGGGGGTGAGAAGGCATATTATTTGATATGCCAAATCACAATATCAATTCGATTGACACCCTCATTGCATTAAAAATAATATATCAGTATATTTCTACACAGGGCATTTATACTACAAACCACTATTTATCTTTTGTGACATATTTACAAAGCATTTTATCTTCAAAAAAAGTTAGTATGAAAGTGCATGTGTAACTAATATAAAAAGAAGTAATTGCATAGATAGCAATGGAAAAGGCAGTATATTTTATGGGGAATGAAAACATCAATCAACAGTAAAATGCAATGGAAATGGTAAAATAACCTAGAAGTTAAGCATGGAAAATTAATCAGATTCCCTTTAATATTTACTCATTGGCTATTAGTATACAAAACATAGCTTATAAAATGAAATAAACCAGCAGTCTTATGAGAACTTTTACAGTTTACAAAATTAGGGAAAAAGAGCAAGACTTTTAAACTATAACATCAACTGTTTGTACGCTTTAACTGCAATATTGTCATAGAAATTTGAAAAAAAAATTTGTATTCAAATAACTGAAAAGGAAAATCAGCAAGTATGTTATTCCAAATTTAATGGAAGGGTATTCAAGTAGATATTTTATTAAAAAGGAGCCCTCCAAGTAGAACTTTTTACTATTATTAAGACTACATTATATCTCATTGTGACATATACAAAATCTCCTCTTAAGACAGATGAATAATAATCTATAGACTAAGAAAGGAAATGGCTATTTATCAATGCACAAAACTCCCACTTCCTTCAGTACTTGAAACCTAAAAATAGACACCTGAAATAATTACCAAAGAAGTTAATCTTCAAAACAAATACTTTTTCTCTTATAGACTTCAGGAGCAACTTAAAATGTCTAGGCATTTCTACCTAGTTACTTATTCCATACAACACGGGAGAGATTACGATGCTGCCAGTCTTTTACATCCAAGCAACAGAGATGGGGGTAGGTGAAGAGTAACTCAGCCCACCTGATAGGGCCTAAAATTCTATAACTGGGAAAGTTAATGCCCACTTTTCTTTTCCAAATCTTTTTCCTATAAACCAGCGTGGTTAAGAGCATGAATTTAATGGTCAGGCAGATCTGGGTTTAAGTATACTTATTAACTTGTGTGAGCTTGAGCACGTAAATAACCTCACTAAGCCATCCATAGCTTCTTCATCAGAAAAAAATGAGAATTAAAAAGAAACCCTAGTTATAAAGTTGTAAAGATTACATGAGAGAACATATCTAAAAAACTTAGCACAGTGCCTGACACACAGAGCTCAAAAGATGCTAGGAAGTGGTTTTAACAGAAGTAATACTACCAGCACTCCTAAAGGATTTCAGGCAAGAGCGTACTTTGAAAGAAATCTTTTATGTTTGAATGTTCTTAATGTCAGTTTTGAGGAACAGTATCTGTTGCAAGCTAAATCTGTTGGAGGATTCTCTTAATCACGGTGAGAAGGAAGTTCTCACTTACCTTGTCATTTACTACACTCTTTCCATCCCAAGCCCATCCTCTTTTGGTGAAGTAATTAACAGTTGCAAATTCAATTAGGGCAGAGAACACAAATGCATAACAAACAGCAATAAACCAGTCCATGGCAGTTGCATAAGCCACTTTGGGGAGAGAATTCCGAGCACTGATGCTTAGAGTTGTCATTGTTAGAACAGTTGTTACTCCTGCAGAAAGATAGGAAGCAAAAACATCAACAAATACCAGCAGGACAGCATTGGAAATACTTTTTTTTTTCTTTCCCAAAGGTACTTTCAGTGCCACCTCTAGCCATTAAAAAAGCAAACAAAAATCTTCAGAAAGAAAACAGTGCAAAGTTAATTATTGTAAATGGTTATTATACTTTTTGAAGTGATGACTCTGAAATGCTTTCATTTTCCATTTTTGTTTGTATGAATCTCCTTTTTCTCTTAAATACCGTTGAGGTTAGAAAGCCTGGTGAAACTGAAATAGAATTTCCTATGAGGAAAGAAGGACTTGAAATTGACCAATTGTCCATTAACATTAATTAAAAAAAAATCTTTCACAAAGCCTCACATTAATTTGTTCATCATTTATTTGAATCATTCTAAGCAGACGACCAATCATCCACACTAGTAGTCACAATAGAACTGTGATTAAGAAGTTCTTCATTCTAAGTATAGCTACCTAAGGATGAAATTAATTCTGGATTGCCTAGCATTGTGAGGACATAATTTCTTTCATAATGCAGCTTAGAATCTTCAGAAAATAAAACAAGCAACTAAATCCCAAACCTTATAAAATTTAAATCACTAAAAAGGTATATTATATACCTTTGTTGGTTTAATAAATAATTTCGTTCCTTGCATCATAAAGCTTTTCTGCCTATAGTCTGGGAAGTCACAGTGGTTAAGTAAAAAGAAAGCAATAACTCAGAAGCCAGTCACAGTATCAGCAGGTCAAAATGTCTACAATTACCTGTTTTATCAGAGATTCAAGAGAGGATTAATTATATACATAGGGGATACATTAAATTAAAAGACAATTGAAATGTTAAAGAAATGTTCATTCATATACTGAAATTTTTTATATTTTATTTTTTACTTTCCCTTAGGATAAATAAAACAGCCTTTTTTCTCACTTACCATAGAGTTAGAAGTTCAAAATAGCAATAATTCTATTTAATCATGAGTGAATTCATCTGGGAATATGATGGTAGTAGTAGGGATAAAAAGTAGAAAAATAAATTTATCTCACCTGCTGCTGAGTCAATATTAAAAAACACATTTACAGAAATACATTGTGTTTGCATGCATCAAACTGTGAAAGGTTTTAGATGGTGTCTTCTTTCGAGAATTTGGTAGAGGAGAATAATTAAATAGAACACATGCCAGATACACCTACACATACCCACAAACACAACCATATCCACCTGTACACACACATACACACACACACATATATATACATGGCAATGCAAATGATGAATCAATATATGAAACTATATTTAACTTCACCAGCAGTCAAGGAAAAAAAAAGCAATAATGAGATACCTTTTCAAAACAATATTAACAGCAAAATGTTAGCAAAACTTTAAAAGATTGATACTATCCTGGCATTGAAGAGGATGTGGGGCAATTGACATTCTCTTTAATAGGGATTACAAATATCTAAGAGACTGTTGCCTAATCTGAGGTCATAAAGATTTAGGCCTATATTTTCTTTTGAGTTTTATAGTTTTAGTTCTTACATTTAGGTCTTTGGTCCTTTTTGAGGTGATTTTTGTGTATGGTAGATGTCCAAATTCATTCTTTCTCATGTGGATAGCCAGTGGACCCAGCAACATTTGCTGAAAAGACTTTTCTTTCCCCATTAAATGATCTTAGCACTGTTGATGAAATCAATTGATCATAGATATATGGGTTTACTCTGGACTTTCAATTCTATTCCATTAATCTACATGTCTGTCCTTATGCAAACTTCACAGTTTTGATAACTTAGAGCTTTAGAGTAAGTGCTGAAATTGGGAAGCAGGAGTTCTCCAAATTTCTTATTCTTTTTAAAGATTGCTTTAGCTTTTCAGGGTTTTACACTTTCCTATGATTTTATGGCCAGTTGCTCATTTTTTCAAAAATGGTCACTGGAGTTTTGATAGGTAGTGCATTGAATCCCTTGTTTGGGGAAGTATTACCATCTTAACTACATTAAGTCTTCCAATTCCCAAACATGGGGTACGTATCTATCCATTTTAATCACATATACATATATCATCTCCATTTATTTAGAACTTTAATTTCTTTCGGCAACATTTTTTTTTTTTTTTTTTTTGCGTTACGCGGGCCTCTCACTGCGTGGTCTCTCCCGTTGTGGAGCACAGGCTCCGGACGCGCAGGCTCAGCGGCCATGGCTCATGGGCCCAGCCGCTCCGCGGCATGTGGGATCCTCCCAGACCAGGGCACGAACCCGTGTCCCCTGCATCGGCAGGCGGACTCTCAACCACTGCGCCACCAGGGAAGCCCTCGCAACATTTTATAGTTCTCAGTATACAAGTTTTTCATCTTTAAACTTAAATTTATTTATAGGCATTTTATTCATTTGGCTGTTACATAACTAAAAATAGCCTCTTCTTAATTTCCTTTTCAGATTGTTCATTGCTAGTATATACAAACAAAACTGATTTTTTTAATGTTGAGCTTGTACCCCGAAACTTTGCTGAATGTATTAGCTCTAATAGTTTTTATGTGGCTTAATAAAAGTTTTCTATGTATAAGAACATGTGATCATGTGATCTGCAAATAGAGTTTTACTTCTTCCTTTCCAAATTGGATGCCTTTTATTTGTTTTTCTTGCCTAACTGCCCTAACTAAAGCCTGAAGTATGATGTTGAATAGAATTAGTGAAAGCAGACATCCTTGTCTTGTTCCTGAAGTTAGAGCAAAAACTTTTAATCTTTCACCTCTAAGTGTGATGTTAGCTTTTCTTTGATCCTCTTTGTTGGGTTAAAAAGTCCTTTTCTAGTGCCAGTTTGTTGACTGTTTTTATCATGAAATGTGTTTCATTTTGTTTTTCAGAATCTACTGAGATGATTTTGTGTTTTTTCATATTTCATAAATATGTTTGGTATTACATTGATTGCTTTTTGTATGTTGAACCAACCTTACATTCCTGAGGTAAACTCTACTTGGTCACAGTGCGCAATCCTTTGTATGTGTGGCTGGTTTCAGTTTGTTAGTTTCTTGTTGAGGACATTAACATCTATATTCATAAGGGATGTTGATCTGCAGGGTTTTTTATTTCCCTTGTGATTTCTTTGTCTGGTTTTGGTATCTTGGCAAAATGGCTCTATAGAATGAGTCAAGAAGTTCCCTCATCTATTTTTTCAAAGAGTTTGAGAAAGAATGGTGTTAGTTCTTTCAATATTTGGTAGAATTAACCAGGAAAGCCATCGACCTTAGGCTTTTATAGATTTTTTTGATTACCCACTTCATGGCTTTACTTGTTATAGATTTATTCAGACTCTTCAGTCAACTTTGGTAAATTTCTGATTTGAGGAATTCATCCAGGTTATATAATTTTTTGGCATACAGTTGTTCACAGGTTCCCTTATAATTCTTTTTATTTCTACAAGGTCAGTTGTAATGTGCCCTCTTATTTTCTGATTTTAAAATTTTGAGTCTTCTCTCTTTTTTATCTTGATCAGTCTAGCTAAAGTAAAGACTTGACAATTTTGTTGACATTTTCAAAAACCAACTTATGGTTCTATGTTGATTTTCTCTATTGTTATTTCCTTTCTCTATTCCATTTATCTCTGTTCTAATTTTTATTAATTCCCTCCTTCTTACTTTGGGTTGCATATGCACTTTTTTTTTTTTTTTAGTTTTTAAGGTGGAAAGTCAGAATATTAATTTGAGATCTAAAAAAAAATAATGTAGATGTTTACAACCATAAAATTCTCTTTGAGAAATGCCTTTGTTGTATCCCACAAGTTACAGTATGTTGTATTTTTATTTCCATCCATTCTAAAGTATTTTCTACCATCTCTTGTGATTTCTTCTTTGACCCAATGGTTATTTAGAAGTTTCTTATTTAATTTCTACATATTTGTAAATTTTCAAATTTTTATCTATTATTGATTTCTAATTTCATTCCATTGTGGTCAGAGAACATGCACTGTATGATTTCAATCTTTAAATTTACTGAGAATTGTTTGTGGACTAATGCATTGTCTTCCTGAAGAATGTTCCATGTACACTTAAGAAGAATGTACATTCTGCTTTTTTTGGGTGGAGTATTCTATAGATGTCTGCTAGATATGGCTGGCTTATACTGACATTCAAGTCTTCTATCTTCTAGTTCTAGCCACTATTGAAAGTGGGGCATTGAACTCTTCAACTATCATTTTTGTACTGTTAATTTCTCCCTTCAATTTTGTCGTTATAGTCATGTATTTTTAGGCTTTTTTGTTGGGTGCATATACATTTATAATTGTTATAACTTCTTGATTGACTCTTTTATCATTATTTTATATTCTTATTTGCCTCTGGGAAAGTTTATTGTTTCAAAATCCATTTTGTCTGTTACCAGTGTGGACAGTCAAGCTCTTTTTTTGGTTATATACTATTTCCATCCTTTTATTTTACCCTTATTTGTATCTTTGAATTTAAAGTTAGTCTCTTGTAGACAGCATATAGTAGGATCATGTTTTATTTTTTGTTATTTATCCATTCAGCCAATTTCTGCATTTTAACTGATGGATTTAATCTATTCACATATAGCATAATTTCTGGTAAGAGAAAAGTTACTTCTGCCATTTTCTATTTATTTTCTATAGGTATTTTATATTTTTATTTCTTAGTTCCTTCATTACTTCCTTATCTTGTGTTAGATATTTTTTAATGTACCATTTTAATTCCCTTGCTATTTCTTTTACTATTTGTGTTTGAGTTACTCTCTTAGTGTTTGCCCTTGGGGATTAAAATGTCTAATTTGAATTAATACCAGCTAAATATCAAGAGTATACTAAAAATTGCTCCTTTATAGCTCCATACCCCTCTTTATGCTGTTATTATCACAAATTACATTTTTACATTGTGTGCCCATCAATATAGACGTACAATTCTTGCTTTGTGCAGTTGTCTTTCAAATCAGAAATAAGGACTTACAAACAAAAAAATACATATTTATACTGTCTTTTATATTCACCTGTTATTATCTATTTCTTTCTGTGGATTTGAGTTACTATCCTTTCATTTCAGCCTTAATGGTTTTCTTTAGCATTTCTTGTGTGACAGTTCTGCCATTGACAAAACTCACTCATTTTTTGTTTATCTGGGAATATCTTAATTTTTGAAGTGTAGTTTTGATGGATATAGAGTTCTTGTTTGAGAAACTTTTTCTTTTGACACTTTGAATATGATATCTTACTGTCTCCCAGCCTCCATGCTTTCTGATGATTCGTTAGCTGTTAATCATATTGAGAGTTCTCTTTACATGAGGCATCACTTTTCTCTAAGTGGTTTCAAGATTCTCTTTTTTTCCAGTTTGATTCTGATGTATCTATTCATGGGTCTCTTTAAATTTATTCTATTGCTGATTTACTGAGCTTCTTGAATGTGTTGATTTGTGTTTTTCATTAAATTTGAAAGTTTTTAGTCACTATTTCTTCAAATATTTTTAAAACCTTTATCTCTCTCCTTTCCTTCTGTGACTACCATTATACATATACTGACATGCTTGATAATATGCCTGAGGTGTCTTGGGCACTGATTATTTTTCCTTATTTTTTTCCTTTCTGTTCCTCATACTTAAGAATCTTAATTGACCTATCTCTGAATTCAGTGATTCCTTCTTCTGACTGCTTAAATCTAATGTTAAGTTCTTCTAGTAAATTTTTCTTTTCAGTTATGGTACTTTTGAATTACAGAATTTCTACCTGTTTACTTTTTATAATTTCTATCTATTGATGTGATATTCTCTGGTGAGACATCATTATTATACTCTTCTTTCATTCTTCAGACATGGTTTCCTTTAGCTCTTCTATTTTAACTAATGTAGCTTATTTAAAGTCTTTGTCTACTTAGCCCAACACCTGGGCTTCCTTAGGTACAGTTTCTAATGAATCTTTTTTTTTGGTAAATGGTCTATACTTTTTTTTTTAATTTGCAGAACTTATATTTTTGTTGTAAACTGGACTTCTTTTGTTTTTGTTTTTGTTTTTGTTTCCAGTACGTGGGCCTCTCACTGTTGTGGCCTCTCCCGTTGTGGAGCACAGGCTCCGGACGTATAGGCTCAGTGGCCATGGCTCACGGGCCCAGCCACTCCGCGGCATGTGGGATCTTCCCGGACCGGGGCACGAACCCGTGTCCTCTGCATCGGCAGGTGGACTCTCAACCACTGAGCCACCAGGGAAGCCCATAAACTGGACTTTGAATACTGTAATGTGGCAATTCTGGAAATCATATTCTTGCCCTCTCCAGGGTCTTTTGTCAATTGCTGCTTGTATTTATTGTCTCTGTTTGTTTAGTGACTTTTCTTAACTAATTCTGTAAAGTCTGTATTCTTTTCATTTGGGATCACTTAAGTCTCTGTTTTCTTAGCTTAGTAGTCATCTAATGATTGCATAGATTTTTGCTGAAACACTTGAAACCAAAAAAACTCTCAGTCTTTGTCAGGTGATTCTGTGTGCAGGTTGGGATATGTCTTCATCATTCAACCAGGCAGTTTACAACTTTGCCTTCGCATCCACTTCCTGCTTGTATAGAGGCTCAAGGTCAACAAGAGGGGAGAGCTTTGGGCTTTCTCAGTCTTTTTTTGTGTATTCACATAGCTCTATGTATGCATGTGGCCTTCTAGATTCCAGGAAATATGTCAGTGCTTTTCAAATCACTTATGTACAATTCATTCACCAGCTTTTCCTCTCAAACCTTTTGGTCAGCCCATTGTTTGCCCCAGATGTTATCCACTGCCTCAGGCAGAAGCAGCTAAAATATTTGCCTGGAAATGCTTTCAGTATGCATCCTTCAGGTGGTAGCTTTGGCACTGGGGGAATTCTGAGTCAAATGAAATAAAAACAAGCTTTTTGAGAAGATATTCCAGGGAGGCATAATACAGATGAAGTAATGACAATTCTTTTTGGATGAGCTCCATTTTCCTCCTTCTGGTACCAGGAATTCAGGCTTTATTTTCAAGACTACCACTTAGGTAGGGAGTTGGGTATGGGACTAGTGTAAGTTGCAACACCATAAAGATTACTATTCTTTACCAAGATTCTACCATTTTTCTTGAATACATGTACTCAGGGTTGCAAGCTGTTGGCTAGTTTCCAAAGTTCTGAAAAAGCTGATTTTAACAGTTTTACCAGTTTCTTATTGCTTTTATGAAGATGTGGGATTTTAGTATTTCTTATTCCACAGTTTTTGGTGATGTCACTTCTAACGTTTTGAGGGTCTACCCTGAGACCTAGGAGTTATCTTTCTAGATAAGCCAGGGCAGTATAAAATACTGGATAACAGTATAGATATTTCCTCAGAAGGCCTCATCATCAGATGGCTTGGGTTTGAATTCTGGCTCCATTACTTGCTGCCTGTGTGATTTTGAGCAAGTTTCTCAACTATTCTCATTATGTTCATCTTCAAAATAGAATTTTAGACTATATCTACTTCAGAAGAACGTTGTGAAGGTTAAGTATGCATTTACCACAAAGCCTAGAACATTGTAGGAATTCATTAAATGTTACTTATTTTACTTCTCTCGTTGTTATTACTATTACGTCTATCAGAAATCTACTTTACTTAAATGATAGCAGAAAAATATTTAAAGGTAAATGATACACAAGGCCCTTTACATGAATACTGCTTATAAAAGTAAGAAAGTGGCAAAAGTGGCATAGTCAGTGTTTGGTAAATAGTTTAATAAATTATTGAATACCTACATTAGTAATACCAATACAATATTGAAAAGAATAAAGTTGGGCTATACATTGATGGCAAAAAATCTACAATACATTTTGCTTAAAAATGTTTCATGATTCAAGATTCATGAAAATATACACAAATGGATTTGTGCATCAATATAGATATACTGCATGAACTTAGTAAAAAAAAAAATCAGAAAAGACACTCATCTTAAGTTACCACTTTGGTAACTTTAGGAGAGAAGATAGCACATGGTTTGGAATGATGAAACAGAACTGGACTTGTGACTGATTTTTCATTCTTTTACTTTTTTTGGTATTTGATCAGGTAAATATAAAAGGACAAAATCTCTAAGGATACAATCTAAGACAATAATATTAGTTACTTTGGGGAATTAACATTGAAGGAAAGTCATTCTTAAAAATTTTTCCTGGAGTGAAACTGCTTTGCTTCTGTGATAAGAAAAAATACAAAATTTTTGATTTAAACAAGAGATACTTAATGACTTTTAATCTTTTCTAATTCAAGTGTGAATTCCTGGGAACGACTGATATATACATTAGTGTTGACTAACTTAAAGAAAATCTACAAAAAAATGCATGTTCAAATTATGGCCAACTATAAATTTAACTATGATTCTAAGTCTATACTGCTAGCTTAAAATTAGATTTGAGTCTAGTCATTCAAGCCAATAAAATGTTATAGCAATTTCAATATGAATCTACTATGAGGCTCTTTTTCACCATATTCAAATCTTCCCTATATCTAAATTTTATTTTCTTTCGTCTGATTGTGGAAACTTGACATTAAAATTGTTAACATGGACTATAAGCTCCTTCCTCCTTCCCTCCCTTCCTTCCCTTTTTTCCTTTTACTGGAGGGGTAAGATTCTCATATGTCAGCTTTTCTGGCTGCTAGTTGAGTCTAGCCTGGTCCCATTACACTGTAGATAGAAGAGCTAAGAATTAAAGAGCTGCACTTAGCTAGAAAGAAACCTCACAAACCTTCCACAAGCCCATCTCCCAACAATGGGCATTCTTCTATACCTAGTAGGGCCTCTACAAATGAATGTTCCCACAACATTACTTTAACAGACTTGTGTCTTCCCTTATCACCTCTGTGTGACCACCAAATCCCAATGCTTCTTTGGGAAGCCTAAGTTGCTTTTTCAGTAAAATAAAAGGTAGGTATTTTAAAGTGCTTTCAGCCCTAAAATTCTATGCATATATGTGAAAACTATGCGACCATTTCCCATACACAGACAATATCTAATGTATAGCTATTTTATATTCTGATTTTATTCTGTGTAATATTTATTTCAAGGTGTAGGTGCCGAAAACCTCAACTCATAGTAGCTGAGAAAATGGTGTCAAAGTAAAGAAATGCTAAGTATTGAGTGAAAATATACATTGAAAGGAGAAAATCAAATCAGGGGAAATGATTTCAGCACAGAGACTGAGACTGTGGGCTCCAAGGCCAGATGCCTGAATTCTAATTTTGTGACCTTAGGGAAATTTCCTAGCCTCTTCGTTCCACAATTTCCTCATTTGTAAAGTGGGGATTAGGTATAGTGTTTTCCCATCCTGTTGTTATAGCAACCAAATGAGTTACTGCATGTAAAGCAATGCCTCTGTTATAAAAAAGACACCTCAGTGTGTGTGAGAAAAAAAACATCACTCTGAAAGCAAAGTCAGGACATATTTAAATCAGAAAAATAAAATAAAATACTCCTTGAGACCTTTATCCCCATCAAATGCTTGTTTGTGGTTAGGGTGTGGGAAGTTAGGAAGTTAGGAAGAAGTGTCAGAAACCAAACAGGCACAAAAACTGCAATAGAACAGAAATGTAAGATTGTTTGATACCACCTGCTGGCTACTGCTAGAAATGGCAGAAACAACAGACATCCTGGAAACAAAATGGTGGATTCCCCACCCCACCCCTGCCTGCCCCTTCAGCCCAATGGACAAAGCAATAATCACCCCTTCCCCCGAAAAATGATAATAATAACATTTACAAATACAGTATAAGTGCAGTATGAAAGGTTGTAATTTTAGTTTATTTCTCAGGTTGAAATTTTAATGCATAACTGTACTACATCTGAATAACAAAAAAGTTGAAACTTCTATGTGTTAGAGACAGAAATTAGAACTTGGATACCATATCATTGCCCTAAAACCTAATTATCTCAAATTCCACTAATTTAAAATTTGTGAACTATTGATTATAATCTAGAAGAACATGATCGAAAGGTTAATTATAATGTAGACAACACTGTGAGGGATTACAAAGTTTTCTTTATGATTACCTGAATACATCATGGATTTAATAAATCAAAGCTCATATCCCTTTCCCCAAACCCTTTGTATCTTGATGTCCCTTTCTCAATGAAAGGCCTCTGCGATCAGAATGAACTCATTTTCATATTCTGTCAGTTTGGGCAACACATGGTTTCCTCTCCCTAGAATCTTTTCCTTGTCACACATCCTTCTTTTTTACCTAGTTAAATCCTATTTCTTCTCTTAAATTATTGAGTACCTACTTACTGCAGTACTTTTTGTAGGCACTGGGAACATACCAATGAACAAAATAGAAGAGATTCCTGCACCTAAAGAATGCACATTGGACTAATGCTGCAGTACACACAGCTCAACTTGTTCTTTCTGCAGGATTTCATCCATAAAGGAAAAAAGTAGGCACCTATGACCTGGTCCTATGCATACCTCCATAGGTCGTGTCCTTTTAAAATTTTCTGTTGGCTTACATGACTGTATATCCCCAATAAACTATATGGATTACAGTTTGTTTGTCTTCTTCTCCCCGAAATGTAAAAGTGTGCACAACAGAGGGTAGGAGAGCATTAAGTAGTTTTTAAATTAAATAGTTTTTAAATAAATAGTGCATAGCAGAGTGCAGGAGGTCGTTAAATAGTTTTTTAATTGAAACTACTCCCCCAATGATCTGTAATTGATAAGCCTTTATTTATTAAGATAATGGCAAGAAATCTCTTCCTTCTTTTATAAAGCAAGTAGGCATTGAGTTCCCGTTCTGTGCTGGGCTCTGTGGCGCTGTGAATGGAATGCGAGCCAAACCAAATCAGCTCTCTACGAGACATTTTCTCAAAAGAGCACAAAGTAACATAACATCACAAGTGGGCAGGGTCTATGATGAACTGTAACGGGGTGACCGACCTAGACGGGAATTTGGGTTAGACTTCCCCAAGGAAATGAAGGGATAAATTAAAATGGCCACCAGACAATGGAAGATAATACTAGACTGAGGAAAGAATATGCACAGGACCCAACCCAGAGACATGGGGAAACACGGCATTGCGAGGCATGGAGAGAATCCTGCAAGGTGGGAAGGAAGAAGAGAAGGGTTTCGTGAAGAAGAGAGAGGGGGAGGCAAGAGCCAGACTATCCAGGGCCTGTTTGATGGTGTTCAGGTGATATAAATTCTTTTCAAGAGCAATGGGAAAGCTTTACAGAGTCCATTTTGAACTGGTTAGTGACATGGTCAGTATTTCTTGTTTAAAATATTACTCTGGCTATTGTTCCTCTATAGTTAAGGTGGTTGCTATTTTCTTTATTTTTCTTCAGCATTTTCTGTTTGCCTTTTGTTTAATATAGTTTGAATACGATATGACTAGGTATGTTTATTGTTTGTTTTGATTTGTTTTGTATTTATCCTTCTTGGTGTTCTCTGAGCTTTTGGACCTATGGTTTGGTCATTAATATTTGGCAAGTTTCAGCCTGTTAATGTCAAATATTTCTTCTGTTCTTACTGTCTTCTTCTTCTGATATTCCAATTATGACTATGTTATACCTGTTAAAATGGTAGCACAGTTCCTGAATGCTTTGTTGTTTTGTTTTTGTTGTTGTTTATTCAATTTTCTTTTCCTGTTTGAATTTCAGTCTGTGAGGTTTCTAATGATCTACAGACAAGCTCAGCCTTATTGAGTTGATTGATGAGCCCAGTAAAGGCATTTCTGTTATTGTTTTTTTTTTTAAATTTCTATCATTCCTTTTGATTCTTAGAGTTTCCATCTCTCTAATTATATAACTGATTTCTTCTTGGATGTTGTTTCCTTTTTCCATTAGAGACAGTAACATATCAATCACAGTTATTTTAAATTCCTTGCCTAATAATTCCAACATCCCTGGCATGTCTGAGTCTGGCTCTGTTGTTTGCTTTTTCTTTTCCGACTGTGTTTTGTTTTTTATTTTTCCTTTTGGCATGCCTTCACAATTTTTCCCCAAGTTTTATTAAGATATAATTGGCATGCATCACTGATAAATTTTTGTTGAAAGCTGATCATGTTGATTTGGGTAATAGGAACGGAGATAAATAGACCTTAAGGGTAGGATTTATGTTAACTTGGCTAGAGGTTGGCTGTGTTTAATGTTTGCTGTCATTATAGGTGCCACAGGATTCAAGGGTTTTTTTGTGTTCTTGTTTTGGCTTCCCCTTTGACTTTGGACTTCCCTAGCTACTCCTCCTCCCAGGGAGTCTTTGTCTTCAGCTCTTTCTGCTGTAAGCTGCTGCTCTTCTACGGGCGTCACCTTGGCGTGGCGGTAAGGTGTACGGGAGGGAGACTGGTCTACAATCTTCTGATTAGATCTCAGGCTTTTAGGCAGCCCGTGTCTCAGACTGTAGCTTCCCAAGTGTTCCTCCACTTGTACAGCTTTCTTCCCCATTCTGCTTACTCCTTGCAGTGGCTGTAGCATGCCCAATCTATTTCCTTGATGCTCTGATCTCTGTTGATAGTATTTCATTTCCTCAAACCTCCTTAGGTGAGAGAGTAAGACTGGCCTTCTGTCAGCTGGGATGAGGCTCTGGCCAAGTCCCCTCCCCTGGACACAGGCTTTGGCTATGGAGAAGGCTCTGGGTATATTTCAAAAAGCTTCTTCTCCCTTACCCTTTCCTCTGCCATTGTCAAGAATGGATATTTCTCAGATCTTTCCCTTGAGACTCTAGTGGGGTTCCGGGGAGGTAAAACCCATGAATATGTGGGAATCCCCCATAAGATTGTGGCCTTAGGAGTTTCTTACTTTCACATGAGTACACGCTCAGTTTCTAACAATTCATGACTATGACCATTCAAGTGCCTCTACCAGATGCTTAAGCAGCATCTCTTTCAGGTAAAAAGAAAATCTTAGCTGTGTCTCTCAGTGTGTCTGCCTCTTCACAATTTGGGATGGCAGTTTGCCTGTCACCTTGATTCTTGTACGAATGCAGTAAAAGCCCTTAATTTTCATTTGTTTAGCTTTTTCGTATTGTAAGGATGGGAGTGACAGCTTGCAAGCTCTTCACATGTCAGTGCTGAAACCTGAAGCTCAGCGCCTTGATTTTAATACATGATTTTTTATAACTTCCCATGTTATTAGTCATATGTATATTTTTTCTTTTCTGGGTTTCTGGTTGTGTCTGGGTAGTTAAGTTTGACAGTTAATCAGAAAAGCTAGGTAATATTTAGCAAGGTAATGAATCAATATAATATAGACAACCTTCTGGAAGTAAAGAATGAACTGATATCAGCAGATGACTGATAGTCAACAAGGCAAATTCATGAATCTCTGCATTTGGCCAGCACAATTAAATTTGAAACAGATGCTCTAACAGTTCCCTGTGTTCCTGCTAACTGCATCTTAAAAAAAGAAATTTGAAGACATATAAAAATGAATTAAAATGAATTATAAGGTCAGAGTATTTTTATATCACTATATTGACATCATTTAAAAATAACTTGTTAAAAACAGGAAAATTCAAGAAATCAACCAAATTTTTAATCATATGTACCTGATTTATTCAATCAGCTTGCCTAATATTTGTTCCCCCACTAACTGGCTTGATTATATTTTTGGCAAAAATATTACTTGTAAAATCTGGCCAATTTATTTAATGCTTCACTACAAACATAAGCAAAATCATATTTTAAGATTGAAAGTAAGAAGAAAATTCAAACAATAATGTTACTGACCCTAATTTAACATCTATGCACACTAGTTGTTAAATTAATAAGATATTTAGAAACTTCATGGGTACAGACTGCAATTTATTTGCAATCAGTGTATGTGAAAGTACATATACATACATGCATATGAATATTCAGGAACTCTGGGGCATCAGTGGTGGAGCCTCAAGCTATGAGGATCAATTAATATACCAAGTCTGTGTTGAGTGCCCCTTCCAGGTTATCAGAGAGCACCCTGAATATTCCCAGAACATAATATATCATAATATAAACCATTGTTTACCTTCCCTTCTCCTCAAACAGACTGTAACCTCTTTGAGTGTAGGAATAACATCTTTTTTGTTTACCTTGTGTTGCTAAGGTCTAGCAAAGTGTCTGGCACATATTTTCTAACTGAATGGATTAATAAATATAGTTTTGAAGCAAATACACCTATTTGTGTGGATATAGACATATATTATAAATGAGTGGGTATGTTTGTGTGTGTTTGGGGTTAAATACATAAATACACAGAAACAGTCTGATACTAGCTATTTTTTTCCCAGAATTCAATGACTAGGGAAGTGGATACCTTGGAAGATTTGGGATTAAGAGATGTCCAATCATTTAAACAGTTTTAAGTAAATATTTTATGTGCTCCATAAGTATAATCAAAATATTATATATGTAACATTTTTTATATATATATATATATACACACACACAAAATAGTGTGTACATAGTATATGGTGTACTATATACTAATATATAATGTATATATAACATATATAGTTATACATGTAATATATACATATGTAAAATTACATAAATATACTAATGTTATGGTTAGTTCTTAGAAAAGTTATTAAGTTAAGCACCAACTAAAGACTGTTCTCTGGAGTGAGCAAGTAGGAAAGCAGACAAGATAAAATGAAAGTACCACCTCATCCTCTCTCTCATTTAACAATTGTGGTGGAAGACATCCAAGGGTATGATTGTTGTGGTATCAGAGACCTAGGCTTCCTCTTTCTTGTTTCTCTGCCATTTTTAAGGTAGTGCCCATGTCCTTGAGGTTGAAGAGGGCTTGCCAGCACTTGGCCTGCATTCCAGCAAACAAGAGGGGAGGGAGAAGGAGGGGCACATAAAATATTTAGGTTCTTAACATCTTATTAATTTAACAACTAGTGTGCATAGATGTTAAATTAGGGTCAGTAACATTATTGTATGAATTTTCTTCTTACTTTCAATCTTAAAATATGATTTTGCTTATACTTGTAGTGAAGCATTAAATAATTTGGCCAGATTTTACAAGTAATATTTTTGCCAAAAATATAATCAAGCCAGTTAGTGGGGGAACAAATATTAGGCAAGCTGATTGAATAAATCAGGTACACATGTCTTTGAGAACTTAGTCGTATGGCCACATCTAGCAGTAAAGGAGGCAGGGAAATGAGTGGGTGTGTACATCAAGTCAGTGTAGTGTTCACTTGATGTACACAGCTAGAATTGAGACTTCTAATGTTCTGTAAGTTATTAGGGAATAACTAGTCACCTCTGACAGATGGAGGCCTGTGATGCTTTAGGCACAGACTATATAAATTATCTGAAAAATTGGGAAAGGAAGAAAGGAGTGTTTTATATTAACGCTCTAACGTATCAAACTACCTACTAAAGCAAAACTCTACATACCTATGTACACTGGCCTCCTGCAAGTTATTCCAGTGGGCTTGATTTTCAAATGCAGCTTTGAGACAGTCCCAAGGCCCACTTCCCAATAGTTTGGTCCTATCGAAATAGAGATTCTAGACCTACTATTTCCATGCACATTCCGTCTTTTGACCACTCTCTTCTTCAGTTCTCTCTGTAGGCCGTTCATTACCACTCGTAGCTCGATTGTTCAGATTCCACAAGGTAACATAATTGCTCTTCTACTCCTCTTACTTTACTGTTCTCTCTGGGCAATATAATTTACTCTCATTTCCTAACCTGTTCCTACATGACAAATATCTTTAAGGATGTATCTTATGAACTCCAGTGCCAAATATCTCACTCTGGCCATCTTCTGGATATCTTTAATGGGCTCAATAAAAGTTTATTGAGCATCCTATATGACATTTTTTTTTTTTTTAGATTTTAAAAAATTAATTAATTTATTTATTTTTATCTTTGGCTGTGATGGGTCTTCATTGCTGTGCGTGGGCTTTCTCTAGTTGTGGCAAGCAGGGGCTACTCTTTGCTGCAGTACGCAGGCTTCTCATTGCGGTGGCTTCTCTTGGGCTGGTGGCAGATCACGGGCTCTAGGCACACGGGCTTCAGTAGTTGTGGCATGCAGGCTCAGTAGTTGTGGCTCACGGGCTCTAGAGTGCAGGCTCAGTAGTTGTGGAGCATGGGCTTAGTTGCTCCACGGCATGTGGGATCTTCCTGGACCAGGGCTCCAACCTGTGTCCCCTGCATTAGCAGGCGGATTCTTAAATCACTGCGCCACCAGGGAAGCCCGATATTAGTTTTTGTTTTTTTTTGCGGTATGCGGGCCTCTCACTGTTGTGGCCTCTCCCATTGTGGAGCACAGGCTCCGGACGCACGGGCCCAGCCACTCCGTGGTATGCAGGATCTTCCCGGACCGGGGCATGAACCTGTGTCCCCTGCATTGGTAGGCAGACTCTCAACCACTGTGCCACCAGGGAAACCCTAGTTTTTTAATTAAAAATCTATCCAATCTACTACATGTCTGCACTTTGTTATACATGAGTATACAAAAATATGAATTATATGCTCAGGGAGAATACAGTCTACTGGAAGATGCAGATAATCAATAGGCAAATTTTGCAGATGGTGTAATAAATAACAGAGAAAATATGGGGTGCTCTGAAACTGCCTAAAAAGTACCTGTCCAAGATTTTGGGATCGGAGAAGGCTTCCTACAGGAAGTGATATATAAAAGGAAATTTGAAGAGTCTGAGGAATATGTTCAATGAAGAAAAAACATGTTCCTGGGTCTAATGTAAGTCAGTGTAGCAAAAGGTACCCTCACAACAGGTTAGGTTGGGGAGGCCCATGAAGGCCACATAAACATGGTAAGTGTTTCAGTCAATGGCTGTAATGCACAGTCATGGAAAAGTTTCATGCAGGAGAGGGTTATGTGACTAGATTTGAGTTTTAGAAAGATCACTCTTGCCACACTGTGTAGAATGGAATGAAGAATAGTAAGACTAAGGACAGAGAGATCAGAGAAACCTTTTATAATAATCCCACACTGTTAAGTCCCATAGAAATCTCAAGTTTTAAACCTTCACAACTGAATCTATAGTCTAAGCCAAAACCTACCACATCTCCCATAATTCTCTATTGTAGGGAATGACGTTACGTTTATCTAGTCACTCAAGTAGAAATCTAGGAGTATTCTGCAATGCCTAATTTCTCTCCCCTTCAGATTCACCATGTCCTGCATATTCTTCCTCCCTAGCTTCTCTCAGATCTATAACTCTTTCTCCACCAATATTCATTGTCCTATTCAGGCCTTCATTATTTCTCACCCAGATAATATCAATTGTCTCTTAACTAGTCACCCGCCATCACTAATACCATTTCAATCTATGTATACAATATTCCCCATAATAGTCTTCCCCTACACTCAAATGCCTCCAGTTTACTCCCTCAGTAAAATACCCTTCAAGCAGTTTCCATGGCTTTAGCGTGGAATGTAAGGCTGTACACGAACTGGCCTCTGTCTAACCATCCTTACAAACAAATGAATCCCATGCCTGAGATACACCGAGCAGTAATCTGCTGTTCTTCATATGCTCCATGTTGCTTTTGATAATTGCGCACCCTCTGCTTAGAATATGGCCTTTTCCATTATGCTAATTTGCAAGGCTTGAGTCGATTCTTCTTCCCTTGGGGTTTCTCTGACTTCCTCAGATTTAACTGCTTCCTTCTTTTTGCTCTTACCTTATTTTGGAATATTTCTCTCCCAGCCCCTATGATCCTCTATACCACTTATTTATTTACATGTCTCTCTCACTCCTCCATACTCTGAGCAGCCTATAGGCACGTGGAAATGCTACCACCTCATTCAGATTCTGGCAAGAGTAAATCCTTATTGTTTGTTGATTCATCAAATGAAATAATTAATTTAAAAATCTGTGAACAGTAACACTGGGAGACCATATTCACAAATTCTATAAGAAGGAACATACAGGTTAAGAAGCTAATAAGCTTTAGAATGAAACAGAGGTTTAATCACAACACTAATATAAATGGAATATAAAGATAGTGTAAATTGATGCCTTTTCCACTTAAATCGCATATTCTTACATTACTCCAGATAGAATTAAAAAGTATCATTTAGGAGCACCTACTGTATGCCACATCTTATTATAAGAACTTTTCATGTATTAATTTGTTTAATTCTCATAACAACCCTGTGAGTTCGGTATTATTATCATCCTCATTTACAGTTGAGGAAACTGAGGCTAAGTGAGGCTGACTACCTTACTAAAGATCACACTGTTAGCAAGTAGTAGAGGTGGAATGCAAACCCAGGCAGTCTGCCTCAGAAGTCCACACTCTTCACTAAATTGTACTGCCTAGGGCTTCCCTGGTGGCATAGTGGTTGAGAGTCTGCCTGCCGATGCAGGGGACATGGGTTCGTGCCCCGGTCCGGGAAGATCCCACGTGCTGCGGAGCGGCTGGGCCCGTGAGCCATGGCCGCTGAGCCTGTGCGTCCGGAGCCTGTGCTCCACAACGGGAGAGGCCACAGCAGTGAGAAGCCCGCATACTGCAAAAAAAAAAAAAAAAAAAAAAAATTGTACTGCCTAGTCTATAAATGGTCTTCTCTTTCAAAGCCAATTATATGTCCATAGAGTGTCTTTTTCAAAATCATGAATCTAACACTTCAGCCCCTAAGCTCTTTATACCTTTTAAAGTTATATCGTGTATTAAAATGTTTCGATTGCTTGAGAAATGGCTTATACATAGAGACAATGTGCAGTAAAATCAGGCACAGACTTGGATTCTGCTTCTGCCACAGCAGCTCTGTGACCTTGCTAAGCTTCATTTCCATCTGTAAAATGTAAATGATTTTTTTTTGGTGGGAGGGGGATTGTTGAGAGGATAGAGTATGAGCATGTATGCCTGGTACATAGAATTGTCCAACAAATGTTAAATTATCCTCCTTTCTCTCTCCCTCTCCCTGCCACCTTCTCTCTCTCAGCCTCAGTGACTTTATCTCTAAAATGGGAATTATGATATATTATAATATAGTATTTTATATACTTGAACATTAAATGATACATGCAAATGTCCCATTTGGAACCTGTCAAATAAAAAGTGCTATAGCTTCCCTGTTATTTCTGAGTTGTTTAGGCCCCCAATATGTAGATAAAGCAGCTAAGAATCCAAACCAAGGATGCAAGAGCCCCATCTAGTGGTGATTTAAGAAAAAAATCAAGACACCTAAGGATTATACTGCTTAAATGGTCGCCTAGAAAGCCTTGGGCTATTTTGTTTTATTCATTTCCCACCTTGAGAAATAATCTAATGTGGCTCACAGGGAAAGAGAAAGGAAAGCCTTGAACTGGATTCTCCTTTGTTCTTCCATTGTTCCAAGAATGTCCAAAATCTTTTCAGAATGGATCCACAGATTTCCGGTCTTGTTAAACTCATTATCTTCATTGCTGAACTACTCTATTCCTAGATTTCTAAAAGGATGTGATTCAGCTTCTCAGTTAGGCATGATTTGATAGCCTAATGCTATCATATGGATTCAGCAGTGTCGTTATGACTTAAGACCAATCTCTCGCAAGAACACCCATCAGTCAAAATCTATTACATTTGAGAGGTGACTTCCAAGAAGTCTAGCATATGGTTTACATCTAATCTCAAATGATATCAGGAATGAGGTGGAAGTCCTGGTTAAGGTAAGGCTAGATCTAAAAATGGTTGAAAACAGCCTTTCTGGGATCCCTGCACCTCTGCTCCATTACCCAGGGAAGTTCAATCCAGCGTAACTGCTAAATACCACAGTGATTGTTATGAACTAACTGCATGTTTGTGTTCCCCCCAGATTCATATGTTGAAATCTAATCCTTGATGTGATGGAGGTGGGGACTTTGAAAGGTCATGTGGTCATGAAGTTGGGGCCCTCATTAATGAGATTAATGCCCTTATAAGAAGAGGCCAGAGAGTTAGCTCACTCTCTTTCTGCCACGTGAGGACACAAAGTCAGCAACCTATAATGAAGGAGAGGCCTCTCACCAGAACCCCACCATGCAGGTGTCCTGATATCCAACTTTCAGCCTCCAAAACTGTGAGAAAGAAATTTCTGTTGTCTATTAACCACTGAATCTATGATACTGTGTTAAAGTAGCTTAAACTAAAACAGTAATATTCTGATTTCATAAGTTTAAAAGAAAATAATATATTCAGTATGATGACAATAAGGCAATAAAAGAACAGACCACAGAAAACACTATCTTGTATAAACTCCCCACTGTTATCAAATCTTTTTATTATTTCAATCTTGTAATTGTATTGTCATAAAATGCAAGGTGACTGTTCAAATATTAATAGTTTTGGTGGTATGGTGGTATCTTATAGCTCCCTGAGGTGATCTAACTAGGGAGATATTATGTTGTTTGTGATAAATAATGCATTATTAAATAATTTTTATCAGAAAAAGTCACCCAAGTAGAAATCATTTCCTTGAAAGACTAGTAGGTATTTGAAAATAAACAATAGTTTTAATTTTTTTGAGAGTTTAAAAACTAAGAATAAGGCTTCCCTGGTGGCGCAGTGGTTGAGAGTCCGCCTGCCGATGCAGGGGACGCGAGTTTGTGCCCCGGTCCGGGAAGATCCCACATGCCGCGGAGCGACTGGGCCCGTGAGACATGGCTGCTGAGCCTGTGCGTCCAGAGCCTGTGCTCCGCAATGGGAGAGGCCACAACAGTGAGAGGCCCATGTACCGCAAAAACAAAAAACAAAAAACAAACAAAAAAAACACTAAGAATAAATATGCACTCAAAATTTTGCTATAGTGAAAATAAATATTTAATGATCTAAACCCGTTTAAATAGTAAAATAATCAGAGTAGAAAAATCTATTATTTTCCACTTTGTTATTTCAAGGCATAAGTGAAGAAAAAAGAAAACAACTAAAAACAAAAACTAAAAAAAAAAATCAAAACGAAACAACGACAGTAACAAAAAATCCTTCTCTTGAAACACCTAAAATCTCCCTTATATATTCTATAAGGTTATCAAGCTTTCACAGATGAGTTCCAAGACAAAGTACATTATAAGAAATGGTTTTACAGAATGCAGTCAAAAGCAGTCATAGAATTCTCCACCTCAGATTAAAATTAAACAGAAGTTTCTAATGACTAAGGTGAACCTATTATAAGTACCTATACTTTTAAAGACCTGGATTAACTAGGTTAATTTTGCTTAAAAATGCAGAATATGACACCAGGACAGAAGAGAACTTTGAAAAGTCATTTAATGCATTAGTTACTATACCATGATGTGACAGTATCAACTTCTGGGCAGGAAATAGGGCAAGCAATCTGAAATACTTCAATAAGCAGCTGCTAATGCCAAAAGTTAACTATTGTTCAAGTCTGAACATTCACCTCTAGTTCTGATCTATGTTTAGTAAGCCTGACTCTCAAACAGAAATTACCTATGTTTGAAGCAATCACCCAGGAGATTTCTGATTTCAAGCTCTAAAAGAAAAGAAAACAAAACCAAAAAGAAAGGGAAAAGTAGTTTGATGGCATAATGGTGCCGTAGAAAAAGTGAAAAGATTAGAGTCAGAGAGCGTGAGGTCAAATTCTTTCTTTGTTACTGACCTGCTGTCTGATAATGGAGTAGTCTCTTGATACTTTTGGACTTCAAAATTCTTGTCTGAAAAGGGGAAATAATTACTTTCCTAACTGGGGATATATTTTTTTCAGAATTAAATAGTGATTAAATTTGAAGTTTCTAACACAGTATATAACCCATAGAGGTGCTCCGAAACACGCTTTACATTTTTTTTCTCATCACTATGACCACATAGATTTCAGTGTAGGAAATGGGATTGGATAATCTGCCCTCATAACTTGAATGGTTATAACTGTATTGAAGTGACATTGGCATGTCCTGAAAAGAATCTTAAAAAGAAAAAAAATTCACTGACAAAATAACAGCATACACTTTTAATTCTCTTCCTGTGCCCTTACTAATCTATTCTCCTCAATCAAGCTTAAGCACCTATATTCCTGAAACAACTTCTAAACCTGCCCCTAGACTTGGACCAGCAAAGCTTTCTAATCTTCCTTGCCATGGCTTATTAACGTATCTTGCTTCAGTCCCTTTCCTAATTGGCAGTGGCTGACTGGGATGAGTCTACCAGCAGGGAGGAGTGTGGCTGGTGGGCTGGCAGCTTGCTGATTAGCGTGTGCTGCCTTGTGCCAAAGTCAATTCTGGGATGCCAGGTGTGCAGCCTGTTAGCGCTCTGCAGCCCATGCCTTGTGGAAGACAGGGATTTGGAACGAGGTTTGCAGAGACTGCTTTTGCCCTGCACAGGCTTTCTGTTCATTGCTTTCATATCCTGCTACCACCCAGACATTCTACTCCTGCTGGCACTTTCTCCATACTTTCCAATTAAAACGTCCATGTCTCCTTCTAAGGCTGCCCCAATTCTTTCGCCTAGATAGGCTGAAGCTGTATCCAGGTGATTTTCTGATTTTCTCTCTCTTTTTAAAGTTCTTTTCAGCTTGATTGTGGTATAATTGGCAAATAAAATTGTAATATATTTAAAGTGTACAGTGTGATGAATTGATATACATTATGAAAGGATCCCCACCATAGAGTTACTTAACCTCATCTCACATATTTACCTTTTTTCTTTCTTTTTGGTGAAGACACAAGTTCTATTCCCTTAGCAAATTTCAATTACACAGTACAGCATTATCAACTATAGTTACCATGTTATACATTAGATCCTCAGACCTTATCCGTCTTATAACTGAAAATTTGAACCCTTTTATCAGCCTCTCCCTAATGCCTCACACCCAGCCCCTGGCAACCGAGATTCTATTCTCTGTTTCTATGAGTTCAACTTTCTCTTTGCTTGGAATTTTTGCTTAATTCTTATGCAGTGCTCTTTCCTATCTCTTCATGCCTTCAGCCATAGACCACTTGGATTCACAGAACATTCTACAGTATCCTTGGTTCTCAGAAAAAAAACAGGCTTGCTATTTGTTGAATATATAAGACAGTAAAAATGTATGTTTACTTTAAGATTTAATAAAACCTGTACACATATTGTTTCAGGGATCCTCTTAGCATCCCAATGAGGTAGACAGCATAAGTTTTACGTCTATTCATAGTGGAGAAAATGTAGACTTTACAGAGGTTACATGCTTGCTTAATCTAGAAGTGGAATCAGAACCTAACAGAAGCTCTCTTCATTCTTGTTGCAATATTCTTTCAAACATGTAGTTAAGTGCTCAACATTATTTGCTGTTTTATTTAATAATTTTATTTATTATTATTAGTTGTTTTATTATTATTATATTTGTTACTTCAGATCTTGATTATCTCTTTATTAAACTACAATAACCTCATTATTAAGGGACTTTCTGCCCAGTAGGTGACTGGTTTCTCAAAAGTTGAAGTGGAATGTTCTTCTTATCTGCCATTTTTATGATCACCTATAGTATGTGTTTCATGTAACGGGTACACAGAGCCCACTTATTATATAGCTTTCCTGAACTAAATGAAGAAGCCTGTTTTTCACTCACCAATTCCACTGTAAAAAAGATATTTCTAATATTAAATAACTTGTCGGACATGCTGGTGGAGGGGAGAAATGCTCCAGAGGAGGACTAATGTTGAGACCTATAGGGAACTAGACAATGATGAGGGCAACAGGATAAAGGGAAGGTAAGCATGAGGGAAGGGAGGAAGACTAGTGGCAATATTGAGAAAGGTATGAAGAAAGCAGATATATTGGTAACTCAAAATGATAGTCTAATAATTAGATATTTGATATTTGGTTTTATAATGTGTACAGTTTACATAATATAGAATTTTAACCACACCCAAAGAGAGGTCAAGCCTTTGCTCTCAGCTTCTGGGATGTGATTTCTAGGCCTGGAATGTCACACTTGATAAGAGTGGCTTTGCCTGGGGGCTTCGGTGCAGCTCAATAGTGACAGTTGAATTTAGGGTGGGAGTTTGGGAACATGCCATATCAGCTCTACCTCCTGAGCAGCTGGAAACAGATCAGCCACAAGACCAATCAACCATGCCCATGTGACAGAGCCCCAGTAAAGCCTCTGGACACCAAGGTGCAGGTTAGTTTCCTGCTTGGCAATATGTGCTGTCATATATCAGTGCCAGGAAAGTACTGCTGTCCCTGACTCCATGGGGAGAGGCCAATGAAAGCTCTGCATTTGGTACTTTGCCTGGACTCGACTCTATGTGCTTCTTCCCGTGGCTGGCTTTAATCTGTATCTTTTCCCTGTAATAAACCATACCTGTGAGTGTAACAGCTTTCACTGTGTTCTGTGAGTTCTTTTAGTGAATTAACAACTCTGAAAGTGGTTTCGTGAACTCCCTGAACTTACAGTTAGTGTCAGAGTGAATGCAGCCCTCTGCCCTGTGTTCCTTCTAAACTTCACAGTTGGCTAACCTATTGCAATGAATAAGTTTTATTTGCTTATTGTTTTTCCCTGTATCCATGCAACCCTCTTTTGGAAACAGCACTCTGATTCCCTAATTTTAAAAATTAGGAAAGTACCCCACTTGACACTTTTAGTCTCTATAATTTTGCTAACCTAACTCTCGTTGAACTCACAAATGTGCTTATCTATACTATCTATCTATCTATCTATCATCTATCTAAAATCATTTTCCATTTACTTATTGCCTCAGCTTAACCTACTTAATTGGCCATCAGCTTAAAAAGAGGTAAAAATAACTGCCCTCTTGAAATTTAAATTCTTGTCGGGGAGGCAGATTAAACAAAAGTATATATTTTTTCTATAAAATATTGGAAGATGATATGTGCAATGGAAAAAAAAACATAGAATAGGGCCAGCGGGAGCAGAAGATTCAGGATTGGGAAGCAGTTCACGATTTTAAGTTAGATTGTCAGGTAGGTCTCTTCAAGAAGATGACATTTTAGAAAAGCCTGAAGGAAATGAAGGAGTTAGCCACACAGATATCTGGGAAAAGAGAAACCCAAGCAAAGGGAAGAGACAAACCTTAGAGGTGAATGGCTAGTATATTCATGAAATAAGAAAGAGACCTGAGTGGATGCTAGGGGAAGGAAGGTCATAGGAGGGGTGTGAACCTGTCCATGATGATTGTATCAGGGATAAGAATGTGACCCATGTCTAACCAATAAGACTCAATTAGGGGACTTTGAGATGGGATGCACATCTAAGATGTTGTTTCTTATGGATATCTATACAAGCTCATGATTAATTAAGAATAAAATTAACAAAGAGGCTTAAGTCCGCTGGACTTGAGCTTCATTTGACATAACAAAGGAGACTCGATTAAAAACTGAACACACACTGGCGTATTTCACTTAAATACAGGAATATCAAAAATTCTGAAATTCCCTTCAAACAATTGAACACTGATGATATGAATATCAAAGAAGTTGGATAACTGCCCAGGTACGTCTTACCTAGAGGTGTATAGAGTTCATAACTCCCAAAATATGCCATCTTGGGATATCCAACCTAAACTAAAACAAGATCTGACCACTCTTTACCTATTTATTGATAAGAAGGAGAGAATTAAGTATTAGATAATAAATAGTAATAATAATAGCAAACGATTACATAGAATTTACTATGTGCCAGAATTGTTCTAAGTGTTCCATGTGTCTATGAATGTATGTGTGTGTGTTGATTCCCTAAAATACCTAATGAGGTAGATATTATAATCCCAGTTTTACAGAGGGATGAAACTAAGGTACAAAGAGGTTTAAAAAGACTTTCCATAGCTTACCTAATTTGATCATAGAAGAGCCAGATTTTGAACCAAGATACAAACATACCTTGGACATATTACAGGTTTGGCTCCAGACCAGCACAATAAAGTGAATATCACAATAAAGCAAGTCACATGGAATTTTTGGTTTCCCAGTGCATATAAAAGTTATGTTTACACTATACTATAGTGTATTAAGTGAGAAATAGTATTGTCTTAATTAAAAAATACTTTATTGCTTAAAAAATGCTAAGCATCATCTGAGCCCTCAGTAAATTATAATCCTTTTATAATAGTAACATCAAAGGTCACTAGTCACAGATCACCAAAACAAATATAATAATAATAAAAAAGTTTGAAATATGGTGAGAATTACCAAAATGTGACACAGAGACATGAAGTGAGCAAATGCTGTTGGAAAAATGTCACCAATAGACTTGCTTGATGCAAGGTTGCCACAAACCTTCAATTTGTAAAAAATGCAACATCTGCAAAGTGCAATAAAGTACAGTAAAACGAGGTATGTCTGTGCTCTGATTCCAGAATATGTGCTCCTAATCATTTCATGACCTTCATAGCAAACTGCTATTTTTTCTTTTTTTTTTTTTCTTATTGTAGTAGAAACCACTAGCTCCCAATCCAATATTTAGTCAATCATAATATTGGAACACTGAATTTATTCAGGGTGGCAATTTCTCAGACTCTCTGGTTATGAGACCAAGTTAGGCTAATAATATATAAATAGAGATTGCTTGAAGGGACTTCTGGGAAAGTTCATTAATGGCAAACACAGAGCTGGAACAGGTCTTTTGCCCTTTTGCTTACTCCTTCCTGTTCCTGGATATGAATGTGATGCCTGGAGCACCAACAGCCATTTTGGACAATGAAGCAAAACTCCATGCTAGGGATATAAAAGAAGAAAGATGAAAAGAGACAGACTGCCTGATGCCCATGATATTATCATATTAGTCTTGGAGGATCTACTTGAGGATTTTTTTCACATGAGAAAAAAGAAACACCTCATATAATCAAGCCACTATCTTTTGGATTCCCTGACATAAGCAGTCAAACTGAATCATGGAAATCTGTGATCTAAGTAGAAAAATGAGCAATCCAAAAATATCCTTTATGGAGTTTTAGTTACTCCAAAAATATAAGACAAGCAGGTAAGTCACTTGCAAATGCAATGTACTTTGTATGTACAAACTTTGCAGTATAAGGCATTTGAACTCCCTGTACTCTTTTACCAGACAAACATACACCCTAACAGATGTTTGTTACTTGGTTTTAGTTCTTAATAGAAAAAAACTCTCTATTCCATAATGAATATAATATTAAGACAGAAATACCAGTACATATTTCTTATATATAAACTTTATTCATATACTCATATGTTCATATATTAATGTGTAGTAATATATTCATAGATAAACTTACTCATAAATTTGAAAAATGATTTGGCTTCAAATATACAAACAATAATTGGCAAACTCGTTATCACTATTCTTATTTATAGGAAGTTCTGAAGGATGTTAAGCAACTAAAAAAACCATAAGCCACAATTTCACAAAATAAGCTATATGTTTATACAAACACAAAATGAGGTTTGTACATTGCAAATACATTGTTTAGTCACAGGAGGCTTGAAAGCATAAAACCTGAAGTTTAAGGTTAGAAGTTTCCCAAGTGCTTTCTTGTACCGTTGGCAACAGAGAGCAACTACCTCATTGTAAGGGTGTTTGGTTTTATTCAAGGACATACCCCAAGTATCTAGAACCATGTGATAAGTAGGTGCTCAGTAAGTATTTGTTGGTGTTGAATGAACTGGATGTGAGCACTCAGAGAAAGTCAAAGGAGGTTTTCCTCATCTATCATTGCAAGATACGTAGGCAGCCCCTTTGAAGATATATCTTTGAAATATCAAGCTGCCCCTACAACCACAAAATAAATGCAATATAAAAAAAACTGAATAGATAAAACCTAACACAATGGAACAAAGTTTCTAATATCAAAAGGGTGCACATTCTAATTTCAACTCCTCTGCCTGCTGTCTTATTTGCTCTGTTTTCTTATTCTATTGACAGCATAAAGTCAGACCTCAAACGCTGAGAAATTTGGCATCTGTGTCCCAGGGCATATTAATTTCTTAACTGTAATAGTTGTTGTTGTTGTTTTAACTTGGGGGGTTACCCACCACAGAAAGCCTCTGAGGCAGGAGGAGGGCAGATGATTTAATGATATATTGTAGACCTGATTTAATGGTAATCAGCTTGTAGACCTGACTGTGGATTCAGGGAGAGAAGTTTGGAGAGGGTAGACACTTTGCTTAGGTAACTGCTGTGCATCGGTCAGAGAATGATGTTAAGGAGGCAGAAAACAGTGAAAGATAGAATGGGGGTGGAGAATAAAGAGGCTGGGCATGTTTCAAATCTCATTCCACACGGGATGTAGGATTTTTAGCTTTTACTTTCACACACATATACACATACACTCACATGGAATTATATTTATTACAAACGTTACACAGAATAACTTGTAGAGATAATACTAAGAATGCCTTTACCACCTAACTGTTTATATTTACATGACAATATGACTTTTGGGTCCTTAAACCTGTATTGTGAATCATTCATACACAAATGAATTTACACATCCACGTATAGCCTGGATTTTTAACTTTGTATGTGTTATTTTTATAATCAGTCTTTAGAAACTTTTGTACATTTGTTATAGTTGAACCTAGCAGCCTAGATACTAACACATTCTGTTGATTCACTGTTAAATATTTATCCATCTATTTATCTCTCCTTATACTTAGGTAGTCTTCTATTGGTTTTTTTTGAAAACATATTCCCCTCTATGATTTATGCTATAAAATCTGTCTTTATTTACCTCAATGCAATATTTTGTTTTCCTTACAATCTTTATTAAGCAAATACTTCATCATTTAATTTTATCTGATATGCTATATATTTATATATAAATTTAGATCTTTCTGGAATATCAACTCTGTCCTAATCATTTCCTTTCTGTTATTAATTATTATGTACTTTTCCCTGAAACTTTATTTTCTGTATTATTTGTGCTCTGAAAATCATGTAACCTTATTTTTCAAGTCATTTGAATGGAAGTTTTGTCATATTTTTAGCCATGTCAGTTTTTTTTGTCTTTGATTCAATAATTTGCAAATTTTGAAATAGATATCTGAGAAGATTCCTAAATCCTGGGAAATCCTTGGTGTGCTCATCAATTTTTTTTTTAAACTCGTGACTTAAAAATTATTTTACGGAGATGAAATTCACATCATATGCAATGAATTATTTTAAAGTGTACAATTCAGTGGCATTTATGCATTCACAGTGTTCTGCAACCATCATCTCTCTCTAGTTTCAAAACATTTTAATCACCCTAAAACACCCTGTTCTTACTACAAAATCACTTCCCATTTTCCCCTGCATCCATCTACTGGCAACCATTAAACTGCTGCCTGTCTCTCTGGATTTGCCTATTCTGGATAATTCATATGAAAGGAATCATACAATATGTGACCCTTTTCATCTGCCTTCTTTTACTTAGAATGACGTTTTCGAGATTCATACATGTTGTAGCATGTTATCAGTATTTAATCCTTTCTATAGATGAATAATATTCTACTGTAAGTATATACTACATTTTGGTTATCCATTCATCCACAGAAGGATATTTGGGTTGTTTCCATCTTTTGACTATTAGAAATGATGCTGCCATAAATACCTGTGTACAAGTTTCCACGTAAACATGTGTTTTCATTAATCTTAGGTAATACCTAGAAATGGAATTGTTGGATGATATGGTAATTCTATGTTTAACCTTTTGAGGAACTGGTGTCCACAGAAGCTGTACCATTTTATATTCCCCCAGCAATATGAATGTTTCTATTTCTCCATATTCTCACCAATATTTATGTCCTTTTGTTTTGTTAATTATTTTGGCCATCCTAGTATGCATACAATGTACTTTATTGTGGTTTTGATGTGTGTTTCCTTAATGTACAATGATATACATCATTTCTTGTGCTTGTTGCTATTTGTATATTTTCTTTAGAAAAAAGTCCATTCAAGTTCTTTGCCCATTTTTTAAAATCAGGTTTTTGGTCTTTCTGTCTTTGAGTTTTAAGAGTTCTTTATTTATTCAGGATATTAAACCCTTATCAGATATATAATTTGCAAATATATTCTCCCATGCGTAAGTTGTCTTTTGACATTATTGATAATGTTATTTGAGATACAAAAGTTTTCATTTTAGTGAAATCCAATTTATCTATTTTTTCCTTGTTACTCATGCTTTTGATGTCAAACCTAAGAATACATGGCTAGATCCAAAATCATAAAGATTTATCCTATATTTTCTTCTAATAGTTTTATACTTCTAGATTTTACATTAATGCTTTGTATCCATTTGAGTTAATTGTGGTATCTGGAGTGAGGTAGGGGTCCAGCTTCATTCCTTTGCACATGGTGGTCATAGAGCTGTCCCAGCACCATTTGGTGAAGAGACTACTATTTCCCCACAGAATGGTCTTGGCACCCTTGTTGAAAATCCATTGGCCATAGTTGTTTGTTTGTTTGTGGACTCTCAATTTTATTCCATTGGTCTATATGTCCATTCTTATGCCACTACCACACTGTTTTGAATAATGTAGCTTTGTACTAGGTTTTGAAGCTGGGAAGTATGAGTCCAGCGAATTTTTTTTTTCTTTTTCAATATTGTTTTGGCTATTTGGAGCCCCTTGCAATTTCATATGAATTTGAGGATTGGAATTTCTGCAAAAAAAAAAAAAAGCCACTGGATTTTTTACAGGTATTGAATTCAATCTGTAGCTTGTTTTGGGGATAATTCTATCTTAACAGTATTGTCTTCCTCTCAAAAAACATGAGATGTCTTTCCATTTAATTAGGTCTTCTTTAATTTCTTTCAACAAAGTTTTGTAGATTTTAGTGGACAAGTCTTTCACCTATGTGGTCAAATTTGTTTCTAGGTATTTTATTATCTTGGATACCATTATAAATGAAATTATTTTTTAAATTTCTTTTCGAATCATTCTTTGCTAGTATTGAGAATAAAATTGAGTTTTCTCCATTGATAATAAGAATAACCAAGAGTTATATAGCACATATTAAATGCCAGGCATTGTTCTAAGAGCTTACACATGTCTATGGTCTCAAAACACTATAGTCTATAAGATAAAGGTACACTATCTTAGCATGGCCTACAAGGACTTCCCATTAGGCCTCAAGCTATACTTCTATCTGTATGTATATCAACTGACACTGAAACAGCTCACTGTCACTGAATACACTATGTTCTTTCATCCTTCAATGTCACTGCATACTTTATCCTTTTTTGGCTAGGATTCTTGTCCCATATCATCTGTCTGGGAAACTCCTACTTATCCTTCAAGAATTAGCTCGAATGTTGACTCAGCTACTTAATCAGTCCTTTTAGGGAGGATCCATGCTCCTGTCTTTTTTAAAGGTATATATGTGCCTCTTTTATGATTTCATCTTGTGTTGCCATTATCTTTCCTGCTTATTCTGATGCCCTCCACTGTACAGAGATAGTTGAATGCAAGGACTGTATTTTATATGCTTTTTCACCTTTAGGGCCTGATGCCATATCCAACTTAGTAGATTCTCAATAAAGCTTTCCTAGATGAATGAGTGGACCAAATACACAAAGGTGATCTACTTTGTCACAAAATGTACTCATCCTAGTTCATATATCCAAAAAGCAGTAACCAAATTCCCCTGCATGGTTTAAATCAAGAAAATTAACTTTGTTATTAAACACACTACTGGTAGCGAATGAGGGAGTCTTTTTCTCCCTCTCTTTCCCTTCCTCCCTTATTCTCTCTCACTTAAAGTACTAAGGTCATTTTTGTTCATCTAAAAACCAAACAAAAAAATAAATGAAATGAAATGAAATAAAATAAAATAAAATAAACATGGCTTAGAAATATGGTACTGTTATGCTTTACATTAAAACCTCTAAGAATATTCTCCTTATACTAACATGAAAAGAAACGTTGATAAGCAAAATGATTTAACAGAAAGAAGACAATGTAATTCAGAAGATTTGAGAACTTCTTACATTCCTTTTTAAGAGTGTGACTCTGACTCTGTATTGTACCTCTCTGAGCCTCAGCTTCCTCATCTATAAGGCAAAACGAATACTCCCTGCTCTGCATACCAGAAACTACTGGGGTGAAGATCAAGAGAGATAATGCTTTTGAAAGAAAGCCATGAAACAAAATGTGCTGCGCAGCAAAGTATGTAGTTATTCACTCACCAAACACAGTTCTTGCAGGCACAGATTCTCTATTAAGCCAGAATGACACTTGGGAGAGAATGACAGTCATGATGCAAGGCAGATATGTCTGAATCACAAAATACCCAATTTTTCTTTTCAAGTGGAAATGAGCTGTCATTACGGTATATTCACCTAGAAGAAAAATTTAAGAAGCTTAAGAAACTGTAATAGTCAATAGTTTGAACATTTTGGAAATGGAAGGGATTAGGCAAAGAACAGTCCCTGATTTAAAAGAGGAAAGAATTTGCCCCATATATGACATGGAAAGTATATAACATTAAAATGCCCACTTAGCATAGCAAGAGTATTTAAAAGAAAATTTTCATATGACCAAAAAATTTGAATGGCATGTGTATCGTGTGGAATTTGTTTTTCTCTCTAGGTCATGCTTACTGACCAAGGGATAGAGGATTCATAAATGCTCTGACCATGGATTATCTTACTTGCTCAGGTTCTCATCCCCTTTGGTCCCAACCTCAAGCCTCTGTTTTGACTGTTTCCAGTCCAGTCCTCTCCGGCTCTTTAAAGTATTGATCTCTGGCCACATCTCCAAGACTGATCTCCTGGCCCAGATTTTCTACTTTTAATCTTGTCACCAATTCTGAATTTATGTGTTAATGTCTGCTCTAATATAGTGGAGTCAGTTCTATCTGATACTCATAGCTACCTTCCTTTCTGCTCTCTGGGTTTTTATCTGCCAGATGTGAGATCATTCGTTCATACAGCTGCTTTTTCTTCGAAAGGGCTTTAGCTTTCCCACACAGACCAATAGTAATTATCCATAATCAAGAGTTGAATAGTCATAGCTTATCCAGAATAGGGGGAAAAGAATTAGAAAGTGAGGGGAATTGTAACACTGTGTGAAGGTAAAATTGGCTTCTCTCAAAAGACACACATGTTTTGAATTGGGAGCATAAGTTAGACTACTGTTTTTTAAATTTTAACGCACACCTTGGTATCTCCTTGAAATCTTGTTAAAATGCAGATTCTGACTTAGTAAGGAGTCAGGCCTGAGATTCTGAATTTCTAAAAAGCTCCCAAGCACAGTCTGCTGCTCCTTCTTAGGGCACAAAAGGTTTTAAGCAAACTGACACATTTCCAATGACATTCACCCATTAATCTTCTCAGGAACTAGCTTTTCTTTAGACTCATTTTACTAACCTGTACTGGATTTAATTGTCTCCTTCCCAATTGATTGGCCCAGCAGATCATACTGATTTAACCTAGAGCCATCAGGAGCAACTTGTACAGAATCAGATGCATTGTATGTCCAAATGTAAGTGACCTCCGAGGTTGTATACGCATCTGTAGGAAATCAGGAAAAAAATCTTTTTAAGCATTTTAGTAAGAACTATCAATAACATCCAGCATCAAAGGTCACATATTTCATAGAATTATTGTTTACTATAAAAATTGATATTTTTTAGGGCAAAAAAGTGCCTTTGAAATTTACAACTTCAGTATGAAGGGTGTGAAGCAGACCAAGAGAGACAACCATGACCACAAGAGTATTTTCACTGTAACCACTTTGAGAGATGAAGAGCAAATTTCTCTTTAGAGCCTGCGAAAATCACTGGGCCCTGAGATGGTTAAAACAGCCTCCATATTCGCAAGGTAGTAGATGACGGCATTGCAGTAAACAGGTTATGAATGCCCAAGCCCCATTTAACCAGTTAATTTAGAAATAATAATCACTCACGAAAAACTTATGTCCATGTGAGAATAATGATGACGTGTTTATTTTAGGTATTATTTTTGTAGTTTTGTAGGTTTTTCTTCAAAACGTTCACCTAGTTAAGAATTAAGTGACTTGGGCTTCCCTGGTGGCGCAGTGGTTGAGAGTCCGCCTGCCGATGCAGGGGACACGGGTTCGTGCCCCGGTCCGGGAAGATCCCACATGCCGCGGAGCGGCTGGGCCCGTGAGCCATGGCCGCTGAGCCTGCGCGTCTGGAGCCTGTGCTCCGCAAAGGGAGAGGCCACAGCAGTGAGAGGCCCGCGTACCACAACAACAACAAAAAGAATTAAGTGAGTTAACTATCATAGTACAATGCATTTCATTAGAAGAATGAGAATTTTGCAGAATATGCAAAATAATTCAGAATGCTATAGTTTCGCAAGTTGAAAACACTTTTTAAAACCTGTTCATTTTAAAATTAATTAATGCACACAGATCTCACTGAACTATACTTGCATAGCATCCTAATTAAGCTATGGATTGGCAGGAGGAGACAAATCACATACGGACCAAGTATAATTTTCTGATTTATTTGTCCAAGGATACAGAACTAAGCAGAAGTGAGATGACTCTAACGCTGGAAGGCAGGCAGCCTATCTTGTCTCAGTACTTCTCTGGCCCTGGCATTTCCCTTGTGCCTGTAGGGGGAACAGCTGACCTCTCCATGCGGGCAGAGTCTTTCCACAGTTGAATAACCAGACAATTCCAGCTGTACTACTGACCTTTCAAAGAACTTCTTCGCACTTTTGCTCAAGGGAATGTTTAGAAATATTAGTTACTCCTGGTCCTTGAGCAAAACTCAGTATCACAGTCACATTTTCAGTTGAGGGAGAGAAAGAACCAGCAATATCTCTGCCTCTAGCTCTCCAGGACACTGGAAAAGCTCATTTACCTGCCATCTAATAGGTTTTTCTAGGTTAATACCATTGTTCCGGGGTGGTTCTGGTACTTACCTTGATCTAAAGTCTGTGATCACAAATCCATTCCCACTTAAGCATTAGTTACAATAAAGTGAATGCTGTGTCTTATTCACTGTGTGATCTTTTAATGACATACTACAGCGTTGTCTGGTTTTCAGAATGTTACTAGTAAATGTTAATATCAGTGAAATACATGTATACACCTACATCCACAAATAATTATATTATGTGAAACAATTTTTGAAATAGCATTCTAAAAAAGGATGTATGTATGTATATCATTATACATACTTTATATCATTATATGTATATATATATGTATTTGTTTTAATAGCAGATCTATTCCTACAGCTTGCATATGAATGAATTCAGTTACCCTAAGGTCTAAATTTTTATTAATTAATTTCAATTAGTTAATCATTGATGATTCTGCTGTTACGTATAAATAAGTAACATTAGTAATGTGTATAACTAGCAATGCATTTGCAGATCATCAAGTGGCCTTCTCTTCAATAAAATTTCAAATGACACGGAATTTAATAAACCAAAAAGACATCACACGCTCCAGTTCATATTAGAAGGCCTCAGAGTACTCAGTAGTTGTGGATCTTAATAAATTATGAGGTTTTAGTTTAAGCAATTATAATAATTCTACTTTTGAATTTTGACATTTACCTTTAAACCTAAATAAGAGAAGATGAAACTCTACAAACATAGGTGACATTTTAAAGAAACTAGTAAGAGACTAATGGGAGGGACTCTATCTTACTCATATCTATACGTCTTGCACCTGGCACAATGCCTGTCACGAGGAAAATGTTCTCACTTCATTCTTGCTAGATTAATCAATAAACTCATAATATTTTAATTCTGCTATTTACTGTTATGAAAGATGGAAATCTGGATAGAAGCCTAAGAATATGTTAAAGAAAATGACTGATCCTGCCCATGTCTTTTATAAAAAAGCAATTATTTACTTTCATTTTTTAGGCAGGAATGTTTTTTAGATTGGGGGTCTGATGAGAGAAGAGAGAGCAGAAAGTTATGTAATGCAGATTAGAGGCATTTCCTGGCCTACCAACACACATATAAACTTGGAGACCATTGTGATTTTTCAGTGAAGTATAAAAGGAGAGACAGACAAATTTCTTTATAAATTCCATATCTAGATTAGGTTTCCATTAAATAATTTTATTTAATTTTATGCAGTAATCCATTTTGAGTCCTAATCTGCATTAAACATCAAATGCATACTGACCGATTCTTAATATTTGATAACCAAAACGATCCCCAAATCATTTTTATCCAAAAAGAAAATTTATAATTTCTTTTGGGATAATGTCCAGAATACTCTTAGATTTCCATTCAGGAAGTTTTAAATCAAATTAAATAGCAAGGAATTATATAAAGATGTGAGGCAATGGGAATAACGCAAAACGAAACTGAATTCAAAATTTAAATTAGTAGAAAAGATGCTTCTTTTATTTGAGAACAATGATAAAAAGTTCCAGAAATTCTATCATTTGTGGGGACACAAGGGAGTTTTTTAAATAAGTGAGGAGTAAATGAAGAAAAAGTCATGTCTGCTTCCGCTAAAATTTGTTATGCCAGCATTTTAAGTTTTAGGTTGGCTTGTTAGTCTATACACCATGCTCGTGTCCATACTGTTAACACTATGTCTCAAGTACCTACTATTGGCAAGGATAAATAAAAGAATATACAACTTTTTTACTCAATGTGTCAGAAAATAAATATGGAGAAAACTAAAAATAATTACTTCAATAGAAAATGCCTAACAGTAAGCTCTGTGTGTTGCCTGCAACACTTCTAGATACAGAAAACCATATTCTCAAATGTACAATATTACACTACTCTGAAGATGCACTCTAAGGGATTTTAAAATTTCATTTAAAATATTTTCAGGTGTATTTATTTCAAATTCAGAATTGAGACATCATACGTCATTTATATTTGGTATCTTAATGGCCCTAACTTGTCCACTGAAAAATGCCTTTCCTTCTTAGACCATAACTGCATCTTGAATAAATCCTTTCTTTGGTATGAAGTCTTTTCAGTTTTCTATTTAATGCCATTTATGCAATGCAAATGAGTTTTTCTGTGCTGCATCTGCTGCAGTTTTTCCAGCATCATGTTTACTTTGTATAACAAGATTGACTATCTTAAATAATCTTCGAAAAAGTGCCAGTATCGAAGTGATAGTTTCCGTGAAAAGAAAAAAGGTTTATTGTTAAACAAAGGGCAGATTCTCAAAGAAAATAGAAAGCTGACACCTTTCGTAAGATTGAACAGAGCAAACAAGATTGAACTTCTCATTCCACAAAACTATGGCCATCAATAAAATTAGAGGGTTTTGCATTCATATTAGCCACCATTCTTCTCTTTTCTTTCACTTGATACAGTCTGTGGGGAGAAGGCATATTATTCAGTCATACATATGTGTATCAGGTGAGAGAACTGCATTTCTATGCAAGAGACTGAAAAGTCAAAACTGCCCAGAATGGACAAAGATGGAGGTGCCAGAAAGAGCAAAGGTTTCTGAAAAGGTCAGGCTATGGAACACACTCACAAAAGAGAGAAGCTGCTTAGCTGTGTCCATGAATTTATCCTGAACCTGCCCTGAATGCCTTGTGGGCCTAGGGAGATGATTTGACCTTCCCTCTTTTCAATTATTCTGGGAGAGCTAATGCTTCTGCTTGACATATAAGATACAACCTCAGTGACCTAAAGAACAGCCAAACGCACAGAGCCTTTTCTGAAATATTTTATGTACACAGAAAGTGCCCACATGTAGCAATCGAGTTACATCATCTCCTTCAAATTTATTTTAGAAACTTTCCTTCCATTATTAGAGAGTAGAAAGGTAATTAGAGATCCAGCTTTTTTTTTTTACCTATTCTCTGTTGCCATTTGCAACAGGTTGATCACTACTTTAACAAATAGAATCTATCCTTAACATTTCATTCTTAGTTGAAAAAAAAAGCCATTTATTTAGCATTTTTAATGGGTTAGCACTTGAAAAAGAAGGTAAATGACATAGTCCTGACCTTCAAGGAGCTCCCAGTCTACTTTTTCACATTGATAAAAACACAGGGTGTTCTTTATTAGCAGTAAAGCAAATGACAATTAAACACAATGATTAAGATATGATATTTGAGAGTACAATAGGGCTAGCCAATTGATTACTTGAGGGAAATCAGTATGTTTTTTATTTCTGCATCTTATTGGGCAAGTATTAAGCATCCCATCATATGAGAAGAAAGTATACAATTAAGTTGTGCTGCTGCCTATCCCTGATTTTATTGACCCAAAACATGTACCTTCATCCCCATACTTACAGCTGCCAAATTTCAGAGGACATGAGTGGGCATCCATTGGAAAATCCTCCAAGTGCATTGGACACTCAGCTTGAACTGTAAGCCTAAAAGTCAAAATTCCACTCTTTGTTTACGTAAATTTGCAAGTCAAGATAAATCACTGCTTATTGTGGTCAACAGAATTAATGATGAGGTAGGACCCTCATTAGGGCATCTGATTAGGCTAATTCACATTTAAATATGCTTTTGTTCTTTCCCATTTAGGCGATCCTTCAGAAGACATTTGCACCTACACAATCTGAGCTCAAGTAACAATATTTATTTAAAAATATACTTTAAGCATTTTGTACTATATGGTTAGTTAAGAAGAAGTTATGTACACATTTTTGAAGGTTATTTTCCCATTAACTTCAGCATTAACATTTGAAATCTTGAAAAAAAAAATGAAAAACAAACCTCTGTCATAAAAAGAATGCTATTTTCTCCCAACATTCCATCAATAACCATATAGCAAAATTGATATAGGAATTCAATAATGCCTCAGAGTAGCACCCTTCAAAATTATGTAAATTGTAAATGAATATCATATACTGTATATAGACACATATATATAAATATAGACATAGTTACATATGTAGATATATCTCCTATAAATATCTTGTTGAGACTAGACTATTCAAATTACAGACACAGGTTATGAATGTTAAAGAAATATTTTTTTGTATATACGTGATCACATTAAAGAGTAATCATAGCAAATTTGTTTTAAAGAAAATTATCTACTATTCCATTTCAGACAAAGGTAAATTATATAAAATAGGGAGTAAAGTGAACTTACAGAAGAATCTCTGACAATGAGCAAAACAAATGTAACCAACAATTTAATTATAGCTTATATACTTCCAAGAGAGTATTTAAGTAGAACCCTACACAATATTTTTCCAAACCCCAAATTTCCAATCATTGTCTTAATTCACAGGACTAATTAGCGTGTAAAATCAAGGGGGATACGGCATCAATATTGCAAGATTCAGAGAGAGAAGCAGAAAGAATAGCTAACTTCCATTTTAGGCAATGGTCATTTAGCAATGAGAACTTAAGAGTTTTCTTCTTTAAAGATCAAGACTGTATTATTGTCCCTTCTTAAATAACTTTCACAACTGAAATCCAACACTTAACATTTCATATGAAATAATACATCAAATGCTTCGAATACACATCTGTCTATATACAATGCTGATGAAAGTTATCTATGTTTTAAAGTCTTTATCAAACATTTACCTTTTAGATTATACACCATTTTATTAGATTTGTGATTGTTTTCTTTGTTACATAATATAAGTAACTTATTTTAAAAAGAGTAATTCATGAGAAGAGTTCAAATGGAACAGTGATTAGAGTCAACAACTGTATATTTCTTTCGATAATTTTTTAAGATTGAATCATCTGAACTTGATGTCACATGATATCACTGAGGTTATAAAAGTATTTTTCTCCCTTCATAAGAAGGATTAAAATATTAAATTAAGTGAAACTTGCTTAAAAATCACTTAAAAATTTGATGGGATATTTCATGAGATATTAAAAATAAAATTATGTGCTTGTATAAAGAAAAATTTAAATCATACTATTAAAGTTGTATGTAACTAAAATATAGTATGAAAAGTAAACTGCCAAAAAAAAATCAATTCTTAACAGCTAAGGCAATTTTTAAGCCTTAACACTCTAAGATGAGTGTCAAACTCATAACCTTTATTTTTTAAATATCAAAGCATTTATAAAGTATATTCTGGTTACCTCAATAATCTGTTATGAAAATGTTCAACTTGCTAATACTTGACAGCTAAGTTGGCTGGTTGGTTAATACACAGATTCCTCAGTATTTAATGGCAACATATCAAACCTGAACACATACCTCATTGTGTATAGCAGAGTCCCATCATCCTGGATTCGAAGAAGCTTGTTTGGCATTGTCATATTATGTGCTACTGATTTTTTCCCGTTGTGGAAGAAGGTATCTGGTGTCCAGATTTTGCTGGCCATTAAATTGTTAAGTCGAAGGATGTTCATAGGACCTTTAAATTTTAACCGTTCATCTTTCCATTTTTGTCGAAAGAAAACATCTATTGTATATTCCTGAAATACAAAATAGAATTATTTTGAAAATAATAAATGTTTTAAATACAAAGACACTATAAAATTTCAACAAAAGTAATAATATAAATAGTTTAAAAAGAGAGAAAGCTATTTTGAGAAGTGAATTTTGAAAGATCATTCCTTTATCTTATCAATAAATGTTGCCACTTACAATGGGATAAAGCATGTGTATTTGCACAATTAGCTACATATTATTATGAAAAGAAAATAATAAATTTACTTTCTCTGGTGTCTTTCAGTTGAACAAGGTCTTAGGCAAACTGCTTTACTACATTGTATAGTTTAGAACCACTCGGAAAGGGGGCATGCTTTGGCCGGGTCTGGGTGGATTGTCCCAAATCATTCATCTCAAGAATGAGTAAGGAGGCAAGCAGGCAGCCTGATTCTCAGTAGAAAAAAAAGAAGAAAGGAAAAGAAACAACTATTAAATACACACACTGTGGGATCTATATGACATCTCCTGTTGCCAAAGAAACTATAAAAAAAATCTTATTGCTTTCTTAATCCTAAAAAAATGGTGAGATGTCATACTGTTAACAAGAATGTATTGGGGAAGATGATTTCAATAAAGTTTATTTAATGAAATTGTAATAAAATACTTTGAAAAGGTATTAGAATACTTAAAATATGAATATTTTGCAAACAAACACCCTCAGGTTAAAATGTACTTTTAAATATTCATACAGACCAGCTAGTGATCAATTCCCCTATTATCATCCTCCAATACGTTAAAAGTTGGTTTATTCAATCTCTCTGTCTCTCACCCTCTCTCTCTCTCTTTTCTCATTCCCCACCTCCCCTCTTTTTTCATTTTCTCTCTGTCTTAGGATAAGAGGATGTATACATTTTAGATGAGATATACAATTCACAATTATGATCGATACTGACAATTTTTCAGTATTAAAAATTTTGGTCAGTGTATGTTTGTGCAGACATTTCCATGATAAATAACTAAAATGTTCATTTATGCACCTGAGATTGGAAATTCAGAAACTGTCCTTTGTGCATAAAGCCATAACCATCACATGTTTGAAAATAAACAACTTAGCAACTGGCAATTTCACTCAACTAAAATTATGTGTTTAAAAAAGGACATTAAAAAGGCCACATACTTATGACAATAACAAATCATTTATACAAACCTTACTCAAGTAAATGAAAGTAAAAGATTCCCAGGGATCGCTCAAAAGTTGAATGGATGAAGATAACAAGAAATGGCCACAGGTAATGACATATGGACAGGAAGTAAAGAGTGGCTCTGGGCTCCTAACCCTTAGAAGAAAATATCATCGTCTAATCCACCCTCACTCTCTGTGGTTTAGTCATTGTTTTTAAGTTCAATTCTATATAAGTGTAACTCAATTTTTAAAAAGAAGCTGGATTAAGAGATGAGTTTTTGCTATCTGACAAATTTTTATGCAAATGTTTCTTCCAACTGTGGTTCTCCCAAATCCAAGCCTGATGTGAACACATTGGACATTTGCTTGTTCAGGCACACTGAATATATTTTACAACTTTCTGTAAAACTTCAAATTCAATTTTTCCATTTCTATAAAATTATGAGATGTTTTATCTGTTTTCAAAAGCTCTTGCTATAGGAGCAAATATTTCAAAAGCTCTTGCTATAGGAGCAAATATTTCATTGTGCATTATTTTACTTAGTCTTCAGAGACATAAGAGAGTGTAAAGAATACTACAAACACTTTGTAACCATCACCAGCAAGAATCACAAATATTATTGAAGCATTCTCTCTCCTGTGTATCCCTCCTCAATTACATTCCCCTACTCTATGAGGAAGTAATCATCTTGAATTTGGTGTTTATCATTCCCATACATGGGCTTATGTATTTACTATATAAATGTATGTGTTCTGTGTCACATTTTTAACATTTCTATAAATGAGATCATACTGTGTATACTTTTCTGACAGATTTTTTTTAGTTACATTGTTGAGATTTATTCATAGCAATATATGTAGTACTTTGGTTCATTTTCATTGCTACCTAGCATTACCTTGTAAGAACGTTTTACAGTATTCCTCCTTTTTCCATGTTCTTTAATATTTTTTCTATTTCCTTTGTCACTATTGTAAGCAATACTGTTATGAACATTATCAAACAATGCTTTCAGGTGTAAGAGTTACTTTAGACCAGAGGTCGGCAAACTTTTTCCATGAGGGGCCAGTTAGTAAGTGTTCTAGGCTTTGCTGGCCATACGGTCAGTATCACAACTACTCAACTCTTCTATTGTAGTCTGACACAGATAACATTTCAATGAGTCAGAGTGGCTATACTGCAATAAATCTGTGTTTACAAGGAAAGGCGGTCAACAGGATTTTGCCCATGGATCATGGTATATCCATCACTGCTCTAGAGTAAATGGACAAGTGGGGATACAAAATTTATTATATGTGCAATCAATAACAAGATATTGTCAAAATGAAATTGTAAGAGGTGTATACATTGCAATAAATAACAAGATACTGTCAAATCTTCAAAAATAACAAGATATTGTCAAGTTGAAATCCTAAGGGATGTATACATCTATATCCCCACTAGGTTCTCTACAACTTGGTATAGACAGAATATTTCATTTTAACCATTATGGTTGGCGTGAAATGGTTCACAGTGCTGCCATTTGGCTTTTTCTATTAACTAGTAAAATTTAACACATTTTCATATGTTTATTAAATGCTCTACTTTTTTATGGATTGTTTGCTCATGTCATTTTCTCAGTTTCCTTTTGGGTTGTCCTTTTCTTATTGAGTTATAGAAATTCTTCATATTTTCTATATACAAATATTTTAGAAAAATACAGAACTCACTAAGAATTATAATAAAGATCATAAAGGTATACAAAAGATCATAAATATACCCCTGTATGTTTCTCTTAAACATGTCAAAGTTCTGCTTTTAACATTTAGGTCCTGGAATTACTGTGTATCATATGAGGCACAGATCCAAATTTTTTTTTCAAATGGAAAACAACTTTCTGGTACCATTTATTGACTGGCTTATCTTTCCCCACAGCTCAGCAATGGCATTTCTTTCATGTATCTAGTGCTTATATAGGCAGGGATCTCTTTCTGTTTATATTTCAGTCGAAGACATTTTATACTTCCTATTACGGCTTTTTTTTTCTTTATGTGGGAGATATTGTGAAGTATGTTTTTATGATTCCAAATATATCGGTTTCTTTTACTTATATTTTTGTCACTGATGTTTAATTTTACTGCTTTATGATAAGAGATTATGCTCTGAAGATAGCAATAATTTTCAATGTACTTAAAATAGCTTAAGAAAAATTTTTGTTGAACCTGACCATTTCCATCTTTTAATGGTAAGGCAATTCAGTCCATTTGCATTTAATGTGATTACTAATATATTGGATATGTCCCCAGGCTATATTGTTTTTAGCAGTGACAAAATGATGAGGATAGATGGGATAACTTATTTAGATGTTTCATGATTAACTGATTAAAATAAATAAGAACTCTAGAAAATTATGGAAGAGGAATCATAAAAGAACACAGATACATGCACACATACACAATGAGTAGAGGGAGAGAAAAGTATCAAACTAAGAGAAAAGAAATTTTAAAAAGTATATAGAGATTAACAGTGTCAAATAGTGGTGAAAGATCTTGAACGCTTAGTGGAAAAAAAGAGTTCAGAAACCAAAATGCAATGGGTTGAGGAGTGAACAGAGCATACAAGTGGGAAAAAGTAAAGTATAAGGTACTCTTTGCCACTCCTGATTTTGTAAAAGCCATTAAGGGAAATCAGAGTTTAACCAGTAAAATCTAGAGACTAACTTATACCATTTAGCTATTGCCGTGTTAAAAGACACCTAAAATGCAGTAGTTTAAAATAGCAAACATTTATTATTAGCTCATAAGACTGAAGGTCAGCTGATCTCACCTGGGCTCAGTTGATCTCAGCTGTTCTTGTTCATGCATCTGTGGGTTAGGCGGCCATTGGCTGACCTGAGCTGTTATTGTGTAGAGACACTGGGGCAACTCAGCTCTGCTCCAAGTGTCTCTCATCCTACTCCAGGGACCACTGGTCTACCCTGCACTTACATTTCTCATGATGATGGCAGAAGTACAAAAGAACAACCCCCAATGCACAAGCCCATTTCAAGCCATTGCTTGTGTGATGTCTGTTAACAACCCATTGGCCGGAGAAAGTCACATAACTGAGTTGAGTGACAAATACTTTAGCAGGTCACCTCACTCTCAGTGGGAGGGCATTACGAAGTTAATGAAAAAACATGTTGATATTGAAAGGGGTGAAGAATGGGTGCCAGCATTGCAGCCTATCACACTAGCCCTCTGTGAGAGAAAAATAAAAGATTTTTGTGAATGAAATGAGATGTTTGAGAACATCTGAAACTTCATCATGTGACGCCAATGAAAGTTACATGGGTCTAATATCAGGGGGCAGGTTGGTTATAAGTTAGTAAGTATAACTGTAATCAACTGTATTGTACCTCAATTAAGTGTGGGCCCGTGAGCAGAAGCAAGATTATCAGCTTAGAGCAGTAGCTTACAAAGTGGGGTATGTACATCCATTTGGGTGTAGGAAGAAAATATTAGAATCTTTATGTTTATATAGAATTCTTATCTAAATATAAGAAGTAAATTAAGCTTTACTAATAATATATGGAATGATATGGGCACTCTCACTATGTCCATAAGTAGTAGATGATGGTCATGCATGAAAGGCATGCTATGGGAAGAGAAGAAGCCACAACAGGGAATGGTCAAGTGATGCTGAATTCATTTGCATTCAGTGTACTGTGATTTGTACTCAGGTGAATTTTCAAGTTATAATAACTAGTTTTGATTAAACTAACTAGTGAAAATAGCCAATTGGCTTAAAAATTATTGCTAAATGACACCATGGATCAAAGAAAACACTAATAATTACACAAGCACAAGTGAAAAATAAGAAAAGGGGATATCACTTCTATGCCTAATATGAGTTCTTCATTAGCCACATAAAGAATGATGAACTAATAAACTCTACAAAGAAATATGCAAAAGAAAATTCATAATTTTCAATAAGGCTACTTAAAATATGGGTTTATACCCACTACATTTAATGATGAGCTTCATCTGAAGCACGTGTTGTGCCATGAAATACTGGTTAATGATAGCATAAGGACTATAAATAGTAAGTTGTTTTGAAAGTAAGTTGTAAATAGTAAGTTGTTTTGAAAACCAAATATCCAGAACATGCAGATGAACAGCTAAACTTGGTAGATGGGTTTTTTAAAAATTGGCATGATGGTTCAGTAATCCGTAGCCAATGATGCACTTCTTAAATTTGCATATCTTTTTCATCCATGGCAATTACTGAGACAAGTATTAAAATAATATAAATTTAGAATCAGACTTTTTTTTTTTTTTTTTTGCGGTACGCGGGCCTCTCACTGTTGTGGCCTCTCCCGTTGCAGAGCACAGGCTCCGGACATGCAGGCTCAGCGGCCATGGCTCATGGGCCCAGCCGCTCCACGGTAGAATCAGACTTTTGATTGCTATATTATAAAATATTAAAGAAACATATTTAGAAATAATAAAGCACAATTTAAACATATTAAATGCTAAAATATTCTCAGGAATAGAAATCTTAAGTATGAGTAAAACTAAATCTATTTTAATAATGACACAATAATTATTCCTGAAAATAATATGTATTTTAACTTTATCTCATTCCAATTTCTGCTTTTGTGCTTCTCAGAATACCTCAATATATTAGTACAAAAGCATATAGATACAGATATATAGATACATAAACAAATAAATAAACAAATAAATAAATAAACAAATAAATACAGCTGATTCACTAGTTTTTATGGTTTTGCTTTCAAGATTAAAATAACAGGGAAAGGAGACATTTCAATCAAATAATATTCATGTTATATCCGCTAAGTTACTACAGGATTTCCAGACAGATTATTTGCATGTGATTCTTTTAAATGCATATATAACACACATTCTCAGTACTTGAAAAGAATATTTTTGAAAGGTTTCTTAAAATAAAACTCAAGTCTGTCATGAGTATATACTAATATAGTAATTATTTGATTTGTGTATTACAAGAAAATTGCCAGAAAGTACAAAACAATGCAACTTCTTCATACAAATAAGACCTAGTCCCTTGAACCAAGGTTCTAAAAGAAATAAATAATACCAAGATCAACTACAAAATCGCTCAGAGAATACACAAACAACTAAGGAGCACAATTAGAAAGAAACAAAAAAAATTCATAAGGACCTATCAGCATGCAGCTATCCTCTGGCCTGTGTATAGGACACATGAGGCTGTTAACTGAGACTGAAAAGTTGAAGAATCCGTACACTTCAAGATTTGAAAAACTCTTTATGGGAAATTTAATCCAACTTCTTCTTATAGATGGGATTATAGATAAATGTAGTGACTGCCCTGTTTCCAAGCTTGTAAGGGGCAGAACCCAGACAAGGATGTGATTTCCAGCCTAATGTCTTTACTACCACTAAGTGTTATTTCCATGAAATGTATTGCTAACAGGGAAATCACTCTCTATTGCACAGTTTATTGAATAAACATGATTTCAAGGACACATTAATTTAGTGAAGACAGCATATTTTTTAGTGCCTGGCTACATTAATTATAAGTCAGTGCTTGTAGCCAATTTCTGAAGAATTAGATCTACTCACTAAAACATAACCAAATTGCAGGACTGCTCTTGGAGTGATTTCTCATTTACTTTGATTTACTGAGTGTATTTTTTTTAATTTTTAATTTAATTTAATTTAATTTTGACTATGCCATGCGGCCTGTGGGATCTTAGTTCCCCGACCAGGGATTGAACCAGAGCCCTCAGCAGTGAAAGCACAGAGCCCTCACCACTGGACTGCCAGGGAATTCCCTCCTGAGTGTATTTTAAAGTACCAGAATTTATTTCATTATACCCTTTTGCTATTAAAGGTTAGTCTCCTCTGAGTAAGTTCCTATCAGTGTGTTTCTTCAATAACGAAGAAAAATGTGGTTTATGAAGCATGTATGTAGCAACTGAAGAAATAACACCCTGAGACTATACAAGAATGGGTAAGATCTAACACTTTCAGTTGGTACTCAAAGGGGTGTGAACCAGGAATTTAGCCCAGTATTAGCATTGCAAAAATTGCAAAAAATGAAAAGCTTAAGAACAGATCAGCAAAAAAAAAAAAAAAAAACAACAACAAAAAACAGATCAGCAGTGTCAGTAAACCCAATTAGTGCAGTTCATAAAATTTTATTATGCAAAGACGCTCACACAAACACACTGCAGACCACCACATCTACTGCATGTTCCTGACTATTGTGCAGGCGAGATGCCTGGGCTTTCTCTTTGGAACTAGATGCCTGGCAGGTTTACAAACAAATTAGAAACTGATACTAAAGGTTCAGATTCTAACAGTAAATTATTAAAATATATCTAATCAAAATACTTAAGATGATTAATAGAATATGTTAATTGCAATTCACTTTGATACAATTTATTATTTAAAATTCATAATAACCTCATTAAATATAGAGAACTATTCCCATTTCACATATTCATTTAAAAAAAGAGGGCTTCCCTGGTGGCGCAGTGGTTGAGGGTCCGCCTGCCGATGCAGGGGATACGGGTTCGTGCCCCGGTCCGGGAAGATCCCACATGCCGCGAAGCAGCTGGGCCCGTGAGCCATGGCCGCTGAGCCTGTGCGTCTGGAGCCTGTGCTCCACAGCGGGAGAGGCCGCAGCAGTGAGAGGCCCGCGTACCGCAAAAAAAAATAAGAGAGAAAGCCAAAATTTGAACTCAAACCTTATGTTTCCCAACATCATGTTCTTTCACTGTACCATATGTAAAAACAATCCTTGGAGGTGGGACATTAAAGGGAAATTTCCTTCTTTATAGACTAAAAAATAGACACTAGTCATGTATTATGGAAAGTTGCAGGCTGAGACTGAAGTTTTGGAATCTCTGTCAAAGTCTTCTTTCCACATTTAAAACTGACTCAAACACAAGATTGAAGGATAACAGCAATAATAATAAGTTGAGTAATGTGAAATAGATGTTAAGTGCATTCAATCTTAAGTCAGATAGAATAGGGTGCTGGACCTTTAGCAGGTCACTTAATCTCTCTTTATTTCAGCTGACATATCTGTAAAATGGTGATAATTATACAACTTACTTCCTTTAAGGATGAAGTGGTATAATACATGTAAAGTTCTTAGAAACAATTTGGACATCAAAGAAGGTAGCCTGGTATGAATCACCCTCAAAGTGTCCTTCTCCCCCCATTCCCCATACTCAAGAAGGTGGCCTGGCAAGAGAGGGACACCCAGAAGCAAAAGGGCACAAAGTAAAGTGCCAGGGGCAGGAGCTAAGTAGGATGCCACAAGAGGTCCATGAAAGAATAAGCCAGCTGTGCGTCTGGTGTTTTGGATAATAAAGAGGTCTTTGAGAAGAAATCACAAGTGTGCCCCATGAGAGGTCCTGTATTTATCTACCGGCCATTCAAATGTCATTGATTGCCAGGAGAGAACCACCAACAGAATAAGCTAAGTAAAAAGGAATTTCCCCCCCTTTTTATAATCTCCCTTTATCTTGCTTCAACTCTGGAAGACCCAGAAAGAGGAGAAGAAGCATAGATCATGGCCTCTCACCAACTGTGCACCCCTTACCTGTGACCACGGCTAAGAAAAGGAGAGAAGCTCTAAATGGCATACGAGATTGAAGTTAAAATTGGACTGGACTGGGCTCTTTGATGTGTGAAAGTGAACAGAAAGCTACAAGATGCACCCCAGATATTGCCATGATACGGCAAAAGAAGATCCAAAGAGTGAAGTGCTGCTGAGTTTGATCAGTTGAATTTCTAAAGCCTTGGAATGAAGCCCAAATGCTTTCTCACAGCCTCCAAAGCCCTGCAATGACCCCTCCCTCCCTTACTTCTCTAGTCTCATGCTTAGCAATTCTCCATGTATGTTGCCTATAGCAATAGTGATACTGCAGGGCCTCTGACGTGTCATGCTTCACCTTACTACCCAAACTCATTGATCTCCCTTGCAGTCTCTCTTCCCTGTCAACCCCTACATTTGGCAACTTTTACTCCACATTGAGAACAAGTACAAAGACCACCTTCTTCAATGTATCAACAGTATCTATCTGCCCAGAACATAGGAAAGAAGCAATAATTAGTCCATGAATAAACAAATGAGAGGAGCCACTGGAAATTAAATATAGTAACAAGGATTCTGGGCCATAACAGCTCAAATGGTGCACAAGGAGAAAGGCATCAGCAGAGGCAGACGGTAGAAAAGCTCTCAGATATCTTATCTCAGTCCCCTGCATGCAATACCCTAATCCTTAAATTCACAAGTGTGAAGTGTGTATGTTTATGTGTGTGTGCGTCTGTGTAACTATATTAAACTAATCACAGTAGGCTTTTATATGATATTTACTTTTTAAAATATATTGACACATATTAAAAAGTCAGGCTATAATAAGATCTATGGTAACAGAAATCTATGTTTTAAGTTTTATTTGGAGATGCCTTTATGGTGTTTTGGGGCATTTGGCTACAATGATCTGATCTGATTCATGATCTGATTCTAAGTTATTTTCTAGCTTCATCTGATTCATGATCTGATTCTAAGTTATTTTCTAGCTTCATCTCCCCCAAAACCTCTAAGAGTATTCTGGGCTGCAGTCACACTGAACTTTTACATTTTACTAAATTCAACAAGCTCTTTCACTTTGTGCTAAAACACTTTTCCCATTACATAGCCAGCCAGTCCTTGTTTGTCCTCCACTATCTTCTTTTCCTAGAAACCTTCTCAGATATAGATATCCTCTACCCACATCTCCTCTGCCACCATATTAATCCATAAATACTTCAATAAAAACATGACCACACTGTTTTAAAGTGGATTTTTTTTTTTTTATCTTAGCTGTTCCCCACTACACTGTGAACAACATGAGGGCAGCAACTGGGTTATACTTAAGTATTTCAGCTCCTAACACTGTGACAGACAGAGTATGTACTTAGCAAATCTGGTTGAAAAGAACAAACACAACGCATGCCTTCTAGTAGCTCAGACGGCAGTAAAGAAGAAAAACACGTTCAGATTTTTATAATCTAGCGTGCAAAGTCATAAAAACATGTGGTGGAGCACAGGTACAAGAAGGACTGACTCTACTTGGAGTAGCCTAGAAAAACATCAGGGAAGATGAAATGGAGCTTGGCTTTGAATAAATGAAAGCTCTCCAGTTGGCCAAGGAGGAGGGTAGGCATAACAAGAACAGGCAAAAACATCTGCAAGGCCAGAGAGTTGTTAAAGATGATGGCAGGTTCCCAGAACAGTGAGAAGTTCAACGCAATCTTTAAAAATAAAAGCCTGTCTGATAGTTATAATGCCTTGCAGCTACTGCCCCCCGCCTTGCCTTCTCTTCCCGACCACGCTGCTTAAAAATGTTGCCTCCACTCTTTCTCCATTTCCTCACCTCCCACATGCCTCAGCCCACTGCAATCTGGTTGCTTTTACCACGATCAACAAATATCTCCTTGTTCTAATCTAATGACACATTTAAATTCTTTTCTTGGCTTTACCATAATATATGACACCATTGTTTTCTCCCTACTTTTGTAATGCTCTCCTGCGTTGGCACTAAACCCACAGTCTCCTGGTGTTGTAGTTAACTCTCGGGAAAATGCTCATCATGGGACCTGAGACCTCCTGTGTCTGACAATAATCTACACGTAATGGTATCTCCTGGAGAATGTATGGGAGTAACACCGGTGGTTGGTTTCTATTATTCCTCCTCAAGACATACAAGTTCTGCATAGTTTTCCCCAAAAGACGGTCCCACCCTTGTAACCTGGGGAAAGAACTTGCAACTTCTGCAATTTTTATTTTAAAAATCACTTCATATTCAGAAATCCTAGCTGTTTTTAATTTAGTTTTTACAAAAGAATGGAGGAGTGTAAGGAATGCCCTCCCCTGAGGCAGCCAAGTGAGCTATGACTAGATATATGTAATTCCTACAAGCCTCCCTCCTGCAGAAAGGTAATGGATCGAGTCAAACTAGTTCAACTACCTTTATCTGCACTCTTTTATGGAACTATTACCCCACTCCCTGGGTGAGATTTCACTGTGGGCAAAACCTATGGGTTCATCCCATTACTAAATGAATCATACTTCCTTCAGGATACAGAATCCTACCTGGACAGAGGGCCATAAATTATACAGACACCTGACTACTGAACACTGTTGCATCTGATGAGGGAAAGGCAGTGGTCTCTGATGTTTGTTCTTAAGGATCAGAGCACAGTCTAGTCAGAGAAGGGAATGCACCTCCATTTGGACAGACATCCATGGTTGCTCCTTCTCAGATTCCTCTGCAATCTTTTTTATCCTCTTCTAGTCTAGAGCTTCTGTCAGGGTATGATTACCATCTCATCCTAATCTCTCTCCTTGCACAAGTTCATGTATGCCTTCAACTACCATCAGATGGCTCCCAAGCCATCTGCACTCTAAGTTCTCTTGAGCTCCAGGTCTATTCCTGCTACCTAGACATCTCCAATTAAATCTCTCACAAAGACCCCAACTCAATACATCCAAAATGTAAATACTCATCCCCTAGACACCAAAACAAAAGCAAACAAAACTTTTCTTCCTGTGTTCCATATCCCAGTGAATGGTACCACCATCCACCCAATGCCCCCAAGCCTTCATCCTATACATCTCCTTCAACCTCTACTTCCAACAGATCACAAAGGCTTATCATTTCTGTCACATCTCTTAAATCTTTTCAGTGCTTTCTTTCAGGGTAGTAGTCCCTCTACCCTGACCCAGTCTACAATCATTTCTTGGCTGGCATATATCAGCTTTCAAACAATTTTTTCCTTTCCTTGTCCTCTAATATAAATTATTGGATTGCAGAAAATCTGACTCTTCACATTCCTTCTGTATTACCCCAGTCCTCCACCCATCCTATGATGGTTTTTGGCTGCCCTCAGCATAAAGTCAAATACCTCAACCCTGTTAAAAGACAGACTGTCATGCCCCACAACAAGCAATTATGATTCCACAGATCGTAGAAGGAACCTAGAAAACCACTTTTTAAATAAATACTCCAACTGATCCCAACACAAGTGTCTATGATTCTCATTTTGAGGAACATTATTAAAAATTCTAGGAGGATGCTGAAAAATATTGGTTGAATATTAGCTAAGTCTAATTCCTATCCTTCCAAAATATCAATAACTGTCCAGTAATCAACTTCTACATTCTGACTTGAAAGTGAGGAAACATTAACAGATGGCAACTTCTGATAAGTGTTGACAGCTTAAACCCAGTGTTAATTTTCGGCCAAATATCAAGATCTAATAATTCTCTAAAGCGCTCTATGATGTTAACTACTGAACTACATAATATCCCAATAGCTTCTGGGGTTTCTAAGAGTTAATGCACTCTGTGTTTTCATAAGATAGACAAGTACTAACTAAGGGGATTGATATGATCAATAAACCAAGGTCACCACTTACCTGGCTGCCTGTTTCTTAATAGCCTAATGGTAAACTCTAGATCAGAAATCTTGAGATGACTTCAAAGTGTTCATCATTCAAGATCTAACCCTAACACTTAGCAGTGCAAGAGGTAACCATTTGGGCTGAGTTCTTAGTCTAGGTTTCAGTGCAATAGTTGGTGGCTATACCACTTATATCTGAAGAATATGCTCACACAGTGAAAATGCTTACTAGAATGGGAAAAGACCCCCTATATAGACCAAATAAAAAAGTAAAAAATACACACAGAAGAGCTGTAAATTGCTTAAATATGCAGTCAGCTACTACCAACTTTGTCAATTAGCTGCTAGTACATCCCCAAGTTTACCTTCTTACTCATGAATTTTTTTAAATCTTGAAATTTAAAAAAAACTGTACTTAATTGCTTAAAAAATTTAAAAAAAACTGTACTTAATTTGGCTGTAATTACAATCTTTAATTATAATTTAGATCTGCAACTTTCTTTGGACAATTACACTAGATAATGATTCTGAGACAGCAGTGTGTGTGTGTGTGTGTGTGTGTTTGCTCTTTTGCTTCTTAATTCTTTTTGCTAGGCTGCTTTTTCCTCTCAGGCTAATGTCATAACACATCTATATCACTGACCTGCACAGGAGGACTTAGGAGTTTAAGTCTTGCTACTGAGTATGCACACTGCATAGAAATAAGGGTATTAGCTAAGCTACCAAAAGTGAAATTAAATTTATTCTTTACTGTTTTCCCATTCACGAATTTCTTCTGTAAGACATGAATTAGATATCTTCATATCCACTTTTATGTATAGGTAATAATAATGTGAGTATCTTGTACCTCTGCGTCATACTAAATTTCTTTCTCTTTCGAGTCGCACATATAAGTTTCATTTCTTGACCTGGCCATCCATACTAACATATATCAAACTCGTCCTCATTATTTGTTTTGCTTTCCAACAAAAGTAATATCAAGATTGGAAATCACTCCATGTGAGCACCGTGAGGTCCAAGTCATTTCTCTTCACAAAATGTATACATGTTTTTAAATTGAGCTCTGTCTTCCCTGATATATTTATAATATGAGTAAGTGTGTGTGTTTGTGTGTGTCTGTGTTACATGTGTATATGAATTACTCAGCTTTCATTTTCTCCTCTAGATTTGGACACATATCAAACAGCAGCTGTTGCATGGTCAAACTACCTCTTGACTCTCCCTCAAAATCCTCCGCATATCACACATTATTATGTACACCTATTATTAGTGAATTGCCTCTCAGCTCCAAGTCCACCCTCCTTTCCCCTTCTTTGTGACACAGGAGAAGGGCTCTGTAAACAGTGCTCCTTCACCAGTTCACACAATATTAGGCTTTGCCATTAGAAGGTGCTGGAGGGATACTGCCATGTCATAGCAAGGGAAGAGGGCTTTTCCTTCTGGTTCTCTTCCTGGTTCAGGCGCACTGTCATTCTCTGACACAGCTTCAAAGGACTGCCGAGCTGCGAGTTGTCAGCCAGCAGGCAGGCTATTCCTCTGACCAGCTTCAGCATGTACCCTCATATGTTTCTTCACCAGCAGGAGGTGCATACTCCTCTAACCACAAAGTCCTCTCCAGTGAGCTCTAAGTCTTGGCCTTAGGGGAAGGACTCCTTTACAAGTCCTGAGTTCCTTCCTTGTTCATGATGCTTCAGCCCAGAAGCAGATGCTGCCCTCTGCATCTGCTAAATCTATATTGCTTAGAGTCTTCTTTTACATTTTTATTTAACCATCTTGTACTAATCTATAATTCATTCTATGAGATTTTCCCTGTTCTGATTACCGTTATGGATCCTTTCCTCTAACTGGACTCTGATGATAGAGTAAGTAACCCAGTTAGTGGTCTTGCAACTAATTAGACTCCCCCCAACCCAACTATTGGTAAGACTGAGTAAACAAGGTGCATAAAGATGGAAACAAAGTAGAAAATTTGACATGACCAAAGAGAATTCTATAGAACTATGTTAGGCTAGGTGATTCAAAGAAAATGTGTATTAGGAAAAAACGTCTAGGGCCTTCAAGCATCTCAAGAGCCTAAGAGATGTTAAATATGTATTTCATTTTAGGGAATTTCTCAATATACAAGTGCATGTGCTCACATACATACACACACATAATCCAAAATACATAAAGAAAACTAAAAAAATAAAAATAAGTGATTTTTTAATATTTAAATGTTGTCAAACACAATTCTACTCAACTTAATGCAACCTATATGGTTTGGAATATGACTGCATTTTCATATTTAATATAATGTGTGGTAGTGTCCCCCAAAATAAGAAAGCCTAACTTGAGCCTGTTAAAATTTCTTTAAATTCTTGGGCTAAAGTCACTGAAGACACCAACATTCTGAATTCAGTTCACAGATGAGTTTAAATTTGCTCTATTGCCAACGACTATACGCCTAACATGAGCTCCCACCTTTTTATTTTTATATATTTATTTTTGCATATAGCTTATTAATATTTATTTCAAATTTATTTCAAAATGACAGCAGCAGACAGGACACACAACTGCTAGACACATTATTACCTGATCATGACTGCTTCACTCAGACACGGTCCTGTCCCAGTTCTGGGACTTGTTGTCCTTAACCTTGAGTGTTCAGCTTCACACATCAGCATTCCCTGCTCTGGGCTGCAACTTGACATCCGTGGATTCCTTATGCTAAGCTTTAATTCTTGCAGGAGAATTATAATGCTTTTTCCCATTTTCTTATTTGATTTTTCCCAGAATTTAGGATTTGTAAAAATATATAAATTTCCCATCAAATGCCTGGAAGAAATTCCTACATGGAAACACTAACTAAACGATCACAGTTTCTTTTTATTTTCCTTTTTTTTAAAAAAAATTCAGCTTTATTGAAGTATAATTGACGAAAAAAATTTTAAGGTATTTGAAGCAATCATAGTGGTGATCTGATATACATAGTGAAAGGATTCCCTCTGTCTAGTTAATTAACATATCCATTGCCTCATATCTATTTATTTATTATTTGTTTGTTTTTGGCAAGAACATTTAAGTTCTACTCTCTTAGTGAATTTCAATTATACAATACAGGGTTATCAACTATAGTCACCATGTCTTACATTAGATCCTCAGACCTTATTCATCTTGTAGCTGAAAGTTTATACCCTTTCACCGACCTTTCCCTATTTTCCCCACCCTTCAGCAGCTGGCAACCACTTATCTAACATCTCTTTATGACTTTTTTATTCCACATGTCAGTGATACAATGCAATATTTGTCTGGTTTATTCACTTAACATAATACCCTTGAGGTCCATCCATGTTGTCAAAAATGCCGGGATTTCACTCTTTCTCATGTGATATATATATCACATCATATTTCCATATCTTGGCATTGTGGAAAATGGTGAATAAAAAAAGGAGTGCAGGGAATTCCCTGGCGGTCCAGTGGTTAGGACTCGGTGCTTTCACTTCGGGGGTCCAGGTTCAGTCTCTTGTGTCGGGGAACTAAAGATCCCACAAGCTATGCAGCACAGCCAAAAACAACAAAAAAAAACAGTAGTGCAGATTTCTCTTGGGGATCCTATTTTCATTTTGAATATACATACCAGAAGTAGATTACTGAATAATATGATAGTTCTATTTTTAATTTTTTGAGAAACCTCCATACTGTTTTCTATACTGATGACACCAATTTACATGGCTGCTAACTGCACAAAGGTCCCCTTTTCTCCACATCATTGACAACATTTATCTCTTGCCTTTTTTTAAAACTATTTTTATTGAGGTGTAGTTGATGTACAATATTATATGTTTCAGGTATACAACATACTGATTCACAGTTTTAAAGGTATACTCCATTTATAGTTATTATAAAATATTGGCTATAATCCCTGTGATGTGCTCTACAATATATCCTTGTAGTTTATTTATTTTACACATAGTAGTTTGTACTTCTTATTCTTGTACCCCTATCTTGCCCCTCCTCCCTTCCCTCTCCCCACCAGTAACCACTGGTTTGTTTGCTCTGTCTCTGAGTCTGTTTCTTTTTTGTTATATTCACTAGTTTATTTTATTTTCTAGATTTCACATATAAGTGGATAAGTGATATCATAAGAATATCTTGTCTTTTTGTTGATAGCCATTCTAACAGGTGTGAGGAGAGATCTCATTGTGATTTTGATTTACTTTTCTGTTATGATTATTGATGTTGAGTATATTTTCATGTACCTCTTGGTCATTTGTATGTTTTCTTTCAAGAAATGTCTATTCAGTTTTTATTCCTTATTTAAATTGGATTGTGGTTTTTGTTTTTGTTTTTAATATTGAGTTGTACCAGTTCTTTATATATTTTGGATGCTACCCCCTTATCAGATACATAATTTGCAAATATTTTTTTCCCATTCTGTAGATTGCCTTTTCATTTTATTGATGGTTTTTTGCTGTGCAGAAGCTTTCAGTTTGATATAGTCAGTCCTACTGGTTTATTTTTGCTTTTGGTGTCAAATTTTAAAAAATCATCGCCAAGACCAATGTCAAAGAGCTTACTCCCTATATTTTCTTCTATGAGTTTTATGGTTTCAAGTGTTACATTCAAGTCTTTAATCCATTTTGAGTTGAAGCTACCAGCTTTCTAAATTTTTCAGTGATCCCAAAGAATGGTCAGAACAAAGAAGAGGAGGATTAGTTTAATCCATTATCACCAGTGGAAAAAAGCCTCTTCATATATTTTGCCAAAAATATAACTGTTTGTCTAAAACCCTCAAATAACAAACAATTGCATGTCTAGAAAAAGCCTATATGAAGATTTGTTTACTTCTGATTTTTTCAGGTAAAAGAACTCACTCTGCAAAATGAACAAACAAAAAAACTTTAGCATAGTAACTGTTAGTATTAATATTCACTACACAAAATCTAAAACATTGAAAACTTTGATATTTTGGGATCCTATATCATTTGCCTTTCTGTTTTGGCTGGTGATAAAACACCATAGCTTACCATATAAGAACCATAATTTATATAATATTCTGCTAATTTTTCAATGTAGTGCTTGACAAAATTCTGACTCTCTGCACTTGACTCCACATAGAGGTTAGGTGCTCATTCTCATGGTCTCTAAGATAGAGAGCATTTATTAAGACAAGCTTCACAGAAATATTATCTTTACTGCCAACCAGTAATGTTTGGGATACACACTCTTACTAAAAATATGTCTCTGTGATCTTTTCAAGTTTGTGTACACTGAAATTAACCTATGGAAAGAGGAGGATTAATATTTCACGTCATGATATAGGATACTGCAAGGGAGGAGGAGAGTTATGTTGAAAAGTGGGATTTTTCCTGTTGTTGCAGAATTGTAGCTAATGCCAGAAGTTGGGGAACAAAAGCACTTAAATCTTCACATTCTAATTTGAAAGAACTTCAAAGATCAGCAGTGTTTGGTATCAACCACCTCCCCAAAATTGGGGGTCATCACCCCTCTTCCACTTTACATCTTCAGCCATCAAATTTAATGTAAAAAAGAACCCAGAGAAATGGCTCTGGGTGGAAGAAAAACTGATTTTTTAGTGATAAAACCAGCATATCTGCTCCCTAAAGGAAAGGTAGGGAGGTCCCAATAAAATGGATAATTATGGGAATGTAAATTGGTACAGCCACTAATGAAAACAGCATGGAGGTTTTCAAAAAACTAAAAATAGAGTTGCCATATGATACAGCCATCCCACTCCTGGGTGTATAACTGGAAAAAAACAAAAACTCTAATTTTAAAAGACACATGCACTCCAGTGTTTATAGTAGCATTATTTAGAATAGCCAAGACATGGAAACAACCCAAGTGCCTGTCAATAGAAAATTGGCTTAAGAAGATGTGGTATATAAGTATACAATGGAATATTACTCAGCCGTGAAAAAGAATGAAATATTGCCATTTACAGCAACATGGATGGACCTAGAGAATTTTATACTTAGTGAAGTAACTGAGACAGAGAAAAACAAATAATGTATGATATTACTTACATATGGAATCTAAAAAATAATACAAATGAATCTATATACAAAACAGATATAGACTCACAGACATAGAAAACAAACTTAAGGGCACCAAAGGTGGGGGGGGGCAGGGGAGGAGGGGTAAATTAGGAATATGGGATTAACAGATACAAACTACTATACATAAAATAGATAAGCTATAAAGATTTACTGTATAGTACAGGGAACAGTATTCAATATCTTGTAATAACCTGTAATGGAAAATAATCTGAAAACAAAATAACTGAATCACTATGCTGTACACCTGAAACTAATACAATATTATAAATCAACTATACTTCAGTAAAAAAAATTGGCTAATATTGTTAATGAGCATCTGCAAAAAAGGAAAACCTTTAGTTTTTGTGTGTTTATCCAGGTGGAAAACCTGTACACTTATCCTTCCCCTTGGGGTGTCAGATAAAGGGAAGAAATTGGGAAGAGATGACATGATGGAGAAAGGCCAGGCAAAGCAGGGACAAGGGCATCTCCTCTAATTCTCATTCCCTGACCATAAGGGAGGTGGATGAAAAATAATTTTTACGAAACAACGTCTATAATAGAGCACTGTAGATAGCAGTAGAAGTGGAAGATGGATTACTAAAATTCTTATGCTTAACCAAGGATTTATCGATGATGTATCTAGTCCACTGATTTCTAACCCAACAGACTAATTTCCCTCGTCTACTGATCTCATTTTAAAGAAAAATAAAGACCAGTTCCATAGAATTCAAGAATGTTAAGATTCTAGTTTTCTTTAGATTAGTTTATATGTATGAGTGTATGTGGTGTATTTATGTAGCTAGGATGACAAGAAATCCACCTTACTCAATGTTAATAGAAGGTTTCCATTTGTAACACCGACCGTAACCACAACCTGTAAGAAGCAGTTATCTATGAAACTGCCCCAGACGTATGGAAGTCAAGTAGGGGCCTTAATTGTACAAAGTGGTTTGGGCTTCTCTGGTGGCGCAGCCTGGGCCCATGAGCCATGGCCACTGAACCTGCACGTCCGGAGCCTGTGCTCCGCAACAGGAGAGGCCACAACGGTGAGAGGCCCGCGTACCGGGTTCTCAGTAATATCATTATTTTTATTTAAACAATTGTTTGCCACACTGCAGCTGGGTAGAAAATTTTGAAGATAATATAAAATATGAAGGGTTAATCTGAACACTCAAGTTAGAATGGTGCACCCAGATATAAGCAGATTAACAGCCTTAACTCTCCATGTATTTGGGCAGACTAAATAGACATGAGACAGATCCAGAATCTATAACACTAAAAATACGTGTTTATTCTAAATTACTCCCCAAACTTCCCATTATATGAAGTAAAAATACTGTTTAATGAAAAACTCACCATATCTGTATCTGAGACGGGGCCAAAACTGGTCACATAGATGTTAGTGAAGACTTCAGTAATACTGTCTGGTGTAAGAAAAAGAGATTGAATATAGACATTATATAATGAGAACCACAGGAGAGAGAAGGGGTCAAGTACATGGCATGGTTAGAAAGTTCTGTGATATTTGGGAATATTTCGTTTTTACTTTCTTTTCAACGTTCACAACCAACAAAAATAGCTGTATTACTTAATTACTTCATAGGGTTTTACAATGCTAAATGCTTAGAAGGATTATGACATTCTTATTTGGAAACTATACCTGACTAGAGCATTTTGTTTTCAGCACACTGCTCAGAATGAATAGTTTCTCAGAAACTATCTTAAATGTGCCACCAGTATGGAAAATAAGGTACAGTTGGTATGGTTACTGTTTGATACAGTCCTGTAATTGACCATTAAACCAAATATTTCAAATGGTATTTCATGCTGGTAGAGATTTAGTTTGTAAATTAGTGTATCTTCTCAATAAAGCACAAACACATTGTTAATCATTATAAATAAACACAATTCATATTTTATAAAAAGCTTTATCATTCAGTAACATAAAAATAAAAGCAAATAACATTCATTAATCACAAGGATTACTTCCAAACAAACTTGCCTTTACATGTATCTAAGAATGCCTAAACCGCAAAGATTAAATTGAATTAGATTTGAAATTTATGTAACTTATAACGTGTAGCACAATTAACTGGATTGCTTTATTAACCAGGTGATTTAGATCTTTGATTTTAAATAAGCCAAATGGCAATGGGGGGAAAGCTCAAAGGAAAAATTTAAAACTAAAACCCTTTCAGTGTTCTTATAAGAAAAAAGTACATCATTAATTTCTACCATCATGAACTTAATGCCTTAACTGCTAAGTGTCAAATGTGTAATTCTACACAAACAATATCATGAAATATTTTAATATTATACTGAACATTAATTCACAACCATGAAAGAGACAGTAAACTGAGTCTGGAATATTGTATCCACTAAAGCAAAAATAAAAAGTAAAAGGATTTTGAAATAACAGAGTCGACTGAATGCTTACTCTTAAAAGGACTTGAAATGTAATAATCTACATGAGAAATCTATGAGATAGATTCTCTGTTATCATCCCAATATATGTGTACACTGATGTACGGAATGTTAAGGAAGTGTGTCCCGTGACCCACACTCTGTTGGGTGGATAGAGCCAGGTTTTAGGAACTAAGCACTCTGGCTCCTGAGCCCCCAGGGTAAACAAAGCACTGCACCACAGTCAAGAATAAATTTAAAAGTATTTTCTTATCAACTACATATTTCTATTTACCACAATACTCTGTGCCAAAAGCACACTTATGGTGTTCCAAATAAATATATTCCTTCAACATTGTTATTTTATATAATATTTTATTCCAAAAAAACGTTATTCGTGAAATTTTGTTGTAAAATTCATTTGAAACTCATTTCTAAAGTTAATTCTCAGCTGCCACCTGCCCCCAAACACTTGCACAGGGTCTACTTCATAGCTATACAATTTGTGCAGTCACATAGGTCCCTGTGCTCAGAAAAGTCCCATGCCTGGTCTAATGTTCTGTTTTTGCTTCCTTGAAATTCTTCATTATGTTTTGCATAAAGGGACGTGCATTTTCATCCTGGACTGGGCCTCACAAATTATGTAGCTGGTCCTGGATTATATATGTTTTTTTCCTCTTACTCATACAAAATCAATCGTGCTCTCACATTTATTCAATAAACAATTGAATAAAATGTTAGTCACTATAGATATTGGTTTAAAATGTTCCAAGAGAGAGAAATTAAAATGTTATGGTAGTCTTCACCCAAATAGAGGCAAATGGAATTTATTCTCCTTAATCTGGAGTTGTAAAGTTAGAAAAGAGAGTTGATAAAAATACATGAATATATTCATGCTAAGGACATGAAGAATATCCACTTACACACCAAATGGCAAGTAAAGAGTAAAGGAGAATGTGATCATCCTAGTGGCTGCCATGAGGTGCCAACTAAGAATCTAAAGGGAGAAAAATAAAATTACCCTCAAAGCTCTAAACAGTAAGAGCAACACCTCAAGACAGAACAGAGATAGGCAAAGTTACCTTAAAGAAAATAATTTCAAAGTTTAAGGACGTCATAAACACAGTTAAAGAATGTATGCATTTCAAGGAATATTCTCCTGCTATGCATGTTCAGAAAAAGTAGAGGAAAATAAAGTGTCCCTAAAGCTAGAGATTATAGTGTTACAAAGGCAGCTTACACCACTGCGAAGAAGTGAGCTGTGTACAGTCACTGCTGTTGAGAGATCCAGTAATCTGAAGTCTGGAATATTTACTGAATTTAGAGACCTGGGAGCCACTAGTAAAGTAATGTGTGCAGAGGCCAGCTTGAAGTGAGGGAAGTGAGAGAAGAGGAAGAGCCTAGAGTGATTTTAAACAACCTTTGAGAAGTTCGACTGTGAAGGGAAACAGGACTCCAGCAACAAGGGAAGGTGGGGGAAAAGAGACAGTTTTTGTTTGCTTGTTTAAGGTGGAAGATAGTTAAGGATCTGGCAATGCAGATGGAAGGGACTAAGGGAGCTGCTGAATATTCAGGAGACAAGATCAGTGAAAGAGGAATATTCCTGAGTAAGCAGGTAGTGCATTCATTAAAAAAGATTGACATTATATACATGGAGGGAAGAAGGAGGAGGGAATATCCTTAATTATATCTGGGCGAGAAGACAGAATGTTGAAATAAATGGAAGTAGGTTTTTAGGTCTAGTGGCAGGAAAGTTCCTGGAGAGGAGAGAAATTCTGAGTTACGTGCAAAATATCTGTTCATTATTTTTATTATAATAGATGATGATTCCAAGTAAAACATTTGGTAGTATAATTATATTAATAACATTTACAATAGTATACATCCATAGAAGACCAATGTAGCATCTGCTGCCAGTTCTTTGTCCATAGCCCCTTGACAATCATGATTCCTCTATATCAGGGGTCCCCAACCCCCGGGCCGTGGACCGGTACCAGTCTGCAGCCTGTTAGGAACCAGGCCGCACAGCAGGAGTTGAACGGCGGGTGAGCGAGCGAAGCTTCATCTGCCGCTCCCCATTGCTCCCCATTGCTCCCCATTGCTCGCATTACCTCCTGAACCAACCCCTCACCAGTCCATGGAAAAACTGTCTTCCATGAAACCGGTCCCTGGTGCCAAAAAGGTTGGGGACCGCTGCTCTACATGCTGGGATGTTCTGCTGCAAGCTCCTGTGATCCTCTGCCTGAGGGCTTTTCCTGGCTGTGCAGGGCAGAGTGTAATTGCAGAAAAGTTTGTGTTCCTGGGAACAGCCATCAACCAACGATGGATGAGAGTTGGAGGAACTCAGCTTTCTCTCCCTCTCAGTGGAGACAACTCTAAGGCATGCTCTACACCATTTCCCAGATGACTTCAGGGAGGAAACTACAACTGTCCTCAGCAGTAACCTGCTCACCATGGTACCCTGCTTTGGCTGTCCTCCCTTCCCTGTATCACTTTGACCTCCCTCAGCTAGTGCGCCTGATATCCCTTCCCAGATGATTGTGTATCTTAGAGTCTGCTTCTGTGAGAAGCCAAAGCCAACTACAAACATCATTCACATACTCTAAGAAGAAAAAAAAGATAATAATTAATGAGTCAGGAAAGATATTAATTGTGTTAAAAGACATTAATTAATTGCAGCTAACCATCCAAGCAATAAGGTATATCGTCTTCACCCCTGTAATTTAGATATAACACTAATACTAATAAGGGCACACACTCATAAGATGGAGAGTAAAATCAAACTGTAAATGACATCCCTTCAAGAAGATGAGGATGCTAATAATTTTGCTCACCATGTATCATAAATAGGATGTCGTGCACATATTTTAAGACAAGTTAGCCATTGCTGTTTTACTTTACTCTCTCAGCAGCAACAAAGACATTTTGCTTCCTGGGATGATTTCTGTTAACAGCTACATGTGCCATTTGTCATCAGTCAAGTTCAGTAAAGTCAACAGATACTTAACCGACTTTTGTGTATATGGCGCTTAGTGTTCCCTATTAAAAGTTGAAAACTTGGAATCTGATCATATAATTTGTCACCATTCCACCACAAAAGAATTGCTGCTGCTTTTCCAATATCTTCCTCCCAGTAGACACTTAACACATGTTTGATAAATATAGTGCCCATAAAATCAGGAAGAGTTAAGATCAATAATAAAACCAATATGAATTGTGTTTTCTTACAATCATTTTTCATGATAGTTCTAAGTTTTGGACTTTGATTCTTTGCAATGATTTGGAAACATGAAATATAAACATATATTGAATACATGAAATTTCCTCTCAGTGTGACTCCTGGTGCTTTTAAATTTTTGAATCTTTGTATATTGTTTGTTCTTGTAGTTTTGTTTATTTACTTTGATATTTTTCCTACTAATGAAAATGCATTGATTTAAAAAGTATAGCACATTTGGGGATCCGAAACAAGAATCACGATGGCTGTATGTTTATGGACAGGACATAAAGTCCTCAAAGGATAAACTAAACATACCCCATCATGACAGTCACTGATTATGGGTTACAAATGAATGTGACTTTGAAATCACTGGAGGGTCTATCTATCCCCCAATAGGGTTTGGGACTGTTCTGGCCCTTAGAACCATCACCAGGTAGAAGATTTGTAGTGCCTTCTCTTTCTTTGAAATGTCTTTCTTCAGTACCTAATGATTCAGCTTGCTCTGGTGAGGAAGCTGAAGACACACCTCTCTCCCCAAAGCACTAGTAAAGGAAATCAACTAGGAAAGAGGAGTTGAAGAGGAGACTGAATGCACATTGATTCCCATGGATTTAGTGGGACCGTTTGGTTCAATTAACAAATAGCTGCTAAGAGTTTATTAAGTATTGTCCAGAGACATCCCCTGCCTGACAGACAAGGGAGAGAATGTTTTCAAAGGGAAGCTGTTAGTGGTGCCAGAAGCAATTTATGTTCCTCAAGGTAATGTTTCATCAAGACTTTGCTACATGCTCAGTGTGGGACTCTGACAGGGGAAAGAATGAAGACGTTCTCAAAGATCTCACTTTTACTATCACAGGTTAGATTCTCTTTTGAGGAGATTCTAGTGACCCCATCCCATTTCAAGTTGTTAAAGATGGAATCCAGAGCACATGGGATACCCTAGAACACTAAGAGTTCAAAGTTTAGTCTGAGCACAGGCTATTACATATCTAGTATCCCTGGGTTAGTTAGAAACTTGGAGCTTATTAATCACCAACCTGAAATCCTATGCTGTTGTCTAAGTACTGATAGAAACCAGCTTAACAACTAAGTTATGAGAATTTAAAAATAAAAACTATGCTGATATAAATTTACATTTTGCTCCCCAAATACATATTAATAAAAAATGATTCTTATGTCCAATATATATAATGATAAGCTTTTACCTTTTTAAGATAATGAATTATTTTATAAATCAACATAAATTGAGCATTCTTAATGTGCTAAGAACTACAATTCACATATATATGTGTGTGTGTGCATATATATTACTAATACAAAGGATTGAAAAAATTCCACTGTATTAATTTTCTTTCTTATAAAAAAGGTGCATAAGTTAAAGCTTGCTAATTGACTCTTTCTTTTATGACCTTTTCACCATCCTCACAAAATACTGCTGTGGACAGCAATATTTCCGTTTACTTTGCAAAATAATTCTTCAGTTCTTTCTTTTCTATTTTGTAGAAGGAAAGCATTTAAATGTAATAGAAGCATAGACATTGAAAACACTAAATTTCAAAAGCTCATATAGGCCATGGGTTCAAATATTCAAATTTCTGCCTCCTCTATTTCTAGTCTTGGTAAAAGCCACCATCATTTTGTCAGTTGTCAAACTTTTAGTCTCAGGCTGAACTTCTTACTCATATCCAGCATTTTAATTGTTGACTGGGTTCTGTTGATTATATTTCCTACATCGTTCTTGACTTTCCCTTCTCTCTCAATCCTCACTGGCAATGACCTCTGGAATGGCCTCTTTTAGTTTTCCTGTTTCTAGTCTCACCAACTCCTATATACCCTCCATGACACTACTAATAGTAAATCATGTGATGTCTCTTCTCTGATCAAATTTTTCTCAATGACTCTCCTTTGCCTAAAGATCAAGTTCGAAGATCACAGCATAGCACATCAGACCCTTCATGATCTTTGTCTCCTTTCCATCCTGATCCAGCACTGTCCCACACTGTATACCTTAGCCATACCCAACTCCATGTTATTCTCCTTCATTCTTTTTCAGGCGGGGGCGGGGGGGCGGTGCTTTCTCTTTCCTCTACATAAAATGCCCTCTCATTTAATCCTTGTTCTTAAAAAATAAGTTCAAATAACACTTCCTCTTTGAAGTTGTCCTTGCCATCCCTGAGTATTTAATTAGTCTTTCTGTTGGTTCCAGAAATGTTTACTTCTTCAAATGAAATAATCAAATCATATTGTAACTTCTAATGCATGAGGAGTTGTTAAATGGTTGTGTGTTTCCCCACTCTACTCACCACTCAACAGTGTCCAGGACTTTGTTCTATGTGCCTAATATGGAGCGACATAGATTATCACAGAAGGTTATGGTCAAGGATAAGGCCCTACCAATCCTGTCACACTCAAATATGAGATAAAGTATTATCTTTACACCTATGGATAACCTGCAATAAATTACATGTAGAAAAAGTATTATGATGGTAAATTGCTGAATTACATTAAACATATAGGGAAAAAATTTAAGGCATGGTTTTAGATTCAGATGCTAAAAGCATAAGATCATTTGCCTTTATTTCTAATAGAGTTCAGTTCTCATATTCAACAATCCAACATTTTTCATCTACAACATCCTAAAGGTAAATGCATGAAGAGCCTTGTTGGCAATATTACAAATCTTTGCTATCTTTCCCTGAATCTCTTGGATCAGCTTCAAAAAGAAATTCTGTACTTATAAAATGGAGCTAACTGATATTGTAATTTGATGATAGTATCAATTTCTTCTTAAAAATAAATTTGGCCCAAATTACTATAAAAGGAAAAAAGAAATCTCCTAAAGTAATTAACTTTATCACCCATCGCTGGATGCTGTTTCCTGACAGTGTGTATATTGGAAAATGTTATGATTATTTTACACCTAACATGTAATTAGGAACTTTTAGAAACTTTATGTAGCAACCCTTAAATACTTGTCTTATCTGTTGAATTCCCATTGTGTGATAGTAAAAGGAACTTATTACCTATTAAGCATTTACTATATGCATGGACTGGGTTAAATTTTTATATATAATTTCATGATCACCCTGTGAACTGTGCATAATTATATTCATTTTATCTCATCCAAATTCAACAGCTACTTAGAGAGCTGTACTGAAACATTTTTTGTTACTTAAAAATCCCATGCTAATAACTATTTCAATAATAAAATGTCATTCAAAAACACAACCATTGGAAGAATTTTTCATTTAGTTTAAGATTATTTGGTATCTTTAGGGCCAGTATAGTCACATCATATATATATTTATTACACACTTGCCATGCACCAGTCTAAAGTTATATATTTGAGGAGATAAAATAATATAGAAATGATAATAAAGAAACCTACAGCCCAGTTAAATAGTTGGTGCTGGTTTTATAAAACATGATGTCATTTCAACTTTTCATTCCATCATATACCTGATGTAATATGTATATGTTACATATTAGTATGTATTAGATATACCTAAATATATATATGTATGTGTGTATATGGTTTGTTTATATACGTATTATATATTGTTGTGTGTGTATACATATATATAATAATACGTGATTTATATGTATATATTTGTGTGTATGTGTATACGCATACCAATATATAAATTTTGGTGTTGAACTGTCCCATATTTAAATCAAAAGCCTTAGGCTTCCCTGGTGGCGCAGTGGTTGAGAGTCCGCCTGCCGATGCAGGGGACACGGGTTCGAGCCCCGGTCCGGGAGGATCCCACGTGTCGCGCAGCGGCTGGGCCCGTGAGTCATGGCCGCTGAGCCTGCGCGTCCGGAGCCTGTGCTCCGCAACGGGAGAGGCCACAACAGTGAGAGGACCGTGTACCGCAAAAAAACAAAAACAAAAACAAAAAACAAACAAACAAAAAAATCAAAAGCCTTATATCAGTCTATCTTAAATCTGGAACTTCTGAAGAGGGCTACATGTAGAAAGATACTGATAAATGGATAAATAAATTTTCTTTCTTTCCTCCTTTCTTTCCTCTTGTTTTTCTTCCTTCAAAAACATGATAATTGAGGGACTGATTGTTACACTACGTAATACACTTAGATAAAAGACAAATAAAGAACATAGTATGTAGCCATCATGGTCTTTGAGGGGAAAGAAACAAGTAAATAGATGACTGTCTACAGAGCATGTGTAAATGGTAAAAATAATCAATCATGCTAAGCGGTGATGCCAGAAGGTAGGAGGTAGCTGATGGTAAGAAGAGGAGTGACTCTGAACCAAAACTGGGGTGTCAGAGAAGGCTTCTCAAGCCATCCTTTAATGCATGCTTCTTTTTAAATTTTTTAAAATTTTAAAAGTTGTCTTAGTTTGCTCTCAGAACCTTTCCCTTCTATCATTTCAACTCATTTGATTACATGGTCTCATAGTTGAAAGAAAGAAAGAAAGAGAGAGAGGGAGGGAGGGAGGGAGGAAGGGAGAAGGAGCTAGCTAGCCATTAACAGTAATGATTATTAATTCTTATGATAGGCCCCCCCTTTTTTTTTTTTTTTGCGGTACGCGGGCCCCTCACTGTTGCGGCCTCTCCCACTGCGGAGCACAGGCTCCGGACACACAGGCTCAGCAGCCATGGCTCACGGGCCCAGCCGCTCCGCGGCACGTGGGATCCCCCTGGACCGGGGCACGAACCCGTGTCCCCTGCATCGGCAGGCGGACTCTCAACCACTGCGCCAACAGGGAAGCCCCTGATAGGCCCCTTTGATGCAATTTTAGGAGACCTAGACTTCTAATTAGGGAGAAATCTTAAGAAAGTAGATTACAGCATAGGGTTTGGACCTCAAAGTGAGGGCAGAAACACAGCAGAAGGAACTTAGAAAAGATGCACTAGATGCAGGAGATAAATGAAAGGTTGAAAAAAAAAAGATAACTGTGAAATTAAAGTGATAGTAGAATTCTTTGGTGGTCTTTTAAAATTGTTTTGGATGCTACACCTAGATCTGGTCAGAAAACTCAGTTTAATGCAAGTTCCCAAACTCAGTCTCCTTTGTGATTCATAACATTATTTTACTTTGTTCTAGATCTGTTCCTGAATCCTAATTATGTCTATATATTTTTCAGGACATTAAAATATTTTTATTTTAGACATTTACTACTATATAAGAAGTAGAGATATGAGAAAAAAATTTTTACAGTCAAAATTTTTAGTCAGAATATTTGAAAAGATATATATATATATATATATGTAATAACATTAAAGACTTATGCATGAAAAAACTGTCCTTTCAAGGATAGTGATTACAGACCATATTTGAAATAAAAAATTAAATTTACTCTTTTTTTAACACCTTTATTATAGCATAATTGCTTTATAATGGTGTTAAATTTACTCTTTATTAATCTATAGTATACTTTTAATTTCTCAGCTCTGATTGTATATCTTCCATAAAATATTTCAATGCAAATAATCACGTTGCTTCATTCCTTTTTTGATATGCATTTAAATTTTATCCTTTTTCCTTCTCTGCTCTAATACAGTGTTATGAGCATTTGATTTTTCCCCACTGTCCTAAATTCAGTTTCCAGCACCACGTCCTATAACAGTATTCGTTATATAAACTTGTAGGTTGATACATTTGGGGTTTTACCAGAAAATGATTCCCACTTTGTCCACCCTTACTTGTTCCTGCCATTCCTGGTAGTCTTTTAAACTGCTGTTTCAGCTCTCCAGGCAGTTTTAAAAGGCAGCTGTTGTACAACCCCAGCTAATAGATCAAAGAGATTCACCCCATGTTTGCCTTCACTGAGCTCAGAACGTAGAACTCTCAGCCTTTTGCTATAAGGGCAGAGAAACGTTGATAAATGAGCCTTTATACCTCATGCAGGAAAAACACATCCAGTTTATAGTCACAGGAACAGTTATAGCTAAATCAAGGTATTTCACTTGTGCCCAATACGTCTCACCCCCAGCTCTCCTGTTTGTAGGGAGCTGACACTATGTGTCTGAACTGTTGGGTCTCGGTAGTTTGCTTTTATTTGTGACTCACCGATTATGATGAAAAAACAGAAATAGTAAGTAAGCTACGTAATTGATTTTTCCTTTGGTCCTCCCAGAAATAATAATGTTTGCTTCTTTTCTCAGTGTGGATGTCTTTATGAATCCCATCTGTAAATGTTCACAAGAATATAAACCTAATACAGAAATGAAATACATCATTTCCAGAAAATATTGTGGCCGCTCTCTTTAGTTCCTTAAGAATATATCACCACAGAAAGAGAAGAACTGAGACTGCCTTTTGCCCATGTAAGAAAAATTCTAGACAGACTTTTTAGACTTATTTAGTCAGGTAATTTCATCCATTGTCCATTTCCATTGACCGTACAGTACTTGTCTCTGTGTGGCCAGAGAACAATGAAGCCAGATCACTACTAAGGCTCCCTAACAAGGGAGACAATTTTCTGCAGTCAAGAAGGCTGTGGGCATCCGTACTGATTTTGGAGAATGGCTGGAGCAGAGTGCCTGGATCAGACAATTGAATGGGGAATGCATAGGCAGAGCCAGACCTAGATCAAGCTGTAAAGTAAAAGAAGTTTCTCTCTGAAAGGTCATATTATGTTTTCATGCCTTACTATTTTCTTTGACCAGTAGCGTTGTCCCCATAGCCCTCAAAGGTTCAACAATCACTTATTCAGCACCAGCTGGGTGCATATCATTTTCACAGTGCTGTGGAGGTTACAAGGAAGCATAAGGGAGTTCACTGTTCTTTTTTAAGTGCATAAAACAAAAAGCCACAAATTGTAAAATAATAATACTCATTACATTTATTACAATGCTTGCTGGTGCTTAGGCTAAAACCTTGTAATTATCTTTGTCTTTTCTCTTTCACACCCACATCCAATCCATACGGAAAACTGTTGGTTCTATAATATATCCAAAATCCTGCTACCTGTCAAGATCTTTGCTGCTAGCACCTTGGTCTAAGCCACCACCATCTCTCACCTGGATAACAGTGGTCTCCCAGCTTCCACCTCTGCCCTCATACAGTCTGTTTTCATTATATCACTGAGAGTGGGTCTTATAAAACATGAGAAAACGGAATCATGCCATACCACCACTTGGAATTCTGAAAAAACTCCCCATTTCACTCAGAGTAAAACTAAAGCTCCTATAATGGCCAACAACGCCTTAAGTGATGTAAGCCATCCTCTCTATTATATATCTCACTTCATCTCTCTCTATCAACTTGGCCTCCTTTTTCTAGACATACTCCCACCTTAAAGCCGTTGAACTAACTGCATCCCTCCCCATCCTAGAATGCTATTTTCCCAGCCATCCATATATGTGACTCCTTCTTTAAATCCTCATAGAAATGTCAACATCTCATCTTGCCTTCAGTTTTCCCAATACTCACTTCCCTGCTCTACTTTTATTTATTTATTTTTATTTTCTCCATAGCATTCATCACTTACTATCATACTACATAATGTACTTCACTATGTGTATTTATTTTTGCTCTGTTCACAAAGATGTAAACTTAGGGGCAAGAATCTGTTTTGTACACTTATAATATTCCAACAGATTAGAACTATTGTTGACACATACTTGGCATTCAATGAATGCTTATTAAAAAATAAATACATTTAGGAAAGAATGAATAAAAACAGCTTTTACCACGTGTATACTACATGCCAGGACTTTGCTACGTGTTTTGCATATATTATCTTATCTTCTCTCGTAAAACACTGTGAGCTAGGTATTACGCCAAATGCAGAAGCTGACATTTGGGAAAAAATGTGTTACTTGTCCAAGGTTAAAAAAGTGACAGAGCCCGGATAGAAACTCATGTCCAACTAAAACTTGGAATATTAACCACCATGACATGTTGCAAGTAAACTCTTGTTTCACTACACAGTTCTGCATAATCCTAAATTCTGTTATGTGTAGGAAAGGATTTAAGCTTCCTAGATTGGCAAGCAGAAAGTAATTGTCAAGAGCTTTGTTATTCCAGAGTCTAATCTTAATTAAGAAAAATTTTCAAAGATACTGGTTCATAATTTCTATAGAAAAAGGAAAGAAAAACAGAGGGAACGTGTGAATTTTAATGTGTTCTTTTATTTCATTTCATCATATCCTGATTCTCAATTCTTCCTGGGAATTACTCCTAAGTTTCTCTAATGCTTGAACTCTTTTCTGGACCCTCGATTAACACAATACCCAAACCATTTGGTAAATTCAGCATTTTCAAATAAACTAGGTGACTTTTTAAAAATCATTCAAACTGCTTGTTTGGAATAATGCAAAGCAACCAACCAGTGGAACCGCAGCTGCTCTCAGTGGTTTCTCTTGAATTCAGTTATGGCCTCAAGAATGAAGACACTTGGTCCCACCTTGGTGAAGCACGGTAATCCTTTAACTTCCCTCACTCATGGCACCAGTGTATACTCTTGTGCACATTATCTTATTTCAGATATGAATCTGTCATCTAGTCTTGCCCCATGTATGTCAGACTTGGCACCACCTGTACCTCAGATTCCAAAATTCTTTGGGATGAGGCCTGGATATAATTATACACACTAACTCGTTTTATACACACCGTGCAGGCAGCCACGAACTGACTAGACTCCTAATATGCACATTCTGATAAAAATATCCCAGTCTACTCCCTTGCGAGGCACCCTCCACCCACACCGACACTTCACTTTCTCATTTGCCTGGTGAGTCATATCAGTGCTGGGAATTTATATTAAATGCTTCAATCCCAATTTCTTATTTTGTTTTTTGCCAGGATTCTCTTAACCTGAATAGTCCTTATAAATGCAATTGTTCGCTTCTTACAGTATAAACATGGGGGAATGTGTAGTAATCAATAGAGTCCTAGCATTTCGATGTGCTGAACAATATTTTTTAGAATTAAACATCCATCATGCTTTAAAAATACTCCAACAGATTGTTTTTCTAAATGGTGCCTTAAACAGCGGTTGTCCCTCTCTCCGCAAGCTCAGTGAAGATAATATATCCTTTGGGGTCAGGCGATGCTCCATTTTCCCCCCAGTAGACCTTTTAACTGCAAATAACTTTTTTTAAATGGATTCTCAAATTTCTCATTATTAAATCAAAGAAAACAAGAGAAGAATTTTTATGTGCACAAAGCATTCACTTTAGCACTTCCTGCAGGATAGCTCATTTAAATGTGTAGGTTTCCTGATACTCTCATTGCCCAAGTTTCCCCCCAGGGCACAAGAACCTTCAAATAATCAGGACTGTGTTAGGCACAGCACTACCAGAGCATGATTGGAAGAAAATACATTACAGTCTAATATGCTACACGTTTTCTGTCTTGTTTTTATTTATTTATATTTTTCTGCATTACTTTCAAATACGACTAGGTCAGTTAGAATGGAAGTTCAGTTGTAAGACTCTTTCAAGCTCTTTCTAAATATACACTTCATCAGCTTATTAGACCACTGGAGCTAAATGTGGTTAAAATAGTTTCGTTTACATTCCTCCTCCGTTATTCTCATAATGGTGATGTATTATTACCTGTTCCAAGAGTCAAGAGCCCTCATCTCTGTCTTCATTGAATCTGCTGAAATGTGACATCTCTTGCTTCACATCAGGGACCAAGATCATATCCCTGTTAATTGTTAGCTGGATCACGGCACTCAATGCTCCCGCCCACATCATGCCTCGTGAAAGAACACCATTTCCCTCAAATTCATCCTTTAAACTCCAAAAATCTCTTCTTCAACCACTGCTCTACTGTGTGCCTCAGAAAACCTTAATAATTCTGGAGTTCTCAGAAAATCAAAATCAGCTTTCTACTGATCCACTTGTAATCTCTTCTCCCAAGACTTCTAATTTTATTCTCCTGTCCAGTCCCTCTCTATGGATTCGCCAAAGTCAATCTACTTGTTGATTTTTTGACTTTCTGGAAATCTCCCGTTCAAGAACCCACTTGCCACCACCTCTTCACACTCTGGCCCAGGCACGAATCAGAGTGGCAATTACTTAGGAGGTGAGGCAAACTCACTGAGCAGAAAGTGGCCACTGCTTTCCAGCTTCCCAAATTTATGGCATCTAACAGCTCCTCTCCTTGAAGTTTATCAAGCAGTTACAGGATTCATGGCAGGCACAAGTAAGTAAGTCTTTGAGGAGTCTAGAGTCTGCATATCAAAATCACTTCTGAGACTCACATAAGCCCTGGGTCTGCAGAGATTGTCACAGGACAATGAGGAACAAATTTAATGGTTTCAGAGTTAGCGTATTCTATTTTCCTAGGGAGGCAAAAGGAACTGCCGCCCTGTGGAGGTTTGATCTAGTGTTAGGGGGAACCCTTATTCCCCAGTCCTCACATTTTCCTGAGAACAGTATTGAAATAACACTTCCAGCCCCATTCCCCACTCATTCATGCCTCCCCTGAAAGAGAACTGTGGCAAGTGAGATTCGGAGAAGGAACTGAACACTTTGTTGGGTTAAGATCTACCTGCCCCAGGAGTGCTGTGTCCTGTGTTCTTGCTTCCTGTGATAAGCATGCAATATCAAGCATAAGCTTTTCATCCAGAGACAGAGCTGAAAGTGTCCCTTTCTGGCTACACTACTGGGGTTCCATACATATGAAACAGTGACTACGAGTTTGTGTGTCTATCTACAGGCCCCAATATTCCTGGGGTGAAGTATTAGGAAGCCGGACCATGATCACACGTGTAAGCCACATTCTCCAATCCAGCTTGGTAAGAAATAAAACTGATATTCTAATCACCATAGGTCTGCTTCCTGTGTCTATGTTTTCTGTGAGTTTAGGAGAGAAATAAAGGAGTCTTATTACTGGCCTCATAGACCTTCAACAGCTAAAGAGAAGGAATTACACGTCTTTCACCCAAAATGTTGAGTTTCAGTTGATTAGGACTGTGTGAAGTTTAAAGCCCTCAATTTGAATCTGAATTCTGTCATTTACTATCTTTATAATATGAGGCAAGTTATTTAATCTCTCAGTGCCTCAGTTTCCTCGGTTGTGGATTCAACTAAGATTTTTTTTTTTTTTTTTTTTTTTTGCGGTACACGGGCCTCTCATTCCCGTGGCCTCTCCCGTTGCGGAGCACAGGCTCCGGACGCGCAGGCTCAGCGGCCATGGCTCACGGGCTCAGCCGCTCTACGGCATGTGGGATCTTCCCGGACCGGGGCACGAACCCGCGTTCCCTGCATCGGCAGGCGGACTCTCAACCACTGCGCCACCAGGGAAGCCCTCAACTAAGATTAAATGAACACATGGTCTGTGCCAGATACTATTCTAGGATCTGAGGACACACAATGTGCTCACACACAAACAGAATAAAATGCATTCATGGAGCTTTCATTCTGTAAAATTGAAAGAGTTCTACAACATGAGGTCAGTATAAGGATTAAACGAGTTGGTATACAAAATGTACTTACAGTGGTACCCAGAGCATAGTAAGCACTCATCAATTAGCAAGCACTCAATAAGTGATGGTGATGATGATGATGGTGATGATCTTTGCTGCATTTAGGGAAGCAAAGCCAACTCTAAATCTTGCTATTAATGCAGTTCTTTCTCTGTGATTGTCTCTGAGCTTCATTCAAGATACCCCATGATGCACTGATGATTCTCACCAAAAAAAATGTCATAAATTCTGATCTCTAAACTCCACTCTCAAACCCTACACTTAGCTCCTTAGACGATACTGTTATTTAATATGTTATGCTATGTCAGGAGGAATTGAATTTTTCTGACTTTGAAAGTACAGGGGTTTCATTTTTGTCTGTGTTTTGTTTCACAACGTTCAACTAAAACATGTTTTGCATATCATACTTTCAACTTGATTATGGTAGACAACACTGAAAACATTGTCTCATGGCCTTCAATGTGGCAGTAGGACACTGCTAAATAAATACATCTGTGAGGTCGACGAGAATGTGGACAAAACAGAACTGCCATTGCTTTAAGAATATTCTAACCATTTCTCGGTTTCACACACTGGCTAATTAGGAATTCCAGGTGTGCATGCTTGCCGGGTTGGTTCTAGTATAGATGTGGCTACACTAGCACGCTCCTGCCCCTACGTCCATGCGTAACCACCTTCTGCAACGCAACTGATCTAGATTCAACTCAGAGGGAACTCTCTACACACTCTTCTAACAGAACCCTTTCATCTGCATGCCATGCCAGTTACGAGGATCTTATGCACTAGCTTCGTTACTTGTTAGAATTGTCCATTTTAATTCCTACCTAAAAATACGTGACAGATCCATTTATCTTAGCCACATTAATGTTCTCTACATAAGGACTGATGATGAATTGTTTTCACAGGTAATGGATAACTCTCAAACACAGCTCCTTGTCTTAATACATTCATTCAACTATCAAAAAACATGTCTCTTATTTACAAATGCTGTGATCTGCAATTCTGTCTTCATTTTGAAACAGGAAATGAAAGCCCGGAGAATTTAAATATAGTGTACATGGGGTCATAAAGATAATAATGAGTAAAGGCATTAACTAAAATATTTTCCTCCTGACAAAGTCTATCAAACTATAGACACTGGTTTGCAAAAGTTGACCAAAATTTGCCCATTTTTGTGGTAAAGTCTAATAAAAGTCACTCACTGCAAATTTAAGGAGATATTCTGAAACAAAATCCTTATGGGATTTGACATTCTCAGGCATATTCTCTCTACTACTGTTGTAAAATCTAATGCAAACCACTCACTCCAAATTTAAAGAGATAATCTTAAAATAAATCTTAATTGGACTTAACATTCTCTAACAATTTAGGGCTCACCTTCAATTGTGGACACTCATGATATCCATGACAATCACTGTAGAAATGGCACTGTCAGCCCCATCAATTATCAGATGATTGAAAGGTGTCATACCTTTCTTTCCTCAGTAATGTGTTGCTAAAACAACACATCTACAATTGCCTGTTTCTAATATATTTTTAATGTACCAAGTAATATTTAAAAAAACTTTTGGTAAGTTCTCTAATTGTTTAGAACTCTATTTTTTTAAAAAAAATAATTACTTTCAACAAGGAACGACCCCTCATATAGTGATTTTTATTTTTGTATTACAATACAATGATAAATGAGAGCATGAAAGATCTATAAGAGCAGTGGAAGCTTCACTCACATCCCTGAAAAGAGAGGGGCAGAAAGAAGAACATCAATGTTCTGATGAAAAGAAGATTCCCTTCTCCTGTCCTACTAGCTCTGGGAGCAGTGAAACCAGATAAAATGCCTTATGGTTCCTTGGGAATCTGATTTGTTCAGGAACTCCAAAAATAATAAAGACAACACTCCTTAAAGCTTGAAAAAAGAAACTTCATTAAAAAAAAAACACTGCTTTGCATGGTACAGGTTAACTTACATTCCATCCAACAAGAAAAGCACAGTTTGGAAACAGAACTAGAATTTTTTTAAAATGTAGATGAAATCATTATAATAAACCATAAAACACTACTAAGTAAAAGATTTAGAATTGTCTCTAAAATTTTAATGATTGGTTGTAAGCATCTGCCATATAGTTGCTGGTCATTATTAAGAGGAGAGAATATAAGCCTTAGCAGACTTACATGCAGTAAAGCAATGGTTTGCAAAAGGACAAAAGATGATAAAGTTAAACTGGTTTATTCGATTATTAAACATTTACTGAGTGACACTCTATGCAGGACGCTGTGTTAAGTGCTGTGCAGATTAAACAATCAAGATGACTTAGTTCCTATATTCAAGAAATTCATAATCTACTCAGGAAACTAAGGCATGCACAGAAGTCACGGTAATTCAGATCATCCCTATTTAAGTAAAATGGAGCAGTTTTTACCATTTGCCTAAGTCAAAAACCTTTGAGATATCCCTGATTTTTCGTCTTCTCTCACCTCATCTGGTCTAACAAGTTTTATTTCCACTACCTGCAAGACATATCGAAAAACAGATGTTTTTTAAAAATGAATAAAGCTGCAATAGATAAGGCAGATGATTAGGGATGGATAATAAATGTAGGGAATGAAAAGTAAAGTATTTCAACAAGACAGAGAGGAGATAAGTGGCAGGGGGAGTATTAAGAAGTAGTGGAGGGAGAAGGCGGAAGATGGCGGAAGAGTAAGACGCGGAGATCACCTTCCTCCCCACAGATACACCAGAAATACATCTACACGTGGAACAACTCCTACAGAACACCTACTGAAGGCTGGCAGAAGACCTCAGACCTCCCAAAAGGCAAGAAACTCCCCACGTACCTGGGTAGGGCAAAAGAAAAAACAGAGACAAAAGAATAGGGACGGCACCTGCACCAGTGGGAGGGAGCTGTGAAGGAGGAAAAGTTTCCACACTCTAGGAAGCCCCTTCGCGGGCGGAGACTGCGGGAGGCGGAGGGGGGAGCTTCGAAGCTGCGGAGTGCACAGCAACGGGTGCGGAGGGCAAAGCGGGGAGATTCCCGCACAGAGGATCGGTGCCGACCGGCACTCACCAGCCCGAGAGGCTTGTCTGCTCACCCGCCGGGGCGGGCGGGGCTGAGAGCTGAGGCCGGAGCGCAGGGAGAGGACTGGGGTTGGCGGCTTGAACATAGCCTGAAGGGGTTAGTGCACCACAGCTAGCCGGGAGGGAGTCAGGGGAAAAGCCTGCACCAGCAGAAGAGGCAGGAGACTTTTCCTTCCCTCTTTGTTTCCTGGGGCGTGAGGAGAGGGGTTTAAGAACGCTGCTTAAAGGAACTCCAGAGACGGGCACGAGCCGCGGCTAAAAGCGCGAACCCCAGAGACGGGCGCGAGCCGCGGCTGAAAGCGCGGACCCCAGAGACGGGCGCGAGCCGCGGCTGAAAGCGCGGAATCCAGAGACGGGCGCGAGCCGCGGCTGAAAGCGCGGAATCCAGAGACGGGCGCGAGCCGCGGCTGAAAGCGCGGAATCCAGAGACGGGCGCGAGCCGCGGCTGAGGGCGCGGACTCCAGAGACGGGCGCAAGCCGCGGCTAAAAGCGCGGACCCCAGAGGCGGGCGGGAGACGTTAAGGCTGCTGCTGCCGCCACCAAGGGGCCTGTGTGCGAGCACAGGTCACTCTCCACACCCCTCGTCCGCGGAGCCTGTGCAGCCCGCCACTGCCGGGTTCCCGGGATCCAGGGACAACTTCCCCAGGAGAGCGCACAGCGCGCCTCAGGCTGGTGCAAAGTCACGCCGGCCTTTGCCACCGCAGGCCCGCCCCGCACTCTGTGCCCTTCCGTCCCCGCCGGCCTGAGTGCGCCAGAGCCCCCAATCAGCGGCTCTTTTAACCCCATCCTGTCTGAGCAAAAAACAGACGCCCTCCAGCGATCTACACGCAGTGGCAGGGCCAAATCCAAAGCTTAGCCCTGGGAGCTGTGAGAACAAAGAAGAGAAAGGGAAATCCCTCCCAGCAGCCTCAGAAGCAGCGGATTAAAGCTCCACAATCAACTTGATGTACCCTGCATCTGTGGAATACCTGAATAGACAACCAATCATCCCCAATTAAGGAAGTGGACTTTAGGAGCAAGATCTATGATTTTTTCCCCTTTCCTCTTTTTGTGAATGTGTATGTGTATGCTTCTGTGTGAGATCTTGTCTGTATAGTCTTGCTTCCACCATTTGTCCTAGGGTTCTATCCGTCCATGTTTTTTTTTTAAATTTTTTTTCTTAATAATTAATTTTAATAATCTTATTATACTTTACCTTCGTTCTTTCTTTCTTTCTTTCCGTCCTTCCTTCCCTCCTTTAGACAACGAATCATCCCAAATTGAGGAGGTGGTCTCTGACAGCAAGATTTAGGATTTTTCCCCATTTACCTCTTTTAGTGAGGGTGTATGTGTATGCTTCTGTGTAAGATTTTGTCTGTATAGCTTTGCTTCCAACATTTGTCCTAGGTTCTTTCCGTCCCTTTTTTTTTTTTTCTAAATAAGAAGTTTTTAATTCAATAACTTTATTATACTGTATTTTATTTTTACTGTATCTTCTTTCTTTCTGTCTTTTTTCCTTCTTTCCCTTCTTCCTTCCTTCCTCCCTCCCTCCCTCCCTCCTTTCTTTCCTTCTTGCCTTCTTTCCTTCTTTGCTTCTTTCTTTCTTTCTTCCTTCCTTCCTACCCTCCTTTCCTTCTTTCTTTCCTCATACTTCTACTAATTCCCTCTACTTTTTCTCCCTTTTATCCTGAGCCTGTGGATGAAAAGCTTTTGGTGCTCCAGCCAGGAGGCAGGGCTCTGCCTCTGAGGTAGGAGAGCCAACTTCAGGACACTGATCAACAAGAGACCTCCCAGCTCCACATAATATCAAACGGCGAAAATCTCCCAGAGACCTCCATCTTAACACCAGCACCCAGCTTCACTCAACGACCAGCAAGCCACAGTGCTGGAAAACCTATGCCAAACAACTAGCAAAACAGGAACACAACCCCACCCATTAGCAGAGAGGCTGCCTAAAATCATAATAAGGCCACAGACACCCCCAAACACACCACCAGACGTGAACCTGCCCACTAGAGAGACAAGATCCAGCCTCATCCACCACAACACAGGCACTAGCCCCCTCCACCAGGAAGCCTACACAACCCACTGAACCAACCTTAGCCACTAGAGACAGACATCAAAAACAGGAGGAACCACAAACCTGCAGCCTGCAAAAAGGAGACCCCAAACACAGTAAGATAAGCAAAATGAGAAGACAGAAAAACACACAGCAGATAAAGGAGCAAGATAAAAATGCACCAGACCTAACAAATGAAGAGGAAATAGGCAGTCTACCTGAAAGAGAATTCAGAATAATGATAGTAAGGTTGATCCGAAATCTTGGAGATAGAATGGACAATAGATTGGACAAAATGCAAGAATCAGTTAACAAGGACCTAGAAGAACTAAAGATGAAACAAACAACGATGAACAACACAATAAATGAAATTAAAAGTACTCTAGATGGGATCAATAGCAGAATAACTGAGGCAGAAGAACGGATAAGTGACCTGGAAGATAAAATAGTGGAAATAACTACTGCAGAGCAGAATAAAGAAAAAAGAATGAAAAGAACTGAGGACAGTCTCAGAGACCTCTGGGACAACATTAAACGCACCAACATTCGAATTATAGGGGTTCCAGAAGAAGAAGAGAAAAAGAAAGGGACTGAGAAAATATTTGAAGAGATTATAGTTGAAAACTTCCCTAATATGGGAAAGGAAATAGTTAATCAAGTCCAGGAAGCACAGAGAGTCCCATACAAGATAAATACAAGGAGAAATACGCCAAGACACATATTAATCAAACTGTCAAAAATTAAATACAAAGAAAGCATATTAAAAGCAGCAAGGGAAAAACAACAAATAACACATAAGGGAATCCCCATAAGGTTAACAGCTGATCTCTCAGCAGAAACCCTACAAGCCAGAAGGGAGTGGCAGGACATACTGAAAGTGATGAAGGAGAAAAACATGCAGCCAAGACTACTCTACCCAGCAAGGATCTCCTTCAGATTTGATGGAGAAATCAAAACCTTTACAGACAAGCAAAAGCTGAGAGAGTTCAGCACCACCAAACCAGCTTTACAACAAATGCTAAAGGATCTTCTCTAGGCAAGAAACACAAGAGAAGGAAAAGACCTATAATAACGAACCCAAAACAATTTAGAAAATGGGAATAGGAACATACATATCGATAATTACCTTAAATGTAAATGGACTAAATGCTCCCACCAAAAGACACAGATTAGCTGAATGGATACAAAAACAAGACCCTTATATATGCTGTCTACAAGAGACCCACTTCAGACCTAGAGACACATACAGACTGAAAGTAAGGGGATGGAAAAAGATATTCCATGCAAATGGAAGCCAAAAGAAAGCTGGAGTAGCAATTCTCATATCAGACAAAATAGACTTTAAAATAAGGACTATTAAAAGAGACAAAGAAGGACACTACATAATGATCAAGGGATCGATCCAAGAAGAAGATATAACAATTGTAAATATTTATGCACCCAACATAGGAGCACCTCAATACATAAGGCAAATACTAACAGCCATAAAAGGGGAAATCGACAGTAACACATTCATAGTAGGGGACTTAAACACCCCACTTTCACCCATGGACAGATCATCCAAAATGAAAATAAATAAGGAAACACAAGCTTTAAATGATACATTAAACAAGATGGACTTAATTGATATTTATAGGACACTCCATCCAAAAACAACAGAATACACATTTTTCTCAAGTGCTCATGGAACATTCTCCAGGATAGATCATATCTTAGGTCACAAATCAAGCCTTGGGAAATTTAAGAAAATTGAAATTGTATCAAGTATCTTTTCTGACCACAACGCCATGAGACTAGATATCAATTACAGGAAAAGATCTGTAAAAAATACAAACACATGGAGGCTAAACAATACACTACTTAATAATGAAGAGATCACTGAAGAAATCAAAGAGGAAATCAAAAAATACCTAGAAACAAATGACAATGGAGACACAACGACCCAAAACCTGTGGGATGCAGCAAAAGCAGTTCTAAGGGGGAAGTTTATAGCAATACAAGCCCACCTTAAGAAGCAGGAAACATCTCAAATAAACAACCTAACCTTGCACCTCAAGCAATTAGAGAAAGAAGAACAAAAAAACCCCAAAGCTAGCAGAAGGAAAGAAATCATAAAAATCAGATCAGAAATAAATGAAAAAGAAATGAAGGAAACAATAGTAAAGATCAATAAAACTAAAAGCTGGTTCTTTGAGAAGATAAACAAAATAGATAAACCACTAGCCAGACTCATCAAGAAAAAAAGGGAGAAGACTCAAATCAATAGAATTAGAAATGAAAAAGGAGAGGTAACAACTGACACTGCAGAGATAAAAGAGATCATGAGAGATTACTACAAGCAACTCTATGCCAATAAAATGGACAATCTGGAAGAAATGGACAAATTCTTAGAAATGCACAACCTGCCAAGACTGAATCAGGAAGAAATAGAAAATATGAACAGACCAATCACAAGCACTGAAATTGAAACTGTGATTAAAAATCTTCCAACAAAGAAAAGCCCAGGACCAGATGGCTTCACAGGCGAATTCTATCAAACATTTAGAGAAGAGCTAACACCTATCCTTCTCAAACTCTTCCAAAATATAGCAGAGGGAGGACCACTCCCTAACTCCTTCTACGAGGCCACCATCACCTTGATACCAAAACCAGACAAGGATGTCACAAAGAAAGAAAACTACAGGCCAATATCACTGATGAACATAGATGCAAAAATCCTCAACAAAATACTAGCAAACAGAATTCAACAGCACATTAAAAGGATCATACACCATGATCAAGTGGGGTTTATTCCAGGAATGCAAGGATTCTTCAATATACGCAAATCTATCAATGTGATAAACCATATTAACAAATTGAAGGAGAAAAACCATATGATCATCTCAATAGATGCAGAGAAAGCTTTTGACAAAATTCAACACCCATTTATGATAAAAACCCTGCAGAAAGTAGGCATAGAGGGAACTTTCCTCAACATAATAAAGGCCATATATGACAAGCCCACAGCAAACATCATCCTCAATGGTGAAAAACTGAAAGCATTTCCACTAAGATCAGGAACAAGACAAGGTTGCCCACTCTCACCACTCTTATTCAACATTGTTTTGGAAGTTTTAGCCACAGCAATCAGAGAAGAAAAGGAAATAAAAGGAATCCAAATTGGAAAAGAAGAAGTAAAGCTGTCACTGTTTGCAGATGACATGATCCTATACATAGAGAACCCTAAAGATGCTACCAGAAAACTACTAGAGCTAATCAATGAATTTGGTAAAGTGGCAGGATACAAAATTAATGCACAGAAATCTCTGGCATTCCTATATACTAATGATGAAAAAGCTGAAAGTGAAATCAAGAAAACACTCCCATTTACCATTGCAACAAAAAGAATAAAATATCTAGGAATAAACCTACCTAAGGAGACAAAAGACCTGTATGCAGAAAATTATAAGACACTGATGAAAGAAATTAAAGATGATATAAATAGATGGAGAGATATACCATGTTCTTGGATTGGAAGAATCAACATTGTGAAAATGACTCTACTACCCAAAGCAATCTATAGATTCAATGCAATCCCTATCAAACTACCACTGGCATTTTTCACAGAACTAGAACAAAAACTTTCACAATTTGTATGGAAACACAAAAGACCCCGAATAGCCAAAGCAATCTTGAGAACGAAAGAAGGAACTGGAGGAATCAGGCTCCCTGACTTCAGACTATACTACAAAGCTACAGTCATCAAGACAGTATGGTACTGGCACAAAAACAGAAAGATAGATCAATGGAACAGGATAGAAAGCCCAGAGATAAACCCATGCACATATGGACACCTTATCTTTGATAAAGGTGGCAGTAATGTACAATGGAGAAAGGACACCCTCTTCAATAAGTGGTGCTGGGAAAACTGGACAGGTACATGTAAAAGTATGAGATTAGATCACTCCCTAACACCATACACAAAAATAAGCTCAAAATGGATTAAAGACCTAAATGTAAGGCCAGAAACTATCAAACTCTTAGAGGAAAACATAGGCAGAACACTCTATGACATAAATCAAAGCAAGATCCTTTCTGACCCACCTCCTAGAGTAATGGAAATAAAAACAAAAATAAACAAATGGGACCTAATGAAACTTCAAAGCTTTTGCACAGCAAAGGAAACCATAAACAAGACCAAAAGACAACCCTCAGAATGGGAGAAAATATTTGCAAATGAAGCAACCGACAAAGGATTAATCTCCAAAATTTACAAGCAGCTCATGCAGCTCAATAACAAGAAAACAAACAACCCAATCCAAAAATGGGCAGAAGACCTAAATAGACATTTCTCCAAAGAAGATATACAGACTGCCAACAAACACATGAAAGAATGCTCAACATCACTAATCATTAGAGAAATGCAAATCAAAACTACAATGAGATATCATCTCACACCAGTCAGAATGGCCATCATCAAAAAATCTAGAAACAATAAATGCTGGAGAGGGTGTGGAGAAAAGGGAACACTCTTGCACTGCTGGTGGGAATGTGAATTGGTTCAGCCACTATGGAGAACAGTATGGAGGTTCCTTAAAAAACTACAAATAGAACTACCATATGACCCAGCAATCCCACTACTGGGCATATACCCTGAGAAAACCAAAATTCAAAAAGAGTCATGTACCAAAATGTTCATTGCAGCTCTATTTACAATAGCCCGGAGATGGAAACAACCTAAGTGCCCGTCATCGGATGAATGGATAAAGAAGATGTGGCACATATATACAATGGAATATTACTCAGCCATAAAAAGAAACGAAATTGAGCTATTTGTAATGAGGTGGATAGACCTAGAGTCTGTCATACAGAGTGAAGTAAGTCAGAAAGAAAAAGACAAATACCGTATGCTAACACATATATATGGAATTTAAGAAAAAAATGTCATGAAGAACCTAGGGGTAAAGCAGGAATAAAGATGCAGACCTCCTAGAGAACGGACTTGAGGTTATGGGGAGGGGGAAGGGTGAGCTGTGACAGGGCGAGAGAGAGTCATGGGCATATACACACTAACAAACGCAGTAAGGTAGATAGCTAGTGGGAAGCAGCCGCATGGCACAGGGATATTGGCTCGGTGCTTTGTGACAGCCTGGAGGGGTGGGATGGGGAGGGTGGGAGGGAGGGAGACGCAACAGGGAAGACATATGGGAACATATGTTTATGTATGACTGATTCACTTTGTTATAAAGCAGAAACTAACACACCATTGTAAAGCAATTATACCCCAATAAAGATGTTAAAAAAAAAAAAAAAAAAAAAAAAAAAAAAGAAGTAGTGGATACACACTATTATATATAAAATAGATAAACAACAAGGATCTACTGTATAGCACAGGGAACTATACTCAATATCTTACAATAACCTATAATTGAAAAGAATCTGAAAAAGAATATATATATATATATATACTTATGTATAACTTTGTCGTACACTTGAAACTAATACAACATTGTAAATTAACTATATTTCACTTAAAAAAGAAGAATTAGTGGAGACAACTAATCAGTAAGCATTAATGGACAGAGCTAGGAGATGTTTACACCTACAGAGGTAGAGCGGGCATGAGGTCTCTAATCTAAGAAAAGACTTTAGAAAAATGCACACAAGGGCAGCTGAACTCCTGGGGAAAGATGAGACTGCCATCAGGAATGAAAATGTAAGCAAGAAATATTTCCATGTATTAAAGGAGAAAGAAAAGAGGTCATCAGAGAGAAAAGAGGCAGAAACACACAAATACTAACTAAAAAATATGACAAGATAATGGCCTATTTGAGAATATATAATGACATAAAACTAATTTAAAGAACAATTTAGCAATGAAAGGCTTAAAGAAAAAATTAACTTTATTATATAGAATTTCTAATGTGTAATAGTTTAGCCTTTCAGCTATAAAGTTAGTATTCTGAGAATACTTCATAAGACATTTAATAAAGATATCAAGAACATTAACAACCCTAAAATGGTTTTAAAAGACATCTATTCAATATAGGCAAGGGTGATAAAAATAAAATTAAATGTTATGAAAGTATTAATAATGCACTTTAAAAGTCAGTCATTTTAGAATGTATAATTTTATTTATATTAATGGCAATTTTGAGCCATAACTGACATCTAAAATGCATTGTTGGATATAATTCAACTTTTCCAGGACAACTGTAAGGGAAAAAATGCGTTCACATACAATGGTTTAAAACTACAACACCCACAGCTGGTAATCTGTCACATAAAAACTAAAATGAAATTTCTTTATCCCTTGCTAAGGGTTCATAAGATATTCTGTAGACCAAGCGTCACATCAATGTCATATCATCCTGTAGATGGCTTGTCATCACCTCCGTGAAATGTTCATTCCTACACAATTAAGGGGCATGTAAGATGCCAAAACTTGGAATTAGAGAAATCTAAATTCAAATCTGAGTTATATACCAATAATCTTGTAGCCCTGTGCACACATCTTAAATTGTGCTGCAGTTTTCTTACAGATGGGGCTCAGAATGCTCATCTGACGACGTTCTTGTAAAATGAAATGAAATGATGTCTGTAAAGTGCACTGTGCTTGGCACAGGCTAAATAGTAAAAAAAAAAAAAAGGGTATATTTTAAGTTGGTAATAGAAATTTTATTAGTTTTATATTGTTTAACAAATTATTACAAACTTAACAGCTTGAAACAGCATCCATTTAGGAAGTCCAGTTTGGCATATGTGGGTTCTCTGCTCAGGATCTGAGGCAGAAATCACGGTGTCAGCTGGGCTGTGTTCCCTTCTGGAGACTCTGGGGAAGGATCAGCTTCCAAGCGTGTTCAAACTGTTGACCTTGCAGCTGTAAAACTAAGGTCCCCATTTCCTGCTGGCTGCCCTGTCTCATCTCCTTGAGGCTGTCAACATTCCTTGCTACATGGCCCTCTCCAGCAGTGGAGAATCTCCAGGTCAAATCCCTTTCCTGTTTCAAATCTCCCTGAATTCTCTATTTCTGACCATCTCCGACCTCCAGAACCAGATTTAAAGGACTCATATAATTATGTCAGTCCCTCCTGGATAACTTCCTTTCCTTAAGGCAAAGTGCCATATAACAAAAACCTAATCGTGGGATTGATGCATTCACAGTCCCAGGGATTACACAGCAGGAATCGTGGGAGATATCTTAGAATTCTATCTACCACAGCATGTGGCAACAGTCTTAATAATTGTCTACTGTATAACACTTTCAATCATTTTAAAAACTTATCTTTTTTAAAGTTTGAAGAAATCATAAGTAATTATGATTAGAAACCTCATATAATCCCTAAAGTTGTTATATCATTAATGTTTAGCTATATTTACACACAGGAGATACAACATATTTATGGGAGTTTGAATTGTTAAAAAAAATCTAGAGGAAAGTAGATTATCATTTACTTGCCTACTCATGCTTTCTCAGAGACACCTTATTCCCCTGTTTTGTTCTGTACTTCAATAAATGTAACGTTGAAAACCAGAAATTCACTTTCATTTGATTCCAATGTGTGACAGAAAAACACCATGCAATTCACAGATTCTGACAAACTTCTGAAGTTTGATTCTGCAACAAGCTTCTACTGGAAAGGCACCCACAAAAGGAAAACTTTAATCATAGTTAACCCTAGGGTAAGTAGTTAAAGATCATCCAATTCCATGAATTCTCTTAGAAAAAAATAACTATTCATGTCCTGTTTTTAAAGGAACTCTCATTTAAACTCATTATTTCCTAAACTGTGAACAAATCTCCACATTATGACATATTAGCAAGAATCAAAGGGCAATTGGGAAGCTGGCTACTAATAAACATCTACCATATGCCAGGTACTTTTATGGTTACATTACACACATAATTTCATTTAATCTTTTTAACGTTCTTAAGAATGTTGGTTATTTTATACCTATTTTACCTATGAAGAACCTGAGGCTCAGGGAAGGTAACTAATATGTGCAAAAGCCATATAACTAGAACGTGTTAACGCCAGAATACAAACCTAGGTTTAACAGACTCCAAAGCCTAATCTCTTTCCTGGGTACACTATACTACCTGGTAAGATTAACATGGGTCAAATGGGCACAAAGGAAAATGCATCTAGGAGACAGGGTTCTTGCATTTAATATTCCTTCATTTCTTTGGTTTTTATTGACTTATCCTTCTTTCATGTACCATGTTCTTCAAATGTGATTTACAACAAGCCAACCAAAGCTGAAATTTATAAGACTGATTGCATCATTGCATTATTAATTCCACAAATAATCTAAGTACTAATAGAGCAATGCTGAAATGATCTACCTAAATGACATGGTCTTCTTGTGTCTTTCTCATTAGCTATTCTTGAGCATAATAACAGCAAAAGCTGTGATTCACATCAAGTAAGGAGTAAAACCAGCAGACTGAGAGGCAAAGATTCTGGCTTTAATTCAGCAATACCCTAAGAGATTGTACTACTAATCAATGTCCTTTCTGTCCCTTCATATCTGAACCCAGATCCAAGTCCAGGGTATATGTCAAAGTCAAGGCTGACCAAGAAATGTGATAAGGAGACCCCCTAATCAGATAAATGAGTGGGATTGCAAACAATCCTTCACCTTCCAGAGGTACTTACCCAGAGGCCCCTAGAGTAGGGATATAATCATTGCTATCCACTATCTCTGTTGCATTTGGGGGTTCTTAATTCCTGATTTATCAGACAAAAGCTCTGGAGAAACATGCATGGGTCAGAATGCACATTCTATCACAACATAATTATGTGATAAAGGGCAAATAAGTGGTCTCTTGCTCTCATATTCTTAAAGAGAGAAAAAAGTGGAGATCATCAAATTACTACCTTGTGGGACTGATAATGAGTATTAAATCATAGGTGAACTGCTTAGCATATTACCTGACACTCAAAACATGTTGGATATTATTATTATTAATTTATTATGATCAGCATCATTTTATAATGTAGCCTCTGCAGGATGACTGCAAGGCCTCTGTAGATTTATAAGAGAGCCTCTGCAAGACAACTGAAAATTTTCAATCATCCATATGAAACTAATAATTGTTCTGCATAATTTCAACATGGAAAAACATTTAGACTTATGCTACTCGGTTTTTTGAAATATATTTTTGTAGTTTTGTTTTTGTTCCTATCACATGAAACTAGTGGCTCTTCCAGTGCTTCTATTTTGGAGTTAGAATGCGGTGCTGAGTGCCCTACAGACAACAGAACCCATGGGGCCTTTGGTTCACAATCATCACTCATATGGTTCGCCCAATGCAGCAACAGTGAAGGCCACAGAATTAGTTCTTTTACTATATTAAATCCAAGCTCATCCTAATAGTTCTAATTCTACGTGCTATTGAATTTAAGGTCCAGCACAGCAACTGAACCTATATGTCAATCAACAGTGTTTCTAAGAAGAGTGACCCATTGGAAGAAATGCTGGAGGTCAAAATCACTAATATTTAAAGATAAAACTCGAGATAGCCTTATCCACCAGAGGGTAGACAGCAGAAGCAAGAAGAACTACAATCCTTCAGCCTGTGGAACAAAAACCACATTAACAGAAAGATAGACAAGATGAAAAGGCAGAGGGCTATGTACCAGATGAAGGAAAAAGATAAAACCACAGAAAAACAACTAAATGAAGTGGAGATAGGCAACCTTCCAGAAAAAGAATTCAGAATAATGATAGTGAAGATGATCCAGGACCTCGGAAAAAGAATGGAGGCAGAGATCGAGAAGATGCAAGAAATGTTTAACAAAGACCTAGAAGAATTAAAGAACAAACAAACAGAGATAAACAATACAATAACTGAAATGAAAACTACACTAGAAGGAATCAATAGCAGATAACTGAGGCAGAAGAACGGATAAGTGACCTGGAAGACAGAATGGTGGAATTCACTGCTGTGGAACAGAATAAAGAAAAAAGAATGAAAAGAAACAAAGACAGCCTAAGAGACCTCTGGGACAACATTAAACATAACAACATTCACATTATAGAGGTCCCAAAAGGAGAAGAGAGAGACAAAGGACCAGAGAAAATGTCTGAAGAGATTGGAGTCGAAAACTTCCCTAACATGGAAAGGAAATAGCCACCCAAGTCCAGGAAGTGCAGTGAGTCCCATACAGGATAAACCCAAGGAGAAACATGTCAAGACGTGTAATCAAATTGGCAAAAATCAAAGACAAAGAAAAATTATTGAAAGCAGCAAGGGAAAAACGACAAATAACATACAAAGGAACTCCCATAAGGTTAACAGCTGATTTCTCAGCAGAAACTCTACAAGGCAGAAAGGAGTGGCATGATATACTTAAAGTGATGAAAGGGAAGAACCTACAATGAAGACTACTCTACCCAGCAAGGATCTCATTCAGATTCAACAGAGAAATCAAAAGTATTACAGACAAGCAAAAGCTAAGAGAAATCAGCACCACCAAACCAGCTCTACAACAAACGCTAAAGGAACTTCTCTAAGTGGGAAACACAGAGAAGAAAAGGACCTACAAAAACAAACCCATTACAGTTAAGAAAATGGTAATAAGAACAAACATATTGATAATTACCTTAAACATGAATGGATTAAACATTCCAACCAAAAGACACAGGCTTGCTGAATGGATACAAAAACAAGACCCATATATATTCTGTCTACAAGAGACCCACTGCAAACCTAGGGCCACATACAGACTGAAAGTGAGGGGATGGAAAAACATATTCCATGCAAATGGAAATCAAAAGAAAGCTGGAGTAGCAATACTCATATCAGATAAAATCGACTTTAAAATAAAGAATGTTACAAGAGACAAGGAAGGACACTATATAATAATCAAGGGATCAAACCAAGAGAAGATATAACAATTATAAATATATATGCACCCAACATAGGAGCACCCCAATACATAAGGCAACTGGTAACAGCTATAAAAGAGGAAATAGACAGTAATACAATAATAGTGGGGGACTTTACACCTCACTTACACCAATGGACAGATCATCCAATATGAAAATAAATAAGGAAACAGAAGCTTTAAATGACACAATAGACCAGATAGATTTAATTGATATTTATAGGATATTCCATCCAAAAACAGCAGATTACACTTTCTTCTCAAGTGCACACGGAACATTCTCCAGGATAGATCACATCTTGGGTCACAAATCAAGCCTCAGTAAATTTTAGAAAATTGAAATCATATCAAGCATCTTTTCTGACCACAATGCTACGAGATTAGAAATGAATTACAGAGAAAAAAATGTAAAAAACACAAACACATGGAGGCTAAACAGTACGTTACTAAATAACCAGATATTTATTTGAATAAATCAAAGAGGATATCAAAAATTACCTAAAGACAAATGACAATGAAAATACGACAATCCAAAACCTATGGGATGCAGCAAAAGCAGTTCTAAGAGGGAAGTTTATAACTATAAAAACCTACCTCAAGAAATAAGAAAAATCTCAAATAAACAATCTAATCTTACACCTAAAGGAATAAGAGAAAGAAGAACAAAAAACCCCCCAAAGTTAGCAGAAGGAAAGAAATCATGAAGATCAGAGCAGAAATAAATGAAATAGAAACAAAGAAAACAATAGCAAAGATCAATAAAACTAAAAGCTGGTTATTTGAGAAGATAAACAAAATTGATAAACCATTAGCCAGACTCATCAAGAAAAAGAGGGAGAGGACTCAAATCAATAAAATTAGAAATGAAAAAGGAGAAGTCACAACAGACACCGCAGAAATACAAAGCATCCTAAGAGACTACTACAAGCAACTCTATGCCAATAAAATGGACAACCTGGAAGAAATGGACAAATTCTTAGAAAGGTATAACCTTCCAAGACTGAACCAGGAAGAAATAGAAAATATGAACAGACCAATCACAAGGAATGAAATTGAAACTGTGATTAAAAATCTTCCAACAAACAAAAGTCCAGGACCAGATGGCTTCATAGGTGAATTCTATCAAACACTTGGAGACGAGCTAACACCCATCCTTCTCAAACTCTTCCAAAAAATTGCGGAGGAAGGAACATTCCCAAACTCATTCTATGAGGCCACCATCACCCTGATACCAAAACCAGACAAAGATACTAGAAAAAAAGAAAATTACAGACCAATATCACTGTTGAATATAGATGCAAAAACCCTCAACAAAACACTAGCAAACAGAATCCAACAGCACATTAAAAGGATCATACACCATGATCAAGTGGGATTTATCCCAGGGATGCAAGGATTCTTCAGTATACGCAAATCAATCAATGTGATACACCATATTAACAAATTGAAGAATAAAAACCATATGACATCTCAATAGATGCAGAAAAAGATTTTGACAAAATTCAACACCGATTTATGATAAAAACTCTCCAGAAAGTGGGAATAGAGGGAACCTACCTCAACCTAATAAAGGCCATATATGACAAACCCACAGCAAACATCATTCTCAATGGTGAAAAATTGAAAGCCTTTCCTCTAAGACCAGGAACAAGACAAGGACGTCCACTCTCACCACTATTACTCAACACAGTTTTGGAAGTCCTAGCCATGGCAATCAGAGAAGAAAAAGAAATAAAAGGAATACAAACTGCAAAAGAAGAAGTAAAACTGTCACTGTTTGCAGATGACATGATACTATACATAGAGAACCCTAAAGATGCCACCAGAAAACTACTAGAGCTAATCAATGAATTTGGTAAAGTTGCAGGATACAAAATTAATGCACAGAAATCTCTTGCATTCCTGTACACTAATGATGAAAAATCTGAAAAAGAAATTAAGGAAACACTCCCATTTACCACTGCAACAAAAAGAATAAAATACCTAGGAATAAACCTACCTAAGGAGACAAAAGACCTGTATGCAGAAAACCATAAGATACTGATGAAAGGAATTAAAGATGATACCAACAGATGGAGAGATATACCATGTTCTTGGATTGGAAGAATCAATATTGTGAAAATGACTCTACTACCCAAAGCAATCTACAGATTCAATGCAATCCCTATCAAATTACCAATGGCATTTTTACAGAACTAGAACAAAAAATTTTAAAATTTGTACGGAGACACAAAAGACCCCGAAAAGCCAAAGCAGCCTTGAGGGGGAAAAAACGGAGCTGGAGGAATAAGACTCCCTGACTTCAGACTATACTACAAAGCTACAGTAATCAAGACAATATGGTACTGGCACAAAAACAGAAATATAGATCAATGGAACAAGATAGAAAGCCCAGAGGTAAACCCACGCACCTATGGTCAAGTAATCTATGACAAAGGAGGCAAGAATATACAATGGAGAAAAGACAGTCTCTTTCAATAAGTGGTGCTGGGAAAACTGGACAGGTACATGTAAAAGACTGAAATTGGAACACTCGCTAACACCATACACAAAAATAAACTCAAAATGGATTAGAGACCTAAATGTAAGACTGGACACTATGAAACTCTTAGAGGATAACATAGGAAGAACACTCTTTGACATAAATCACAGCAAGATCTTATTTGATCCACTTCCTAGAGTAATGGAAATAAAAACAAAAATAAACAAATGGGACCTAATGAAACTTAAAAGCTTTTGCACAGCAAAGGAAACCATAAACAAGATGAAAAGACAACCCTCAGAATGGGAGAAAATATTTGCAAATGAATCAACAGACAAAGGATTAATCTCCAAAATATATAAACAGCTCATGCAGCTCAATATTAAAAAAACAAACAACCGAATCCAAAAATCGGCAGAAGACCTAAATAGACATTTCTCCAAAGAAGACATACAGATGGCCAAGAAGCACATGAAAAGCTGCTCAACATCACTAATCATTAGAGAAATGCAAATCAAAACTACAATGAGGTATCACCTCACACCAGTTAGCATGGGAACCATCATAAAATCTACAAACAGTAAATGCTGGAGAGGGTGTGGAGAAAAGGGAACCCTCTTGCACTGTTGCTGGGAATGTAAATTGATACAGCCACTGTGGAGAACAGCATGGAGGTTCCTTAAAAGCTAAAAATAGATTTACCATATGACCCAGCAATCCCACTACTGGGCATATACCCAGAGAGATAACCACAATTCAAAAAGCCACATGCACCCCAGAGTTCATTGCAGCACTATTTACAATAGCTAAGTCATGGAAGCAACCTAAATGTCCATCGACAGATGAGTGGATAAAGAAGATGTAGTACATCTATACAATGGAATATTACTCAGCCATAAAAAGGAATGAAATTGGGTAATTTGTTGAGACGTGGATGGATCTAGAGACTGTCATACAGAGTGAAGTAAGTCAGAAACAGAAGAATAAATATCGTATATTAACACATATATATGGAACCTAGAAAAATGGTACAGATGAACCGGTTTGCAGGGCAGCAATTGAGACACAAGTAGAGAACAAACATATGGACCACAAGGGTGGAAAGCGGCGGGGGGTGGAGGTGATGGTGCGATGAATTGAGAGATTGGGATTGACATGTATACACTGATGTATATAAAATTGATGACTAATAAGAACCTGCTGTATAAAAAAATAAAAAATAAAATTAAAAAATTAAAAAAAAACTACCTCCAATCACACTATTTAATATTAAGGCTAATTATCAATTATTTGAAATCTTTAAATCATTGATAAAAAAATAAAGGTAAAACTCATTGTTAAATGCCTCAAATGTATATGAGAAGCCCAAATAAGGAGCTACCCAAAGTACCAACAAGTCTATGTATTTTTATGTATATGGGCATTGGATTCACATACATAGTCAATTGACAGATAATGAATTCTATTTATTCTGCCAGGCACTGAGGACACAGTAGCAAACTAGAAAGACATGGCCTCTGCTCCTCATGCATTTAATTCCACTGTTCCTGGCAATTACTGTCACAGAGGTTTGAGATTGCAGGCTAGCACTTCAGACTATCTCCTCTTAAATCCCTGCAATTTGAGCTCTGGCTTCCCAGCCCAAACGGCAAAGCTCTTTATGCCTCGGAGTTGGGGAAGAAGGTTTTGATGGTGTATCATATCAATTTGTCAAAAAAGCATAACAATGAACTTGTAAACACACTAAGCATGTTACCCACAAAACATAGTTCCTGAATTATATCTTGAAATAAGATATGACTGTATCACCAAGCAGTGCATATTATTTGTCACTACTGAAGATGAGTTACACCCTGAGAAATGGGTACTTCCTGCTAGGAATGGTAGTCATTACGCTGCCAAATATCTCCAATTCTTCTACTCCTGAGTTAATGGTAGAGTTGTACTTCTCTGCCCCCTTGAAGTTAAGCATGTCTATATGCCTTCCTTTGAGCAAAGAATCTGAGCAGTGACATTGTGTCACATGTGGGCAGAACTTTAAGTGACAATTGCTCCTGATCACATGTCTTTTCCCTGACCCGGTGACCAGCAATATTTTAGAGGGTGGAGGTCCATCAGCCTGAGACCCTAAGGGATGATGATGGGTAGGCGAGCCCAACACTTACATACCCGTCGCACCTCAGTGGACAGTGTTATGTCATGAACAAGATAAATAAGGGAGAAATAAAACATATTTTAAACTGAGAGTTGTTACTGCAGCATAAGCCAGTTAATTCAGACTAATACCTTAGTAAGGAAACGTAGGTCTCTGACCCTATAAAATTGACAGCCATCTCAGAACAGTGGTGCACAAAAGCTCCTCTTTGAAGTTATTGAGGAAAATGCTAGCCAGACTCATCTGGTGACAGACTGATCTTACTATACACATTTATTTTTCCTTTTTAATTAAAAGGTTACAAATAAAGTCCTATGAGAGAAAAGAGGAAAACACCATCATTTTTAACCAGAAACTTAAAGATAAATAATTCAGTCCAGCACTGGGACCTCCTGCATCAGAATCAAGAACATTTGATGAAATGCAGATTTCTGGGCTCAAACCAAAACTGACTGAATTTTTGAGAATGTGTTAAATTTGCATTTAACAAATTCTCCAACTGATTCCTTCACACCCTTCATGAGAAATCTTGGTTTAGGACTAGGGCCTGCAAACTAATAATACTCAGGTGTGTGTTGTTTGCGTTACACAAGATTTTGTTTTGATTAGCATTAGAATTGGTTGGTCTTTAAAATTAAGAAACTTCCCATGAAAACTGATATTTCCAACAACTTGTGAAAAATAATTGGAGTATCTAGCAACTCTAATCTCAAACACTTATACAGCAATAATCAGATAAAACTTAACCCTCTTTAAACAAGGAATGTACCTGCTCCAGTTCTTCAGTTGTCATAATGTCAACCCATTTTTTACCTGACCTGCCCAAGAAAAGCATTAGGGTTTGGGTCCCCTTATTCTGGTTTCTGGAAGCTATGTTATACAGACTGGAGGTTATGCTCTGGAAAGTGGGGAAAAAAGAAAGCCATTGGAGAGTATTGAGCAAAAGAATTACACAACCAAATCTAGTTAAAAAGTAAAAATCAATATAGAGAACAGGGTAGGGCTAGATTTATATACACAAGTGTTTTGGGGGACAGCACATTATTTACTTGCAAGGTAGGTAACTTAACTGAGTGACATGAGCTGAATGAGATCTCTGGCTAAAGGTGGAGGACACACCTCCTGTAACAGGGAAAGCCATTACTTAGTTTCAATTGCTGTCATCAACCCAATTTCAATTTCTGGCATCAAGAATTTTGGCCTAGGATCACCAAATATGCCATTTTTGAAACAGAAAGAAATCCACGCTTTTATTGGAAATTTCCTAATTTTTAAATATTTTAAGCTAATTATTTATTTAAAAACAAAAATAAGTTAAACAATCAGGTTAATATCTGTATATTTGAGGATCGCAGAATTGGAGTCAGGAGACTGGAAAAGAGTAAAGAGAATTTGAAAACTCATTCTCAGATGGATTTTTAGCTCTTGTAGCTTGACAAATGTAGATTACCATTAGCCGTGAAAGAGAACCACACGAAGAAAAGAAGTTTCAGGTAGAAAATTATGAATTCAGTTTCTAGAAGTTTGAGAAATGTATATATGAAAAGGCATAACTCATCAGTAGTCCATTCATCTATTCAACAAATATTATGATTACTATCTACCTTCTAGAAGCATTACACATAGAACAGGGGCTAGAACAACAGACAAGGAGTCATAAATCTCTGACTTTAGGAGACCTTAGATGCCAATAGGTAAAATGGGAGTTACAAGAAAGTATGTTAATTTTATTCCAAGTATAGTAATGGGTGATTTGTTCAACAGAGATGTGTGTGTGTGAGGGGATGATAGTCATGTAAGGTTACTAGAAAGTATGACGTCTAAGCTGGAACCTAAAGAAAGGCGAATGTGTTCCCAGTAGACTCAACAGCCTGTATAAAGGCCCTGAGGCTAGAGAAAGCCAAATGCCTTAAAAACTGAAACAAGGTCAGTGAATCTAAGCCACTTCATGCAAGATAGCGATAAATAGTGAGCAATAAGGCCAGAAAAGTGAACAGAGGCCAGAGACTGTAAAGTCTGCTACGTTAAATGCTCTGGACTTGATCCTAAAAGTAGTGCGTGGTCATAAAGAGAGTTCATCTGGGCAATAACGAGCAAATTTACATCAGAAAACAGCGGCAGGATGAGAGAGAATCTACATATAGGTTAACATTTGAGGCTATGGAATTGAATGAAATTCTTCTGGGAAAATCATGAAAGTGAAAAGCAATAAGAATTAAAAGGACAGGATCTTGGAGAGCACCCATATTCAAGAAGAGAGAAAATAAAGAGGGACCAAGGACTGAAACAGATGAAGAAATGTGGAGAGACCAAGAGTCAGGAAAGAGGTGGTAGATCTATGTTACCAAACAGAGCAGAGAAGCTAAAGAGGGTGAGCTTCGAAGAGATGTAGCCATTTACATCACAGAGAGAGAGAGAGAGAGAGAGAGAGAGAGAGAGAGAGAGTGTCCAGCAATGTCTAGAACACGGGCAATTATAATTTGGCACATTTATCACTACCTCACTGGTACCAACCACTTCCTAATCAACCTTGCTCGGCTTTAAGAGAAGCTCTTAATTGGCATTTTTGTGCACTAGGAGTACCTACTTTTGTACAAACTCCTAATTGCTAGGAGTTGGAAGACCAAACAGCCTTTATTCTCTTAGCTGGCCATACTTTATAGAGGCCTAGCAGCCTTACTCTGCTAGCTTGTATTCAGGCCCATACTCTATTTTTCTACAATGAAGAAAAAGTTGGCTTCAGATTTCTGTTCCAAGAACCTTATTTTCTACTCTATTTGCCTTGAAACAAGTCACAAAAGGATGGGAGAAATTTTGGATGGAAAGGGCATTGCAAGTCATTGCTACAGCCTCCTTACCTTCATGTTTTGGAAACTGAGGCACAGAGATAATAATTGGCCTTTTATAAAAAGAAAGGGGTTTTTCATAGATAAACTAGTGTTTTTTTTAATGCTCTCGTACACTGCTTTGCCCTCACAGCCTCTTCTGATCAAAGCAAAGGCCCTTTCCCCTCTTCGTGTCTTTAAAATAAAAATTTAATCAGTTATTTAAGAACTTGGATCCTCCGGGTTTATAATCTGGTCTCTGTCAGGCACTCTCATACAAACCATGTATAATATTTTTAAAAGGAAATTACAATTTTCATCTGTCCAAAAAGAAAATTTTGGAGCAACTTAAATAGAACATAAAATAATTTAAAGAGAGAGCTCTATTATTTTTCTGCCCTGAAGATTACATATGTGGTAAAATTTTATTTACCACAATACAATATTCAGAATTAAATCAGTTTTATAATCAATTATTTTATAATCAATTAATCAAATTGTATAATCAATTATTTATACTGGATTAATTCACAAGCTCCATGTCAATATTTTCTTTCCCACAACTAGCTAACTGTAATATCCAACAAATCTTTTGAAGCAGAGTTCAAATATCATCATGGCGTTATCACAACATAGCTTTAATTTTTTAAATATATATAGAGATAGGGATATGTTCTTATTTATATAGAATGTGACAGAATTAGAGTGTACTGATAGCTGGATAGAGAAATTGTATTTAACATACACCATAGACTTTAATGGTCAATCTAGTATTTACTGGCAATTTTGTAAAAGTGTATCATAAGGAATAAATTTATCTATGATTATACTCTGATAAAAATAAGATTTATCACTGCAACCTTTAGAAACATAAATTATGAATTCCTAATTATCAGAGTAAACCAGAGGCAGTAATGATAGTAATAATAAGTGAACACTTAGCCCTTCTTGTCATTGCATTATATTCTGTATGAATGCTCCCTGAGGTTGTACAGCATGGCAGCCCTAGCTGAGTACTTTCTTGCTACTGAAAATGTGACCCAAAGACCAGCAGCATTGGCATCACTTGAGGGCCTGTTAGAAACCCAACATCTTGAGATCCACAGAGATATATTGAATCAAAATCTGCATTTTAACAGTCACCATCCAGGTTATTCATATGCAAATTAAAGTTTTAAGTACTTTAGGTATATTGACCCATCATTGGAATTAATATTTTCTATTTTACAGAATAGAAAATTGAGGCACAAAACGATTAAGTAACTTTTATTAGCATTAGTAAATGTGGCAGGCATTGCCAGTAGCCTACTGAATAGCCAACACATCTTCCTTCTTTCTAATAAATCCTCAGTTTTATAAGGGCAGAAATGTGCCCAACCCCAGGTAGGGCACTCATTTTCCCAGATACTCTCCTAGCTTGAAATAACTATGAGATAAATATAGAAATCGGCTGCAAGTGCTGGAAAGGATTATTTTTCTGATAAAGGGAACTAATGGAACTGGCACCATCCCTTCGTTTCATTCCAGCCTTAACCATGGATATGATAGCTGGAGCTGCAGCAGCCATCTTGGGATCAGAAGGTAACAACATAAAGGACTGAAGTCACACTAAGGAAGAGGAAGTGGAAAAATAAAAAAAGTCTCAGTTCTTGATGTTCTTGATGCCATCACTTAAGAACTCAGTACTAGGAGCCACCTACCTCTAGACTTCTTGTGAGAAAAACTGATTCCCCACTGAAGTCACTGCAGATAGATTTTTCTGTTGCTTTCAGACAAACGCATCCTTAACTGATAAAAGCTACCATGGGGGGGCTTCCCTGGTGGCTCAGTGGTTGAGAATCTGCCTGCCAATGCAGGAGACACGGGTTCGAGCCCTGGTCTGGAAAGATCCCACATGCCGCGGAGCAACTGGGCCCATGAGCCACAATTACTGAGCCTGCGCGTCTGGAGCCTGTGCTCCGCAACAAGAGAGGCCGCGATAGTGAGAGGCCCGCGCACTGCGATGAAGAGTGGGCCCCGCTTGCCACAATTAGAGAAAGCCCTCGCACAGAAACGAAGACCCAACACAACCATAAATAAATTAATTAATTTAAAAAAAATTTTTTAAAAAGCTACCATGATGTTCTTCTTTCATCTATATTTTATTATTTTATTCCAATGTTATGTTGTTCCAACTGGCATTAAATTTGCACTATAAAAAGCCACTGGGGATTATGATATCCTCTGCTAATGTCTTCTTCAGACAGAAGTATGTAAAGTGTCACATCACCCTCTCTGAGCGGGTGGGGGAAATTACAGAAATGACAGGCTGCAAAACTGTTCCCTAAAGGGAAAGGATTTGATGAAGAGTCACTTTCCGCCCCACTAACCTTCATATCCACTCACTTAAACATGAACCTGAGTACTTTTCCTTATCTGCTGATAGATTTTGCTTAACCTCCCAGCTGTTCCAAAGCGGCGGCAACAGTGGCAAAGATTGCAGCTGCCCCTACAAATGGTCGCAGTCAGATACCTGAGAGTGAAATGCTTGTATTAGAAGCTGTCACCAGAAATGACAAAGACTAAATTGGGTGTGGCAGCAGCTAAAGGAGAGTGACAAAGGCAGGCAACATCCGTGTAACAAGCAGACCTCCATCTACACATAAATAGCTCCATCCTGAATCAGCAACTGGGCCCCACGTGACTTCTCATCAGCCCCGTATTTCACAGATAATAATGGAAATGCTCAACGACCCTCCCTGCTAATGCTATGAGTCAGATCATCAGTTTGGTGGCAGCCAAAAACACCTCCAGGAGTTCTGCAGATTATCTGGGGATCTTGAAAGAATGAGAGTGGAAAGGAATTCTGCTACAGAGATATTCTCCTCACTACTTCATCTGCCTGGTGTTCTCCTTTAAGAATTCAGACACTATTATTCAGATTTATATGTTTTAACAAGTCAATTTTTTTTTTTTTTTTTTTTTTGCGGTACGGGGGCCTCTCAGTGTTGTGGCCTCTCCCGTTGTGGAGCACAGGCTCTGGATGCGCAGGCTCAGCGGCCATGGCTCACGGGCCCAGCCGCTCCACGGCATATGGGATCTTCCCGGACCGGGGCATGAACCCGTGTCCCCTGCATCGGCAGGCGGACTTTCAACAACTGCGCCACCAGGGAAGCCCTTAACAAGTCAATTTTTGATATTTAATCTATTTTAAATGGCTATATACTGTAATATAAGCACTACTGATCATAGAGCTCAGTGTATAGCTTTCCTGTTAGTTCTCTTTGATCCTGTAATTTTGTAATCATTGCTAAAGCAAAAGCTACTCAGAATGATAAACGGATACTCAGTTTTAGTTTTTAGTTATCAAGGGACTTTGTTCTCTTAGTAATGCTCTAATGGCAACTCCCTTTAAAATCGCTGGACACTCACCCCCATTCCATTATAACATTTTCACCACCTAAACCCACCCATTCACTCTCTTAAGACTCTAGAGTTTCTCTTCCTCTAATAGCTGTTGGATGATTCCTTTGCTATTCTCCAAAGCACAGTCATCAGCTTCACATTTTTTGCTTCGATGATTATCCTCTCACATGCCCTAGATAACTAATTAAATCTACCCTCCCATATTCCCCTCTACCTGACCTGAACACCAGCCACGCAATTCCATTTTCTTTTAATTAAGACTTCCTCTCTCTTGGTATCCAAAACTTTAATCTTCCTTGTAAACCTGGCTAGCATTTTAGCTCACTATTTCCTTTCTTGAGAAATTGCAGAGTTTATGCAATCATGCAGCAAAAATGAATTTGTTCCATTTACCCTAATTCTCTGCCTATGGCTGATTTGCTTATTTCTCTTGTAAAGGCTTCAAAAAATTCATATAATTGAAAAACTGTGGACCCTCCAACCTATATATATGAGTAGTAACTCATCATTTTTAAAGCTTCAAAATCTAAAATCTTCTCACCAGTAAATAGGAGTAAAACGGAAGCCTCTCATCTTTTTCTAAAACATTCCATGACGTTTGTCTTCCTCCTCCAAACCACTCCTCCAGTTTAAGTCTGGAGCTCTCTTCGTCCAGGGAAGTTTTTAACACACACACACACACGCACACGCACACGCACACACACACACACGCACGCATGCACGCACGCACACACACACACACATACACCATTCTAAAAGCAGCTGATCCTTTTACGTTCTTAATGGAAGTCAAATGCCTTCCCAGTACTTACTAAAATATTTATGTACCACTACAAAACATAACCTAAACAATGGGTTTGGGAATGCTCTTAGGAGGCATTTATAATTTTTATCCTCTCTTCAACCTTCCTTAACTTTGTGGCATAACTCTATTCCTCTGCTCAATAGACAAGATCCAATTGTACTACTCAATATATGATATTCCTCAAATATTCACAGAATTTATGAATTATTAACCATCTCCACAAAATAGCTGAAGATAGCAGTATCTTCTTTTTGACATATTTTTCCTCTGGATACTATGTCAGAAGAAGAAAACCTTACCTTTTCTTTTATTATGTTTTAAATCAACTTAGTAATATTGCGACTGAACATGTCCTCTTAAGAATCCTGCAATACTTTAATACAGAAAGAATAATGCCACACATACTACTGGGACAATCTTTGTGCTACATTTTGCATTTATTCCCCTAAAAAGGAGCTACCATCCTGAATCTTAACAAAGATATTTATAAAAAGAATGCTCTTATAACAGAGTACTGTATTTTTGAATTTTGTGCAAAACCATTTTTTATGTTCTTAATGTGCATGTTTTAAATATTAAAACAAACAAAAATTAAAAAAAATAAAAATTGACATAACTTAATTCATATTAAATTAAGATGGAGATGGAGTCATACTTTTCCATATGCTAGTTTTTTCATTTGTTAAAAGGTATAATAATAACATACAGAGACATCAAATCTACCTTAATGTAAGTTACTTAAAATGCAAAAACCCAATGGAGAATTTGAAGGGATTATATGTACCTTATAAGTTGATATCCTTAATTTGATGAGTTTCTATATGAAATCCCTTTAGATTTAAACATTAATTTTATTCTTATGGTAACTTACTCCTAAATGAGAAGATCTAAACCTTGAGGAATGAGGGTATTTCAAATTAGAAACAAGTTTTCAGAATTCTGTGTTGGGTCAGAAACATTAAAAGTCAAAGGAAATACACTAAATCCTCATGATATTACAACTCATATCATTAATTTTTTTATTCCACAGTTCATGTCTAGTTATTATCTAACTCATCTGTAGCTCAAAACAAATTAAGATGAGGCAGAAAATAAGTTTTCCTTAGAAAGAGAACTGAGGAGTATCCAGAAGTTTCGACTGGAATAAACACTTCCCTTTCTACCTCTAGGAATGCCACTCTTACCATAAATACTTTCAACACCCCTGCTACAGACACAGAAAGACATGCCCTCTGGATGTTATACTCTTCTGTAGATATCACAGTTCTCAGCCTGACAGTAAATATATCAGAAATCTCTCTTCTTTTTATGAGAAAAGACTTACACTTCAATAAAGAAAAACATACAATAATTATAGTTGAAAGGCAGAAAGAGCCAAAATATGATATGATATAAATCTCTGCAAAGACTCAGTCCTGTTCGGCATAGTATTTGCAGCATTTACAGCAGGACCCAGCAAATCCTTGGCCCTTAGAAAGAAACAATGGAATGAATGAACTAGGCTTATAGAGACAGAAATTGGCTAACTCCAGTTGTATGATGCAAGTAAAAGTGATTTCTTTTCTTTATTTCAATAGCATGTTCTTATAATGGAACACGTGTTGTACTGTTTCGAGTCATTTTGAGAATCACAGTGTACCTACCTTATCTGCCCTCCAAGGGGCCTCATCCCCTGGAGACCAACACTACACCTTGTACATCTTTATATCCTGCAGAGTGTCTGGCATGTCATAAGTCTTCAATACACATGTGTTAGGGAACAAACTACTAGAATAACTTCATTTGACTCTTTTCAGGTTAACACATCAAAAAGTAATGAATTGCTGGCTGGCCAAGCTGTTCACTTGGCCATCTCCACTACCAATATAGATTTCTACAATATGATTGGAGATGTATCAATCAAAAAATAACACTAACACAAATGGATCCGTCATGCCTATGGTCCAATTTATCCACTGTGTATTAAGGAGTGAAAAAAAGAAAAATGTTCATTGCACCTGAGCTTAAAAACTGGCAGGAAAACAACAGAGTGAGTGGGGTGTGCTTGTGCCCGAAAAGAGCAAAAATAACAATCCCTCAAAAGTATGACTAAGGGCAATACCTCTCTAGCAGCAATAGTTGAGAGAAGAAGCTGCTATTTACCAAAACTGTTTTAAGGTGAAAAAAAAAAGCCTTAGCGTTAGTTCATTGAAACATGGGTAGTATTCTCTGGGTCACTCACTTCAGTGATGCTCCCTTGAATTTTGCAGGAGATGCTGTTTGGGGAGAAAATGTCGCCATCCAGTCTAACGCAACCCATTGCTGCCGTGTACGCACTCAGTCTGCCTTTCCTATAAAATAATCACAAGCTATATATACAGTTAAAACATCAAACTGAGAAAGAGTTCTGCAAAACCTCACTCTAACCATTTCTGAAGAAGCCGGTCTTAGCACCATTCCCTAAGAGGGTAGGCAAGCAACACACAGCTTTAGAGTGAGGGTGTACAGAAACGCTAAGATGTTTCTTAGTCGGCTTGTAATACTAAAAAGAATCCAAAAGTCTGCACATAACATGACTGTGTTTCTCGTTTTAGCTAGCATGCACTGTGAGGAAGCCCGTACTATGAAGGAAGCCCATGTCCAGAGTTTCCAGCCTCCCAAACAGCAACCCACTTCAGGCACCTAGTACCTTTCCGTGTTCTGTTTCATGCCTCCCACAAAATAATTTTCAATAAAGAGGAAATGAAAAAAACTTGATATCCATTATTTACATATTTACCCAAAGCTAATTACACACTTCTGTGAAGTCATCCCAATTTATTTTTATTTTCTCGCTCATGAAATAATCAAACTCGGTGTTTCCTGTGACCTTTTCGCAAATGCAAGTGGGTGGAGAAGATCTGGTGGCAGAGAGTGAAAAAGGCTCTGAAATTTTCTTATGCCTAAGAAGGTTATCCCACTCCAGGCACACTGGGGGACCTCAGAAGACCTAGTCAGGAGGGAAGGGAAAGTAGATTCTCTGCTGCCTCCTGCCTCTTCAGGAGCATCAGCCCCAATCACAGCTGCTGAATGAGGAGAATGCCGAACATCAGAGCTGTTAAGCGGAGGACCAGTACCTGAAGTTTACCCCGCCTCCACATGAGACAAGAACTTCTTAAGGGCTCAGCCGCTTCCTTTCTGCTCAGCGCGCAACCCACTTGTCCCCTGCCCCTTTCAGTTCCGTATAGAGATTTCAGATCATTCTCAGTGTGTTATCTCCTTCCTGATGCCTATACCACCCCTCACCTCATAAGATGCTGTCAAGCATCAGGCACACACCCGGTAGCTGCAAGACCCAGAGCTCGTGCCATTCAAGTTCCTGGCACATCCCAGGCTAGGATGGTGGACACGCTCAGTTTCATGTCCCTAAAATCATCATCTGCATCTCATAGTGAGGTTTTCATTCTGTAAATATGATTTTGTTCTTATAGGCGAATTCAGTATCATGAACTGATGATGCCCAATTGTTATATGTTACAATAATCTGACATATTTCTTTTGTGATTGGCTTTGTTTCCAGAGATTCTGTACATATACAAAAGTGTACTACAAAATGAAACTAATAGCATGAGAAACATACAAATATATCTTTTCTCTGTGCCACACATTTATCCTGTTTTAGAAGTCACAGCTTTTACAAATTAAAGAAAACATTGAGTGATGGACTCTATTGCATTCATAGTAGAAGTAGTAGTAGAATCGACAATAACAGCAATAATGTCTACAAGTATTGAGTTCCTACTCTGTTTGCCGGACGCTCCAAAAATTTTTTTTTAAATTAAATACTTAACAAACCAATAAGTCACATACTTTTAGCCCCCCGTTTTACAAATAAAGAAACCAAAGCAAGGAGAGGTTGAGTGAAAAGTTTGTACTTCATATAGTATGGCAACAGAATTCAAATTCAAAGATGCTGGTATTCAGAGGCACTGATCTTAACCACTTCTTTATAAAATAATACGATGCTATTTTGAGATCAGGCTCCCTCTTAGGTTCTGGGAGAGACCAGATTTTTTGTACTAATTTTTGCCCACCGAATATCCTATACTTTATTTTTATAAAATTGAGAGTAGTAAAATTCATAGAAACATGTTATCATCCATCTCTCTACAGCCTGAGGAGAAATATCCAAGAGTGAAGTTGGAAACTGACCCTCAGACCCTAAGTCTATAACCTGGCATCATGTTTTTCATGGCTTTAAGCATACAGCTGCTTCAAGTTTTAGAGGACAAAACAAGAGCACTATGTACCAATTCTATCTAGACAAGCTCCTTGAAACAGCTTTTCAAAATGCAGTTAAGCACAGTACTCTATCTAGATTTTCCAGACTGAATCTATAATTTAGATACCAAGCCTTGTCATGTCTAATAGTTGTCATTGTTGAGCACTGTGAATGTTAGCTGTTATAAATATACGAGGCCTGTCTACACTTTCCTTTTCTTCAACGACCTTCTAAACACAGTCCGCAATGCAAATGTGGCTCCTTTTATTCAGTTAACAATTTGAAAGCCTCTTATGGAACGTCAAAATCCATAGGTGGTACCCGAGTTGTTAGCTCCAATGACTAAAAGGAAGACTAAAGGAAAAATTGATTCAGTTATAAGTTCTAGCTAAGCTGAACATATGGTCTTGGTAGATACATTTCCAGACTTACAAGGGACTAAGCCAACCAAATGCACAAGACCTACCAGTATTTTCTTGGCATGTTTTCAAGGATACTACCTTATGATGTTCTCCTTGAAGTACTCTCCTCTGCTATTCCTAACGGTCCTAATACCTATCAATGCATGCCACATTATGCTTTCTTATTTGAACCATACCATATTATTGTGAGACAGACAGGGTAAGTAGAACCTCCCCTCCAATTTCACAGGTAAGTAAATGACGTCACAGATGGGATAAATGAATCGCCCCAAATCCCCCAAATCACAGTTAGTTCAAGGCAGAATCACATCTAACATAAGCCAGGAGTTGGAATAATTGTAGTGATTGTTTCCATTCACCAAGAAGTCAGCCTAATACGCTGGTGCTAACAGTGAAAGGCCAGTACAGTAATTAAATGATAATTGCTCTGATGATTTTAAGGATAAGGTAAGTTCTATAGTCGATTCTTTTCATGGGAGCATACTAAATAACATAAAATAAAATAAATGAATAAACTAAAATTCATTCAAGAAATATTTAATTCCATGCTTACTATGTGCCAGGCACTGTTCCAGATGCTTGAGAATCAGACAACAAAACAGACAAAAATCCCTAACCTCAATTAGCCTTCATTCTAGCAAAAGAGACAAAAGTAAGCAATTGACCTAATGATTTAAAAATTATCTTGTATATTAAAAAATAGTAAGTGCTAAGTAAAAACAGAAAATAAGGCATAAGAAGGAGCAGTATTGCTAAAGGATGAACACATAGCATTTATCACATTGGTCAGGGTAGGCCTCGTTGAGAAGGTGAGCTCAATGGGTATCCAGGGAAGAGGGAACAGTTGGGGAAAAGCTCCAAGGAGTGTGTGTGTATTGTGATGTCTTCATGGAACAGAAAAGAAGCCAATGTGACTGCAGCAGTCTTAGCAAGAAGGAGAGTTGTGTGAAGTGAGGCCAAAGAAGAATAGGAAAACAGATTATGCAGGACTTTGGAGACCATTGAAAGAAATCTGTGTTTTATTCTGACTGAAGTAGAAACCATTGCAGGATTTTGAGCAGTTGAGTAATGTGATCAGGCCCTCAGTTTAAAGAGGACCCATAGTTCTGTACACCTTAAATGTTTACAGTGCTATAGGTCAATTATGCCTTAATAAAACTGGAAGAAAAAAAGAAAACCCATAATTAATTATTAAATACCTTAAAATTTTATCATTCGACCTATTGTACAATCCTTTTCATGTATAGAAGTCCCAATTTATCCTCCTCCTCTCAGAATAAAATGCTAATATTCCCATTTTCCCTAAGAAGATATCAAGGCTTAGAATGTCTAAGTAACTTGTCTGGGATAAGAGCTAGTAAGTTGAAGAGCCAGGTGAAAAGAATAATTTTTCTAACTCTTAATACAAAACTGATTGCTCTTTCCTATGTACTCATTTATACTAACGTTACAAAGGAGAAATAATAATAATTGAGATTAATTATTCAGATTATCCATCAATAGAGATGTTCAGTTTGATATATTAAATTGAATCAAACTCATTTTTCCCCTTATTATTAATTTCTGGGACATAATGATACAAATAATTTCCCTGAACTTTCTATTTGAAATGACATATGAACATTCAGGCTGAGAATTTTGGACAGAGAAGAAACCGTAATAATAACTGAAACTTACAACAGTGTATTTACAAAGGTTTTCAAAGTCTTCTAGTCATTGTTATGTATTAACTCTCTACTATATGCCAGTCACTGTGCTAAATCCTTTGCATATATCACTGTATTTAATATTCATCAAAAACCCTAAGAACAGTAATAGTAATCCATGACAGATGTAGCCCCAGAGAGGTAAAGTACTGAAAGGCCACAAGACTGCTCAGTACTCCATCGAGAATTTTACCTAAATCACCACAGTCTAAAGTTAGGTTCTCTTCACTCAGCCACACCACCTTCCTGCAGCAGGATGCACAAAGTATCACCTCAACATTTCCAACTGAAAGGTCAGCCAGATGTGAGTAGCTCCATTTTCCAGCTGATTAACTGGTCATAGAAAAGTTAATCAAGTAATTAATATATTTTTTTAGAGTCACCATATGCAAATCAATATTTAGTTAGTGACAGTACAGAGCATTTAAGATACAATACCTTGCCTCAATAAGTTTACGATCTTGTTAAGGTAACAAGAGACACATAAAAGGGTAATAAATAATCCAAGATAGCACATAATACGTACCAAATGAGATACAAAGCCAACAACAGCCAAAGAAATTCAACAGAGGGAAAATTGAATCTGGGTGCTTCAATTCAGTTAAGAAAGGTTATTACTGAAAAGGATCCACATTGAGGTGGTCTTCACAGGAAAAGAGAGAATGAGGAAGAATAATTCCAGTGAGAGGGGAATATTTTCCCCTCAAAGGCCAAGGGAGAAGATGTGAATGGATTATCAAGAGAAAATGAATAGATGTGTTTGAAGTACAGGATAGATGGGTGGCAAAGTAAAAATTAAGCCAGAGAAGTAAATTGTAAAAACCTTGATTGTCATGTTCGGAACCTATGGGAGGAGGGAAGGAATTGATTGTGTTTAACTGCTAGTATGTTGCGTGTACACTGTAGTTTATGTAATCCTCTCAACAACACTATAAAGTAGAAATACATCATGGCCATTTAATTTATTTATTTTTTTAATTTTGGGAAGGTATAGTTGATTTACAATGTTGTGTTAGTTTCAGGTGTACAGCAAAGTGAATCTGTTGTACATATAGGTATATCCACTCTTTTTTAGATTCTTTTCCCATATAGACTATTAGAGAGTACTGAGTAGAGTTCCCTGTGCTATACAGTAGGTCCTTGTTAGTTATCTATTTTATATATGGTAGTGTGTATATGTCAATTCCAATTTATCCCCCATTTACCCCCTGGTAACCGTAAGTTTATTTTCTATATCTGTAACTCTATTTCTGTTTTGTAGATAAGTTCATTTGTACCCTCCTACATGGGAAAGGAAATAGTCACCCAAGTCCAGGAAGCACAAGAGTCCCATACAGGATAAACCCAAGGAGAAACATGCTGAGACACATATTAACTGAACTAACAAAAATTAAATACAAAGAAAAAATATTAAAAGCAGCAAGGGAAAAGCAACAAATAACACACAAGGGAATCCCCTTCATGACCATTTTAAATGAAATGAAACAGCGATTACCTGGCCAAGACACAGTTTTGGGTGTGTAGATGGAGAAGAAATTCTAATCTAGATCGATCTGCATGCAAGGCCTATATTCCTTTCCCCCCTACCCCCTCATCACCATCTACAGAAAGCAATGGGGAGCTATCAAAGGTATTTGATCAAGACAAGAGAGTAATATATGAAAAGTATTGACTACAAGAAGACCAATCTGACTGTGAAATATTAGCACATGTCCACTATCAGAGAAGGATTGGGGAAGGAAGACACTAGGCAAGAAGAGCCACTTTGTCTATTGCATTAACCTACAGAATGAGTGACAAGGATCTATATTCGAATGCTGATGACCAAAGTAAAAAGAATGGAAGAGATATTTTTAAAGAAATATGAAGAGATAAATGGTAATATCCATGTCCTTTAACAGGTAGTTTTTACTTCCCAACTATACACCCACAGTGTAAACATTTCTGTTAAAATCTCATAGACAAAATCCAAGATCTAGCTTAAATACCTTAAGTCTTTTTGACAGCACATGATTTATTAAAAAATAATAAAATCTAAGCCTTGGGAAAATATCTGCTTTAGTGCAATCTACCTCTCAAATCACCATCATGAATTATGACAGCCTCATGCTAGGCATACTTCTGTTGTATGAGTTTGACATTAGCTCCTTGCTATATATGCTAACATGGACAGTAATGCCTTCTATTCATGGTCATTAGAAATGTTAATTACTAAGAAAATATTCTTTTCCTTTAGTTTTTCCTTATTTTAACTTTTCTTTTAACTTTTTATTTTATATTGGAGTAAAGAACTTATTTACAAAATGGAAACAGACTCATAAACTTGAGAGTTTTTCTTTTAGTAGACTAAGTGTATATTAAACAATTGAATTATCTCTGAGAGATACAATGTATCATACTTCTGAACATTATTCTTCCCCATCACTTCTCTCTTGAAATGCAAGGTACCACTCAGGATTCAAGTCCAAAACCACTATCAATTAAATGGCATATTATTTAAAAACAAGTTGGGTCTTTTCCAACCTTTTCTGACTCCTGGGCAATGCAAACCATACAATTGCCAAATATGTATAGAATTAACAACCACCTACATTTTTCAAAGACAGTATTGACATAAACATCCAGGCATTTAGTCACTACACATCTTTTCAAGCAATTTAATATTGCCAACCTGGTAATAATCAGGCTAACTATATAAACCTTCAGTCAGTACCAAGCATTCAACTAATTCATCTTAACTTTGAATTAGTTATTAAACTGAACATCCTAATTAGTATAACATACATTTGATAAATGTGTGCATGCAGATATATACATATATATATATATATATATATATATATATATATATATATACACATCTCATGTTAGAATTAATGAGTAACAATATTTTGACTCAGAATCCTTTCAGGAATTACACACTTACCTTACTTGTACATAATCTCCTTAGTATCACCCATCTATGCTAAAGGATAATTAAAATTTAACACATTAGCCAAGCCTAGTTTCTTTTACCTTTATGGATAAAAATAGATCTGTTTTTCTGAGTTGAGAATGAATGTTTAAATTTGAAATCAAACTGTGCCACAGGTCAATAAATTAGGCCTACAGCTGAAGTATACCCAAAATGTCTTTGAAAGTTTCAAGAATGCCAAACCGGTGCTGTATTTTAGAAACGTCACATGCACATGTAAAGATATATCATCACGGAATCCTGTGATGATTGCTAAAATTTATCTGGTTGCTAAAATTCAACCCAGATACTCTTTTATATTTTTATGTTTCCCGTTTCTATATATCTGTACTAGTGTGAAAGTAGGCATCTGCAAAATTCAATGAAGGAAACGAAAGATACTATACAAGCATATCTGCCCAATAATGTCACGCTTTCACATAGTCTAAGTTTGAAAAACTTAGTCATTATAAATAAACTAATTTAAAAACTATTCATGCACAAAGTCTGGGCTCTATATGACTTCAGGTAGTCTATAAAAGGTATGGTAAATACATTATATCTGTATAAAAGGAATCAGAGATAATGTTTATTTCATATACCTTTTTTTCTATTACCTATGGTTTTTAATATGTGACAATGCATTCATGTGTAAAATGTATTAAAATATAAATATTACCCTTAACTTTTAAAGGCATTATTTTGTGAGCATTTAAGAAAAGGAAAACTATTTTTACCTCCCAGTCCTGGTCTAAGCCGATTATCGTAACCATCCAGAAGTCTGTCTAGAATTCTTGTAAAGATGGTAATGTTATTTTTAGCCTCATCTTCTTGGATGTTAGCCAGCACCAACCTAAACAGATAATTTTACAAGCTGATATATATACATACGTGTGTTTTGCAAGTGCCAACATGCTCTTCCTCCTTGATTTGAATTTTAAGGCTCCCTGAGCTATTAGTGTCACCCATTTTCCTCCTTTTTTTTTTTTTTTCCACTCCTTTAAATGCCAGTATGTCTATAGGGAAGGTAAACATGCTGTTGGAAATAGATAATAAATACTAGCTTATCAGAAAGTTTGATCCCAAAATTATTTCAGATTTCTATCACTTCGCATTTTGTGTGACCTATTCAATTTTTCTAAAATGCACTCCCTAGAATATATTATGATGGTAGATTATCACATGCAGATACTATTAGTAATGTTGTTCTGCATTTGGAAAGGTACAAAAACCAAAGGGACTACTGAAAGAATTCTTCAGTGATTTGAATATTAATTGGAAAATAAATTGCCTCCTTGGAGGCACAGAATTTTTCCATCTTTCTCAGAAATGTCTTTTCTTTTTATGTCTTTTTCTCTTTTAAGCCAAGATGATTTTCTAACTTTGGGTATACCTCCACCCAATGGCCAAGTGCAATATAGACAACAGGGAAACTCCGTTGGCTGTTTTCCAGACTCCAATGAAGTCAGGAGGTGGAGGTGGGCTCTGAAAGCATCAGCAGCACAGACACAGCTGCAGAGAGCCTTGGAGGAGTACCCCTCCTGATTGGTCTCTGAGGAGAGCAATAGAGGTCATCCAAAGATTAAAATGCCCAGCTACTTTGTGTGTGTGTGTGTGTGTGTGTGTGTGTGTGTGTGTGTGTGTGTGTGTGATAAATTTGCGGAAAGAATAAGTGGTCTTAAAATATCACCAGAAGAGGGTTAGAAACACTGATTTTCTCCATTATTTCTCCATCAGAAAGCCAGACACCTGGTTTTGTGACATCCAGCAATTTGGTGCAGAAGCAACTGGATGTATAAAACAGAATGTCCCTTTTCGCTGCCATTTTTTTCCCCGGAATGATTCAGAGATTTAAATTACTGGTCCAGAAAAAGAATCATTTATATAATAGAATAAAATACTGACATGAGCATTACTGGTCAAATATAGAACAGAAAACTAGTAGAAGAAAATATGGTTAAGTACTGAGGATTTTTGATGATTATTAATGGACCACAGTTTGTTCACTCCTCTAAAATCAAAGATTATATGTAATTGCATTCTGATCAAGGTGTACTGTGTGAAATATCATTGACAGAATTCATTTGCATTTAAATGATTACACAGCTAGTAGCTAAAAATAGTCATAATACATCGAAAAATCAGTAACCAACTTCAAGCAAATATCCTCTTGGGAGAAGAGAAAATATTAAAATATTGATATAAAGATAAACATTTAAAAAATTATGTAAGCAAATTAGTTCATACCTCAAGCCTCAAAAGTTTTTATGTTGCCTTAAGCTAACTTTAAAACCAATCACTAAGATCGTCATGAAGTTCCACTTAGAGATTTTCACTGGAAAGCGTTTTTTAATCACATGTCACATTTTCTTTCTAAACTCAATATTAAGATATTAAATGAGGAGCTATTTTCCAATTAAAAATAAGACTTCATAAAGAGATTTCTTCTCAGTTCTAGAAAGTATTTTCAAACTTTGACAATTACTGAGACAGGAAAATGAAAATTTTAGAGGGAAATAAAGGTATCATAAAATCAAAAACAGTAATTTTTTTAAAGGAATAATTACATGGACATTATTATGAATCATATTTTAAGTTCTCTGGCATTTTGAAAACCATATCCTAAATTTAGGCAATTAATAAAAGCTGCCCATTGATGATAAAAAAAATCAGAAAAGACTACAATTAAGATGATGCTATTGAAAACAACAGAAATTAAATTTGATATTTGTAGAATACAGGCAAAACAGAATTTGTTACATTTTCAAAGTAAGTACTTTTTATGACAGTACCATTTTAGAAGTAAAAATTTCTAAATCAATAATATGAAAAGTTGATTAATAAATCAAGCTTTTGTTTTATTTGTTTGTGATTGTGAAGTTGTATAGTACCTCCACCTAGAGGTTTCAGATCCACACATCATTTAGGTTTTCTATGTTGACTGAAAGAGCCAAGACCAAAAGGAAAGAAAGACAGAAAGAAAAAGAAAAGAAAAAAATTAACACTCAAATCATTTTAGCTTATGCTTTTCTGTTGGGCTTAAAGGAAAACTAATGGTTTCTTTACTGAACTTTGGTGTTATTATAATCGCATATAACAACCACTTCAATTCTTTGCAAAAATATGCCATCTAAAGGGCACTCTTTTCTTCTGTGATTTATTTTTTTAGAAAATGTTTGTATTCACTTTTATATTTTATCGCTAAAAACAAGAAGCAGCGAACTTTTAATAGTCTCTGTCATTTAATAGTTCTGTTTCTTGGTACAATATGTTTTCATTAGAAATGATCCTTCAAAATACTTCAGCTTCTGAAAAGCCACCTCTGCATTGATAACATTCAAGAAACACACCTTCACCCTGAATTTAAAATGGCAAATACAGTAAATAATTGTCTCACCTGGCTGGGTCCCACACCAAGAAAACAAGCAGCAGCAACTGCATGTTGCAGATGTGCAGTTTCATCTTCATCACCACTCTTTGTAAAGTCATGGAAGAAAAACAAAATACACTTAAAATTACATTCAGTCCCACCATCCAAATAGCCCAAAAGAATGTCATTTCAACTGGGAATTGGAGTTAAAGATATAGAGATTATTCCAGTGGAGTGTGTGTAGGGTGTGATGACTGGAGGAGGGTCTTTTCTTTTCTTTTCTTCTTTTTTTTTTTTCTCTTAACAGAATGATGACCAAATAATCAGACTTTGCTCTGCCAGGAACTTCCCTCAGCCACATCGTCAGCAAACACTGTTTTGTGGACACACACACGTATTAAGAACACACGGGACCCTGCACTGACATTTGAGCTAGAGAAAAGAATGGGTTGGAGGGGAGAGTGAAAAAGGGGAGGAGAAACGGGTATTTCGTGCCACATCCCCTCAACCAAGACCGCCTCCGCGACCACAGCGGGAAAAGCAAGGGGCTGCCAGCCCACTTTTTTCGATTATTCTTCTTTCATTACAATGAACTGCAGTCCTCACGTCTTCACTACTTCAGTCCTTTTAAAATAAAATAAAATCACGTCCCTCCCTGCCCAACCACAGTTGCCCAAGACCACGTCTTGGAGGCAGCCGGGTTCGGATTAACTGCTGCGAAACAACGCGTTTGACAGCTGTTCCGGAGCCGAGGACCGCAATCCGAGCCGGAGCGTAAGGCTCCGGGATCCAGCGGAGGCAGGCAGGCAGCGGCGATCACAGCGTGCAAAGTTAAAAGACTATAAAAGAGCCAGGCTAACGTGCTGCCGGGCGGGCGTCTCGGATCTAATTGTAGTTGCAAATAGGCTTCTGGTGAGGAGTATCGAAATTATTTTTTAAACATGCTGGGGAGGAGGGGGCGACCTGAGCCGCTTCGGTTTCCAGGGACCATAGGAGAGTGAATGGGGGGAGATGAGCCATGCACGGGAGGCAAAGGTAAATGGGAAAGCAAGGGTCCCTGTTGGGACCAACGTGTGCGACCTTACCTGAAACGGCAAGCAGAATTGGGTGTTTTCCTCCCTTTGCCCTGATCTAGAGGAGATAGGAAACTTGAGAGAGAGAGACAGACAGACAGACAGACTGCAGCAGCCCGGCGAGCGGGGAGCGATGGGCTGGTAGCAGCCGAAGGAGAGCGCGAGGAGTGGCGGCGGCGCGAGGAGTAGAAGGAGGCGAAGGCGTCCGTAGTGGCGGTGATGGGCGGAGGAGGAGGAAGAGGAGGAGGGGGAAGCGTTGGCAGGAGCTGGCTGGGTGCGGGGGGGACGCGAGCAGAGGCGCGGTGCGCGCAGGCAGCGGCGGGCACGAGCCCCACGCCTGGAGGAGGAGGAGCCAGGCCCGAAAGGAGGGCTAACGAGGTTCTCGGCAACGCAGGGACGCCCCCCTACCCCCGCCCAGATACCGGGTAACCGCCCACCACCCGCCGCCCGCCGGGCACCTGCCAGGGCACATCCCCAAGCGGCGGCGAGCGCCTCTCCCGGCGCCCACGCCGCGCCGGAGGAGCGGAGCCCACTCGCCGCCCGGGACTGCGCCCCGCGGCCGCCCTCAGGGACTCCCTGGAGGCCCCGAGGTTCCAGGGGGCTGCTGGTGGGTGCTGGTGCGGCTTCGGGGACGCGGTGTGTTTGTGCGGCCCTAGATCCCCGGGACCTCGCCCTGCCGCCCGCCCCCCAGCGTGCCCTGGCTCCGGAGCGACGTGGCTGCCGAGGAGAGGTACAGCTCCCGCTGGAAGGCGAGGGGACTCATCACGCCTGTACTTGGTCATCAGCGCATCCACGCAGGACCAAGTTCGAGGCATGTTGCGTGGAATCAGACAGCAGGAAGTTTCTCAGATTTCCTGAGCCCTTCTGCTGTACCACTCATTCCTTCACACTCCTGCAATCAGGACCAATTTCTCTTCAAAGCTCTGAGGGCTGGAGACTTCCCTGGAGCTGGTCAGTCAAGTCATCTGCAAATTATTGGGAAACCCGCTCACTCTCAGCAATTCTTTTCCCCAATATCTTTTCACAAACGTCCTCCCTACCTGGAGGACAAACTCAATCAACCGCTCCAAAAAAGTTTACGTACTCCCCACCCTACCCACCTCCACCCCCAGCAGAAAGGAACCTGCTGTGCTTCTACTACCTCTGCAAATTCTTTCCGCAGCGGGGCGGGGTATGTAACATGTTTTGAGGTTTTTCCCCTTTAGGGGTTTTTGCTGGTGTAGAGACCTGTTGTAATTTCAGTCCCATCGTACACTTTCAGCCTTGTGCTTAATTTGTCTCATTTCTCTTCTACTTTATCTGAGGCGATAAAATCCAAACGTGCAACTTGAACAACAACAAAAAGAGAGACATTTTCCTCTTCGTACTGCAGGTAAGACAGAACGTTATGCACATCCTTCTAAAGCAAAGCAGAACGGGTGTTTGTCTCTTCAAGAAGTTGTAATAAATGGTAGACATTTTAAACGAAAAAACAAAAAGTATGCTGATATGTTTCTGTCCCTTTGCCTTCAGGTATATGTCAATATATGCCAAACACTTCAATTTTGTTAGATATGAACCCAAAATTCAGATATTTTTCCTAGATGGTACAGTTTTCATAACAACAGGCACTTCTAATCGCCGGTAAATTTTAGCATTGCTTTGAAGATTATGTGAGGACAGTAAAACCTTTACATTGCAAATTTTTCAAGCTGTTCTTTTTAACCTATTAATCACCACTTTCTAAATGAGCATTTAATAAGCTACAACCTAAACAAACATTTGCTCTACTTAGCTGCCTCTGTGAAGAATGGAACACCACCCAGCTTTCTCCTCCATCATTAATATTCCCTTCCTGACTTGCCCACTGCAGAGTCTAATTGAAATTCACAAAGATAAAGGCATGCCATTTAAAACCTTGCAACTAGGGAATCTAACCATCTTCTACTTAGTGTGAACACTTCACTTCCTACTGTATTTTCCTATTTTCCATTTCGATGAGTCAATCTTTATTAAGATCTCTATCACTTCACCATTTATATTACTACTAAGTTGTTTATATTTTGATAATGAAAGTTGAACAGCCCATGGTTTCTTCCCAACCTTAATTGCTATGCTACAAAATTTCTCCTTCATGGATGTACAATTTTTGTAAATATCTTCATAGATTATTTTCTTACCACTATAGTCTTTTCCTTGGGTGCTAATGACGAATTATGGATTGTAGCTTTAATTGTTTTATCTCAAAATTTGTATTTATTGGAATTTGTTCTCAAAAAAAAACCTCTACCATTAGCACCCTTAATAAATTTGTAATCTCACTGCCATATGACCCATTTATGTGGAAGTTCACAAAGTTCAAGCTGTTTTGGATGATTTTCACCGTTTGCTTTTTAAAAAACTATGTTAGAACAATCTATAGATTTGGATATACACTTACTTGAGAGAGACTCAGTAAAAGCTAGATTCAAAAAATTCATTATAAAACCATGATTTTTAGTTCTTCCCCACAAAATGCTTTGCAATTTTATTGAAGCCGGATAGCTGTGATTTAAACTTCAAAGTACATTAAAGGAAATGGAAATCAGAAAAGCCGATTGCAAGCACCGGACCTCTACTTTTATTGCTATATCTTCACTGATATTTCACTGTGTTACTAGTCCAGTCAAATTTCTTCTAGGATTGTCCAGCTTCCACAAATATCTGAAAAATCCAGCCTGATATCCTTCTTTCCTCTCTGTGATGGAGTGCAGCGAACTGCCTGTGATTTGAGAGCCAGCCTGCGTAGGTCATGACTAAGCTCTTCCTACCCACTCCTTGTGGAGCAGGTCCTAAGGCAACCAATCCTGTAGAAGAAGTGACAACTAGTCGGTTACCAGTAAATCCAATCCCGCCCAGGCTAAAGCAGTGCAAAACCTTCTGTTTGAACATGTTTGAATTACTCTCCCACAAATTGGATTTAGGGGGGCGTCACTTCTTATATAGTTCCCATCCCTAACAACCAAGTCCCTAAGGAGATTTCCACATGAGGACGAAGAAAAAAAGAAAATGAAGAATTGGGAGATCATGATTTTGTCTCCTGATATCTCACAATATTGTATAGTTTTAAAATTCATTTAAAATTTAAAATTCACAAAACTGTTCGTGTTTTTTAGCAGATATTTTGTAGAGCTTCCTTTTTTAGGGCTCAGTTATATTGAGACTTGGCACTACTGCTCCAGGGAACTACTACTCCATAATCTATATATAGGGGACCTAATGAATCTTTAGGTTCTATAAGATGTGTATATAGATATATATAATATATGTACATATATATTATATACATACATACATGCATACAGATATACAGATATTTATCTGTAGAAAGACAGATACCTGAACTAATAAAATAGGCATAAGGATTTTAATGAGAATAGCATTTATATAATACATTTCTACAAAATGCTTTCAGTCTCACTGTCTTAGTGAGTCCAGTCATCACTGGTCTTAGTGATGTTTATATACCTTGAAGAGAAGTACCAGAATTACTTCAACAAGAATAGCATCTCACCATATTTACAAATTTTTAAATATCGGCATATATTTCATATAATAAATTTATATACACTTTACATTCTTATGAGTCATTCATTCAAATGAGAATATATATTTGTGAAAAAATAGAAACTAAAGCATAGATTATCCTGTTTTCACAGAATTAAATATTATTCTGTACTTTTCCCCAGAATACTTTACTAATTTCAAAGTATGCTTGGAGTGCAAGTCTGTTCTCACATATTCACCACATTATCATTCAAAAAAAGAAAAAAACTGGAGCAAATACCCATTTGTTAATTCTCAAGTGGAAACCATGGCTTGGTGAAGCTCCATTTTTCCCTGTAAGTTGAATTTAGATAGATAGTTCTAATATGTCCACTAGACTCCAAGATTTTGCAAGAAGAGACAGCTGGAAAGTGGGAGTAACTAGCCTTATAAACAAATAATTCCAAAACTACTCTGTTACATTAATGTATCTAGGTCACATTTCATTACAGCTAAATATATCACATACACTAACTTGGATACACTAATGCACATTACCTTCTTCAAACAGAATAACTCTCTGTTTATAAAATAATTTTACAAACCCTTATCCAACTTGCAAATCAAATATATCATGCATTCTAGTGCATTTCTAAGATATTAAAAGCTTAAAAACTAAAATCCTAGTGATTTCTAAGATTTTAAAAACTACTTACATCAAACACAGATACAAAGTAATTTGAAAGGAAATCCTTTTGCTATCCTACTTCGTGAAATTATAGGCAGAATATTTTCACGTTATTCAGTTGCTTCCTAAAACAAAGAGAACATTTCAGTAATGCAAACCAAAAACTCCCTCATTGCAAAATACACTGTGCATTTCATTGAAGGATAAGCTGCTACATGATTGGCAGCTTTTGCCTGTGAGGCACGTTCCCTAAATAATAATCATTGTAATGAAAATAATAACTGTAGACCTATAATGTCTTCATTAGTATAAAAGCTTAGACCCCATTCTAAATACTTTGCACAAATTTATTTAATTAATCTTCACAAGCAAGAGGTTATTATTATTCCTATTTCGCTGATGCAAAACTTGAGGCACAGAAAGGTTAAGCTAGCTCAGGTATTCCAGTTGGGAAGCCAGGAGTAGAGCCCAAGCGATATGGTTCCACAGTCTCCACGTTTAATTATTATTCTGTATTACCTCTACATTATTCCTTGACAGCCAAAATTTTAGCTTCTCATGTGTAGTCTCACCATTGAAACTTTGGACAAAACATTTAACTGTTGAAGTCTTGGTGTCGTCTGAGTAGTGTAAGTCTGTTAATAACAGCCGTATATTCATTTAACAAGTCTTATTTAGTGTCTGCTGTGTATGTACAAGACCCCATTAGATACCACTACTCAGGATATAATTATGACTAAGGCATGGTCCCTACCCTCATGGGAGCTTATATCAAATTGAAAAGGCATAAAATAATGTATGCTGTTAATTATAAACAAATTAACGACTGAAGCCTATACATGTACTCTAAAAACTTTGTTTGTAAAACAATACTACTTTTACTAAGGGTAACATACAGCATAAGAAAAAGAATGCGACATAGGGAGTGTTTCCTTTAATAATTTACAAATCTAGATGTTACCATGTAACAATTAATAAATGGATTCTTATTATTAAGAACATGATTAAGTACCTTCTATGAAACAAAAAAAAAAGCCCCTAGGCCCAGGAAAATTTTATATCCAGAATAAAAAATAATCTATTTTATGGGGATATTTTCTGAATAATAGCACCTCATCAGGAAAAATCATGCAGAAGAAACCACTAACAATAACAACAACAAAATCAGAGGACAGAGGAAGTCCAGGACCTAATTTGAGCCTATGTACATACATCTCAGGTAGGATAATATTGGTCTCAACGAAGGATTATTCCAATATCATTATTTTTAGCATCAAAGCTCTTCCATCGTGAGAGGAAGAGAGAATATACATATTGTGAAGAAATAAGTGAAATACAATCAGGCTATGATTATTTCATGGTCAGTCAGAGAGACATGAAAGAGAAAATAGAAACCAATTATTTCAAAGAAAAATATGAATAATACCATGGCAAATTAAATATGGATACCAAATAATTTTAAATAATAATATGTAGACCATTTCTACTTTCTAGAGACCTCTTTTATTTGCCAGAGTGACCTGCTCATAGATGCCCAGTAAATAACTGCTGATTTCTTTGTAGAGTTAAGCACTTTGGAACACAAAGTGGGAGCCTTGGTTCCAGAGTTTAAAATGTCATGACCTTTGGCAGTCACAGCTGTGATATATGGTAAATCTTGAAGCTCTCACCATCTCTCACCACTCCCTATACATCACTGGAAGTCACCTTCTTTCCTCAAAAGGTCTCTTCTCTGGTGTCCTCTATCTTACCACCATCCTCCCACCAAAATTCTGAAAAATGGATTCCCCGAACACACACACATTTACTGTTGCTGAGAACATACCTCCTATCTATCCCCATCATCTGACCCATTCTACCCATTACCAGTCCCATCTCCTGAGCTCTGTCCTCATTTGGACTACTGCAATGCCAATACATAGTAGCCAACTGGTTTCTTTACCTCCAATCTCAGTTTTTTTCAGTTTGTTTTCTACAGGACCAAGAAAAGAGTCTTCCAAAACCAATTCGATAGTGTCTGTCAATCATTTAAAATCTTTTGTTGATAAAAGTATAAGGTGCAAACTTTTACACATCACGTATGATCCCTGTTTATATCTCCAGCCTCAACTGTGATCTTTCCACAGACACCTTGTCACACACATGCACATGCCGGCACGCACACACACACACACACACACACACACACACACACATATCCATAATTAGCATTAATTTCTCAACATCATCCCGTTCTCTACACTCCCTACAAAGGAAAGTGTTTACATTTCTGTTTCTCTCAACAGCCAGTAGTTTCATGTCGCTATGCTTTTGGTTATCATTGCCCCTTCAACTGGAATGCCATCTTCACATCATCTCCCTGGTGAGCACGTCACGCTTCAGCCCTATAAACTATTTCTTACCCGTCTAGATACAATTGTTCATATTGTCCTTTTGTGTGCCTGCTGAACTTAGCACAGGCATTTAACACGAAACCTGGAATATCCCATTTAACTTATTTATTAACTTTTCTATCTCACACCTGTGAGCCTCATCGTAATCATCTTTACCTTCCTGGTGCCTAGCATAAAACCAGGCATATCTAATCTTTCAGGAAATTCTTGAGGAATTTATGAAAGAATGAATCAGTGAATGAATGAACAACCTGGTGAATAAATAAAAGAACACATGAGCGTCTGTGCCTTCATATGTATATGAAAGACAATATTTCTTCAGAGGAAATGAGATGCAAGAGAGTAGTGGTTAAGCGCTCAGACTCTGGTGCTAAGCCTTTCGGTTCAAATCCTAGTTCTACGGCGTAATCACTATGCAACCATGAACAAATCCCTTAGCCTCACTGTGCTTTAGTTTTCTTACCTATAGAATAAGGAGAATTGTAAAACCAACTTCACAGGTCTTGTGTGAGTGCTCTGAGTTGACACACGTGCACAGAATAGCAACTGGATCACAGACAACACTGCAGCGTTTGCTGGTATCACTGACATGTTTGAAAGCCCTTAGTTCACTGCCTCGGCATTTAGTAGGTGAGATGAAGTTACACTCCTCACCTTTGAATTTATTGCATTTTTTAGTCTTATCTTTCCACTGTATGTTCCCATCCACTTTTTCTCACTAACATTCAGGTTCCCACCTTCACAGAATAATCAGGCAGAGCCCTCCTCATATACCTACATTCTCTTATGTTGCCTTATTTTTGTTCTTATGAATACATGGTTTCCCTCATTCTCTTTCTTTTTTTTCTGCTCTTTTTTCCCTGTCCTCCTTTTAGTACACCATGCCCTCCTTTTTATTCCAGCTCGGCCTGCATTTCCATCTTTTGTTAGTTCCCTAATGTCCCCTTTTCCTCCCTCTTTCTTGATATTTATATATAGCATAAGTCTGCTTTTGTGCACACACTTGTCTAACATATGGATGAAGGTGTGTTTATAAGAGTGCATACAGGCAGGGAAGTGTCTATTTTGTCCAGTGGGAATGCGAGTGTCTCTGCTACAAAGGTACGGGCAACCCTGTCTGTGTTTCTGTCTGTCGGTCTCTCTATAAACCATGTTATTAAATTATTCAAGTGCATTGTGTGATTCATTATAGGAACTGAATAGAAAAGTCAAGTGACTTTCTCTTTTGAACTGGCTACTGGTTTTCCTGCAATAAAGAGATTGCCACATGTTGGATCATTTGTTTAAAAGAGGCCCATATCTGTAACATCCAGAGAGCCAAAGACACTAATCAATGTAGAAGTTTTCAGCCACTCTGCCAGCCATGCCCTAGATTAAAATATGATTAGAAGTTGCTATTCCTTTTTTGTGACTTCCAGGTCTCTAATATTCCCATGCTACTCAGCTGGAAGAGAAAAAAGTAAGAGACATTTTTGTGTTAGGAGTTAGGCGTTAACAAATTATCTTTAAAGAATATTTTTTTGGGGAAGCTATTGTAAAAGTGGCTTATGACAGACATTAATGCTGTCTGGCAAATAGGGCCAGTTTCCAGCCTAGATGTATGAATAGACAGAATTTCATTACTTTCCTTGAAATTAGAGGTGACAATGGAACTTTCTCTGACCAATGAAAGTTGAGCAGAAGGGACACAGGCCATTTCCAGATGGAGGCTGGGTGAGCCTGTGTTCATTCACCCTGCTGTCTCCTCCGTCATCTGGTCGTAGCCAGAGATGCTCCAAATGGTACCTTAGTGGTTCCTTGAGGAGGGCATCCTCTGAGCTAAGATCAGAGCTCCTAGCTGACCTGAGATGGACATACAGAATGAAATAGAAATAAATATTTGTTGTTTTAAGCCTCTAAAATTTAGGATGGTGTTTAACTTGGCCTCTCCTGACCACTGAAGGATGAAGAGAAAAGGAAGTTTTGTTGTGTTTTCTTTTTCTTTTAATTTTTATTGGAGTATAGTTGATTTACAATGTTGTGTTAGTTTCAGGTGTACAGCAAAGTGAATCAGTTGTACATAGACATATATCCACTCTTTTTTTTAGATCCTTTTCCCATATAGGCCGTTACAGAGTATTGAGTAGAGTTCCTTGTGCCATACAGCAGGTTCTTATTAGTTATCTATTTTATATACAGTAGTGTGTATATGTCAATTCCAATCTCCCAATCTATCCCGCCCCCACCTTATCCCCTGGTAACCATAAGTTTGTTTTTTACATCTGTGACTACTTCCATTTTGTAAATAAGTTCATTTGTACCTTTTTTTTTAAATTTCACATATAAGCGATATCATGTGACATTTGTCTTTCTGTGTCTGACTTCCTTCACTCAGTATGACAATCTCTAGGTCCATCCATGTTGCTGCAAATGGCATTATTTTGTTCTTTGTTATGGCTGAGTAATATTCCATTGTATATATGTACCACATCTTCTTTATCCATTCCTCTGTTTATGGACATTTAGGTTGCTTCCATGTCCTGGCTACTGTAAATAGTGCTGCAATGAACATTGGGGTGCATGTATCTTTTCAAATCATGGTTTCCTCCAGATATATGTCCAGGAGTCGGATTGCTGGGTCATATGGTAGTTTTTAAGGAACCTCCATACTGTTCTCCATAGTGGCTGTATCGATTTACATTCCTATCAACAGTGTGAGGGTTTGTTGTGTTTTCTTTTTAATATGAAATATTGAATGATGGAGTGGCATACAAAATATTTTCTGGCAGGGAGACTTTCTTAAACATCCTGAAATCACAGCATATAAATAGTTGCTTACCGAAGTCTGAACCAATGGATTTCTTCGATTTGGGGTAACACTTGTTCTTTATTTCCATCTCTTAACGGTTCTTCGCTTTCTTTCTCCACCTAAACACTCAGAGGGGTTGAGACAGAGTCTAAGGTGGTTCCTGACAAACAGTTTCTCTGAACCTCTGCTTCGTCCTGCCCCACAGCAGCACAGACACTGGATGTGGTGCATACAGACACTGGATGTGGTGCTGATGAGGACAGAGCATGGTATTCAATGAGTGCCAGCAGGAGCTCTGATAACCGAAACATCTGTCAGGTTCCAGAAATGGGATGGAAAAATGACAAAAAGAGAAGGGATAAGAAAAAGAGGATGACTGGGACAACAACTGTTAGATGTTAAAGTGAATGAGAGGTGGATAGGAAAACTGGTCCTGATGAGGAATTCATGTTAGGAATATGTCTCTGTGTCTGCTACATAAAGAATCAACAAAAGAAATTGACTCTGACCTAAATATAGTGAGAAAATTTTAAAGCCATTTGCAGAGATTTCCAACCAGGTAGAAAAGGCAAGTTAGTCACGATCTTTAATTCTATTGTTGTCATTATACAATTCACAGGAGCAAACATTTCTAGATTCAAATTTCTTTTAGCCAATCAACTTCATTCAAGTACAAACCATTGCAACAATGTAACATGAGAAGAAAAATATACTTGTCTTGAATAAGCTCTTGAAAGACCCAGAAACTACGATTTATCTCTCTTCTTATCACTCACTGTAGTTCTCATATTGTAGATGCTCTGTAAGTGTTAATAGAAGAATGTAAGGCTGTGTCAAGGAGTTCATATATGTTGTTCACTGTAGCTCATCTGTTCTCCCCTGATCCATTTTGACCCTCACTAGCCTGGTCTCCATGCAGTAGTCTGAGTTGTCTGTCCAAAATACAGATCTGTTCATGTCACTGCCTAACTTAAATTCCTTCACATATTTCCTATTTCTCATAAGGTCAGGACCAAAATCCTTATCATGGCCAAAGTTAGTCCCAGATGCCTTGACGCCTGCCTGGCCTTGAACCATTGTTTCCTTTGCTTCATCAACCACAGCCTTCTTCAGTTCTTGGAATGTACCAGGCTTCCTACTGCTATTTCTCCTCCTGCCATAGGTCACTGTAGTACCTATCTCCTCTGCTGGAAAGTTCTTACCCCTTCCACTCACCTGATTTGCACCAATTCATATTCATATAAAAAAAATAGGAAGCTTTTCCTCAAGAAGCCTTCTCTGACATAGCCTCCCCACTTGTCTCTGTTAGGTTCCTTTGTTATATGTGCTTTCTCTTAGAGAACTTGTCTCAGTTTTTTTATTGATATATGATTGTGTGTCACTATTTGGTTAAAATCTATTAAGCAATCATGCTGTATATTCCATGAGCTCAGGAGCCATGCTTATTTTTACTTAACGTTGTACCCCCTGCAATTAGTACACTGCCTGACAGAGATAGTTGTTGAAACAAATAAAGGGATAAACAGATGTGTAACAAACACAGGTTTAGATGTATAAATGTTGCTTTCAAAACTAGCATCTCATATCCTTATACATAAATCTGCAGTTCAGTAACTTGGATTGTTGCCACATTCATAAAGAGTCTATGGAGAACTAATAGCTGAACTTCAGGTCACAGCCTCTCTGCATTTATGAAAAATGAGAAGGGACACAGTGTTGGGACTGAGAGGGGAAGCGGAGTGGCTGGGAGAATTAATTCAACCAAGGCAGGCCAGCAAGAGGAAACGATAAGAAAGATAATGGTGTATTGGTTCACAATGAGGAAAGCTGTTTCTCCTCATCCAGTAGCATTTGGTAATGGTGGAAGCCAGTGGATTCCTTACGTCAAAGAATAAGACATCAAAGAATGTGGAATACCTAGGTTCCAGTCTTCAAGAATTCATCATCCCAGCTTATCTGGCCTTAGTATATTCTGCCTGGAATGGGGTGATTTATCCTTATTTAGTTTGAATGCAGGACTAATTAGCAGCCCCATATGAACTATCTGGATGTGGGATCTATAAGTATTCTAAAAGGATTTTTGCCATATAGGAGTTGTAGTGGATGGAATATAAGATACCTTTTATTTCTTATATATTCTTATATCTTGAAAACTCTGCTTATCTACTAACAGAATAATTTCCCTAGGAATTTTATTACAAATGGGAATTTTCTTTTTGTATCAGTTATTCCTAACTCTTAAGTCAAATGAACTGTTTATCTGTCCCATATCCCTATAAATCCAAGTGTATGCTCAGAGAAATGTATTTTACATATTATAAATATAAAATGAAATTAATATTTGCACATATATATATATATTTATAGCACAATCTGAACTAATCAATTAAGACTCAGGGGTCAGTAAATTAATCAGCTGCTGCACAAATCTGCCCTGCCACCTGTTTTCATATATAAAAGTTTACTGGGTCATAGCCATGCCCATTTGTTTAGGTATTGTCTAAGAGCTGCTTTTGTGCTTCAGTGGCAGATGGAGTAGTTCAACAGAGTCTATGTGGTCTGCAAAACTTAAAACATTTCTATCTGACCCTTTAAGACAAAAAGTTTTCCAACCTCTGAATTAAGTCAGAGTTGCACATAGGATCTGAGCAGCAATTTAGAAAAATTGGGCCATATAACAGGATGGTTCTTACATCCCTTCCTTAAACAATTTCTATTTGGGAGGCACCTTTCTAGCTCCTATGGGAATATGTTCAATTAGTATCAAAAAATACCTTGGTGAATCAAATAGTTATATTTTTTTCTGAAAGAATTGAAAGATATTTTAATATACAATTTGTAGAATGTAAAGCACTACCCTTGGTCCTATTTAAAATTAAAACCAGAAAAAAGCGGGACTTCCCTGGTGGCGCAGTGGTTAAGAATCTGCCTGCCAATGCAGGGGACACGGGTTCAAGCCCTGGTCTGGGAAGATCCCATGTGCCGTGGAGCAACTAAGCCCATGCGCCACAACTACTGAGACTGCGTGCCACAACTCCTGAAGCCCGCACGCCTAGAGCCTGTGCTCTGCCACAAGAGAAGCCACCGCAATGAGAAGCCTGCGCACCACAACGAAGAGTAGCCCCCTCTCATCACAACTAGAGAAAGCCTACGTGCAGCAACGAAGACCCAATGCAGCCAAAAATAAATAAATTAATTAAAAAAACAGATTCTTAAAAAAAAAAAACAGAAAAGAACAATGTGAACACCTTCAAGAAACAGTTTGATAAAAGAACATGAGATCTGCACCAAAAATCTAAAATAAGAGGTCTTGTGTGCATCTTCCATTTTGGTGAGTGTTCTTCCCCTGTGCTCCCATACCATCCTCTGCTTGCCCACACTATACTACAAAAATATGTTCACCTATCTCCACAAGAGGAATGTGAACTCCTTGAGGATAGGAGCTAATGATGTATTTCTGTACCCCCTTCTGGGTAGTACAGTAATGAGTTCTCAATAAAAATTTGTTGAAAGAAATGATAAAATGAAATATGGATAGATGGCTAGGTCAAATAAACATCGTTATTCTGCATGATTATACCAGTGATTCGTCATAAGATACTGAAGCAGGTTGAGCTGGAGAGATGAAAATGTGTTTTGTGGAGATAAACACCTTCTTACTGATGATTCTGTGAACACGCATGTTGATGTTACCTGTTCTTGTTACTTAGCAGAGGAATTTCCCAGTGTATCAGCACAGTTTATGTCTCAGGATTGTCCTAAACATTTCTACTATTTAACTCACAAAATGTACTGAACTAAACAACCACAGATAACAACCACAACTTACATCCATTGATGTTTTATCAAAGTACCTGAAAGCAGAGAGAAAATGAAATTGAATTTAATTAAGAAGAGATTGGATTCTTTATTCAGGTATCATTGCCTACCAATGATCAAGCAATTAATTGTCTATGAAATCAAATTCTAACGTATTGGTCTCTCTGCAGATGATTGTGAACTCTTGGGCATTGACTTTTGTACTGTTACTTGGTAGAAATTATGGGTATCTGAACAAAACATGGAGGTGGCTCTGGAAGAGAGAGAGATCTCCTTTAAATGTACAGTAGGAACATTGATTTACTGCGTGAAAATATCAGTGCAATGACTTAACTATTCTTAACACTAGTTAAGAATTAACAAAACTTTGGAGGAAAATAAAGCAAGACGGTGCCATTTTGTTCCTGTAATATTTTTCGTCGGTTATAACTGCTGCTCCCAAGGATGGATCCCACCCTAAACTCTGAAAATAACTAGAACAAAATAATGTAGAGTCTCCTGGAACCAGTTTAATTACAAGACCTCAAGTCAGTCTTGCTGGGGTTCCATTCTGTCTGTCTTTGTAGTTGTAGTAACAGAGTCCTTTGGTTGAGATTAAGTTCCAACCAATTCTTGGTTTTGGTAAGTGGCATGGCACTTAATTCTTCCACACCTGACTCCTGCTCTGATTCCATCTTTAATATCCCCTCTCTTTAAATAATCAGTTACTGTTTCATTTCTCCTAGTCTTCCTGGGACCTCAATCACAGTTGTGAACTCTGTGTCCCTCTAGCTCTGTTCTCATTTCCTTGTTTATTCTCTTCCTTTACATTTTCTTAGGGTTTTATCTAACAGTGAAAAAGGACCTGGCCCCTTAAACAGCACTATCCTGGAGAAGACTGACAAAGTTTAATGGATAAAGAAGTGTTCAGACTTTAGAGAATCACAGACTCAAGTGTTCACAAGGGACCTTAAATGCCCTCTAAACCTATCCTCCCATCCCCTTCTACCTAGGACCATGACTGATCTATAAGGCTGAATAACTTCAAGATCCTATTGATTTTATTTATTAAGTCATCTAGGAAATCAGGGAAGAATCTTCTCATTACCACCACCCCAGAAGCTGGTTTGTTCATTATATTTTCTGGTTGTAATTAACTTTAAATGTTTCGGTATCAGTGGTATGACATATGTGTATGGACAAGTTAAATTTAACTAACATTCTAGAAGAAGTTAATTACCCTAAGAAATGTCTCAATATGAAGCAACCCCTTTGGGTTATTGATTTGCATAAGCCTTAGGAAAAATAACGTTTGTTGATGATAGCAATGGGATTTGAGATATGTGAAAAGTTAAGAGGAGTTTAAGAGGATCCAATGTCCTTGCATGAACAAGATGCAAGAAGTTCAGCAGCAACCAGTGTCCATGGTGCAGCAGGCCATGTCTAAATTCTTTGACCTGAGACACCTCGCCACTGGATCCACTTACAAATACTGCAGATCCTGCCATCAGAACTTCCTGTGTCCCCTTCAGAGCAAGTGTTTTTCATGGATGATGCTGGTCTGTGAACCTGTGGGCAAAAGAATAAACCTCTCTGAATTGAACTAAAAGGAGTTCTATGACTGTGCCTGCTTATTAATAAATACCTTTTATTTGGGGCAGATTTTGGCTTAAGAATTACTTTCATTGTAACTTAACATCTGATAGAGAGGTTGCAGGGTAGGGGCTGCCTCTAACCAGGGGTGGTTACTGATGTTTGCCAGAAGAACCTGACTTTACTAAAGGACCAAACTGGTTCTGGCACAGTTGGGTGATTTGAAACTGTTCACAGGAACTGTAGAGTTTGAAGATGAGAAAACAAGGAGTGAGCAGCTGATATTAAAAAAAATGTTGCCAGGGCTTTATACTTGGCGTAGGGTTAAAGGTAGCAATAGTGACACAGTTTGGCTGGAATGGGTACAGAAAGCTTACTCACATCTGAGCCTAGGCTCTTGAACTTGGACAAGGCCTCCCTGGGAAAAGAAACTTATAGTATAGGTAGGAGAGCTTGGGGCAGAAAAAATGCCTTATTTCTAGAACACTTACTGATAGTGGAAAGCAACTCTTGAACATGGTTGTTGGTATATAAATCAGAGCCAGAGATATTTTAGGTCTTAGCTTCCTTCCCCAAAGAAAGCACACCATGCTAGCATGGGTACGACTGGAATTGAAAGATTACCGATTTATAGCCATGGATCAGAGCTCAAGAGAAAGATGAAAGTTTAGCACGTCTAAAACTAGCCAAAAAAGTCATTAGATTCTATTAGATTCTCTACTAGGGGGAGGGCATGATTAATGAGTTAATAACCAGGGTTGGGAAGGCTAGAACATTGCAAGAACAGGAAACCAAGCACAGCCTTACACCATCTGGCCTTGGGAAGGTCTATACTGCCCCCACTCACAGATTGACACTTATATCAGAGCCTATTTGGAGAAAATTAACGTCCAGTCCCCTCTCTCCCCTCATTCCCCATCTTCTCTTTCTTAAAAAGCAGCAGATTAAAAAAAGAAATGCTTCTACTTCTTTCTTTTGGGCTGAAACCCTGCCTGCAACCACTGGGTGCCAGGGAAGGGGAGCTACCATGACAGACTTTATTTTCTTTAGTCAATTACTTTTCATAAGAGTTCTATCACATTTAATATGGTAGAAGTAAAGAGTTTATAAACAGTCTTTTCTCAAGTTAAAATAAGTAGTCTATAGTCACATTTAAAGAATTTGGGGGAAAATGTAATTTTTCACTCATTTATAAATCATCCAAATTAAAAAAAAAAAGTAAATGGACACCTAGTCCTTGTAGTACATGGGCTCTGCATAAGCGAAGGAACCTGGCTGTATAGCCCAAGATATTTCCATTTAATGGCTAAATAATTAAAATAAGCAGTTAATTTATTACATTATCAACTATCTTTACAAAGAACTTTTCTTACTGCATTTGACAAACTCTCAATCAGCTTCATGCAGTAGCCATGTAGCGAGCATTGTTAAAAGAAAGTGAAAGAAAATGCGAGAGCGAGATCCTTAGTTCATTTTGGCTGCAGTAATGGAAGCAAGTTCTCCATTTTTAGTAAAACTTAATAATAACTCACATTTATCAAACCTCTACACTGTGCATGACACTACTCAGAGAACTTCAGATACAGCATCTCACCAGTCTATCATAACAGCCCTTTCAGATATTAGCTCTGCTTCAAAGATTAGGAGAATCAGGTTCAACCTGGCTAAGTTATTCATTCAAGGTGACAGGGCCACTCAGAGCTGTGTCATGGCTTTCAGAAGCACTAGACATTTTTTCCTTTGTGGGCCCCTTTGTAAAAAAAAAAAAAATTCAAATAATAATAATAAATTAAAATAAAAGAATATTTTGTTAATTGAATAAGTATAAAGATGATTATTACCCAGGCTGGATTCACTGTTACATGTTCATTATTCTTATATTAAGTTGTTTCTTTCTGATTTTAAGAGAATTTAAAATTAAAATAGACACCATGCCTACTGTGCCTAAGAAGTAAGTTGGCCCTGCAGACAGAGGATTCAAACTCATATCTATGGAGTAAGTTAAAAAAACTACATCCTAAATCACCAACGTCACCTACTTTTCCACTTCTCCCAAACTTTAAAAAAAATGTATATTAATGTAACAGGCTTAGGCTAAATTCTATGAGTTTGTAGAATTCCAGTTTCTTTTCTTCCAAGATAGAACACTCCAGAATTAGTTCGGGAATGTACAAAGAAAATTGTCACCACATTTGTAATGCTGCAAAGTGAAAGGAAATGTTTTGTTCATAATCATATGAACTCTTCAAGCCATAAAGAACAAAGATGCTTAACCTATCTTTAACATTCATTTCTGTGTTATTGAACCAAAACTGCCTGCAGGTGCATGTGGCTATTTAAAGGGAATTGTAAATCGCTTTCATATCTTACTAATGTAGTGAGGATGTATAAATAGTTGCACATGGCAGATAATTAGTTTATGCCAACACATTATTGTGCTTATGAGCATCTGGATATCAACTACTTGGCAAACCATCCAAAGGAAGTTATTGCTAACAAAATACTATGAAGTCATTTGCAAAATGCTGAGGGGTGAATATTCAAGTGACAAAAGGAATATGCTAAACTTGTGCTAATGTATATTAAGATTTAATTTAAATAAGGAAATTCAGAGAAAAAGTATGCTTCACAATCAGGAAATTGTGTACTTAATATTTCTTGGGACCTGTTTTCCTTTTATTACTTTCTTGTTAAATAAGAAGAGAACAAATGCATACATAAAAATACACATATTATATAAATTGCACTTTTTCTACTTTACAGAAAACACTTAGAAAAACATTGGAAATCTTTATTCCTAGAAAAATATATATATACATACATATATGTGTTTATGTTTATTATGCCATACTCTTTAAAAATTCTAGAAGAAATTCTAGGATACATTGTCATTCTTTCTCTTGTCAGGCAGTCTGAAATCTGTCCACCCACAGAGAAGGCTAAATTGCCTAGAGCCCTTGTAAACTGTGGGCATTGTTTTCTCTTATACCCCATGTACCACTCAGCTTGGAGGTGGCTAGGGCTCCTATTTGGTACTCATTGCAACATCCAGACCATTCTCTTCCCTACTATCAAAAAAACCCAGCTTCTTTGAAGCCACTGTCTTCAGTATGTAGCCTCTTATCCACTTTTGCTGCTAATATTTTCTACCTTTCACCGCTTTTTATTATCACCTCAATTCCCATCATTCTGTAGGTAGGTAAGACCTATTGACACTGGAACCGTTTCACCGAACACACTCTTGACTTTTCTTACCTGACTCAGATTCCGTGATGCACCATCTTATTCATTGCCCTACCTAGACCCCTTCACTTACCCCTCTCTTACTTTGTTGAACTAATTTGGGAAAACCCCAATCCTCTTTGAATCCAACTCTCGACAGACTTACTTGGTGCCGGCAACTGAGTAGCTGCATGTGCCTATAGAGAAACACAAAATGTCATGATCAAAACCCTCAAGTGGACCCATAGTGCACCAGGGTAATCCTATTGTATTTCTTTAGACAGCTTTCTCTCACTCTGCTGCATGATTATTTCATACCTTTTTTTCAAAATTTTTATTGGAGTATAGTTGTTTTACAATGTTATGTTAGCTTCTACTGTGCAGCAAAGTTAATCAGCTATATGTATACATATATTCCCTCTTTTTTTGGATTTCCTTCCCATTTAGGTCACCACAGAGCACTGAGTAGAGTTCCCTGTGCTATACAGTAGTTTCTCATTTGTTACCTATTTTATATATAGTATCAATAATGTATATGTCTCAATCCACATCTCCCAATTCATCCCACCCCCTCTTCCCCCAGGTATCCATACATTTGTTCTCTATGTCTGTGTCTCTATTTCTGCTTTGCAAATAAGATCATCTATACCTTTTTTTTAGATTCTACATATATGCATTTATATACAATATTTGTTTTTCTCTTTGTGACTTACTTCACGGTGTATGAAAGTCTCTAAGTCCATCCATGTCTCTACAAATAACCCAATTTTGCTCCTTTTTATTGCTGAGTAATATTCCATTATATTTATGTACCATATCTTCTTTTTTTCTTTTTTCTTTTTTTTATTATTTTTTTAACATCTGTATTGGAGTATAATTGCTTTACAATGGTGTGTTAGCTTCTGCTTTATAACAAAGTGAATCAGTTATACATATACATATGTTCCCATATCTGTAAGATATCTTCTTTATCCATTCATCTATCAATGGACATTTAGGTTGCTTCCATATCCTGGCTATCATAAATAGTGCTGCAGTGAACATTGGGGTGTGTGTGTCTTTTTGAATTATGGTTTTCTCTGGGTACATGCCCAGTAATGGGATTGTGTGGTCATACAGTATTTCTATTTTTAGCTTTTTAAGGAACCTCCATACTGTTCTCCATACTGGTTGTATCAATTTACGTTCTCACGAACAGTGCAAAAGGGTTCCCTTTTCTCAACACCCTCTCCAACATTTATTGTTTGTAGACTTTTTGATGATGGCCATTTTGACCAGTGTGAGGTGATACCTCATGGTAGTTTTGATTTGCATTTCTCTAATAATTTGTGATGTTGAGCATCTTTTCATGTGCCTCTTGGCCATATGTACGTCTTCTTTGGAGAAATGTCTATTTAGGTCTTCTGCCCATTTTTGGATTGGGTTCTTTGTTTTTTTAATATTGAGCTGCATGAACTGTTTATATATTTTGGAGATTAATCCTTTATCAGTTGCTTCATTTGCAAATATTTTCTCCTATTCTGAGGGCTACCTTTTCATCTTGTTTATGGTTTCCTAAAAGGAATCCAAATTGGAAAAGAAGTAAATCTGTCACTGTTTGCAGATGACATGATATTATACATAGAAAGTCCTAAAGATGCCGCCAGGAAACTACTAGAGCTAATCGATGAATTTAGTAAAGTTGCAGGATACAAAATTAATACACAGAAATCTCTTGAATTCCTATACACTAACAATGAAAGATCAGAAAAAGAAATTAAAGAAACAATTCCATTCACCATTGCAACAAAAAGAACAAAATACCTAGGAATAAATCTACCTAAGGAGGCAAAAGACCTGTATGTAGAAAACTATAAGACATTGATGAAAGAAATCAAAGACGACACAAACAGATGGAGAAATATACCATATTCTTGGATTGGAAGAATCAATATTGTGAAAATGACTATACTACCCAAAGCAATCTACAGATTCAGTGCAATCCCTATCAAATTACAAATGGCATTTTTCACAGAACTAGACCAAAAAAATTTACAATTTGTATGGAGACACAAAAGACCCCAAATAGCCAAAACAGTCTTGAGAAAGAAAAATGAAGCTGGAAGAATCAGGCTCCCTGACTTCAGACTATACTGCAAAGCTACAGTAATCAAAACAGTATGGTACTGGCACAAAAACAGAAATATAGCTCAATGGAACAGGATAGAAAGCCCAAAGATAAGCCCATGCACCTCTGGTCACCTAATCTATGACAAAGGGGGCAAGAATACACAATGGAGAAAAGACAGACTTCAATAAGTGTTGCTGGGAAAACTGGACAGCTACATGTAAGAAATGAAATTAGAACACTCCTTAACACCATACACAAAAATAAATTCAAAATGGATTAAAGACCTAAATATAAGACTGGACACTATAAAACTCTTCGAAGAAAACATAGGCAGAACACTCTTTGACATAAATCACAGCAAGATCTTTTTGACCCACCTCCTAGAGAAATGAAAATAAAACCAAAAATAAACAAATGGGACCTAATTAAACTTAAAAGCTTTTGCACAGCAAAAGAAATCATATTTCATACCTTTTTGTCTCTCCTCAGACACCCACAACTCCTTCCTGCCTTTCTCTCTGCTGATTATTTTGCTTCCCAGGGAAAATAGAAGCAAAAAGATAACAGGGAGATTTTACATGCTCCCACCAACAAATCTAAAATGCTATGTGTACTCATGTCTTCTACTTGTACACTGGCCTCTGTTCCATCCTGTCTCCCCAAGAGCACAACTTCACTCATTTTCCCAATTTGATTCACAGCATGAATTTTTCCATGACTACAGGCTCATTCTCATTAGCAGACAAACATACTATAATATACTTCATTAAAAATAAACAAACAATAGCCAAAATCCTTCTCTTGAACCTGTATTCTCCTATAGCTACTGCCTAAAGAATTTGCTTCTCTTTTAGCAATATTCCTCAGAAAAATTCTATATTCAAATTTTCCACTATTTGTCTTCCAGTTTTTTTTTCTTGGATTCATTTTGGCCCCAGTTATGAAAAGCTCATGTTAATGACACCAATGGCCTGCATGTCACCATTTGTAAGGATCACTTACTTCTCAGAATTCACTTCCTTCCTCAACAGCATTTGAAATAGTGGCTCACAACCGTCTCCTTGAAATACTACCTTTACTTGACCTCTTGGACACCACTTTGTCTACTTATTCTCCTACTTCTCTGGCCATCACTTCTTTGTCTCCTTTGCTGAATGCTTCTCATCTTCTCTACCTTCAAACTTCAGAGTTGACAAGACTCCATCCTCAGATTGTATTTCCTTGCTCTCTGTGCTCACTCTGTAGGTAACCTCATCCATTCATGGCTTTAAATACCATCTATACATACACTGAACCTCCAGTCTATGTCTCTACCTTAGAACAATTCCTGAATTCCAGACTCATATATCTATGTGGTTACTTAACATTTCCGTTTGGATATTTAGTTGATCATGGCATTAAAGACCTAAATGTAAGGTCTTTACATTACATGAAAAGTTGATCGCATCCAAAACTGAACTCCTGGTATTCATCCCCCAAATATGTTCTTCACATAGTCCTCTCCAGCTTCATAAATGGCAAGTTCATTCTTTACATTGTTCAGATCCAAACTGCAGAGTCCTTTATGCCTCCTCTCTTTTACCCATCTATCTGCAAAACTTCTATTCTTACCCTGAAGATATCTAGAATTCTTCCCATGCTCACTAGCTCTACTGTTTAGTCCAAACTAAACTCTGTTACTCGGACTATGAAAATTGCTGATAAGTGTTCTCTCTACATCTATCCTGGCCTCTCTACAGCCTATTCCCTACACAGCCACATCTCTGTGTAAGAGGTGCTTCGGCTTTCCTCCCAGCCACTTGGAAGCTAAGCTAATTGTACAACTAGCCCTCAGGGGATAAGGAGTGGACCCCAGATCTCTCTCTATATATATATCATTCTGACCAGTTTTCAGCATTTTTCATTTTTTTCTAAAGTCACTCAAAATAAATGGTATTTCCAGCCAGAGTAATATATACATATTTAAAACTCCAATATTAAAGAGATCTGTACTGAAAATTTAAACTCTGCTTCTCACCCCTAAGTTGCTCCATCTCAAAGGCAAAAATGTTTAACCCTTTAACTGATTTCTCTCTCTCTATATATATATATATAATATTCCTCTATATACAGGTAAAATGCATAGATTCGTATTTTCTGGTTATTTGATTTCAAATATTATCTACAGAGTTCCTGCTCTGACGATTTTAGGTCTCTTAAAACTCAACCCAACTTTCTATCTCACTGGTCCTATTTAGGTTTTTTTTTTTTTTTTGGTCCTATTTAGTTTTATCACTATTTCTAGTTGAATGAATAAATATTGCATATGTGATTATGCCTAGGTAAATATTTTGCCCTAGAGAGCCAAGTAGAGTAATTCTTATTCCATTTTATTTCTTTTACAGTATTTTCTTTTTCCCTAAAGTTTTAATTATCTTACATGTTCTTGACTATATCTTGAAATGTTTTTTCAATCACTCATGGTGTCAGAAATTCTACTGAAGTCATCTCTCTCTTTACTTTTTTTTTTTTTTTTTTTGCGGTACGCGGGCTTCTCACTGTTGTGGCCTCTCCCGTTGCGGAGCACAGGCTCCGGACGTGCAGGCTCAGCGGCCATGGCTCACGGGCCCAGCCACTCCACGGCATGTGGGATCTTCCCGGACGGGGGCACAAACCCGTGTCCCCTGCATCGGCAGGCGGACTCTCAACCACTGCACCACCAGGGAAGCCCCTACTTCTTTTTTCTTTTTTTAAAAAATTTTTAGGTGTTTCCAGTTTTACTGAGAAGTAACACACATCACTGTATAAGTTTAAGGTGGACAGCATGATGGTTTGATTTACATGTATTGTGAAATGATTGCCATAATAAATTTATTAAACATCCATCATCTCATATAGATACAGTAAAAAGAAGAGAAACAAGTTTCTCCTTGTGATGAGAGCTCTTAGTATCTACTCTCTTAATAACTTTCTTATAATATCATACGGTGGTGTTAACTGTAGTTGTCATGTTGTACATTACATCCCTAGTACTTATTTACCTTATAACTGGAAGTTTGAACCTTTTGACCATTTTCCTGTAATCTCCCCTCCCCTTAAAACTTTTTTTCTCCTAAAGACCTCCCTGCTGGAGTCCTTATTCTCCTCATCAGTTCTACACTGATTGATAGGATTTTTGACAAAAATATTTATTTAAGTTTCATTTCATCACCTGTAACAAAGAGTTAGGACAATTTTCTACATATCATGCTGGGTTATTATGAGGATTAAATGAGCTATATAAGAAAATACTCTATCAACTACATAGAGCTAAAAATGCATGATAACATTACTACTATCATTATTAAAATTGCCATTCTCATGTTGAGTTATCAAACCAGCTTCACAAATACAAGATACTAAATTCAAGACTTCAGAGAGAAGAAGCTCTTCCATCAATAACTGCCTGGCCAACCCAGGTTAGTATCTGGTTGGTAGGCAGCATAGCGTTTAAAGGAACACAGTTTGTTATGAAAAGACATGGATTTGAAACTTGGATTTTTCACTAACTGACATTAGTTAAGTCATACATTAGCTGTTGTAACAAACCCAGGAACATAATAAAAGTTCACCTCTAAATATTGTTTTTATTTTCTCTTGTGATTTGACTTGAATTTTAGATTGAAAAGCTCTGATTTTTTTTTTTCCAGCTAAGTATCTTGAAAAACTTTCTCATTTAGGACACTGTGGGAAACTAGAAGAAACACCATCTTTTGACATTGTGAAATCAGGCACCCAGGATGGGAATTTGAACATTTTCTTTTTTTTTTAATGATTTATTTAATATATTTCTTATCTCTCTCCTACCTTCTTCTAGCCCCTCTGTTTGCTGAGATATCAAGTCAAAGCTAGCATGTTATGTTTGAAAAAAAATTATGAAGATTTACTTTATTAGTGAGTTTCTTGAAGGATCTGCTCTGGACAAATGTCTTAAGTCTCTTCTCAGGAAACACTTACATCCTATTGCTGCTCACACTGGTTGCCCTAAAACTCACTCCTAGGGTCCCCCATCTTCAGTGCTGCTCAGTAAAATGTCAGTTTTAATTACCCCTAAGACACTTCTATCCGGCCATTCATTTTAACTTCTAATCCCTGGTGTTTTTTTGCTGCCAATAAAATCAAGAACTATTGAGTTCAGTGACAAATTTAAAAAACTAATTTATTCAACATTATTGAAAAAAACACTAAATTTTTGTTATCTCTCACTCAGGAGTTTTTTTTCTATAGAAACCCAGGTTTTGTTTTTGTATGTTTGTTTTCAGGAATGTTATATGAATTTCCTCAAAGAGGCCACACTTTAATAAAACCAGGCATGTATTCAAATGTATTTTCAAAATAGTGTACCTACCTTTTACCTAATAAACAGTAAAATGACTCTCTGAAGTGTTTTTTGTTTTGTTTTGTTTTTGCGGCACGCGGGCCTCTCACTGCCGTGGCCTCTCCCGCTGCGGAGCACAGGCTCCGGACGCGCAGGCTCAGTGGCCATGGCTCACGGGCCCAGCTGCTCCGTGGCATGTGGGATCCTCCCGGACTGGGACACGAACCCGTGTGCCCTGAATCGGCAGGCGGACTCTCAACCACTGCGCCACCAGTGAAGCCCTGCAGTGTTCATTTTATCATTTCTTTTCATCAGGAATTTCTCCTGAACTTAGGAGGGAGAAGAAACAGCCATGCTTTCTGGCAGCTGGTCACTGGCCCCTGTTAATATCTGATTTGGGACTTATGCAACCTCTAGCTCTTCCCTTTTACAAAAGAAAGTTGTTAAGAAAGTTAATCTGATAATTCTCTGACCCACAGATAAGCAGCAGAAAAATGCATGTCACCTTGTTCAGCCCAATGGAACCCTTGCTGGTAGCATGGGCCATGACAAGACAGGACAGACTGGAGCCACTGGCCGGACTGAAGGCTGAACACAACTCCATTTCTCCAGGACAAGCTCCTCTACTCAGTGTTTCTACAACTCTTCTCCAACTTTTTTTGAAAACTGATAATAACAATAAACACTACCTGACATTTGCAAAGAACCAGAACTTTTTTTTCTTTCATTTTTCATTTCATTTGACCTACTCTAGGGAAGACAGATAAATTTACTCCCAGTTTACAGAGGAAGAAATTGAGACATGAAAAGATGTAGTGAGACAGTGCAGGATATCTACCTGGAAGGATTGATAGGAGGATGAAATGGGATTAGTATAGTGCCTATAGAGTAAATATTCAAAAATGCTAACTATTTTACAGGAGACTCATGATCAAGCTCAGCTTAGAGCTGAACTACTCTCTTTTCACTAAATCACATAAAAGTTCGCTAACAGATTTTCAAATTAAAAAAAAACTCCTCTACATGACTAGACACAAATACGTTTCATTTTGAGAATTTGAAAATGAAACAGGGGCCATTTATTTTTCTTTGTAGTTCTTTCTGCTGTTTCTCTCTTCTTCTGAGTAGATTTTCTCCCTCTCTTTCTTTTTTTTTTTTAAACTTAGCGGTTTCATTTTGTGTTTACCAAATAAGCACTTTAAATTAAATTATTTATATTATGTTTTTCAAAATTAAAATAAGAAACATACATATTATTGATTTTATACTGTTAAAGCCAAATTTTTAAAGTGTACCATACATATTTTAAAACTTTAGTTAAAAAAATATATAATGACAAGAATAGGATGAAAGGTTTGGAAAGATACAGGTAACGGATTTTTTAACTCTTTCATCATAATAAGCTATTTTTGCCAGGGTTGTTTTGCAGCAACATTGCCCTTTTAAAATAAAAAATAATCAGTTATTGTAAACCACAAATATATACATACACAGAAACACCACTATAATAAGAAAATCAGTAGTAGATATAAAAGTCAGTTTTATAGTGCATCTAATAAAAAAGATACATACAATTCTTAAACATTTTAACTTAAAAAAATACATGTGCATTTACTTGCCAATATTTTGATATAGAGAGGCTGATGTGGCATTTTCTTTGAATTTAAAGTTTTATATTATACCTCTAACATGAATCATATCCCAGATACACCATTTACAGTTCCAACTTATTTCTTTTTAATTTATTTATTTTTCTTTCTTTACGGATTTCATTTTGCATCCCTTCCTACTTCCCTCTTTTCCTTCCTCCCAATATAATGAGAGCTTGAAGAGGCAGGTAAAGCAATTGGATTCAAAACTTGATTACCATTCAGGACTTGGGTATAATCCTTCATTAATCTTTATATTTTCACCCTAGTTTTTAGTTATCTTGTTACTGAACTGAATTTGGTCTGCTTGCCTGTGCACAGCAAAGCCAATCTACTGACACCAATCTACTGGTTTTGGTGAAGGAAAGTACAGTGTTTATTGCAGGGTGCCAAGAAAGGAGAATGTGTAATTAATGCTCAGAAGACCTGAACTCCCCAGTGGCTTTCAGGGAAGGATTTTTAAAGATAACATTTGGAGTGAGAGTTACAGCTCATAGACTTTCTTCTCATTGGTTGGTGGTGAGGTAACAGGGTAATGTTTTGAGATCTTAATCATCAACCTTCTTGTTCCAACCAGTCTGGAGTCTACATGCTCATGGTCAGCATGTAGTCACCATCCTCCAACTGGGTGGGAGTCTTGGTTTCTGCAGAGCAACTCAAAGATATGTATCAGATTATGTCTATCCCTTGAAGAGAAACTAGGACTCTGTTTTATCCCTGAACTATTGTTTAAGCTATCATTACTTCACTTCCCGAATTAGTAACTGCTTGAAACTGCTCTTTGGAACTCAGGGAAGGTCTAGGAGAGTAAAGCCTTTTTCTACAAGAAACGGGGGACACAGAGGGATCTTTGTACCTGAGAGAGCCCAGCAAGGTCCTGTTCAGTTTCAATCCTCTCTTTTCTTTGATACTCCTCAATCCTAATGGGAACAGGGGTGAGACAAGAAAGGGAATAAAGTTTTGGGTAGAGAGGTTAATCATAAACTCGGCAAAGGAGCTCAGTCTGGGGGGACTAGGTTTCAATCTCTTCAACATCAAATTATCAGAATTATTTTCGCAACCCACATTCATCAACACTTAGCAATGCAGTATATTTTGTTTTCATACGATATCAATTTACAAATATTTCAAGTTAGCTATTGCCCTGATAAATACAATTGGCACATACAGGTTGAGAACAATGCTATTTTGAGAAGCATCTTAATCCAAGAAGGAGCAGAAGGGCACAGACATTATAAAGAGAAGACTATGGCTGGGAGCAATTGCTGACGAGGGTCATGAGTCAGTGCATTTTAAGGAGAGAATGGGAAACATTCAAGCCAGTTGTCAAGAGGCCAGATAAGAAGGAATTTTCTGTAATTACTTTCAAAGCATTTATAAATTTTTAGCAAAATTGACCTTAATAGGTAAAATATTCTTCAGAGACTGGGTTTGAATAAAGCTAACACACACAGTCCAAACATCTGGGCCATCCATGGTATAGCTCCTTACCTATGTCGTAAGGTAAGCTAAGTGTGGGTAAGTTAGCTAACTTCCCTGGTGGCGCAGTGGTTGAGAGTCCGCCTGCCGATGCAGGGGACACGGGTTCGTGTCCCGGTCCGGGAGGATCCCACATGCCGCAGAGCGGCTGGGCCCGTGAGCCATGGCCGCTGAGCCTGTGCGTCCAGAGCCTGTGCTCCGCAACAGGAGAAGCCACAACAGTGAGAGGCCAACATAACGCAAAAAAAAAAAAAAAAAAAAAAAAAGAAATGCTTCCTGAGTTCCAAAGGTTTGTTGTTGAGGAAAATATACAAATAAATACAATGCACTGTGGTAAGTAAAATAGTAGAAATATAGCCCTATAAATGTTTCGTAAGAGTCCAACTTGGGAAGGGCTTATACTGAGCCAGTTACAGCTGAGTTGGAGAAGACTTCACAAAGGATTCTTGTGCTAAATTAGTCTGTTAGCTAAAACTCTATATAAAGTATGTCTTTTAACTTCTCAAAAGAGTGACTTGATGAAGAATCATAATTTATTTTTAGAAATTATAAATTATTCTGTTGAAAACTTTATCCTAATTAGTATTCCTTCTCCTTGACAGATTAGAGACAGATAGTTTTTCATGTTGGTCTATCCAAGGGAAATGTAGGAAAAGAATAATGTAATTAGTGAGGCACAATACGTGTCAGAAATCTGACATATTCTGGGTTAAAATTTTTTTTAATGTTTGCACAAAACTCATTAGGCATCTGAATAGTTCAGGGAATTTGGATGTTGTATGTGTAGCACTCGGCTCAATTAAGCAGATGGTATAGGTTGAAAGAGATTTTAAGAAGGAAAAAATGAAGAGTGAAAATATTTTGGTGACATTACCTTTCTATAATCTTTGAGAAACTATTTTTGAGAAGCAGTCTATCACAAACAAAATTATTTCCAAGTAGCATTAGAACACCATCCTGTGTTCTTGTTCGTATATATTCACCTTAATTACTTTGCCTATGCATTTGAAGGAAAACTATAAACTGATGGATGGAGATAGTATATATAAACCTAATTAGGATCACAATATAAAACATGCATTTTGAACTGTTTCTTCCAGTCCACCTCTCTCTTTCTCCCTCTCTCTCTCTCTCTCTCTCTCTCTCTCTCAAACCCACACACACACATACACACACACAAATATTTTACCTGGTTAATTAAAATGTTTGCAATAGCTTTAATGTTATATTGAGTAGTTTAGTGTGCCAGAAAACTGCTAAAATCTCAAGTTCTTGTACACGCTATCTTAACTGATAACTACAATTTTGACATGTAAAACCAGAAATGCTTCTTTCTACCATTAGAAATTAATTTTTCATTCATATATTCCAGGTAGAGGAACACATGTTCAAACTCACCCTCCAGCATAGCTGACTGGCATTAGAACACTTCTAAGAGCAGGTTTTGACATAGCTTTGGGCCTCTGGAAGGTTTGAAGTCAGCTGGGTAGGTGAAAAAAAGGAACAAAAGGAAGAGGTGAGGATAACTGTGCATAAGATCTCTCTGTTTTATAAATTGGCTAAGGAAGGCATCTAGTCTAAAATTTATTACTTTAAAAAGGTGCCCTAGAGAAACCTCAGGGCTTAGTCATAGCCAATATTGTAATGCAAACAATATATATAATTTATGGTCATTAAGACTATTAAAATGTTCTGGCAGAGGATTCCAACCACTAATGAGCTGGTTGGTATCCCCCAGAGTCAGAAAGTGCATTAGCCTATTTGATCCTTTGAAAATGTATAAGAGAGATAGGTGCGTTGTGGCCTCTCCCGTTGAGGAGCACAGGCTCCGGACGCGCAGGCTCAGCGGCCATGGCTCACGGGCCCAGCCGCTCCGCGGCACGTGGGATCCTCCCAGACCGGGGCACGAACCTGTGTTCCCTGAATCGGCAGGCGGACTCTCAACCACTGCGCCACCAGGGAAGTCCCATTGCTTACCTTTTTGAGAGGGGTCATTGCTAATATTGTGTTTGGATCTAAGACCAAAGATTGTTTCTTTGGCTAGCAGACATTTTCACTTTGAACATACTGAAAAGCCTCAGTCTTGTTCTGCTATCCATCCGTTCATCTCATTTGACCAGAATTCTTCTGGAATCAAGATAAATGTAGTAATATTATCCTTTCTTCCATTTATCGCTTTAGAGGCGGGCATGTAATCCAGTTTCAACTAATAAGACACAAGAAGAAATCTGCTACGGGCTTCTGGAAAAGACTTCTTCACTCCCAAATAGAGTCACCAAAGAAGAAATGATTCTGTTTCTCCCACTGAACACTTGTGGTATCTCCAACAAAGAGATGAATCTTTAACAGCCATTTTGCAATTAAAAAGAGACTCAGCCTGAGGGAATTACACTAGTATAGTAGAAGGCATGAGAACAGAAAGATAGAAGAAATTTTGCCCCAGATAACATCCTGATTTACAAATTTAACTAAATCTGAAACCATTCTATCTCTGAACTTTTCCTTTTTTTTTTTTTCTTTTGGTATGATTGTTTCCTTATTATTGAAGCCATTTTTGTTACTTGCACCCAAAATCATGTTATCTGTATAGAATCAAAGGGAAGAATCATGCACAGCAATAGTTCTAAAAATGCATTATTAAATTACAAGGCGCAAAACCCAAGTTTATTCACTACACTCAAACTGAGATTTCTTTATTCCTAATTCTCACACCCAGATAAGGAAATGCATTGCAAACATGTTGCAGCTGCTGAATGACTCAGCCTGGCACATTTCCTGTCTGGAATTATGTGCTGCTCTGAGTATCTCTCATCAAACATTCACCCCAGGAGCATAAGTATGTGCATTCGACAGATATTTATTAGACACTCATTATTGAAACTAGCAATGATACAGAATATAGCAGAAGTTTAAGACACGGTCTTTGCTCTCATGATGCTGACCATCGAGTTAAGAGAAGAAGGCATGAATAAGTAAAAAAAAAAAAAAAGACAAGAAAAGGATGTCACAGATAGTATAAAACCAAATGTTAAATAAATGGTATCAAAAATAAATCCCACAAACTGAAAAGGGAAAATTAACATAATCTGGAGCACTCAGTAGAGTCGATGGAGTTTATATTAGGCCTATTAGACAAGTAGAGTAGGGAGATTCAGGAAGGAAGAGGAAATATTTTTCACCGTTATTCTTTGTGCATGGTACCTTATTGGATTGAGCAAGGTATGTCTAGAGAACATGAAACAGAAAGGTGCTGTAAGAGAAGAGTCAGAAATAAGAGAAGCAAGTTTGGACACACTCTGGAAGCCTTGAACATCAGGCTAAGAAATCTGACCTTGACCCTGTTGGTGAGAAAATCATTGGAGGTTTTAGCAGGGAAGTACCACGGTGAAAACATTCTTCTTGAAAGAGAAGTCTGGTGTCTGGGTAAAGGATTGGAAGTGAAGAATTGAGAGCAGAATGTCAGCAAATAGGCCATTGCAAAAGTCTCTTCTTATGAGGAAAAGCTATACTCATAATTCAAATCCTTAGGCAACGTTGTCACTTAGAACTAAATTGACTTGAATGAGATTGACAATTCAATCTCAAGGAAACCTGGAGCAAGGTATTTGATACTATGGAGGTTAATAACAAGATATTGAACGAATTTGTCTCTTTTGGAAACTATCATTATTTTGATAGAGCTTCATGTTCAATGTAGGAGTTTCCAATTGATACAAAATGAGAAATGGAGATCAGTGGCATATTGTCCCTCATTCCATTGTTGCTGTTAATTCGTGATTGTAGGATCTGCCCAGAGTAGTCAAGGGAAATGTAGCCTCATTGTTCCATAAACAACAGAAATAACCTTCATTAGCCAAGTTGGAAAACAAGGATGTCACTTCTTCCTAACAAGATTTTTGTTACACTTACAGTCTTTAATTATGAGATTCATTTATTCAGCCTTTGATTATACAGTCTTTAATTATGAGATTCATTTATTCATCCAAACATTTATTCATTCATTTATACTTGTATTCCACAAATATTTATTGAGCGCCTCTTCTGTGCTAGCTGTTCAGTGCTCATTACTAGACATATTTAAAACGTAAACAAGATAGCCTCATCCCCCTTTACAGGCTGTAGTCTAGTTGGAGAAGGCTCCCATGAACTATAAAGTACTATAACCTACAACTGTAAGCTTTATGATGTGATCAATACAGGCTTCTTTGAAAGCACACAGGAAAGGAAATGAACGTACCCTAGAAGTCACAGCAAAGATGATATCTCTGTTCTATTTCTAACACTTAACAGCTGTGTCATCTTGGGCAAATTAATTAACCTCTCTACATCACTGTCTTCATCTGTACAATTGTACATCATTTATGGGGCTATTGAAAGAGTAAATTTCATTCATATACGTGTGTGTATGTGTGTGTGTGTGTGTGTGTGTGTGTTTATAAAGACTGCCACCTAATAAATCAAACACTCAATGAATGTTAGCAATTATTATCATATTATTGTTATTGTCATCATAATTATCATAACTATTATGCTGAGTCATGAAAAATGAGTAAGGCTCACCTAGGAAAATGAAGCATAAGGAAGGGAGGTTATTGTGAAATGGAGCAAGGCCCTATGGTCCTTTTCCCCCAAGTCCCCCGCCTGCCTTTTGCCTGTGGAAAAACTTGAGCCAAAGCATAAGTTTAATCAGAGAAGTGAGAAAATGCAGAAGCAAAGAAAAGCAGTCAAACAGGACAAAACAATAATAGTTTAGTCATTAAGCAAAGTTAAGGACATTTAGCTCCTCTTCATGGACTACAGCCATATCCTGTGAGCTACCCTGTAGATACTGAAACCCCACACCAGATGGAAGAAGTTAACTGCATGATGACCAGACTGCAGTCATGACATAAGCTGCCACAATTTCGAGAAGTGGGCTCAAAGAAATGGGAACAAACCGACCCTGGAACTGAAAAGTAATTGTACTTAAAACAATCAAGATGGCACTGGTCAGACCACTGCATGACCAATTTCAAAATGACAGTCAAAGCTGATTGTGCTGTTTCTGCATGTAGCCCCTCCCTCTGTCTATAAAAGCTCTTGCCCCCTGGTTGTCAATAGGGGACAGTTGACCTTTGGACAGAAGTCTGCCCCCAACCCCCCACCCCACTGCTGGCATCCAAAATAAAGCAAACTTTCCTTTCCACCAACTTTGCCTCTTTTTTGGCTTTTGAGCAGCGAGCAGCAGAACCTCCACTTTCCATTACAATTGCATGCAGATGTACAGAGGCTCTAACTGCGGGGTGGAGATGGGGGAATTTAAGAGGCAAGGCTATGGAGGGAGGACAGTTCTTTCCAAGGAATCTGTTCATTATTTGTGTTGCAGCAGTATTTTCTCTCAGTTTGCAAGGGCTTGCTGCTTTCTCCCCGTTTGTCTCTGTGTTTCCTGTTCCCCAAGCAACAACATCTGTGTCTCACCAAGCCCCGGCAACCAAAGGCATGCTTCATGGTGTTCACCATATAATGAATGAGAAAGTGATTATGGTTCAAGGTTAAAACAAACTCCCATTGGGTATAAATCTGAATGCTCAAAGCCTTCCTATGTATTACTTTTTTGGAAAACTGAAATGTATTAACATATATTCATTTCAGATGTACAACGTAATGCTTCACTATTTGTATATTTGTGAAATGATCACCACAATAAACCTAACGAACATCCACGGCCACACATAGTTACAATTTTTTTCTTGTAATGAAAAATTTTAAGATCTAGTCTCTTGTTATGTATTAATTTTAATCAGACTACCTCCAACTTAAACCACAAACATCCCAAAATTATATGCAAATATCTGTCTATATCCACCTTTTAAACTTTTTCTCAAGAAGAATAAGTATTTTTCATCAGATTTTCAAAGGAGTCTTGACCCCTAAAAATTTGCTATAAAAGTTAATGATAACCCTGGGCCATCTTTTACTATAACTATGGATAAAGCATAATTTTCCAGCAACTTTAAAATGATTTACATGTCTTTTATACCTATTTAGGTTTTCAGCTTATGGTATCTTCTGGGACATTGAATTCCACAAGGATACTCTCCATTATAGAAAGTAATTATTTCTATTTTCTTGTACTAAAAAATCCTTCAAGTGTCAAGCTACATCCACAAGTTCTAGCATTACAGAATCTTGGGAACAAGTCCCCAGTGAGAATCACTTTATGGCATTGCTTCTCAAATTATCAGTAAGAAAAGATCTTTTTTTTCTTCTTCCCTCTGATCTGTTGCAGAGGTACACTGTTGTAAAATAAAATTTTTAAGTGCAGCAATGTCATATTTCTGTAAAAACGTCTAAGTGCATACTCTCAATTTTTATACTTACTCGAAATAAGTAAAAATAGTTCAGAGACTTGCAGCAGTTTTTGGACCACACTTTGAGAATCATATTATAGGATCCCAGAGATAGAATGCATTCTCTTCTATGGGCATTTTGTTTTATAAGGGAGTTGGTGAAGATTGAAAGGCCCACATGTTTCAGAGAAGCTATTTTTTTATTGTGGTAAAAAACACATAACAGGGGCTTCCCTGGTGGCTCAGTGGTTGAGAGTCTGCCTGCCTATGCAGGGGACACAGGTTCGTGCCCCAGTCCGGGAAGATCCCACATGCCGCGGAGCAGCTGGGCCCATGAGCCATGGCCGCTGAGCCTGCGCGTCCGGAGCCTGTGCTCCACAACGGGAGAGGCCACAACAGTGAGAGGCCTGCATACCGCAAAAAATAAACAAAACAAAAAAAAAAACACATAACATGAGATGTACCCTCTGAACACATTTTTAAGTGCACAGTACAGTATTGTTACATATAAGCCCAGTGCGGTACAACAGATCTCTAGAACTTTTCCATCTTGTGTGAATGAAACTCTATACCCATTGAACAGAAATTTCCCCATCTTCCCTCCCCTCCGAAACAAATTATTTTTAATGGTAAAAATTCAATTTACGAAGGAGATAGGAACAACGGGCAAATTCCCAGCCCCACCTTAATGTGTTTATAGAATGATTAAATCAGGTAGTACATGTAATCAGATGACAGACCTCAACAAGAATAATGAATGCAATAAAGTGAATTCTCTTTCTCTTCCCTTAGCAGGTCTGAAAATACCACGATGATGGGAGTTGCTGTGTTTTTTGTTCACTTAAAAGATCAGGTATTACCTTATATATAGCCTTCATTTTTATAAACTTTCTTATTAAGATATGCATATGGCACAAAAGGTGCATGAAAGGTTGCTCAATATCACTAAGCATTAGAGAAATGCAAATCAAAACTACAATGAGATACCTCCTCACATTGGTCAGATGGCCATCATTAAAACATCTACAGATAACAAATGCTGGAGGGGGTGTGGAGAAAAGGGAACCCTTCTACACTGTTGGTGGGAATGTAACTTGGTACAGACACTATGGAAAACAGTATGGAGGTTCCTTAAAACACTAAAAATAGAACTATCATATGAGCCAGCAATCCCACTACTGGGCACATACACAGAGAGAACCATACTTCAAAACAACACATGCACTCCAATGTTCATTGCAGCACTATTTACAATAGCCAGGACATGGAAGCAACCTAAGTGTCCATCAACACATGAATCGCCATAGTTTCCTTAAAAAACTAAAAATAGAGTTGCCATAAGCTCTATTTTTAAAATCAGGATCTTAATGCAACTCTGCTTCAAATACATTTCTTTTCATCCTTATCTTATGATCAATACTTATACAAGAATGCATGAAAAGTGAAGTCAAATTTCAAGGTGATTGCTGTGCAGCCAGACGGGAAAGTTAAAATAAATCCAACACGAGGCATTGTAGGACCAGCATCTTATGAGGCACATAGAAAATAAAAATTAAAGATGTTAAAGGGAAGAAGAAACACTTTTTTCCTAAGGGTTGGGATGAAGGTTAATGTAAATAACTTTTTATTTGTGTTGCTTCATTATTGAGTTATCTTCTGCATTTTAATCTTTGGGGGAAAATAATTTATTATTTTTTATTATGAGACACATTATGCATGTGTGTCTCATAATAAAAAGTGCACATGTTATGTGTGTGAAATGCACATGTTATGCATTTCATTGCATAATATGATTCAGAAATTATAGACCAGATATGTTAAGAGTAGAAGCAATGAGATTGAAGATGTTAAAATGAAAAGATAACTAGAGGACCAGATCTTGGAGTTGTTCTGGAACAGCACATTTTCAAAACATGTACCTTATAAATGGACAGAAGAGAAAATCTTAAAGTGAGTTTATCTTAAAGCAGGGTAAAGATTGGAGATGAGAGAGAGCACACCAATTTTCTTAAATAAAACAGGCAAGATTGAGAAATCCACTTTAATTTCCAAAGGAAAAGGCAATGTGATAATCTGAAAGAGACAGGTAAAGGAATAGAATGGGGAGGTGGATGAAAAGACAACATTTTAGAATAATTGTTACAGTGAATGTGTTGCCAAATTAACAAGACATGAATAATGTAATTTTCATTGAGAACCCAGCTAGAGCCAAATAGCACAGTTCAGCTCTGGTAGTCATCAACACTGGGGAAATTCCCTGAACTGATTATGGGGAGATTCCCTGAGTCATCTTTAGTGTTACTAAGGTAACTGAAACATTTTTCTACAGTTGAAAATGCACAAAATTATGCCTGCATTTCTCTTCTGAATAAACATACAATATGATTATATAAGTGAAGGAAATGACTCAGAGTCTGTATGCATGAGATTGAAAGTCTTGGTTGTGAAATGGTTTATCTCTTTGATTAGATTTTATTAAAGATACACTTAGATTTCTGTATGATCATAATGATCAGTTTCATGAAACCTATCCACTGGATAAAAATCAAAAGCAAAATTAAAAGTAGTTATCTGATCAGATCTTGTCATAGTCTAACTATTTATAACATGGTGAGTTGGCAGCTTCCTCCTAAGCACTAAGGGCACAGCTCTGCCTACTGAATAAGTGCTACCTGGACATCCCGTCAACCCTTCAAATAAAAGAACAAAGCATTAGTTTATTATCTTCCCTTCTCCAGCTTTTCTGCTTCCTGTATTCTCAAATTCTGTTGATATCATTTGTATTCCAGGCATTCAAGCTGGAAGTCTCAGAATGATTTTCTATTCTTTCTTTTGTCTTGACATTCATAGCCAATATGCTGTCAAATTCATTTGATTTTGCAATAATAATAATGAAATAGGCAATCTTTCTTGAGCGCTGACTATGAGCCAGGCTCTATGCTAAAACTTTGTATGCATTGTTTCATCAAATTCTTATCCTCATACCAATCTATAAGCAGTAGTTTTGTTATACTCATTTGTGAAATGATGTAAAGTGTGGAGCAATCGAGCAACTTGTCCAAATCCATGCACCTGGTAAGCAGGGGAGCTAGGATATGAATTTATGCTCTTACTAATATGCTGTCTCCTTCACCTCCTTTCCACACAAATACATTCTCCTCATTCAGTATTTTAGCACTTTTCTATTCCTTCTGAAGTTTCTCATATACCACTGCCTAGCTGATCTTTCTACAGCACTTGCTTCCTAAAATATCATAAATATATTTCCATTGCTTAATAAAAGCAACACAAATTTGACAGCAAAATGGTCAAAACTTTCATTCTTTGGATCCAATTCATCCCTCCAGCCCCATCTTCCCCCATTTCCAGCCATACAACCAATATTCCAGCTGAATTATCTCTTTTCCTCAGGGGACTATGCACAGGCAAAATCTGGAAAGAGTTGAGTGTTTGAGGAAAGGAGAAGTCTTTCCTGCAGGATAATAGAGACTAGGCTAGAAACATGGTGGTGGCCAGACTGCAAGGGAATTTGAGTCTCATGCAATTAAGTTTGACTTTTGGCCTGGAGTCAAATGAGCTTGACTGTTGGTAGAGGTGGGGGTGGGTGGAAGGAGTATAAATTTGGGGGCACAGTGTCTGTTCTTACAAGGTTTTGATGATATTCTCTGAAGAAACAGCTATCTCTATTTTTGGTTTACATCAGCATGGTTAAGGATATTAGAACGTATAGCAAGATCAGTTAGTTTAGTTTGCTTCTAATAGCTCTACAGTTGATGTGCGCTGTGAGACTGTCTTGAACCAAAGTATTTGATTTTCTCAAGATTTGAAGAAGTAGCAGGGTGAGGGAAATGTCAAAAGAACTTTAAACAAAAGCTAGCAATACGTAATTATGTACAAAAGATAAAAGTAAGAAATAAAGATTAACCTAGAAGTAGTTGCTTTGATGAAATCTAATAGCTAAACCAACCTATTATAGGGCACACAATATGATAGTGGATAATTAGCAGATAGTTTCATTAAACAATTTGGAAATATAACTTAAAAAGTTCTTATCATTCAAAAATGTTTTTGATCAATCTGATCAAAATCTTCGCTCAACTTTCTTAGAAATCTTCACTCTCTTAGAAAAATCCAAACATAAGAGGTCTATCTTTGCACATACGTGTTATTATACAGGATATGAAATCAAACAAAAGATCAAAATATCTCAATAGGCAGCCTCACATTTTATATTCTAAAAAATGACTATTTTTCTTTTAGGTTTTATAAAAACAATCTATTAAAATATTATAAACACAATAGTAGGTTTTGTTGACTTTACAAAAGCAAAAGAGCCAGTTATTTTGCCAACAAAATGAGTTCTTTTCAGGAATAGCAGAGAAATTTCAATTTGGGACAAGCAAACTATAGGTAAGCATAGACAAGTCCAGGGAACAGAGGAAAGGGTCTTGCTTTTACAGAGGGAAGGAGGAAATTGTGGAGGGCTATGGTGGTTCTTCATTGGTTGCAGGCAGTCGGCAGCTTGCTGTTGGGTCAGAGCAGTCTTTTCTTCCTGCTGGGGTCTGTTAGCTGCGGTGAAGGATACAGCTCTGAGAGCTCCCCCTTCAGGGGCTTCCCGACTCCATTTTAAATGAGGCTTCCTTTACTCATTTTCACAGTTTCATTAAAAGAACGCTTTCAAAGCACCAAATAGCTTCTATTGGGCAATTAAAAAATAACTTATATACATCAGAATAGCAGTCCCTCTCTTGCATTCCATGCATGTGAGAAAGAAGTCTGAAGCCCAGAAGTGCATGTAGTTGGGAGACCGAGCATTTGATGGGCATGACATTTTCTAGCCAGATAAAAATACACATGCATATGTCTGTATGACTCATTCCACACAACTCAAAATTGCTAGAGAGTGGGTGTAGCTATGAATATTACTGCACAATGTAGTTTTCAAAGAAAAAAAAACAAATTTGGCAGCTTCCAATCTTCCTGAGTAACTTTAGATTAATCGAAATTTTAATTAATAAAATGCCCAACTAAAAATGCATCAAAGGCGTGTCAAGTGCTAAAGAACAAATGAAGAAGATGAATAATACAAACCCAAGGTGGTAATTGTTCTATAAATGCACATCTTTTTTTTGTCTGTCTATCTGACTGCATCTTAACTAAGTTAGGCCATGTCTCAGCCAGTAAATTGAAATAAGCAGTTGATTTTCTTTTACCAGTACTTCAGTTTCATTGTATTTCATATCCAGATTGAAAGATCTGAATTGTCCAAATAACTTTTTTCAATTTCAAACATCTCTTTGTAAACGGTGACTTGATTATTTGTTGTGAATAAGCTAGGTTTAATAGATAAGAAAAATAATAGCAATAGCCTTGATAGCTATCATTTTCCCTTATATGTTTCCATAAGTGTTTCCAGTCACTCTGGAAAGTGACTTTACATGCATTATCTCTTTTAAACCTAAAAGAAAAACATATGAACTTCTTATTATGATTATCCTTTTTTTTGCAGGTGAAAAAACAAATAAATAGTATAGCATATTCTACACAACTAGTAAATAACATAGTCAGGATTCAGTCCCAGGTTTGTCTGATGCCAGATTCCTTCCTAAACTAGCATGATACTGAGCATCTCTAAAAGAGGAGTGCTTCAAGTTAACAAAGGTTACGGGCCATTAATAGAAATTAAAATATAGGTGAAAGTGATGGTATAAAAGCATGACCACAGAGGTTTAAACATGTATGTGAAGATCAATGTATAAACAATTATATATTTACATAAATGCAGCTTATTCACTGCATATTCTCATTTCATATAAATTGTCTAAATAATTTACTCCACTCTAATGTAGCAAAACCAATATTATTTAATTTTTTACACAAAGGCATATACAGACATAGTAGTGTACAAAAGTTGTGTAGGAAGCTTGCTGTTAAAAAGTTTATAAATGGACTAAATTTTATCCATAACAGAGTCCAGTGCACAGATTTTTGTCTTGGCAAATCACTTCATAGAAATTTTTAAAAACTAGATGGTTATTACAAATTCAGTCCAACCAGACCAATAGTGAATGAACCTACTTCATGAGGCCACAGCTGTGTGGAGGAGAGAAAATAGGACCAAGGTATAGAAAACTGCCTTCCTGGTTCAGTTCAGCACATCTTAATAGTCAATGCCAGTCAATGCTATTGATTATGAAATTGGCATTGTGAACCCTAAAGGCTTCGCTTGCTGTCCTGACATCCATTTTATTGACTTAGGCATAAGTGAGCTTCAATCAGCAGATATTTGCTTTGTGCATGTTGAATAAGGCAAAAAGCAAACAAGAAAGAAGCATGACTTTTCTCTAACATTGTCTGTGCTTTTTTAACCTAGCCTCATAGGCTTCATTCACAAATTCACAACTGTCTATAGGTTTGCGATCTGCAAAATAGTTCACATTGATCTCACCTCTCCTGATTTCATATAGCCAAGTTAATCTAAATAATACGTTTAGCTTTTACTATTAGTCAGATTTGAATTTTCCAGTTGTTTCACAGTTGTTCTTTCCACAGATAGTAAATCCTCCCCAGATGGTAAATATAAGCTTATTAAGGGCAGAATGTGTCATATTAATTCATTTACTCATGCATATAGGCATTATTTTATTCATACAAAAGGATTTATTATCATAAAATTATTCAGCATTAGCACATCCTTTTCCTGTTTTAAGCTGGAAAGAGTTACTCAACCATGCTGAGCATCCGTTTTCTCATCTCTAAAATGTGGATAATCAAAGTGAATTATAATGATAGTGAAAATTAAATGAGAAAATTTCTGGAAAGTGCCTCAAACATGGTCTGGAAGGGGGTCAGCACATGGTAGTTCCTGTATTTCCTTGAGTAAGGTCTTGGTGCATGCTAAACTGGATGCTAACATCTAATTTCATCAAAATAGTCAAATTAATTTTCGGTCTAGACATAGCCATTTATTTCTCTAACTCCTTCATAAAATTGGAGTTTAAAAATGAAAATAAATTTTGGTCACTTGATATAGTCAGGAAAATATATCAAATGCATTGTAGAAGATACTTTTGGAAAAGGAGAGAAGGAAGTGAATGAGGTTCAAGGGTGGAGGGAGTATAAAACGGGTGGGACCTTGCACTGACCAGTGATAACTTTACATCACAGCCTGAGAATTATGATTTAATTAATGTATCATTCCTGAGAAATTGGGAGGGGAGAGGGAAAATAAACAAACAACAAAAATACATTCAACTTGTTTGTAGGCACCAATAAAAATAAATAAATATAACATATCCATATGTGAGTAAAGACAGTAAGTACCATTGACCCTTGAACAAAAAGAGTTTGAAATATATGGGTCCATTTATATGCAAATTATTTCCAATAGTAAATATTACAGTACTACACGATTGGTGGTTGGTTGAACCCGTAGACATGGAAGAATGGTGGAGAGTGGACTATAAGTTATACACAGATTTCTGACTCCTTGAGGGTTAGCGCCGCAACCCTCACACTGTTCAAGGGGCAACTGTACATGTTTTTATAGAGTATATATAGTTTCTCTCTCTCTCTCTTTCTGGCTATTCACGTTACTGCTAGGTGTGAGTGATACAGGACAGTTAAAGTATGTTCTTCTTTAATTTGCACAGCTATTTTAGTCACATTGGCACTTATCTTCTACTTTTCCCTAGACTGCATATACAGAAGATAGACTAGCAACTATTACTTCAGCCTCCTCTAAACAATGATGTACATCAATTTTATTGAGAAAAGAAAAGTGATGTCTTCTAACATGGAATTTAAACTAGAGAGTGAAATGTATAGATTCCATCATAAAGGATCATTTATACTTAGATAAAATATTTTGAAATCCCACCAAAGCTTTAAGATGGAAATACTTCCCTTTAACTCAGAAGTTTTAGTGGCATTCCATTATTTATAATGGGGAAAGCAAGATATCTTGGCAATCAGATTGGTGTGGGGATTGATTTAAGATTATTTTGAACAAAAAAGAATGCATTTTATGTAAAATATAATAATGATGCTATTTTTATATCTCTATGAAGAGATTTTTAAAGCCAAACATCCATGATCTACATTCTCCTATTGATAAAATTACCTCATTTATTACATTTATAGAAATAAACCTCCTAGATTTCTACTTTACTTAACATTATATAAGGTATGTTCTTTAGCAGAAAAGGACTATGTATACAGGCAGAGTAGTAGAATATTTCTGAGAAGAGTTTCCATCATAGCTTTTTTCTATGCTGCCTTGTTATCACAGAACATCTAGGAGACAAAACCTTAGAACAATGAGCGATGCTCACTGGTTTTCACATGTTAGTCAAAATGAAAGCTCAAATACCCTCTTTCGGAGTGTAGAGAGATCACTCACTGTCCACAGAACATACCTTGAATAATATTCCTTTAAAAACATATTTAAAATTTAGAATTTTATATTGTGCCAACTCATTTTCAGGGAAGAAAGAAATTTAAACCAATGTCTTGATAAATATATAAAATCTAAGGCATCGAGGCAAAGTTGTATGTGTTTTAATCCTTAGGTTATTAATCTTTTATTACCTCCTTTCTTAAAATCAAAAACAGACTTGCTAATAGGCCTCTGAATAATTTCAGTGAAATTATTCACTAAATAAAGAGAATGGATTTATACAGTGAACATATTGATTTGCATGGATTTGGGATTTACTTAAGTATAAAAATTATAAAGAAGTTATTATACCACTAGATTAATAATAAGGAATAAAGTATTCCCTATAAAATTATGATTTATAATTTCAGAATTATGCTCTAAATAGCAGAGCTTTCTATTTTTAATATTTGATAATAAATTGGATAGGAAATTTTGCATCAATTTGTCTATGGAGTAGTGAGTTTTTATATAGTTGCCTGTAGTAAGGCAAGTTAGAAGGTGACATGTACTCAATGGTCTAGGGACAATGTTCCTTCACGTGAATATGGGGCACAGATGCTTGGGATTCATGCATGAAGACCCCCATTCACCAGACCTAAATGCAGGACCCTCACCCAGATGATTCTGGCGACTACACTTAGAGAAACTGCTTTAGAGTCTGACTCATCCTCACAGACTGAGAAAGCTGAAAATATTTAAGTACAAGTATGGATCTATCAGTCTGGATCAGATGTTTGTCACCCAAGTGGACAGAAAGCAATATATATAACAAAATGCTAAAGTATACGTTAAAATGAAAACTGTAACTCATGCAAGGCGGTACACTTAGGCTACTAAAGCAGGCAATTATAATCAGAAAGCTGCTTAGAAAATATAGACTCGAAGCAAGATAATCTATGAGATTCAAATAAAATGACATCAAGGTACAAATTGTTATTGATTGCACAAAAAATCCTGTAAGTTATGCAGAATTGTTTTTGCCATTTCCATTTTTATGAAAAATATGAATAGATAGAAACTTATGGAGGACACAATAATCCTTCACATTTCCATCACTCAGAATTACCAAATGTTCAAATTTAGTGTATTTCATTCTTAAATACTTGAATTCCTTGATACTTAGTTTTACATAATTTATGTTACACATATGATAAATGCATATATTGTCCCTTAGCCTATTTAACATTATAAAGTCGCTGGTGAAAACCCTTTAGTCCCTACTCTCATTTATAGTATACTGCAAGTTGTTTTCTTGAGTCATGCATGAGCTGTCAGAAATAGCGTTCATCCATACAAAAGTCCTGAGTGTCTGTTGCCATACTGTCACTGTCAGCTGTTGACTCACTATGCTGCTACTGTCCATTTAAAATGCATCCAGGGATATTGACAGCATGCTTACTCAGTATAGCAGTCAGAAGGATATGTTATGTTTGTAGATACAAACCAATAATATATGAGGAAAATATCACATAAAGATATTACAACTACTAAGTCATTCCAAACACATAAACAGTAAGAATTAAGCAAATAAAGAATTAGAAATGTCACACCCCCAAAAGAAGTTTACATTTTAAACAGAAAAAAAAAAGATTGACATATAAGAGGATATAAACTTTAGATGGAAGAATAAAAAATTTTGCATGTCTACTATGGTTCTAAAATAAAAGCATAATAGCCTAAAATAGAGATAATTAAGAAACACTTTCTGGGAGAGTGGGATTTTGACCCAAATCACAGTAATCATGGGCAAAAATTGGTGAAGAAAAAAATGGAGATATTCTTTGCTGATCCCCTCCAAAATAATAAACTATTCTACTTGGGCACTGCTACCTACTCTATGCCCTCATGGCAAATTACAGTTTTACCATATTGTAGTTTTATGGGGTTGTGTAGCAAAGAAATGTCTCCATATTTGTTCACTTAAGACACTGAACTCTTTTTCAGATGATTCATTTTTTTTTTTTGGTTTGGTAAAATTTGCAAAAGTTGGTGGGAATGTGTACAGATTCGTGAACAAGTTTGCATCATGGTAAAAATCATCCTTCAGAATCTGGAACCTGGTGGAGGAAATGTGTGGAGGTGGAGAGGGGAAAAGGGAATTGTATCAGGAAATTGGCAGGGTGGCCAGTGCCCTAGTGCAGGTGTGAGGCAACAAGGATGAGACCCTCATGGTACAGAGGAAATAAGAAAAAGTGCAATCTGTGATACAAGGAGGCAAAGGAAAAGAACATATTGATTGCTTGGATATAAAGTAATGAACAAAAGAGAGGGACAAAAACTGGCCCTTGTTAGTAAAATCTTACTAGCTTTTTCTCTTGATTATCTTTAAAAGGCAGAAAGGGATTAAGAAGTCAGTGGGGGCAAAAATAAAGTTCTATGAGTGAATATATAGGTGCTATGCAGAATAAAAGTAGGATTAATAAATTCAAAGAAAGTGGAATTTAGTTAAATAGGAAATTAATCAAGAAGATCCATGAAAGCTGGGTCATCCATTATATATATATATTTATGCACTATTTACATATATCTAAGTTCACCTTATCTGTATTTTATATATGTATGTATACATATATATGTAGTATATACAGTCAACTTTCTATAGCCAAGTATTCTGCATATGCAGATTCAACCAACCACAGATCAAAAACATTCAGGAAAAAAATTACCAGAAAGTTTCAAAAAACAAAGCTTAAATTTTCCAGGTGTCCTGCAACTATTTACAAATCATTTGCATTGTGTTAGGTTTTATAAGTAATAGAGATCATTCAAAGCATACGGGAGTCTATGTGTTGGTTATATGCAAATACTATGCCATTTTATATAAGGGACTTGAGTATCCCCAAATTTTAGTATCCTTGGGGTGGAGTTGTCCTGGAACTAATTCCCCATGGATACAAAGTGATGATTGTATACACACATATATTAATAGTATGTTTAACAATATTTTTATGTTTTTGAACTGTAAGGACTGGAACTCAAAGGAGATTGTAATGTTGAGTTAAAGGACATATAAACAGAAAAATATACAAAAAATAAATATGGGAAACATATACTAAAATTTATAATTCATGAGTTCGTGTTCATAGGAGAAAATGACGTTACAATTAATTTTTCTTAAAGCCTGTGATGCAACAGAACGAAAGGAAAAAATAGATTCTCTATCCACTGCCTATACTGGCGTCCTGTGGAATGACACAGTAAGAGAAGTCAGGCAATAGTAATTTCAATCACTTTCAAGATTGATTTATTTTCAGTTGCAAGTTCAGTCTGGTGAAAGGTGTTATAATGGCAGCTTGAGATTCTGGAAGTAAAGTAGAACATGAGAAGCAGTAATTTAAATTTAATTCTACACGTAGTCCTCTACCTTGACCGAGAGAGTCACTGCAGGCATTCAATTATTGGACTCTTTTTTTGTTTACACTAATGGTACTTAACTTGAATTTTGTCTGTAGAGTGAAGGGTCCTTTATGTAATTTTTATCTATGCCTTTGGTAGATAAAATATACAGTGTCTTGTTCTCCAGTTACAATAATGTGACACTGGGCCATTGTAATTATGGCACTAGGAAATGTGAGGTATTTATGTAGATGACATTATCACCAATATGTAAAGAATTTTACCACTTTAAAAAGTTCTCCACGTTGTTATCTCATTTGATGTTTAACAATAACATTATGTTTGAAATTACAAAAAATTGACGGAATGCTTTCTCATTACTGGGCCAAGAGCTATGTAGCTATCTTCTTTACAGCAGGATTTTTCAACCTTGGATCAAGTGTAGCATCTTGTGTCTGTAAGTTCATACAGTACTATTTAAAAATTTTTCTATGTCATTTTGTTAATAAACAATATACCTCTTCTGAATTATCTGAACGATCATCTTATAATTGAATATTGATACATTTCAGGTCCTGCTTTGGAATTTAAATTTGCAGTCACACGTTATTTACTAAGTGAGACCCTAAAGTAATAACATTTAATATTAAATGCAATACTTCTCACTGAAGTCCAAAACTGAGACATCTGTAGATATATTCTTGGAATGCTGAATACTTGGGGTTCAGGTTTCAGTTTCAGAGAGCAGAATACCCTGAAGCTCGTTTAAGCAGGAAACAATGTAGCATAGAGAATCATCAAATGATTTTCAGAATCCCTAGGAAGTCAAAAGAAATATGGTCCTGCAGGAATGATTCCCAAAGATGCTATAGAAATAGGAAGTCAAAGGGCATGCTGCTACTTCACCATAAAAGTGCTGCCTGCAGAGCCAGCAAACTGATACTACAGCTCCTGGCTTGAGAAGAACACAGCCTTAGCTATAAGACACACAAGCACTTAAGGGTATTGTATCAGTGTATTGACAGTATCTTTGTGTGTCTAGACAGAGTTTAGCATGAGGGAGATAATCGACTAATAGTTATTGAAGAGATGAATGGGTATTTTTTTTCTCCTCTATTATACTACTCAAAGTCCATTTGGGCAAATGGCTACAGCAATTCAGAAAGTTTACTGTGGCCGTGGAGAAAAGCTGGACAGCAGTATTGTTAGACATATTGTTGCAGACTTTTTATATTATTTAATGTAATTAGCCACAATGATAAAACATAATTCCTGAAACTTCAGTGACTTAAGAGAAAGGTGGTCTATTTGTTATACTCAGGTGAACTTTACAGGCGGTGGGAGGAATGAGAACTACCCTGCTTGATAGCTCGTTCACGGACCAGAGACACTGGGAGCAATGCATTGAAGATAGCTAAACCTGCAGCCTGGATCAACAACCAGTTGGTGTCTGGAAAGGTGAAGGTGTCAACGGTCCAGGCCTTGAAGTGGCCGCATAACTTTCATTCACCTCCCATTGACAAACAGTCATCCATCTCCATCTGAGTACAGTGAAGACAGGGAGTACAGCACGATTGTTTATTTTATCTCCAGGAGGAATAGAAAATAGGGTTTTGATGGAAATAACTGACTTTGTGACAGCGTTGGAAGGGAAACCATAGCATTTGGCTTATAAAAATCATTATGTTAAATTGTATCATGAATGCCATTTTTGAGAGACATTCATGAATATTATAGACAAAAACATTTTATCTGTAAAAGCAGTAAAGATAGGACTTTAAATATCTCTCTGTGACCACACAGTTGAGAGTTAATACATCTTTGGACAGCCAATAACAGTTTGTGAGGGGAATTCCCTGGCAGTCCAGTGGTTAGGACTCTGTGCTTCCACTGCAGGGCGCATGGGTTTGATCCATGGTCAGGGAACTAAGATCCCGCGTGCTGCAAGGCGTGGCCAAAAATAAAAAACAGTTTCTGAGATATTTTTTTTCCACATAACAGACCAAGGTCATTCCCATTGCACCAAGCATCTAAACATTTTTCAAAGGAAGCAAGTCACAGTTGCTGCCGCTCCTTAAATAAGGTATTTTTTGCTTCTTGACAAGTAGTGTATTCCTCCTCCACCAATTATTTGTGTTTCATGTAAGTGTTATTTAACTGACACTGATACAAAATTGTTATCTCTAAGTTGGACCCTTAAAAGAGATTTATGCTGAATCTAAGTGACTGTATGCAAAAAACAGAAATAATAAATAAGAATGGTGAAGAGTTGCAAGAAATGCAAGGGCATGTGACGGATGAAGACTTTTAGAAAAGGGGCAAAATTCTGTAGCTGACCTGAACAATACGGAATTTGCATCCTTCTATATATTCTCATTTTTCTCAATGTCTCAAATCTAGTAAAATAATTTCTGACCATAGCTGGTTTTATATATTTTTTAAATGTCATGTAAAAAAAATAGTATAGAAAAAAATACACAAGAGTCAGAGACAATATTCCCAAAACTATAACTTGAGAAAGAAAATCAGATCTTACTCCTTAGGAATAATGCATTATAGGAAACTTACTCTTTGATGAAGACATGGAATCTTATCTGTGCTCCTCCTAAAAGTAAAGAAAGTTCAGAAATACCATAAGCAAAAGGTTAAGTTGCAAAAACTTAATTTTAGTTTGGCTTCAAGAATATGTAATTTTCTCCCATTAGCAGTTAAGAATTGAGAATATTGTACACCTGAAACTAACACATTGTAAAACAACTACAGTCCAATATAAAGTAAAAATTAAAAAATATAAATAAAGATCACACTTTTTTAAAAAAAAAACACAGGCTGCAGAAGGACGACCCCACCCCAGACAGAGTGGAGATCAGGATTGGAAAGAATCCTGAAGACCTCATGGAATAGATTTCATGTGCTTTGGTTGAGGCAGGTACAAGTACGTTATAAATGCCCATGGGAGCACTATGGAGCTGTAAGATAAATGGGATCATGAGTGGAGAAAAAAAAAGGAATTGAGCATATCATTCTCATAACATAAGATATTTCAATATCTTAAATGTATGTTGACAACAAATGTTATCTCTGTAACAGTTATGTTTACATGTCTTTCTCCCTCATTTTCTAAAGATTTCTTGAAAACAGTAACATTTTCATATCTTTGCACAAATTAGTGTCTAATGAATGTGTGTTGTTGGTACTGATTAGGCATAAGCACATATATTTTGTCCTTCTATTATCGGTATGTTGTCAGAAAAACAGCATTATAAGTACACCCACAAATCATATGATTTTGCAAGGAAATTCTTAATTATTTTCACTATATTTGCTTAGTGTGTCACATTTACCTTCAATCAGCAATAAATCATGTCAGTTGTAAGAACCACTAACTTTTTTATTGTCACTGGCACAGTTAGATTAAAAGTTCAAGTGTCGATAGATGACTAACATAAACTTAGGGATTTTGCTGAGCTAGAGAGACTTTCTCCAGCAGAAAGATTTGGCTTTTCATTGGGATTGTGTAAGATGTCAATGTGTATATAGCATTACACATTAATGTTATAATCAAAATGATTTTTATTCATTCAGTGTGTGTGTATATAATGGACACACACACACACACAAATCTTTCACCATCGTTTCATCTTTAGCAACAATTCTCTGGTCTCGTGCTAGGTTGGAGGCCTCCAGAGAGAAAGCACTTATCTGGAACTAATGATGTAAGACTATTCTTAGGTATTCTACATATGAGTTATTTTTATTTTTATTAATTTTCCACAAATATGGCTATCATATCTATTCGTTTAGAAATTTTAAAAATACAAAAAAGTATAAAAGCTAAAAATGATCTTAAATCCCAAACCTACAATTAACTACTATGACAATTTTAGTTTTAGTTTTAGTTTTCCTAGTTATTTAGAGTAAAAATAAAAGTTTAAAACTTTTTTCATAAAGACTTAAAGAGTAAATATTTTAGGCTTTGTGAGTCATATGATTCCCGTCATGACTACTCAGCTCTGCTGTTGTATCTGAAATCAGCCAAAGACAAATGTAAATGAAGAATCATGACTGTGTCTTCAATACAGTTTTATTTATGGATGCTTAAATTTGAATTTCATACAATTTTCATGTGTCAACAAATATTGTTCAACCTTGTAAATATTCTAAAGAGCATTTTTAGCTGGCTGGTTGTTCAAAAAACAGGCAGCCGGCCAGATTTGACGAGGGCCATATTAAGCTAGCCCTTAGTTTAGACACATAGATGTAGATACAGTTATATCCATCTGTCTACATATATATGCATGGTATAAACAACTAATTTTAAAAACCAGGACCAAAAGATATTACCTGTTTTAGAAACTTTTAATTCTCACTAATTTTTGTCTTATTCTATGGCAGGCGAAAGGAATACATTTTCCACCTCTTTAGCAGTTACCCAGAACCATATGGCTGGTTGAGTTTACTGGGTGAGGTATTGAAAATTGGGGGTAAACCCTGATGTCTCACACTGAGCTGGCAGGGCCACCACATAAAAGTAGATGAGGCCTTGGTTCACCACTTGCACAGCAGATGTTGCATGAATGAGAAATGAATCTTTATACTTTAAGCCGCTGAGCTTTTTTGCAGCAGGTCCTAATCTAATGCAATGTTAATTGTATCTAACTTTTAGCCTTTAATAATATATTCTGAAAAAACATCTTTGAAAACAGCACGTTTATGGAAATATAATGGTTCATTACATGGGTCCACTATAATGTGCATAACCAATCCTTTAATCACTTTTCAGACTTGAGTTCTTTTCTGATTTTTGCCCAATATGAACTCAGCTGTAGTAAAAAAAAAAGATTTGTAGGTAAATATTTATATTTTATTCTTATTTATTTACAAATTCTGGAAATGTAGTCATTGAGATAAAGTACTGAATATTTTAAGGACCACTGATATATAGTCACAAATTATTCATCATACAATTTGTGACATTTTAAACTCTTGCTGGCCATATATGTTCTACCATCATTTTATTACCATTGGTCAGTATGGTTTTTTACATCTTGCTTGATTAGATAAGGAAATAGTATTTCTTCATACTAGTTTGCATTTCTTAACTAGTAAGGTTGACTTCTTTCCATATTTTTATTGGTCTCTTGAGTTTCCTTTTTTTTTTTTTCTTTTGCGGTACGCAGGCCTCTCGCTGCTGTGGCCTCTCCCGCTGCAGAGCACAGGCTCCGGACGCGCAGGCCCAGCGGCCATGGCTCACGGGCGCAGCCGCTCCGCCGCATGTGGGATCCTCCCAGACCGGGGCACGAACCCGTGTCCCCTGCATCGGCAGGCGGACTCCCAACCACTGCACCACCAGAGAAGCCCCGAGTTTCCTTTTTTATTAAAAGTTTATTCAGGTCCTTTCCTCCTTCTTCTACCAAGGTATTCATCTGTTTCTTACTTATTGATAATGTTATTTTTTAATCAATAATGATATTTTATTTACCCTTTGCCGTATCTGCTGCAACTATTATTCTAGATTTTCATTTGCCTGTTACTTTACTTAATGTGGTATATTGTCCCCATGTATATAGATTTTAAAACTTGGTTTAAGACTGTAAGTCTCTTCTTTATGATTTCTTCATTCACTTTTATGCTTACAATATTCTTCCCCATCTGAAAACAGATTCATATCTGCTAGTATTGTTTCTTGTTCTTTTGTAGTTTTATTTTTACCATTTGCGGGAGATAGAATATGGCCTCTTAAAGTTGTCCATGTCTTAATCCACAAACCTGTGAACGTGTTATCTTAGATGGCAAAAGGGACTTTGCAGATGTGAAGAAGTGAAGAATATTGAGATGGGGAGATTATTTGGATTATCCAGGTGGGACCAATGTAATCACAAGGGTCCTCATAAGAGGGAGACAGTAGATGCAGAGTATGAGAAAGAGATGTGCTGATGGAAACAGAGGTCATAGTGATGTGGCCACTAGTCAAAGAATATAGGCAGCCTCCAGAAGCTGGAAAAGGCAAGGAACAAATTCTTCTCTAGAGCCTGTAGAAGGATGCAGCTCTACTCACAACTCAGTTTTCTCCTTCGAAGGTCTATTTCAGACTTCTAACCTCCAGAACTGCAAGATAATAAATCTGTGTTGTTTTCAGCCACTAAGTTGGTGGTAACTTATTACAGCAGCAGTAGGAAACTAATACAGCGTTTGATCCACTTGGAAGTTATAGATACAAAAATGAGAGTTATTTTTATAAGAACAAGAAAACAAGAAGGGTCTCAGAAATAGCTTATGTACATATGAAAAACAAAGAGCTCTCTAAAAAGCTATGAGTGTCTGTTAAAGTATGTTTTTAGTAAGAAATACAGTGAGAATTTTGAGGGTCTGGGGTGTCTATACCCTGTAACCCAGTTAGACTGGTTCAGGGACTTTAGTCACAGTGATATGTTACAAAGAAAGAGAGAGGTGCCTAGGGAACCCCTGCCAGGTAAATTCAAGTCTCTACTTGCTCCCAACAGAAGTTCTACTTCAGGATAAAGTACTCTCAACTGGGGCTGCTATGAAGGTGACCTGCCCTCTGAAATCCTCGCCCTCTGAAATCCTTCCTTTATCCTTCTGACTACCGGTTATATATTTCTACCAAAGGTTACCTACAAAAGGATCTAGAAACACTAGCTAAAAACAGAGAATTTTAGAAATATGTTTCAAAGCTCAATTTTATTATTTTGTGATATCCGATAACAACATCAGAAGTTGCAGAGGTTACTGTTATTGGTTTTGGTGTCTGTACTTTTCAACTTTCTTAACTATTTGAACGTGGTATTTCTCCCTTCCGTTTTGGGGTGTGTGTGTGTGTGTGTGTGTGTGTGTGTGTGTGTGTGTGTGGTGTGTGTGTTTTGTGCCCATTCTTTTCTTACCTATTGTCCTCAATTAATTGAAATATTCTTCCTCAGCAAAGGAGTTGTTTGCAGTGGTTGAGTGGAGTTTTCGAGTCAGACGGCCTGGTTTGAATCTTCCTCTATCACTTAGTCTGTGACATTAGCAATATACTGACCCACTCTGAACCTCAATTTCCTCTCCTATAAAATGGAGACCATAATAGGAACTACCTCATAATTTGAAAACAAAATAATTTGAAAATAATAAGTGGGAAATATTTGGGCATTGTCAAATGCAAAGTTCCCACCCAAAGAATTTTGATTATTTATTCTTCCTTTCTCCTCATAACCACTTCAAACCTTATCTACCCTTCAATGCCCAAACTAACCATAATTCAAAATTTACTTCTGGCCACCGCACATCATAACCCTCTTTCACTCCTTGGAACTTGTATAAACTACTGTATTAAAAGTCAGATATTTTTACCTCATTGGATTCATAATAATATACTGCTTAATTAAAAAAATTTTTTTACATCTTTTTATTTAACAAATGTATGTTCAATAGCAAGCAATTGTTAGGATTTCTGTTTCTCAGTGTCCTACTATATAAAGTGGGGATATTAATATTGAGTTGGCCAAAAAGTTCATTCGGGTTTTTCCATTATATGGTACAGAAAAACCCAAATGAACTTTTTGGCTACCCCAATAGTATTTACAGGCTTATTGTGAAAACTAAATGAGTTTATGCATGTAAAGTGCTCAGAACAAAGCCTGGCACATGGGAAAGGCTAAATAAATGTCAATTTTTACTAGAATTATTACACGCAAACCACTATAAAATTATTTAACGTTATAAAAAGATACTTCTTAAAAAGCCGTCTTGCCTATGCCTTCTTTATAGTACATTGTAAGTTTTCAATAGATATCAAGTCAATGAATGTGAAATGCAAAGATGAATTGTGAAAAATTAATATTTGGATATAGAGTCATTTCAGGGAAATTTTGAGGTGTGATTGGACACATGAATGTATATATATATATATTTCAAAAGGAAAAAGAAAGAATGAGGAATGTAGAAACACCCTGTTTTTATCTGCATACAACCAACTGAGAGGATTTTGGCTGCCTGCCCATAAAGGTGATAGGGATGAGGGCAATAAGAGCGACAACAACTGATCTATACAAGAGATAGCTAGAAATGATCTGAAATGGCACAGGATTGCAGGGTGTTTATTTGCACGCCCATGCTAACACTCTGCAACAAATTCAATAAAAAAGATGTGACAGAGCTGAGAGGATTTGTGTGTAAGAAGGAATTTAGCTTGTAAAATATGAAAGAACATCCCTTTTCTTACAATGTCATAGAAAAGCAGAAATTTCTCATAAACTGAGAAATTTGGCAGAAGTATAATTTGGGAAGAGGCCAGAAAGGAAGTTTTGTGCAATAACAAAGGATATCACTCAAATGCATGCTAATTATCAGTGCCCAGCTATTTTTAGATGAAGTTTCCTCTGGAAATTCTGTCCCTTTCTAGATATATCTGCCAGTCAGAGGGGGGGGGGAATAAGAAGAGAGCAATCCAGCCTCTGGGAAGTTCCCATTCTTACATATTCCAGTATATATACATTCTCTTGCGGTGTGAGATTATTCATCTGAGTATATCATTTTCAAAATCATTCATTCTTTCATTAGTTCAACAAACATTTATTCAACAAGCATTGACTGAGCACTCTTTTATGACAGCATTGTGCTAGATATCCTGGGAATGTGTTTGTGACTAATAATAATAGTTATTATAGTATACTTTATAGAAAACTTACAGTGTATTTACTGTGAGTCACGCTGGGGATTATTCTCAGCATTGGATTCTCACCAACAAAAAACTACAAAACAAGTAGTAATAATATCCATGATTGACAGATGAATAAATGAGGCACAGAGAGGTGAGCGACTCTCCCTAGTCCATAAGCTTGTAAATGTCACAGCTGGCATGACTCCAGTCTGTCCCCTTAGCCACCATGCTGAAGATGCTTCTGAGATGATCTGGTGCTCTCAGAAAACTTATAGACTGGCGTATTGTTAATATAAACAATGTATAATTATAAATAGTTATAATAAAGTGTGACCAGAGCTGTACAGGGGTACTTATAAAGTATTGTGAGAGCACATAGGAGAAGTGTCCAACCCAGGGAATCAGAGCAGGGAAGAGCTCATGTAAACTGAAGCCTGTTGCAGAAAGTGAACTAATTGGATGTTGGGAGGTCCACATGTTCCAGGGAAAGGAAAGAGTATGAAGTCCCTAAGGTGAGGGAGGATAAGATCTGGTCCATTTGAGAAATGAAGTAAACTTCACTAGACCTGGAGGAAAGGGTGATGAGAATGAGCCAGTGATTTCAGAAAACAGTCAAGATGCTAGAGCTGCAGGTTTCATCCTGTTCATTTAGGTCTTGCCAAAGAGATGATGTCTGACTCACCTTCCAAAGCTGTACTTGTAATAAAAAGTGCATGCATATTTGGGTGGCCTACTACTTTGTCAGGCAGAACCATTCCAGGCAGATTTAATGGGAAGCCTGATTCTCTGCCTCAGCCCTTGGCCTTCTGGCATATTCTCCTGACTGACTTCTCTTAGAATCAATAGCAGACAATCTTTGCTTTGAAAAGAGTCTGTAAAGGTTTTTGTAGGATGATTTTAGAGCTAGAGGAATTCACTTATAATGGTGAGTAAAGGATGAGATGTTAGAACAGGGAGAACTTATAGGAGGATTGATTAAGGGAGTGAAGTGTAGATGCCCTTTTATGATGTCAGAGAGTGATTGGAAAGCTAAAAGTGACGTGAAGAATGAATTTAAAAGGTTCTGAATAAAAACAAGACTTTCAAGAAGAAAGTCAATATTCCATAGGGCTACAGAAACATTTGGTGGAGAGAGCAAGAGTATTAAAAAATAAGCATAAATTAAAGCTAAAATAGCAAGATTCAAAATATAGGTGAGAGAAATTGTCTATCCCATCAAGGTAAAAAGCATAAATAAAATGTCAGACAAGAGCAAACTGTCAGATAGAAAACAGAATATAAAAAGAAAAGCAGGTTCAGGTTGGTTTTAAGGTATTAAAAAGAGACAATAAGATGATACAGAAAGAGAAATCAGAAATCAAGGAAATGTCCTTTAAGACAAAATATTAGAAGTCACATAAAAGAAAAGTAATGTGTGCCAATACCGAGGAATTAGAGGTTAAAAATTATTCTACAGCAAACAAATCAACTCAAAAACTGTGCAGAGTGATTAAGGCAGAATTTGATATTTCTCTTGGGTTTGATATTTGATGGTTTTCTGCTGAGTTTTACAGCCCTTTAAAAAGGAAATCCAAAAAAGCTTTGTATTAAAGGTATATGAATAAAAAGTGCAAAGGCCAGTACAAAGGAAATTACCAATAATAATTATTAGGGAGAGAGGAAAAGCATTAGAATCTAGAGACCACTAACCTTGATCAGTAGATCACAAGACTTATGTAGACATCTTGCTGCAAGGGTTGGCCAGCTTAGCAGAAGGCAGGACTCACAGGGCAAATGGTATGCCAGACATCCAGAAACAGCTGATTGTGAATTTCAGAGGCAATCTGAAAAAGGCCAAAAATAGAGAGGTGGGAAAATTATTAATTAGTTTATTAAAAATATGGCTCTGATGGTTAACTATAATTCTTTTTCTAAATTTAGATCCAAAATAGCGTTTGCCAGGTTAGCTGCTGAAATAAGTGAGGATGTTATGTATCAAAGTGATCCACATTCAATGCTCAATGGGTGGGGAAAGAAACAAATTAGTGTGACAAGAAGAGCGAGGCAAGTGTACCCACATGGTCCTATATTTTCATGTGTGCTCTGTAGACCCTCTCAAAAGACAACAGAAATAAACTGGAGAAAAGACAAATGAAAATGATTTAAAAGAGAGATGCTATCCTAGGTTAATAAGCCTAGGTACCTTATGCAGATAGCACCCTCTTGACAATGCAGATAAACCAAAGATGAGAATATTTAAAATCTATAAAGGGTATTCCCAGAAAGCTGAAGCAAGAGGCACAGTGCTATAAAATGAGGCCAAGAGAGACATGATAATATTGAAGATATCAAAGTGCTGGCGGGGCCACTGGCAATGCTTAATTTGCTTTGGACAGGTGGAAGATGCAAAATGACATTAGGGCAATAAAAATAACAGCACAGAAGATTAAAAATAAACATAGGGGATTTGAAAAGTATTAGAATTCAGGATACATATAATTAAGCTTTGCCAAGTGCCAAATCGTATTTGCACATTACAGCTCCCACGAAATGCATGCAGCTCCTTCATTGATGAGTCATTTTAACGTCCTTATAGAACAAGGGCAAAAAAAACTTGACAGGAGGCTCTTTATTTCTCACGAGAGGATGAAATGATCAATGTCAAAGTATTTTATCAGTCAATATTTTTGTCTTTCAAATACATGAAGGCAGAAGGTGGCAAAAACTGGGAGAGATGACGAAGCACAAGCACAGCACAGCGGGGAAAGCACCAGCTTTGGCAGGCTCGAGGCTCTTTGACATCAGGCTTTTAAATCATCAGCTGTAAGGCTGGACCAGTTACCCAAATGGAGTCTGTTTTCTTTTCACATGTAAAATGAGTAAAACAGTTGTTTATCAGTATTCCAAGGTTATGGTGGAAATGAAATGGAGTCATTATGTAAAGTGCTTAACACATAGGCACTCAAATACTGTGGTAGATTTTAGTAGAGGTAGCAGTTTTAGATCTAAAGCCTCAGGGTGGTGGTGGAGGGACAACGCTCAAATACAACAGGTCTTCTACATCGCGGGTCTGCACTTGTGGATTCAACCAACCTTATATCCGCCGTTGGTTGAATTCACAGCTGTGGACCTGTGGACAGCGAAGGCTGACTGTACTACGCCATTTTATTTAAGGGACTTGAACATCCCTGGATTTTGGTGTCCGAGGGGGGTTCTGGAACCAATCCCCTGTGGATACCAAGGGAGACTGTAATGAAACAAATTTGAAGAATTGGAAAAGGAGAGTTTTAGAAATGTTTCTATGTAGCTACTAGAAATCATTGTGATAAGGAATATTTTGCAAAAAGAAAAAAAAATGAAAACACAAAAAACATCTCCTAAGCATGAGAAATGTGAGAAGAGGAGAAAAAACAACACAATGTGAGGGAAGGTATTTGGAGCCCCTCGGCTATGGAGGAGGAGAGAGACAGGATGACATCCAGTCAGAACTACAGTGTTTATGGGACAAATAGCAAAGAGAGCAAACAAAGGCGGGAAATGCTCTCAAGGGGGAAAGAAAGAGTGGAATATTATTCATTCATTCATTTATTCATTTATTTATAGATTTGACAAATATTTACTGTGCTAGGCATTAAGAAATAGTTAAAAGAAGAACCAACAGGGAAAAGAAATTACACAGAAAAAATAAATTGCCTAGAAAAAGAGATTGATGAGCACCACACACTTTTGTTAGCCTTATATTAAATGATGATATGCTTGATGGTGATTGCGGCAGGATAAAAATCTACAGCAAGACAATTTGGGCACTACAGATCTGTTACAGCCTCACGTGAAAAACGCCTGATGTGAGTTTCACAAATTTGAGAGGAGGGTTTTCAAGAGTCTGACTCAACCCATAAGTTGCACTTGGGGAATAGAGGGAGGGAGGTGGGCTTCACAAATCTTTCTCTAATAGAAACATTAAGAAAATTTTCTCAAAATTAAAAAAAAAATTGATTGGACAAAATAATAACTTGTCAGCCAGACAGCATAGTTGAGTTAATCAAGTTACAGGCCACTTTAAAGATTTCTTCCCACTGCAGCAAAACTAAACAAGAAAAAAATAAAACAAATATTACCATATTTAAAAAATATTCACAATGTCACATACAGTTTCTGTAGTTATAACATTGCTATCACTCAGCGAGTGGCTGAATAAATTAGAAACAGAGCACAGTATTATCCATTTTTTAAAAATAACCCAACACAAAAGGTTGCCAAGATACTGAGCTTTTATCATCTCTAAAGCTTGTTCTCCTGGTTACTTTTGTTCTGTCTACTTTATGTGACAATGTTTGTTGCTATAGTTAAATCCAATTTTCATTTTTAGTGCTGTTGCATGCTGCTAAGATGCACAAAAGGTTAACAACACTGTCTTTAGGCAAAATTTCTCTATCAGGGTGCAACTGAAGTTTATTTCCCATAGTAATTTTTAAAAGTCTAAATGCCATCAGGATTGCTTAGCTTGTGCTAAGATTTTTCCAGATAAAATATATTCTCACTTTTCTGGCAATTGTGTTATGGGTAGAATTCTCCTTTGCATCCTCAGGTATTTTTATATAATGTGAAATACTGACTGCATGTTGAAGTGCTGCCTGGTAGGATTTAATACTTAAAGGATCTTACCTTCACAGGCTTCATCCTTTATCATGGGTTTTATAAGCTTGATATAAAAGTGTTTTGAAACACTGATATTACCTTACATATTCAAGGAACTTACAACATAAAGGGGGAAGGGCACAGACAAATAAATTGTGATGATTATGTCTCAGAAGTGGAAATGGCAGGGAAAAAGGGAAAATTTTTTATTATTTATATATACTTATATATAGTGCATTGTTAGATAAATATATATGTAATTCTGTGACATAAGTATATAGATAGATAGGTAGATAATTAAGATCAAACATGCTTTTCTATGCTTCCAAAATTTTCTCTAATAAATTGCTTTTTTGTTCCAGAAAAAAAAAAAATACATGTCAAAAACTACAGTTTGAAACTGGTATAATTGTGGTCTAAGCTGCTCTGAAGATAAATCCACCAATATTGAAAGAGAGAGTGCAAGGAATATTTCTCAAAGAAAGTAATATCTCAGCTAAAATCTGACTTACCGTAACTCAGTGCTTTGCATCCTTCTAACCTGCATGCCTTTTGCTAATTCCTATCTCCATGCGTTTCTTTCTTCCATCCTGCCATTAGAAAATATTCACTTTGTATTATTACAGTGTTCATTATCTTTCAAGCTTCAGTTCACAAGACACATGTCCATCACTGTTTCATGAGTCAACTGGAAATGCCTTTTTTTTTTTGGAAGACTATCCTGAGTATTCACATCCTATTATTAAATTCTGCACTTAGTTTTAAAAAGAATCAACTGCAAAAATTTCAGGTCAGAGAAAACGCAGATTCCTATCAGTATTTGTGTGTCAAAATTGTAATGCACCTGTCAAAAAGTAATGCATCTGTGGGCTACTTCTTAGGTCAACTTCATAGAATTGTAGGGCCTAGACCAAGGAAGATAATGGTGTCATTGGGCCCAAGATTTTATGATTACTTTTGAAGTATTATAACTAAGTGTCACAATGATGTATTTAAGCATTCATATAAGAGGGACCAAAATAATAATAATATGGAACTCTGAAGAAAATGAAAATATTTAACCCGAAGAAAAGAAAATTGAGGGCTTCCCTGGTGGCGCAGTGGTTGGGAGTCTGCCTGCCGATGCAGGGGACACAGGTTCGTACCCCAGTCCGGGAAGATCCCACATGCTGTGGAGCGGCTGGGCTCGTGAGCCATGGCCGCTGAGCCTGCGCGTCTGGAGCCTGTGCTCTGCAAAGGGAGAGGCCACAACAGTGAGAGGCCCACGTACTGCAAAAAAAAAAAAAAGAAAATTGAGATATATGATCACTTTTTTCATGTATTTAAAAAATTTTCATGTGAAAGAGGAAATAGAAATGTTATTTATGTCTCCAAAAGGAAAGTGTTAGGACCAGTGCGAGGAATTGATAAAAGATACGTTCTCAGCTCAACATGAAGGAGAACTTTCTAATAATTAGAGATAATGTTAAAGGAAAATTATTCTGACACTTGTTAAAATGGTAGGGAAGACTTTATTCAAGACTGTTACAACAGGGGAGAGAGACTGGGCTCAAATCCAAATATAGCAAAGACAGCTGAGGATTTATAGCCAATGAGTAGAGTGAGGGGCATCAGTAGATAGAAAATTGCTAAGAAGGGACATCAGGAATAAGGAGATTCTTACTAAACTTACTTAGGATTTTTACTGAAGATAGGCCAGAGAGATTATATATCATGAATGGGGATGAGGAATTTGATCAGCTATCGAGGGTGATCAGATATCAAAGGTGGGAGATTCTCACTAAACTGACTTAGCAGAATTCTTGCTAAGACTGGGATTGGCAAGGATGGACACGGAAACCTAGCGGAGAGGAGGGCTTAAAGGAGCCTAACTAAAATTCAGTCAAGGAGACAGTCTCTCAATAATAGTAATACTAATAGTAGTCATAATATTTTTGTAACAAATGATGAAATGAAGTAACCTTCCCAAAGTCACTCAGCTAGTGAGCAGGAATTCAAACTCAGATGGGTATAACTCTAGAGTTCCAACTGTAATCCATGGCACTCTTCCATCTGTTTATTAGAAGAACCTGCTTTATAAGATGGAGAGCTCCTTCTCAGGGTTTATCTTCAGCTACAGGTTATTTAATCAGTGATATTAAAGAAGAATTCCTAAAATGGATAGAAGGTGAAGTGATTGCTGAGGTCTCTTCTAACTTTAAGTGTCTGTGGTTTTATGATTCCATTCTGATGATTGTTTTAATTTTTAATCTGAGCTACAAGGAACCTTAAAGCAATCTAACTTCTCCCCACTTACCAACACTTATTTCTTGTCTTTTTTATAATAGCTATTCTAACAAGTGTGAGGCAATACCGCATTGTGGGCAGCAGGGTGAATATAGTTAATAATACTGTATTGCATATCGGAAAGTTGCTAAGAGAGTAGATCTTAAAAGTTCTCATTACACGGAAAAAATTGTTATTGTGTATAATGATGAATGTTAACTTGACTTATTATGATGATCATTTTGTAATATATACATTTTTGGAATCATTATGTTGTACACCTAAAACTAATATAATGTTATATGTCAGTTCTATTTCAATTTGAAAAATCAGTGCATATATACAAACCTAAAAAAAAAATCTAACTTAACACCCTCACTTTAGAATGATAAAACCAAAACTAAGAAACATAAGTTGAATTGGTCATGAAAATATAGTAGGTTTGTGACAGAGCAGAAAATAGGGAAAGTCCACTGATTCATGGGTCTGAAATCATGCTTGTTTATTATTTTGTAATGGTCTAATCCATATCCCAAACATCTTATTGACTAGTTTTCCTTTAACAGTATTTTTTACGCTTGCACAAAGAAGTGTAGTTGTTGCCTAATACATCCAGTACAAAGACTGCTTGACTTTCACGATCCTAGGAAGTCTGGTCTTTAACTGTCCTCATAGTGGATGAATTTCGTTCAATGTCAGGAAAAAAAGTAATTTGATTGAAAGATTTTTCCAACTAAGGCATTAACCCCTTAATTGGTCCAGGATATTTGCATTTTAAAAGAGACATGCAAATCCAAATGAAACTGGAAGAGGAGTTTCTGTTGGTAAGACTTTGCTATCTAAGTGAAAGGAGCTATTTGGGAATAGAAGCGAAATGAAATAGCTCATCTTCCTGCATACACTCAAGTTATAGATCCAGAAACCTAAGAACCACATGCACCACGTTTTGTCTTCACAGCTGGCTCTAGGTAGACTGAGATAATTCCAGATTGTATAAGCTTTTCTCAATGTCAGCTCTACCTAGATTATTTTATTCTCCTGGGGGTTATGCTATGCAGGTATGGACTGTTTGGGGTTCCAATCAACTGTTTCAATAGAATGCTGCTAGAGTTTCATATGCCATCTCCTGGGAAGTGAGCTAAAGTCTGGAGAACTGGACTATGGTCAGAGCAGACCTCTGTACAAGATGCTAAGCCTCATCTGCTTATGGATGTTTGCTTTTATATATTGCTAATCATGAAACCCAAACATCTAGGTTCAATTAAACAAACTAAGACTGCTTTTTCAATGTGAATTGTGGTCGTTTATGAAGCTAAATTATTTAGCTAGTCTTAGGGAAAAGAAAACAACTAATAACAATGGCAATGAATTTCATTTTTTTGTATTTTTTTTCCTAATAAATAATTTATCTTGTTTTGACCAAAATCCAAACATTTGGTGGTAATTTCACAGTGCCGGACTGAAGTAAACAAAAATAATTTGTAAAGTGCCTACTTGAAGAATGGGACCTAAAATGTTATTTTTAATTATAGCTTAATTTATTCCTAATAAGGAAGAACAAGAACAATACTGAAGAAGCTTTTACAACATTGTGACAAAAGTTTACAAGTTGGGCTTTGTTAAAATATGTGACTCATAGGAACATGGGATAAATTATGCCCTTCCAGCCCCAGCGATGCTCAATTTCAAAGCTAAAATAGTACTTTGTATTTTGGATGGAATGATGAAAGGGCTACACAGGCACTTCTTTACTGCCTCAAGGAAATGTTTCTCAAAAGTAATAGAGAAAGAAGCCTGAAGCATCCCTTATGAACAAACTATCAATACTTCCGTGTTCAAGGCAATAAGTGGACTTTGGGTAGGAATGAGGAAGTCAGGAAGCCAGTCCAGGTTGGAGAGTTAGATTTCTCTGATTCCTATATTATGCTCTCTTCAGGAATAATTAGAGAAACTTAAAGGACTTTATCAAATGCTATGCATGTATGTATGTTGTTATTTACAAAAGAGTGTATGTGCTTGGTAAAAGATCAGTTAAGAAAGTGGCAAGAACACTGAGTTTGGAGAAAAAGGATAGACCTGGCTTTGAACTTCAGGCCTGTCATATTCTAACAGGGCACCTTTGATAAATTTAACATCTTCTTCCTCTACTCCTTAGTTTTTGTCATCTGTAAGAAAGAGAGAGAGAGAGAGAAAGAAGGAAGGAAGGAAGAGAAAGAAAGAAAGAAAGAAAGAAAGAAAGAAAGAAAGAAAGAAAGAAAGAAAGAAAGAAAGAAAGAAAGAAAGAAAGAAAGAAAAAGAAAGAAAGAAAGGAAGGAAGGAAGGAAGGAAGGAAGGAAGGAAGGAAGGAAGGAAGGAAGAAAGGAAGGAAGGAAGAGAGAGAGAGAAAGGAAGGAAGGAAGGAAGGAAGGAAGGAAGGAAGGATGGGGAAAGGAAAAGAAAGAAAGAAAACCAATATTACTTATTATGTAATTTCCTGTAAGAATCAAATGAGATACTACAGGTGAATCATAATTTATGAAGAGTTATGCTAAATCAGTTACTGGATTTTTTAAGTATTTATTTTATTCTGAAATGTCCTAGTATTTGAAATAGTAGGTAATAGAACAGATATATGTATTTAGTGACATTTTTAAAAGCCTGCTATTCTCCTCAATCTGCTTGTTGTAATGGCCATACCTAGTTTTCCTTGTTTCAAATTCAACTCATATCACTTTCATCCCAAATATAGTGGTTTAGGGTACTGGTTCTGAATCTAAACTTATGAGTTTGACTCTCAATTCTGCTACTTATTAATGACCTATGTTAATTCATTTTACTTTTCACTGCCTTTGGGGTTTTTTCCCTATAAATGGGAATAATGATAACACTTCTTAACCAATAAGGTTATTTGGAGGATTAAATGACATAGTATATGTCAAGTTCTCAGTTCAGTGCTTCACACATAACCAGGACTCAATCTATGTGGCTATTTTTATTATTTTCACCCCAGCCCACAGAGTCAAATAAAGTAGAAACACTTATCTCACCTAGAGATCCCTTTACTTGTATCTAATTCCATCTACTTCTGGTTTGTGAATGACCTTGTTTCTTTTTACACTTATTCCCCCCCCCCACTTTTTTTTTCCTTGAAAATCTTTGATTTCCATTGCTTACTGTGTGCCATGTATAAACCTCACAAATCTTCTCAATTCTCTTTATCACTAAATGACTCTTTAGACAGACCCTAAGAATGGATACATCGAATGAACTTTTTCCATCCTCCCTATTCTTGCTCTCTCTCATGCCTCAGATAATTCTAAAGGCGCTATCTTTGGGGAAAAATATCAATTTAGTAATAATACATATGTCTAGTGTATATGCATATCTAACTTCATGATTCTATAGCTACCTGCATCCTTCTGACCCCTTAACCATGGCTTCTTTCTTAAATTTCTTTCATTTTCACTGTATGTTTTGTCTCAGAGGATGCATTCATTTTCTTGGCTTTAGTGATAACCCCAGTTCAGATGACTCACAAATTTCTATCATGCGATCTGATCTCTGATCCAGGCAGGAAACCTCTAACTTTTCACTGAATGGCTCATGTCAAGTATAAAAAACTAACATAACTACTCCAAACATAAACTTTTCACTCAAAATTAGCCCTCCCTTCTAGTTTACCTACCTCTGTCCATGGTATTTCCATTGCCCCAGCTCTTCAGATTTGGAACTGCACAGTCTTCTTTGACTCATTCCTCTCCTTTATTCTCTATATTCTGTAAATGATCTATACCTCCATATTTTTACTTGTAAAGAATTATTTTGTTCTTAACCTTCTTCTGATCTCCACCATTATGGACCACATTTCCCTCACAATTAAATGACTATTACAGCACTTTCTTTAGCTTTTCCAGAATTGCTGTTCCTTCCTCACTCAATTAATTTTTCTGACTTATAACAGGCAAATTAGTTATCATTACATGTATTTTCATCTTGTGACTCCCTACCTAAAAGCCTAAATGTTCACCAATGTTACTACATCAAGTCTAAACTCCTATGACTAGTGTTCAGACTTCCCATCACCAAAGAAAAGAACGACATACAAATGTTCATACCGCACTTCTTTGTAATACTTATGTTCTGTTCAGGGCTGCCTTTCACTGGTACTCAAAAACATCTTGCATCTTTTCTTTACTTTACTTTCTTTACTCACATCTGCTATTGTTATATGAGGATGTGTCTCTCCTTCCACCAATACAGATCCTACCAGTCTGTATCAGTCTACAGATTCTTGTTGTAGAGGGCAAAAAAATCAACATGGTAGAGGCTATTAAAGCTTTTTCTCAGAATTGTAACATTTCACATCTGTTCACATTTCACTAGACAAAGTAGGTCACTTGGTGAAGCTTGATGTCAGTCGGGTGGGGATGAATCTTTTCCTCAGATGGAGAGGCACAGAAAATCCCATGGCTAAGCCTGATGCCAACAGAACCGGGACATATAATACGTCCATAAAGGAGCAGCTAATATTTTGAAAATTTATGAAGTCTACTACAGTCCACTCTCTGTCACAAATATTTACTTTCCTCCCTTCTGCCTGTAAAGTATACTCATTCTCTCTCTAAGGGAAACAACTCAGCACACAGCATATGAGACCAAAAACTGACCTGATGATATTCTATATCTATATCAGGTCAGGATATAATTCCTCTTGAGTTATATATTTATGAACTAAAAAGACAAATTAAAAGCCCACAACATACCCAACCAACAAACCTAGCAAATTTTCACATTCAGAAAGGACAAGGATAGCTGGCACATGGCAGTGATGGGTTGACAGTCATGCTCTAAGGTTGCTAGAGGGACTTCTGAGGCATGTTACCCCAGAGAGGAAGTGTGTTCTTAATCAGACCCTGAATCTACTCCTTCAAAGCAGCTTCCTAGTCTACTGTTCTCCTATCTTTTCCAAAGCATACTGACTTTCCTCTTTTATGAAATAATTATTTCAAACTACCATTTTATGAATTCATGGAGTACTAATATTTTTATATATTTATTTTAGACATTCTGATATTATTTTATGTATTTAACATTATCTCTCCAAAGAATTTGTAAACTTCTTGATTTAGGGAGACTGAATATTATCAGTGTTTCCAAAAAATGCATTATTATGCATGTAACAGCAATTGGGACAAATTATTAAAAATACATGAATAAGGACGGTTTGATTCAGGCTAACACTTTACAAGGATAAGCAGGTCCACCAAAGGTGTTGCAGTAACAACTTTATAAGAATTTTAAAATTATGAAAAATTATGAATTATGAAGAGTATGAGGGTTCATCCAATACGTTGACATTCACAGTTACTTAAATGCAGCCATGACCATATGGATAGTTCCTTGACTTCATGCGTCTTTTATAGGCTTAGACTTTGTTTGTGTATTTATTATGGAAACATTATTGGCCCAGGGAAGTCCTTGGAGCATTCAGTAAAACACCAACAGACAGTTGTCCTGGTACCTGTCTGGCCTTCACCCTATTATGGGACTTTGAAACCTGTAATAACTTTATCTAGGGCTCTATTTGTAGATCAGAAAAAATATGCTCTGCCCTTCACTGTTCCAAGGTGTCATGAGAATACCTGAGGTGACATGATCAACTGTTTTGAGTTTGTAGTAAAGAAAACTTCATTGCAATTATTAAAGTCATGCATAGATAAAGCCATGAAGTAAGCAAGTGTGCCTTGAAGTTCTTCTGTCTCTCTGCCCTTGCATGAAGTTAGAAAAGAGAGAAGACTGTAGAAGTAATTATCTTTGGTTTTGTTGGTTAGAGAGATGCTTTTGGACAAGGGGGATTGATGACTTCCTCGAGAAGTCACTTATTGCCATGTAGATAGCAAAGAAAAATATCTCCCCACACAATCCTGTGTGATATAGATGTTAAGAATTATTAATAGTGAGTGCGAAGACCTAATATTGACAATTGGTGTCACACTATTCAATAGAATTTAGAGTGAAATGCACTGAAAGGCAGTTGGATTGTGACTCTAAACTTTATCCCTCTTCTTCATTGCAACTTGGAATCTTCATAAAGCTCATGTTTCCTACAGTTTTGTTATCTCTTAATGACATTCCTTAGTTTTATTCTGCTCTCTACTATATATGTATATATATATATATACACATACATACATATATATAATGCCTTCTACTATGTTCTGGGTATTGCCACATTTTAAGAGATGGTCTGGGGACTTTCTAGTTTAGCATCTGATGTGGACAAGGCATATGAGAAGTGAAAAAGTTATCACACTGGTCTAGAACTGAAGAGTTTTTGTGTGTGCATATTACACATTGGGAAAATACATACGGACTTTAAATATTATGAGATGCCAGGCAGTCTGGGAAGATTGCGGGCTGTAAATTAATTGCTAGTACTTTAGAATCTGAAATGTTAATAAAAAAATAACACTCCCCAAGGGTTCAACATTAAAAGTCAGCCTTTTGGTTAAGGACTCTTGCTGTATCTTATAAAATTGATACTAATGATAGCTAACATTTGTTGAAGGTTTCCCATGTGTCAGGACCAATTCTCAGCACATTGCGTGCATTAACCCATTTAATCCTTATAATAGCACTATGAGGGATGTATTGTTATTATTCTTTTGAGATGAGAGACTGAAGCACAGAAAGATTAAGTAATCCAGTCAGGGTTATTCAGCCAGGATCCAATCCAAGCAGTTTGGTTTTATAGTCTGTGCATTGACCGCTATGCAAAATGGCTTTCCAAGGGATAAGAATTATTTTAAAAATAGGAGCAGAGTAACTGCTGGGAGCCTGGATACATATTGTAATGGTGGCCTGAAGCTCTCTGTTATCTTAATGAAAATCTGACTCTTCAGTCAGACCTGAATCCACAGCCAGCCTGTTTGCAGGGGGCTCCAGGATTCATGGGACATGTAAAATTTCCCAGAGGTCTGTAAGCCAGACTGTCTTCTCTGTGTATCACTGGAAGCCATAGTACAATAAAGAGGCTGAATTTATGTGGAAAAAGTAGCTTATTATTAGATGAATTAACATTTCATTTGTTGAGACTTCATCATCTGAAATGTGTAACACTAAAAAATCTGTAGTTTTTTATTGTATACATAGATGGTGAAAACTCTGCAAGGCAAATGAATAGTGTAAATAAGTTTTTAATGTGAATATTTAACACTTAGAACAGTAATATACACATAGGAATTAGGGAGGCTAATGTTAGTTATAGGCTGGCTAAAATCTTATTCTTGCCTCTCCAGATATTATCACTATTACCTGATCCCTTAGCCAATGTTCGTCCCAGACTTTTCATTTCATCATTCTAGACTCATCTAGCCAACCTCTCACTGTGCTCTGCTCACTCAATTTATATATGTTGCTATCTGGTAACCTGTCATCCATCTTCTTTGTATCTCTGACATATATACCTGCTCTCATTATGTTATGTCTATAACCCATCTCTTCTCTTGTTATCTATTAGTTTATACTTTGCAGCCAGATTTTGCTTCTCCAGCTCCTTCCCTTAAAAAATTCATTGGGAATGCCGAATGATGTGATGCCCCTCAGCCATTTTCATATCAAGGGACACATAGGAAAAGATAATCTTCGTATATTCTAGGATCATTTAATGAGACTGCTTGTGTCAGAGGCAATAAGCCAGGGATTCCAGTTGCCTCAGGCCATGTCGGCTGACTACAGGACTGAGAGAATCAGTATAACATTTCACCTTTAATGTATTCTTGCACTTATTAGGAAGCGCTGATTTAGGGGAAAGAGTATGTTGTTGTGACCAGATAAGCCAGGGTCTGCATTTTGACTTTGCTATTCCGTAGCTCTATGCTCTTGATAAAATAACAATAGCCTATCTTCTGCCTTCTAAGCTATAAAATAGGAGTAGTAATATTGAGAGGGAAAGGACACTTCTGAACCTTCTCCCATTAGTCCTAGTCTGCCTGTTCCTTTTCCAATTCTTTTCCGGAAGAGAAGTTGGCAGTTCAACTGGTGAGACTTTTAAGATGCTCACTGGATCATATTAATAGCAGTTGAAGGGAAAGGAGGGAAGAGAGGGGTAAATTAGGAGTTTGCGATTAACAGATACACACTATTATATATAAAATAGACAAACAACAAGGGTCTACTGATAGCACAGGGAACTATATTCAATATCTTGTAAACACCTATAATGGAAAAGAATCTGAAAAAATATATATATATGTATAACTGAATCACTTTGCTGTACACCTGAAACTAACACAACATTGTAAATCAACCATACTTCAATTAAAAAAATGTTTATTTAAATAGTAGTTGAGGTCAAAGGGCAGGAACACATCCTCTGCTTCCTGCCTTCCAATCTGTCTCCACCATGAAGTCAGGCTAGAACTTAGAAAGCTGTTCATGGGAGGAGAAAGAAACCAACTCAGAGGTCTCTTCCCCTTAAAAGCTTGCCTGAAAATTGCATTGGATTTGTTAAGAGATTACTCCTTTAAATGCCTTCTATGTTGTAGACATGATTTAAATCATGGCGGATTAAACATAATGAAATTCAACTCTGTTCACAATGAGCTTAGCGTACAGCAAACAAGAACAATCACTGAAATAAAACTTTAAGTGCTGTGATCTAAGTGTGGGCAGGAAACCAGATTGGCAATGTTAGAAAAGGCATTCTAGGAAAGGAAGGCTACAACACCATTAAGATGGCCTAGCATGAGATTTTAATCTCTCCCCCCATTGATGTCTGTACCATATTCCAGGGTAGGAGATATTTCTGCTGCTCCCTCCAAAAATCTGAAATGAATAGAATTCTGTGAGGCTTAATGCCACCACTGATGCTCTCCTGGTACAGTGTCCTATTTCGCCAAGGACTTTACTCCAAGTTTACCTTTATCCTCAGCTATACCTTGGAAGGTGAGGAACACATTTCCTTCAGTCCCAGATTCTTCAACCTTATTTAGAGTTTTCTTGTGCTCCCACAGCGGGGAGGAAGGGTACAGGACCCCTTCTGAGAGTCATACACCCGCAGCTCCCCATCTCGCTAATGTTTCCACTTCCCATTTCAGGCAGCTTGGCCAGTGTTATCTTGTCCCTCTGCTATCACTGTTCATGGCATGCACCTTGTACTCTGATTCCTAAAAACTTAATGATTGACAAACAAAAGGAAAATTTCAGAATTTGAGGTACTTTCAATTCTAAAAGCCTAATTCTCGCAAATCAAAAAGCCGTGCTTTTTAAATGTCATTTTTGAAACTCAGAAGCATTCCTGTTATAAAGACATGAATTCTTCTTGAGATGTTGGAATTGGGGAAGGTATCATGTTCCAGGGAAATGTGGAAGGTGAGTTTGGGAGAGAACTTTGGTTGATATTCAAGCATCTTCTCTCAGACCCAAAATATACAAAATAGCAGAATTTACTGCTGACTCCCAGGAAGGCCAAGCCATGCTGAGCTTGACGAGTAAGTTTTTAAGAACTGGGAGGAAAAATCAATACAAGTGATTTTTATGGAAACCAAGGTAGAAGTAAGTTTCAAGGAGATAGTGTTCAGCAGAAAGAAAAAAAAAAAAAAAAGAAAGACAAAGGACATAAACAGTCTATTCACAAGAGAAGAAATGCAAAAGGCTAATAATCATATGAAAAAATATTCATCTTCAGTAATAATGAAAGATATCAATAAAAATAATAATCAGGAATAACTTTTCCTCATCACTTTAACATTGTTTTTAAAACATGGCATTATTCAGAGCTGTGAAATAGGTATTCCTATTCATTGTTGATGAAAAAATATAGAAATACAGCTGCTTGGGAAAGTAACCTGGGTAAAATATGTCCAGCCTTAAAATGTATTTAACCTTTAATCTAATGTCTCTATTTTTAAATATTTGTAAGAATAAAATGACATGTTAAAAAAGGATTTCTGCATGAACACATTTATTTTTGTGACTTTTTATAACACTTGAAAAAAGCTATCATGTTAAAGTAAAAAAATCAATCATTTATATACAATTATATCAATTTCTATAATTTGCTTTATACACAACAGTTTAATGTATATTATATATTGCTAAATGCATATCATATGAGTATAATATATACCATATAAAGCATTACGTGCTTATTATATTAATCACATATACCATGTACATATGTATAATGCACACTATGTGTGTATACAAAAGTTAATTAATTACTCCTATATGGTGTTTTTTAAACCAATTCCTTTATTTTCATCTTTAAGAACAATTTGTGTATTCCCCACATTTTCTAAAATGACCAAATCTTATTTCTACAATTAAAAGTCATTACAGGGCTTCCCTGGTGGCACAGTGGTTGGGAGTCCGCCTGCTGGTGCAGGGGACACGGGTTCGTGCTCCGGTCCGGGAAGATCCCACATGCCGCAGAGTGGCTGAGCCCGTGAGCCATGGCCGCTGAGCCTGCGCGTCCGGAGCCTGTGCTCCGCAACAGGAGAGGCCACAACAGTGAGAGGCCCGCATAACGCAAAAAAAAAAAAAAAAAAAAAAAAAAAAAAAAAAAAAGTCATTACAAAGAAAGAGAAAATGATGAACACAAGTTTTTATATGTTGGAGGAAATGGAAATAAGGGTTAAAAGTGTTGATTATATTTGACATTTAGAACATAACTGATGACTTTTTCCAAAGCAATTTCAAGATTCTGGCTAAATTTCATTGTTAATTCAGTCGAGGTGAGACGAGTTCATGTAAATCTCATTTTCAGTTTATTCATCTTTTAGGGTGCAATTTTAATAGGTACTTGAGTCCAATATCATGGAGTGGTGATTCTTACTTTTTTTCAATATCGATGGCTTTATATCCCCAGATTTTACCCCCCAAATCATGGTTTATTTCATTTAGCAATGTAAAATGCAATGTAAATAGATGAGGCACAACACGGCAACGGTTTATGTACAGACTATCTATAGAAGTAGGCATGGCATGCTACAGTGCCACGTAGTAGATTAGCAAATTCTTTTGGAAGAACAAAACCCAGAGGAAGAAGATCAATGCCACTTTTCCAGGCAAACTGTTTAAAGGGAAAGAGAGAAGACCATGGTGTGAGGAAAAGAAAAACATAGTTAATTTTTAATATTTTTGCCTAGGCAATTCATGTGTTAGGTAACTTAAAGTAAAAATGAAGAAAAAAGTATCTAAGATTTTGTCCCCTTTTTTCTTAGATTTTTTTCTGACGGAATTCATGTGTTTCAGAGGAACCAAGAATACAGGCCAGAAATTTCAGATATCAATACCTAAAAGATAGGAATTCAAGTGATCCACTTATGTCTCTGTTGGATTAGAAGAAAAGAAAACTTAAGCAGGGCATAAGAAGGAAACTGGCACATCTGCACCTGTGATGAGCAAAATGAAGAAAATTTAAAATGCTGGAAATTATTTGTGTAGAAAAGGGACTCAGATTCATATGTCAGCTGATGGTTTAATGCTCTTATACATTTTAAAAATAAGGTTCTTAATGCTATGCATTTGGCTAAGAATTGTACCTGATTTCATTCATTCAGCAAATACTTTTTAAGCATCTGCTTAAAAAAATCTGCCTGTCTACCAGGTACTCTTCCAGCAAAAGAGTACATCATTTGCACAAGAAAATCCCATCCCTCTTTTAATTTAATCCTTTAAGTGAGACATAATTGTTCTTCAAAAGTACCCACCCTTTCATTAACGTCAGTTTGTCCACTGTACACGTTAAGTCTGCCACCCAATCTGGGGCTATGAAACAGGTAGCAAATACCACAAATTGCCTCAGTATCATGAAGTTGCTACTTTTGTCCAATTCATTTCTGACTTCGATGCTGCCACTCACAATGAGCCTTAGTGTGTGTCTGATCAAGTTCCTGAAGCCAACACAGCATCATCCCATGGCTGGTCAAGAATAAGTGGCTGTCATCTATGCTGGTAGAGGTATCTTGACAAACTGGAGTCTGGCAAGACCCCAGTATTTGAGAACACTTTCTTGACTCATGCTGTCTGCCAACACCCAGTGCAGTTGAACTTGAACTGAAGGAAAGATTTCAGAAGGATCAGATGCAAAGCTGAAAGAGATTGTAACAAACCTGAGTTGAAATTTCAGCTCCCATGGATTCACATTAAATATCAGTTTGTTTTGCCATTGTTTCTTGTAATCAGTTCCATTTGTAAAAAGGATTACTCTCTTACTTCTGGTGTACAGAGACCATGTTAAGAATAAACATATTTCACATTGCTTGGTGAAAACTATATATATATACATACATATATATATATATATATATATACACATACATACATACATATAATGTCATGTTGTAATATGCCCTGAGGAAAACCAAAGAACAATGTAGCAGAACAGATGTGATGTTAGGGAAGGTGGCTATTATTTTAGATTGGATAAGTCAAGAAGAATAGCCTCCTGAAAAGGTGAACATTTAAATAAATCCTTGGATGGAGTAGAGGACAGGAATTAAGAAATAATTCAATAAATAATAGCATAACAATAAGGAGACTAATCAAAGGTGATAATCTGAGATTTATGCACCTATATTCTGGCATGTAATTTAAAAAGTCTTGCTGTTTCATGATAAAAATGCTTCTATTGCAAGGAGAATAGAGGTTGGTGGTGAAAATTGTCCAAAAGTGTCAAGTGAGAAGAATGTGGACAAGTCAATCCATGGAAGTCCATTATTTTTAAATTTCAACATTTTTATATTGAAATAAAAATGTATATAGAGACACAGATCCTCCTTCCACTCTCTGAATGTCGTTTGTAGGCTACCTACTAGGGGAGGAGAAGCAAGAACACCAAGAGAAACCTACCCCTGAGGTCACACAGAGACTACCTAAGACGACAGTGAACTACCCCAACATCAGTTGGACAAGAACAAAGTACCAGCCATAAGAGTCTAACATTAGAGGAGGGACAGGTGTGGTATAAGGAATTTCAGGCTTCCAGTCAGGGCTGAAACTGGGAGTGGAACACGGACTTTGAGAAAAATCCTCCACCAGTGACCCGTTGTTGTTCCAACCACAGAATAATAGCACTGCCATAGAAATATTTTTTATTAAGGTAAAATTCACATAGCATAAAATTCACCATTTTAAACATTTTACAGTATTCAATTCAGTGGCTTTTTATTATATTCATAATATTGTGCAGCTATAACCACTAGCTCATTCTAGAACATTTTCATCACACCAAAACGATACTCTATACCCAATAAACAGTCACTCCACTTCTCCCAGCCCCTGGCACCTATTCATCTGTTTTTTACCTTTACAGATTGCATATTGTAGATATTTTATATAATGGAATCATACAATACGTGGCCTTTATGTTTTTCTTTCACCTACGTATAGAGACCCAAAGGTCAACAAGAGATGAGAGCTTTGGTCCTTCCCAGGTCTTGCCTCAGCGTACATCCAGCCATGAGTACGTGCGTGGCCTTCTAGATTTCCAGGAATATGTCAGTTTTCCAAGGCCCTAGGGCCCAAAACATCTCAATCACCTTCCTTTCCTTCCAAATTTTGGTTAGTCCATTGTTTGCTCCAACCGTCATCCATTTCCCAAGGCAACAGCAATTAATATAATTCCCTGTAAATGTTTTTCACAAATGTCCCCTGGGTAGCTGCCTCAGCACTGTAGGAATTCTAAGTTAGGTGCGTTAATGAGTATAATTCTAAGTTAAAAGTAAGCCCTTTGAACTGCTCTTTCAGGAAACCACCAGACAAGTCAACACAACATCAACAACAAGAGAAACAAAAACTAAACACATTTCTTTGCAAATGAGGTCTATTCTACTTCCTCCAGCACCATAACTTATGGTTGTTTTCTTTAGGGCCACTTCTGAGTTAGGGAGCAGGGGATGGGGCCAGAGTATGTTAAAACACCACAAAGCTCACTGTTCTTAACTGAGATTCAGCTGGGTTTTCTTGATAAAACGTTTCACCGGGGACTACTGGCTTTTGATTAGTTTCCAAAGGTCTGAAAATATTTTTAGTATTTTATTGAAAATAAAACCATACTATATCCACATTTATTTAATATGGCTAATAAATTTAAAAATTATACTATTAAAAGCTGGTATTATAAGTTTCAAAACAATGATATTAACTTCCACCTTAAACTGGAATGAGAAGAGCAAACGAAAGTCAAGCCAAACAAAAGGAAGATAATATTAAGACAAAAGTAGAAACAATGAAGTTGAAAACAGAAAAGCAACATATAAAATTAATGAAACCAAATGCTGATTATTTTTAGACATTAGACACATTGCTTAAGAAAAAAAGAATGCAAAAATATACAGTATTAGCAAGAAAGAGGGTGATATTCCTACAGGTCACCCTAATATCAATAAATTAATAAGGGAATATTATGAATGATTTTATGACAATAAATTCTGAAATTTAGATAAAATAGACAAATTTATTAAATGATACAATCTACCAAAGATTACTTAAGAACACATATGTTACCAGAAGACATACATTACCAGAATAATCCGGTATTTATTAAAGAAATTGAATTGTTAGTTAATAATTTTCTACCACAACTGCCAACAACAGCAACAAAACAAGCAGAAATGATTTTAGGCCCAGTGGATTATACCAAACATTTAAAAAACATAACATCTACATTATAAACTACTCCAGAAAGTAGAGGAGTAGAGAAAAAGTCTCAATGCATTTTATAAGTACATGACTACACTGATACATAAGCCAAAGATATTGCAAGAAAAGAAAACTACAGACCAATATCCCTCATGAATATAGACATAAAAAGCTTTTGAAAATACTACAAATCAAATCCAGAAGTATATTAACATCATAAGTGGGCATTATCTCAGGAATTCAGGGCTCTTCCACATTCAAAAATATGTAAGTCAATTAAATTTGTCCTTTAATAAAGTGAAGAAGAAAAACATATAACCATCTCGATAATATAAGATAATATCTTTGATATACTTCAAGAATTCATTTCTGATAAAAATATCTTCACAAACTAAGAAAGCAACTCTCTCAACCTGATAACAGGCAACTATAAAAACAAAAACAAACAACAACAAAAACAACAAACTACCGCTAAATCATACTTCATGGTAAATGCGTAAGGGCTTCCCCTCTTACATCAGGACCAAAGCAAGTGTGTCTTCTCTTACCACTCCTAATCATCATATTAGTGGTCCTAGCCAGTGCGATAATGCAAAATATATAAAGAAGAAAGAGAAAGAAAGAAGGAAGGAAGGAAGCAAGGAAGGAAGGAGGGGAAGGAAGAAGAGAGGGAAAGAACGAAAAAGAAAAGTGACTATATTTACATACAACATGGCGGTCTACATAGAAATATCTCATAAAGACTACAAAAAAGCTGCAACTAGTGCCAATAAGTGAATTCAGGTATAACAAGGTATAGTGGCAATATGCAAAAATCGATTTTATTTCACATATAAATAATGGGAATTAAAAATTGAAATAGCAATTATCATTTACAATGGCACCAAAATCACTTAGATGTATCTTTCACATCTAAATATATTTATGCAATATATTCAAGACTTGAGTACTAAAACCTTGAAAATGTTGAAGAGAAATCAAAGACATAGATAAATGGAGAAAAGTACTGTGTTCATAAATTGAAAGATTCATTGCTGTTAATGTTTCAGTTATCCCCAAATTTATTTACACAATTCAATACAATTCTAAATGAAACACGAGCAAAAGTTTTGTTTGATTGGTTGGTTTCGAGAAATCAATTAAGCTAACATTAAAATGTATATGGAGAAGCAAAGGAACTAGAATAGCCAGAAGAAGGAGGAGGAGAAAAAGGAGGAGGGGGAGAAGGAGAAAGAAGATGGGGAGGAGAAGAAAAACAAAGTTGAAGGAAGAATCACACTACCTAACTTTAAGACTAACTATAAGTAAGGGAGTGTAGTACTGGCAAAAGCATAGACTCATAAATCAAAAGAACAGGAGAGTCCAAAAAATAGATACTCACATATATGGTCAATTAACTTTTGATAAAAATGCCAAGGCAAGTAAATGGAGAAAAGATGGTATTTTCAACAAATGGTGCTGGACCAATTGGACATCAGTAGCAAAACAACCCACTTCAATTCATACCTTGTACCACATACAAAAATTAACGTAAATTGGAAAACAGACATAAAAGTAAAAGGTAAAAATCTAAGGTTTCTTGCGAAATATTGAGAAAAATTTTTTCAACCTTGGGTTAAGCAAAGATTTCCTAGATAGGACACCACAGGCATGAATCATAAAGAAAAAAATGATAAATTAGACTTCATCAAAGCTAACGTTCCTGCCCTTCAAAAGGCACTATTAAGAAAATAAAAAGATGAACTATAGACTGGAAGAAAATATTTGCAAAACACATCTCTTATAGAGGATTGGTGTCCAAAATATATACAGAATCTCTTAATTCAACAATAAGAAAACAAGGTCACAACTGAAAAACAGGCAAAAGGTTCAGACAGATGTGTCACAAAAGAAGATATATGGATGATAAAAAAGCACATGCAAAGATGCTCAACATTACTACCAACAGGGAAAGCAAGTTAAAACCATGATAAGGTACCACTACACATCTATAGGAATGGATAAAAAAAAATTTTTAATGCAGTATCAGTTGTTGTGAGGGTACAGAAAAACTGCAGTTTTCATACATTGCTGATGGGAATGAAGCACAGTACAGTCACACTGGAAAACAAATTGGTAGTTCTTGTAAAATTAAGTATACATTTACTATCCAACCCAATGATCCTGCTCCTAAGTATTTATCTGAGACAACGAAAACAGTGTGCACTCGATGATTTGTATGGAAGAGTTATAGCGGCTGTAATCATAATTACCCAAAACACAAATTCTCTTTAGTTGGTGAATGGTGAACTGTGGTACCACTATACAGTGGAATACTGCTTAGCAAAAAAGATCAATAAAAAGCAACAAACTACTGATCCATGCAATATAGACAAATCTTAAATGCATTATACAAAGAGAAAGAAGCCAGACTCAAAAAGTTGCATACTGTAAAATTTCATTTCAATGAAATTTAGCTAAGTAGTTGTCAGCTTCTGACTTTAGGCAGAGGAAAGTGACTACAAAAGGGCATAAAGACATTTTGTGGGTGATGGATATATTCTATATCTTGATGATGTTGGTGGGCAAATTTATACAACTGTATACCTAAAAAGGATATATTTTCCTGTATGTAAATTATACCTCCATAATCCTGATTTAAAACAAACAAACAGAACAAAGGAACTTATTGGAAAAGAGCATGGAGAAACCCGTGAGAGTCAAGCTAAAGTATGGTATGTTCCTTGACAACTTCAGAATACAGTTTTTATTGGTCGAAAGTGTGGAATAGTAAAACTGGGGCTTCACGTAGCTAATCTATACAGAGTTATGGTAATCATAAAAGTCAGGCTTCACTTACCAAAATCCAAGTTCAGTCATTTATTTGTCCTACTTTATCCCAATTTCTAGTGTCATTTTAAGTCTTGCCTTTCTTGAGGCATCCTTATTTATACCTGGTTTAATTATTAATAGCACCCTGTTTTCCTCTCCAAAGTGTCCATATTTTGGCAATAAATCACATGGTCACCCTACTTAAGTATGTAGCCTGTTAGGCAACTGAAAGACAGGTAGAAAAATGACTTTCTCTGCATGGAGTTTCTGGGAAGAGGTTCACACTGAGTGCTCTTGAAAGAAAATGCTCTGTCAGACTAAAGTTTAATATTATCATTACAAAAAAGGAAATGTGCAGGGTTATGTACTCGGCATCTTTCATATGCTATCACACATCAATTAAAAGTTTGCTGAATATACTACGAATCTTGGTCAGCACTTTTTTTTTTTTTAGCAATTTGGTTACTTTTTTAAATAGGGAAATTAAGCCATTAGTGAAAATGAAGTCTAAAAACATACTTAATGCTGGCACCTCTCTACTCTTATCCACAGAGCATCAGCAGAGAGCCAAAAAAACAAAAAAAGAAGAAGAAAGATGAAGTCAATGATGAGCTCTTCTCCAGGATTTAACGAGATCAAGTTACAGATTCTTCCCTGTTCTTAGGTCATTCCTCCAAGGGTGGAAAGAAAATTCAAATTAGTGTGGTATTTAAACTATCTGTTAAAAATTCCATTGAGAGAGAGGCATGGCCCCATTTTATATTTTACTCTATGTCTTAAAGAAATAAAATGAACTTGGAACAATGACTGAATTCAAATGGAGCTGTTCTGAGATTCACAGGGATGACAGAGCTGGTGTTTTCTCCCCACCGCTGAACAGGTCCCAAAGACAAACACCAATGAATTAGACATTACTCTTCTGGTGAGTGGAAGCTAGATAAGGCAAATTGAACTATTGAGAAAATTACATTTCTTGGATGGATCCAAAAATGGATCAAAGCACATTTTTAATGACTATTATAAGAAGTTTCTGTGTAAATATAAAGATACTCATTCCCTTTCCCTTCTTTGAGTTTTATTAAACCACACATGATAATTCGCTTATTTCCTTTTCTAGGACATAGCAAATCATATTAGCATGAAAAATTAATTCTCCAAATTCCTGTGAAACATCTGAATCTTTCCATCTGTGGATCTAAAATAGCCAGAACTCAAACTGCAATTTAAAGAATTAAACAACCATTAGTAGAACAGTTAATACTCAGGAAGAGCTGGCATAATTCCAAAGCAATGTTCAAGTTGAAAGCTCCATTTGGGATATTTTACTCATTCTTCAGCTATTCTCAGCTGTGAAGTAAGAAAGGCAATATAATTTACCCCAAGAAATAGGTGAGTCATTTTAAGTAGAGCAGATATAGTAGTAGAGTGTTCCAGAAAAAGTTTTGAGGAAGCAGGATCTTGGAAGAAAAATATAATAGAAGCTAGATGGCTAAAATATGTGCTACTTCTATGAGAAAGCAGCCTTTTTTCATCACTTAGACTCTGATACCTACTTGCAATCTAACCTTGTGGGAAAAAAAATTGGATTCTCTATTCTATAGGAAAATGCAGGGAATAAACCAGTAGTTTTTTGCCATGTCAGTTAAGGAATATGACAGCACTGAAAAGAGAATCAACATTCTTTCAGTAAATAAACCTTGGCCTTAAATAAGTTCTCCAAATACCAAATATTCCATTTTAACATAAAGTTCTTCCTAAAATGCCACCACAGGATTCAGTTAAAATATCATTTCATTCTTTAAATAACAACACAATATCAACATGTTGGCTAGACTCTTTCACATACCGTACATTTGTATCATTTGAATTTGTATATATGGCATTGTATTATTTCATTTTGGATTTTATTATTCTGTTTTATATGCATCTTAAATTTTGTACTCTATTGATATATACTCTATTAAGCCCATCTTTGTAAGATATAGATTTTTTTGTATTCAGTCAAAAAGAAAAAAACAATAAAACATTGAAAAATATTTGAATAAAATAAAACATGAGCAATATTTGTGCTAATTTTATAATCCCATCTATTAACTAACTAGGTCACCAAGTGAGTCTTTTTTTCCCCTCAGCTGATTAAATTACTACTGTAGTATTCATTTGATCAATATACAGCCATAATAATGAGGTGTCAGACTGTGTGTCAGTATATTCAAAGTGTATCAAAGCATCAGGTGATTCAAAAATCTTCTTAAAATACAAGATTTTGACAATTCGACTTCAGTTCAATGTTAGTTCTTTAACAAGTGACTGTGAGTATATGTGTGTATTTGTGTTGTGTGACTTGTGATTGAATGTTTTTCTAGACCTTGCAATTTTCTGGTAAGTATTATCTTCTTAATCCAATCAAAATAAACAAAATAAAATAAACAAAATAAACAAACATAAAATGACATGGGCTCTGCATGTTGGAACCTGGGCTCAGTGATGAAAGGAACAAAATTAACTTCCCCAAGACCGTAAAAAAGTTTCAAGCAAGCTTCCAGCAGTAAATAAAGGCAGAGAAATCAGGCAGTATGGTGGAATATAAAAGCAGCCTACCAAGAGCTTAGTGTCCAAAGAGTGCAGCAGGAATCACGGACACAACACCAAGAATGGGTCTCCGAGATGACTCCATTTCTCAGAGGGAGGGAGGACTAGGTAAGCAGGTCCCTTGTCTCAAGAATTACCTCAGAACACCATACCCCAATCAAGACAGAAAAAATAAAATCAGACAGTAATAGGAGCTGGGCATGGAGAAGGAGAAGAACATTTATAAATTCCAAGTTGTTAGAGATAGACAAATCCCAAATCACCAAATGGCAGAATCATGTTCTAACCGAGCATATTCGAATCTCTACAGAAAAGACAAGTAACGTCAGTTCCATATACCTATGTAGAAAAACCCTGGAAGTGATGAGAAAACTGGCACTTATATGGAAGGATATTATTTGCTCCACTTAAACAATTTCCACTAGACCTATTCACTAATCTTGGTCTTAGAACTCACTTCTCTGAAATAAGAAGAGGTTATTCTCAAGTTTAGATCAGTGGAACTTGACAAGCATTAAATGCCCCCATCCTAGTACTACGGAGATTTTCAAGGTCTTTATTTCACACTGTAAAGATTGTGTGAAGTTATGAGAGAGAACTTCATGAATCAATCCAGAAGGGGTCCCAAGGGATATATAATATCAAGAAAAGGAGGACCTAAGATGATAATATCTGTTAAGCATTCAAAGAAATAAATTGGTCCCAGATCTTAGAGTAGGAGTTAATTTCTAGGTAGGGAGTAAATTGTTTCATCAGGGATAATTGGAACTCATTCATTCTTTCAATTATTAAGTCATTAATGAACAGGTATGTAAATGAAGCTAGGCTAGTTGGAAGGCTATTGCAGTAGTTCAGAAGATACATGAGAAAGGTGGAAATGGGGAGACATGATGACTTGCAGTGAGTGATAAGAGAAGTAAAAGAGATGAGACATAATAATGTTGTTTGGGGAATTAGTATCAAGAAAGACTTCCATAATTCTGACTTGAGGACCTGTTTGGAGGTAACAGGAGAATGTGGAAAGCAAGAAGCATTAAGTTCAGTTTTGGCCATGTGAAACTTGAAACCTTTCTGAAAAATCCAAGCATAAATGTCAAGTAAGCAAATAATTGTATGGATCTATAACTCAGAAAAAAGTCTTGGCTGGATATATAAATATAAAAATGTTCAGCGTGTGGATATTGACTAAAGTCCTGGAAACCGATGTGATCATATGAGGCTGCTAGGCTGAGAAGAGAAGAGGAAAATACTTAGGTCTTGAAGGAAAAAAGCCAAGAGACAAGGCTGAGTAGAAAAGAAATGTAAGAAGAAAACCAAGAGGAGTGTATTATAAAGCAAAGGCTCATATACTGTTGAAAAATTAACTTAGTGAATTGAGATCCCATAGGTTTCCTTGGGCAGCATAGTTTTACAGAAGTGGCTCTGGCACTTTCAATTCATTAAATTGGACTGGAGTGGGTTAAAGAATCAGGAAATATGAAGAAAATGGAAGCTCTAAGCAGCTCTAGAGAAAAAAATTTTCCTCTATTTTAAACATGGGAAAAAGGAGCATGGCTGAGCATTCAGGGAGGTATTTATGTTTAGTGGTGGGAGGTTGAAGGAGTTCCAAAATACTGACTTTTATTTTCTATAGGAAGTAAGAGATTTCTGAAACTCTGCTGATTGTGGTGAAGCAGAAGAGGCTGGAAGTCTGGGTGGAATAGAAAGATCTGAATTTGTTATTGTGGAAAGTAAGACAATTTGCTGAATAGGAAAATGTCCTTTGATATTTAAGCAGTGTTTATATTGTTGAAAAAAAATTGACAATAGTATCATTCCAATCTGAGTGTGTAGATTCCTTTGGCAATGCTCACTCGCCCAAGTGGAGATGCAGAGAGTGGTTGGGATCATTATGATGTAGGCAGAGTTTCAGGTTTGGAAAAGATTGACTGAGATAGAGGAAAGGGCAATCTAAAACAGAAGGCAGTGAAGAGTGAAGAAAGGAGGTAATGATGGGCAATAAGAAAGATGAGGAATCAGAGTTTAAACTTCCAATAGGGTCAAAGAAAGAAAAGTTGTTATGGAAATGGTTAAACAAATAGTCTGGAAGCACAAGCAGTAGGGGCTGGACAATGGGAAGTTTCAATGAATAATTTTGCAAATGGGTGAGTTGGGGTGACTGCAAGGCCCACAGGGTGACTGTATGAGGGTATGATTAGATGGATGAGTGATACTGGAGAAGATGCAGTAGGAATGGAAGATCCTGGGGACCAGGCACCAAAGTCTGCACTGAATGTGTATTCCACAAGATGAGTTAATACTATCCAAAAGGAGGACTCTCAGGTCGTAGAGCTAGGAAAATAGAAAAAGGTTTCACAATCTCACAGGTGAGAATTAGTCTGAAGTGGAGTCTGTGTTTTGTAAATAATTTGCTTAATGGGACTGCACGGGAAGCAGTGTCCACAGGAGAGCAAAGGGGAGGAAATAGAGAAACATAATGAATACTAAAATTGAGGCTGACCTCAAAGAGTTAGCTGATTGTGTTGTAGTCACAGGAAGTAGAATGTTCAACCTAAAGCATCTGAGTTTAATTTGCTATATTTAGCATTTGTTTATTTATACATTCAGAATATAGAATAACAGGGCCAAAATCTGTATAACTGTCAGAGACAAAGTAATCATGCAAATTTATGGAATCCCCTAATGAATGAATAAAAAGGATTTAAGTTTCAGGCAAAAATAATAATGAAAATTTAAAAAAAAACAAAAAGGCACGTGGAATTTAGAAGAAGAAGAAGGATAAAAAGAAAGAGAATGAAGCCCAGTTACCACGATTTCCTGTGACATTTCCTTCAAAACTAATAAGAATTCATTTCAAAAATTATACACATGCATTAACTTGACTTCTTTACCAGAATATATCTTTTTGATGTTTTACACACGTGTTTTCATTTCCAAGAGTATAAGTCCTCGCTTTATTTCACTAACACATTAAATGTACTAGTTGTAAAGGCAGGGTCTAATTGTTCTATTAACTCTGTTTCTTCAAGTGCAAATTCTACTTGTTGAATTTGTTATTCTTTCATAAATGTGGATTTTCTTAAATATATGGTGATTAAGTTTATTGCAACATATTTTTGCAGCATCTTCTACAGTTTTTGAACTGCAGCTTTCTGAAGCAGCACCAGGTGACATCAGCTACCTGTATTGATTGGCTTTTTCTAATGGTAGTCAAGAAGTACAGATGCTACTTCTCTTCTACTTTATCTTTTTGCCAGAGATTCATTTCAGTTTCTTGTTTATTGATACTTCCCTTGTCTTACTTTCAGTGTAATACATAATTATTTTTATAATAGCTCTATTGTTTCTGAGTTTGAAAGATATGGGGGGTGGGGAGGAATGCAACATGAATGCTGTCTACTACTTTGGAATTAGAAATTTTAAGAAAACTATACCTACACCTGGAAATGATTCATTAAATATGATGAGAACCAGAGCTTCATAAATGCTACCTTTATTCATAATGAGATAAAGAAAATTATCACTGCCCAATTAAAATTTTTATATTATATTATTTCCAATTTTCTATAATGGAAAACACGGTATGTACTTATTGGTTCTAAACTTCTACTACTTATTTTTAAAATTCTAAGATCTTATTAAATTTTCTTTAAAGATTTGTTTTCCCGTTGAATTATACATTTGGTTTCTCTCCAAATCCATTTAATTGAATAGAATGTCTGGAATCACACTCTATTATAAAATAAAATAAAAGCAGCCTAAACTCTAGAGGAAAAACAACTTAATTAATTCATGAATATTAAAAAAGGATATTGCATCTGAACTTACTGGGTTGTGTGCAAACCAAAGAACCAAGCAAGTGAGTTTGTGTATACTAACACAAACAATATAAATCTAGGCCATAAAGTGATAATCTATGTTTGAAATTCTGAAGTGAAGATAGCATTTCAGTTATATTGATCTATTCAGGATTTGTCTTTTTCTTGTCATCATGATATTATATTTGTTTCAATAAAAATACCATTCTAGGAAGAATCACACAACACCATATCCTTCTTGAAAGATGCGAGACAGTATTAACATTAAAATATTGGGATCATCTGGATTCTTTTATATTTCATATTTGAAATTCTGTTGTCGTGACAGAAGGGAAGCATAAATGCTGAGTGTAGATCATCGCCCAAAGTTTATTAAAACTAAAATTCATAACGTGTACTGAATTCTTCCCATATGACAGGCATTTTGCTCACAGCATACATTGTCTTAGGAATATGTGCTAAATGGTCAAGTTCAGGGGTCAGGCCCTAATCTAACAGTTAGAATAAAATCTCGCTGGGTGTCCCCTGCACCTCAGTCCCGGGTAGGCTGATGCAGCGACATAGCTAATGGTTGAAAGTCACATGTTCCAGGATAGCAGGTGTGAGGTGACTGCACCCAAGAAATTGGAAAGTATCTACTTGAGCAAACTTATCCCATGCATTGTCCAAGTTCTCAGTTATTGTCAAGAGAGTGTTTTGCTTATTTATTTTGTTTTTTTGCACATATTATGGCATTCCCCTAGGTTCTGAGGCATGTTGAAGAAGTTTAAGATCACATTCAACTCCTTGAAGAGCTTAGATAAATGGTCTGGTGGAGGGAACAAAACGCATTAAAAAATTACCAGCTGGGCTTCCCTGGTGGCGCAGTGGTTGGGAGTCCGCCTGCCGATGCAGGGCACGCTGGTTCGTGTCCCGGTCCGGGAGGATCCCACGTGCCGCGGAGCGGCTGGGCCCATGAGCCATGGCCGCTGAGCCTGCGCGTCTGGAGCCTGTGCTCCGCAGTGGGAGAGGCTGCGGCAGTGAGAGGCCCGCCTACCGCAAAAAAAAAAAAAAAAAAAAAAAAAAAAAATTACCAGCTATAGAGACCACCAAAATACACTAGAAGTTTATATAGAACCAGGTAGAGACACAATGCTGAGAGGATTAATTTAAAGAAAGATGTTTTGGTCATGTTGAGTTGAAATAAGATTTGAGATGGACCTTGAAAAAGTTGAAAATTTAGCCTGGCAGGTACGAGAGTACCTACTTCCCTGGTGACTGGAAAGGCATAAATGATGTCTCCAGAATGAAATAAACAGGAAATGTTCATAGAATGTTAGCATACTTCAGTGTAGAGATGATATTAGACAGTATTTACAAATTTGTATAAAGGATAAAATGTGAGTTAGCCATTTGAAGAACTGGATCATCAAACTGATGTATTTAAAATGTGATCGATTGTACTGAGTAGTTTTCTTATATGATGAAAGGGGGGGAAGAAAAAAAGGAAAATGCTATTTTTATTTACTTTTCTGTATCAGACACTGTGCTAGGCTTATCTGCTGCATTCATCTCAACAAATCTGAAAAGGTAGGCAATAATGTGAACTGACAGACAACTACTGGGACTTAGAAATGGATAAATTGCCCAAGGTTAAAGAGTGGGTAATGGTAGAGCCAGGATTCAAAGCCAGGTGTGCTTGCCTATAAAATCTTTTCTTCCCCTATAGCACGGAGCGCACAGTGGCCAAGTGTTTAGCATATTTCTGACTTAGGTTCTATATTTTAATAACAAGTACACATAGAGACATATATATATTTATGCCTGTGCATATATCTATATACGCCTCTCTGTATATCAATATATATGTATATACCCTCCTGGGAGTATATGTATGATTATAACTCTTCCTGTGAAAATATATACGTACATAGATATATGTATACATGTGTATATATTGGGTTGGCCATAAAGTTCGTTCGGGTTTTTGGTACACCCCTATGAAAACCCGAATGAACTTTTTGGCCAACCCAATATATTTATTCATTTAACAAATACATATTGAATAATTAATATGTGTAAGCAACTTGAGTGACTTGCAAATGTAACTCTAGCCCTATCCTTTCTGTTAGCTCAAAATTTTTATCAAAAATTGGGACCAACAAATCTCAATGCTAATCTTATGTGTAAGGGAAATCTCTGTTTATGCAAAGGAATTAAACATTAATATAGACCTAAATGTTTTAAGTTTTTGTTTTATATGTGTATCTTATTATAATTCTTATTTTACCTTTCTTCCAGGTATTTTTGTTTAGAATTAAAAACAACACAACCTTTTTTTTTTACCATAAAATGTTTTATTGCTAACCCTCAATTAAAACTTATAAAAGAGAATAAAAAGAAAAACAATGTCAGAGATCCTTCAGAAGTCCATTCATGTACTATACCCAATTCTCCCCAATTATTACCATTTGCCTTCTTGCACAGAACATCCTGCAATATTTGCCAAGTACCTTTTAGAATCACAATCAAAGAATAAAAGTGAGCCTCAGTGATTTTTGGCTCGTGTAGATACTGTGTTCAGTAGCAGCTTGTGGCATTGATTTGCCCCAATGGAATGTTGTTTCCGGAAAGAGGGTGAATGAATCACTTTTATGGGCATAGAGTCTTTCTCTGCACGTAATCTTGCATTATTAATGGCTGATTCAATTTTGCTGGCTAGAATTAGAGTTCTTTCTAGGGTAAGGTTAAATTTAAGTAGCTGCCTTGTGATTTCCTGTATGACCAACCATTAGTATTATTTAGACCCAGAACATTACATTTTTCTTTTCCATATATTTGAATATGTTCTTAATTTCTATGTTAACGTCTGAAAATACTTTTAGCATTTGTAATGCAATACTTTAAGACATGGACTTTGGAGTCAGACACACATGGATTTGATTCCTGGATCTATCATTTAAGCTTCATAATCTTGACAGTGTTACTATTGCTAAGGCACATCTTCTTTGTTTCAGAAATAAGGGATGAAGTGACCTATCTAGTTAGAGTTATTGTAAGGATGAGAGAAGATAATAAAAGTCCCTAGTAGGCTTCTTGGCATTTAGTAAGCCCATAATAATTTGCCAGACACTGTTACATTAAGCAATCAACAATAAACATGGCAACTATTCAAAAATACCAACACAGGTCTAAATTATCATTGCATAAGGATTTATTTTCTTGCTCTTTCAAGTTCACAGTTACATTTTTATATTTAGTGAACAGTTATTAATTGGACAACTGCTATATGTGTGGCAATATGCTAAATATTTGGGTGCATTGCAATTCCGATCATTAAGGGATTTGCATCTATCTGAAAGGGAAAGATCAGAAAACATGAAGGTGTGAATAATGCAACTCATAGATATACACATGTTGCATTGTGTGGTAGAGAGAATGAATGTACCAGAATTAAAGAAGAAGAAAATGGATAAAGATGAAAATTTAATATAGTCAGGAAAGGCTTGATAAAGGGCTTAGGAACTCAATTATGATCTTGAAAGGTAGTTACAATTTCTATAAACAGCTGGGAAAATGTACATTTGTATAATTTATGAAGGAATAAAGACATTTGTGTCTGACTCACAGAGACTTGGAGTTAAGGATATATACATACACAATTCCCCGCCCCACCCCAGTACAGAGACCCAGAAAGTTTATGTTGCTTGCTCAGGTACTTAACAATTAGTCAGTGGTAAATCTCAAATTGTTGTCTAGGTCTCCTGCTCCTGTTTCAGTACTTTTTTACTGCAATGTGTTGGGTGAGTAAGCCTTCAAAAGCTTCTTGAATTATTCATATAAAATATGGACAATCCTGTCTTATTGCATAAGGCCATTTCCATTTATAGATATTAAGACTTGTCTTGTGTCTTGTATTCAGCCTCTCAATGACTAATTCCTGCACCATCAATTTCAGTACTGTGCTGGAGCTGGATCCCACAAGTTCATGAAAGTCAATTATGTGCATTGCTTCCCAAGTCCATGTTCAGTAATGTCACACTGGTAGTTTGAAAACAGCCATGGTGGGAGTATTTGCACCATGGAAACGAGCAAATGTTACAAATTATGGGTTTCTTTTTTCCTTCTGGGGAGTCGGTTGATAAACATTTACCAGCACATCACTACATAGTAAATTCTATACAATTCCACTATTAATGTAGCTAAAAATATAAAATTATGTTTTTAATTTTAAACAAATGGACTTTAGAGTGAGATGTTGAAAGGTCAAAGAAATAATAATAATAGTATTTGAATGAAAGTAGCAAAAATAGATGAATTATTAGGTTCTACCAGAAGATTCACTCATAATTAAAGAGGAACAGTGTTTTGGCATATAATGCATATGGAATTTGCAATTGTAAATTTTAAGTATCTATGTAAATTTACATAAACTAAATAGAAATAACCTACCAAGAATAGACAAATTCTGTCCCAGACACTCAAAGCCATTTCTGTTTCAGAAAATCTATAAATCTACTCTGGTATTAATCAGTTGGTAGAATATAAAAATAATGATTATTTCAATAAATGAAGATAAAGCATTTGATTATAAAATCTTAGTGATTAGGTATAATAGGATAATGTCATATGCAAGCTACATATAGAAAAATACATGCTTTCTTTTATAAAGTACATAATAATTGCAAAATATATTCATTACATATGCTCAACAAAAATATGCTATTTTATATATGTAGACATAGACCTGGAAAATTATACTGAAAACATCAACCAGATATCACATTGTGTGTGATTTTTCCTTCTTTAGAATTGCCCTATTTTTAAAATTTCTCCACAGTGAAACATTTAAACTACGTAGATGG